>NC_143550.1:73730833-74370000 GCF_054136105.1 Typopeltis vanoorti | reverse complement strand
ATATATATATACATACAGTATATATATATATACAGGGTGTTCGGGATAAATTTGACATATTTATAATTAATTATATTTTTCCGTAAGTTACATGTATTAACACACACTTCTCTTCATTTAAAAGTTTGGACCCTTCTTCATTCATATACAAGATGTCAGAAAGGATGGATAGCTGGAACCCACCTGAATCATGGAAGAGAATAACTTGTATCATGATGATTCGTGCCCGCCATCAAAATAAGGATATTACGACTGCTGCCCAATGCTCCCTGAATACAGTAAAAACAAGCAGGCATGAACTAGAGACTTGCAATGGTGACTACGAGGATGTAGCAAGAAGAAAGATCCCTAGCAGACGATCTGATTGCGTTCGTACAGCAGAATTCCTCGCAAATCTGCAGGAACAGGTGTTGAAGAACCCTGGCATTGGAATTCGGGCTTTGTTCGTGGAGTTGCTAACTGTAGTCAAGCCCTGGATAACAAGGGTAGGCAATGGTAGGCCGTATGTATGGCAGCAGGATTCGGCCCCTTGCCACACCTCTGGGAAAAGTCAAAAATGGTTGTCTGAAAATTTCTACGACTTCACCAGTCCAAATGTTTGGCCTCCAAACTCCCCAGACCTTAACCCCATGGATTATTTTGTATGGGGCGCAGTTGAAAAAGACACCAATCGCACTTCCAGTAATACAAAAGCCCAGTTAATGGATAAAATTAAAACAGTTTTTGCGGCCCTTCCCAGGGAGACTGTAGCATCAGCTTGTTCGAGGTTCCGAAGCAGAATTGAAGCTGTGATCGATGCTAATGGTGGTTATTTTGAGTAAATCTTGTTGATAGTATTGTAATTAACTCTGCCTGTAATGTTTTTTTGTCAATTCATTAAATTTAATAGATACAAAGAAGATTTTCTTTTTCCTTACGAAACTGTCAAATTTATCCCGAACACCCTGTATATATACATATATATATATACATACATATATACTACATGTATGTATGTGTATATATATATATATATATATATATATACTACATGTATGTATGTATATACTACATGTATGTATGTATATACTACATGTATGTATGTGTGTATGTATGTATATACTACATGTATGTATGTATGTATGTATGTATATATATATATATATATTTTTTTTTTTTTTTCAGAATTCATTTTTACTCGGTTGGAATATTATGAAAAACCTTTAATGACTAATACCGAGAGATAAAAAGATGACAAGATATATTTAAAAAGATACTACTAGTTTACTAGTTTGGTTGAATGGATCAACATCCTCAGGTATCACAATCAAAGAAATATATAAAAAAATTACAGAGACTGAAAATTGTAATAACAGAACAAGTATAAAAAGACAGTAGCGTGTTTGAAAAACAAATTCCAGTATGAGTTCCAAACAAACATATAATACTACGTGCTATCGCGAGTGCGCCAATACTGAACAGAAGCAACATGTGCATCAGAGAGATTGTAACTCAAGCTGTTGTTGATATGAGAGGAATCTAGAGAAATTTCCCTGGATTCGACAATCTTTCTTTCGAGTTCATCGTAGCACACATGGATGTTAGAAGTTTGAGTCCAGTTTACAATGTGTTGGCGGCCTTCGTCTGAGTTAGGTGAAAAGAGAACGTGGCTAGAGAGAGCACTAGCTCTAGTCCTGTTATAGGAGATATCTCTACGGTGTTCATCCAAAACGTAGAAGGATGGATTTGGTAGTCTGCCCATAGTATGGCTTTCCACAATCACACAAAATCTTGTACACTCTCTCCTGGAAACTGAGTAGGAAGATGTTTCTGTTTATGTTTGCTAAGTAATGAACAAAGGTCTCAACTTTGTCACTGCTCCTATATTCATCCCTAGAGAACATCTCTTAACAAAGATAGAAAAGGCAGCTTCTTTATTATCAAACAAAGAAGCTAACCTCCTCCGTATGGAAGCAATTTTCTCTATAAATAAAGCTAGACCTCTACCTGACAACATTTCTAACTCAGAAAGGACAGCTATCAAGTCCTTGAAAGATAATAGTAACATAGTTATCCTTCCGGCAGACAAAGGGAATGTAACTGTCATCTTAAACAAGTCTGATTACCATAATAAAATCATGGAACTTTTAAATAGCGATACTTACTCAGAAATTGCTAGTGATCCTACGATGGAACTACACAATAGAACTAATAATTTATTAAAAACCACCTTAGAGTTACAAAGAAACATTTGGCTTTCTCTTAGGTCACTTCATCCCTTGATACCACGACTGGATGGTCTCCCCAAGATTCACAAAACTAACTGCCCACTCAGACCTATAGTTGAGGGTATACACTCTCCTACTTATAATCTTGCCAAATATCTCGCGAGTTTTCTAAGAAATCTTTCTGGAATTTCCTCTTAACATATTAAAAACTCTGCAGATTTTGTTTCTAAAATCAAGGTCATCAAACTTAAAAAAAAAGATTTAATGGCCAGTTTTGATATTGTTTCTCTCTTTACAAATGTACCTGTTCAAGAAGTCCTCAATCTTCTCAAGAACAAATTATCAAAAAAACTCTTTGCTCTTCTCTCCCATTGCATAAAGTCAGGATACTTCAAATATGATAATAAGATCTACTTACAAAACTCAGGTATGGCCTATGGGCAACCCACTCTCTGCGATTCTCATGGATATATTTCCCAATGATTTTGAAGAAAAGGCTATTAACTCCTTTCACTTTAAACCAAAAGTCTGGTACTGCTATATTGATGATATTTTCCTCATCTGGGAAGACGGTGTCAATAAACTCTATTTATTTTTAGACCACCTAAACAAGTGACATGAAAAAATCTCTTTCACCTTCGAACTGGAATCAGATGACTGCCTTCCCTTTTTAGACCTCAAACTTACCAGATGTGCTGAGAGCATTAAATTCTCAATTTTTAGAAAGCCTACTCATACTAATAGATACCTTCATGCTTCCTCCCAGAACTATCCCCAATAAAAATGTGGTATTATTTCCACCTTAGCTCACCGAGCAAAATCATTACTTACAGAAGAAACAGAAATTGAAAATTAACTCCTTTTTCTTAAAAAAACTTTCATTAACAATAGTTTCTCTCCAAAGAAAATTGACAAATTTCTTTCCCCCAGGCACTCAACTACTCCTGAAGATCCCTCTTCCCCAAGAGCCGTCATCTCCTTGCCTTACATCAGCTCTCTCTCACCAAAACTGGCCAAGATTCTCAAGAAATTTAACTTCAAAACTTGCTTCACTACGCTTCCAAAACTTCGTTCATTACTTAGCAAACAAAAACAGAAACATCTTTCTACTCAGTTTCCAGGAGTGTACAAGATTTTGTGTGATTGTGGAAAGCCATACAATGGGTAGACTGCCAAATCCATCCTTCCACGTTTAGATGAACACCGTAGAGATATCTCCTATAACAGGACTAGAGCTAGTGTTCTCACTAGCCACGTTCTCTTTTCAGCTAACTCAGACGAAGGACACCAACACATTGTAAACTGGACTCAAACTTCTAACATCCATGTGTGCTACGATGAACTCGAAAGAAAGATTGTCGAATCCAGGGAAATTTCTCTAGATTCCTTGCATATCAACAACAGCTTGAGTTACAATCTCTCTGATGCACACATTGCTACTGTTCAGTAGTGGCACACTCGCGATAGCGTGTAGTATACGTTTGTTTGGAACTCATATTCGCATTTGTTTTTCAAACACGCTACAGTCTTTTTATACTTGTTCTGTTATTACAATTTTAAGTCTCTGTAATTTTTTTATATATTTCTTTGATTGTGATACCTGAGGATGTTGATCCATTCAACCAAACTAGTAAACTAGTAGTATCTTTTTAAATATATCTTGTCATCTTTTTATCTCTCGGTATTAGTCATTAAAGGTTTTTCATATATATATATATATATATATATACATATACATGCATACATACATGTAGAATATATATATACATATACATGCATACATACATGTAGAATATATATATATATATACATACATACATGTAGAATATATATATATATATACATACCTACATGTAGAATATATATATATATATATATATATATACATATACATGCATACATACATGTAGAATATATATATACATATACATGCATACATACATGTAGAATATATATATATATACATACATACGTGTAGAATATATATATATATATATATACATACCTACATGTAGAATATATATATATATATATACATACCCACATGTAGAATATATATATATATATATACATACCCACATGTAGAATATATACATACATACATACATACATGTAGAATATACATATATACATACCTACATGTAGAATATATATATATATACATACATACATACATACATACATGTAGAATACATATATATATATATATATATATACATACATGTAGAATACATATATATATATATATACATACATACATGTAGAATACATATATATATATATACATACACATACATGTAGAATATATATAAATATATATACAGGGTGTTCGGGATAAATTTGACAGTTTCGTAAGGAAAAAGAAAATCTTCTTTGTATCTATTAAATTTAATGAATTGACAAAAAAACATTACAGGCAGAGTTAATTACAATACTATCAACAAGATTTACTCAAAATAACCACCATTAGCATCGATCACAGCTTCAATTCTGCTTCGGAACCTCGAACAAGCTGATGCTACAGTCTCCCTGGGAAGGGCCGCAAAAACTGTTTTAATTTTATCCATTAACTGGGCTTTTGTATTACTGGAAGTGCGATTGGTGTCTTTTTCAACTGCGCCCCATACAAAATAATCCATGGGGTTAAGGTCTGGGGAGTTTGGAGGCCAAACATTTGGACTGGTGAAGTCGTAGAAATTTTCAGACAACCATTTTTGACTTTTCCCAGAGGTGTGGCAAGGGGCCGAATCCTGCTGCCATACATACGGCCTACCATTGGCTACCCTTGTTATCCAGGGCTTGACTACAGTTAGCAACTCCACGAACAAAGCCCGAATTCCAATGCCAGGGTTCTTCAACACCTGTTCCTGCAGATTTGCGAGGAATTCTGCTGTACGAACGCAATCAGATCGTCTGCTAGGGATCTTTCTTCTTGCTACATCCTCGTAGTCACCATTGCAAGTCTCTAGTTCATGCCTGATTGTTTTTACTGTATTCAGGGAGCATTGGGCAACAGTCGTAATATCCTTATTTTGATGGCGGGCACGAATCATCATGATACAAGTTATTCTCTTCCATGATTCAGGTGGGTTCCAGCTATCCATCCTTTCTGACATCTTGTATATGAATGAAGAAGGGTCCAAACTTTTAAATGAAGAGAAGTGTGTGTTAATACATGTAACTTACGGAAAAATATAATTAATTATAAATATGTCAAATTTATCCCGAACACCCTGTATATATACATACATGTAGAATATATATATATATATACATACATGTAGAATATATATATATATACATACATGTAGAATATATATATATATATATATATATATATACATACATACATGTAGAATATATATATATATATATATATATATATATACATACATACATGTAGAATATATATATATATACTACATGTATATATATGTATATATATATATATATATATATATATATATATATATACACATACATACATACATGTAGAATATATATATATACATACATACATGTAGAATATATATATATACATACATACATGGAGAATATATATATATACACACATACATGGAGAATATATATATATACACACATACATGGAGAATATATATATATACACACATACATGGAGAATATATATATATACACACATACATACATGTAGAATATATATATATATATACACACATACATACATGTAGAATATATATATATATATACATACATGTAGAATATATATATATATATATATATATACATACCTGTAGAATATATATATATACACACATACATACATGTAGAATATATATATATACACACATACATACATGTAGAATATATATATATATATATATATACATACATGTAGAATATATATATATATATATATATACATACATGTAGAATATATATATATATATATACATATATATATATATATATATATATACATGTAGAATATATATATATACACATACATGTAGAATATATATATATATATACATACATGTAGAATATATATATATATATACATACATGTAGAATATATATAAATATATATATACACACATGCACATACATCATGCATGTAGAATATATACATAATACAATGTTATTTTTTTTGAAAAAATACAATGTTTTTTATGTGTGGCAATTTTTACCTGTAATTTCCAGTTTGTTTGGATACTTCAATGTTTATTACTATTCTTTTCCTTTAAGAATACCTGTTATAAGCCGAAACTAGTTGTATTATTCTTATTAAAATCTTTATAAGTTATCTCGGTTTTTAGTCATTAAATCTATTTTTTAAAATGTATCACAACAACCGAGTAAAAGCCGATTATCACACACACACACACACACACACACACACACACACACACACACACACACACACACACACACACATATATATATACACACACATACATACATGCATGTAGAATATATACACACACACACACACACACACACATATATATATACACACACATACATACATGCATGTAGAATATATACACACACACACACACACATATACATGCATGTAGAATACACACACACACACACACACACACATAACATACATGTAGAATATATATATATATTATTGAAATTAGGATTTATTCGGGATGTATACATTTATAAAAATAAATTTAACTGACTAGAACCCGAGAAAGTATAACAAAAACCTTTAATATATCATGACTAGCTTCATCGGTGCTCCGACATCTTCAGGTGAGAAATAAAAAACATAAGATATAAAAATAACAAGGTAAAAAACATGGACTTTCCGGCTTAATAAAAAGCAGAATAGTAACAGTCATATTTGAATAGGTGACCGCGTGCTACCGTTGGCATAAGTTGAATGTGTGCGACAGCTAATTTTGGAGTGCAGGTACTGGATTACTGCACTATGGGAATCAGGCAAATTGTAGCTTAGATTGTTGTTCAAATGTGAAGGGTCCAGAACGATTTATTTTGATTCGATAATTCTTCTTTCGAATTCATCCTTGCATATATAGAAATTAGTAGTGCGTTCCCAGTCAACTTGATGTGGCTGTTCTTCAAGGTTAGAGTTTGCCGAGAAGAGGACATGACTGGAAAGGGCACTCGCTCGTGTTCTACTGTAAGAGATGTCACGTCTATGTTCCTCATGACGAAGTGAAACAGATTTATCTGTCTGGCCAAAATAAGGTTGACCACAGTCGCACAAAACTTTATAAACACTAGGAAAACGCAGTTGTTGTGTTTTGGTTGACTCAGAAAGGAACGAAGTTTTGGCAGAGTAGTATAGTCGGTCTTTATGTTGAATTTCTTCAAAATCTTAGATAGTTTTGGGGTAAGAGGGCTGATAAATGGTAACTGTATATGAGTGATAGGGTTGGAATCATCTTCTTGTCGAGGATGTTGGCGTGGTCTCAAACGTTTAGTGATGTTACGAAATGAATATCCATTATTTAAGAAGGTGTTTTTCAGGAAGTTAAGCACTGTTTGAAGGTCTTCTTCTGTGGTAGTGAGACATCTTGCTCAATGGGCAAGGGTGGAGATGATGCCTAGTTTCTGAGGAGGGAAGTGATGAGAAGAGCCATGTAAATATCTATCAGTTCCGAAAAATTGAAAATTTAAGACAGTCAGGAAATCTGCTGATCTTTAGATCCAAGAAGGGGAGAATGCCGTTAATCTCTAGTTCTGATGTTGGTTATTTAAATAGTTTAGGAAGTTTTGCAGTTCCTCTAAACTATGTCCCTAGATAAGGAAGACGTCATCAATGTAGCGTAACCACAGTTTAGGTTTTAAAATAGCTTTCTCTTCAAAATCTTCTAGAAAAATGTTAGCTAAGACTGGGGATAGAGGGCTGCCCATAGCTAACCCACTAGTTTGTTTATATATTTTATCTTCGTAGCAAAAATAGCTGGAATTGATGCAGTGAGTTAGAAGAGCAAATATTTTTTTAGAAACCATGTCCTTAAGAAGAGTCAGAACTTCATCTGTAGGTAGATTCATAAAAAGAGACACGATGTCAAAACTCACCATTCTGTCAGTCTATAAGATTTAAATTTTTTTATTTTTGAGATGAAATCTTCAGAGCTTTTGATGAAGGAGGAGGAATTGCCAACTAAATGTTTTAAAGAAGCTGCAAGATATTTAGACAGATTATGTAGGTGAGTCAATACCTTCCACAATAGGTCTTAAAGGAGTGTCAGCCTTATGGATCTTAGGCTGGCCGTACAAACGAGGAACGAGCGGATGGAGAGAGCGGAGAGATAGTCTTGTGTGTCTAGGAAGTTCAGAAGTTGATGTCAGAAGATTGTTTGTATGGTTATGAAGTTCTCCTGTGGGATCACTTTCTAGCCTAGAATACGTATTAGAACTTAATAAGTTGTTAATTTTTGAACGATAGTCAGATTTGTCTAAGATTACAGTTGCATTCCCTTTATCAGCAGGTAAGATAATAATGTCATTGTTGTTACGAAGCTGGTGTATTGCTTTTCTTTCTGTCGGAGATAGATTATCTGTGG
The DNA here is from genome assembly GCF_054136105.1 of Typopeltis vanoorti. Taxonomy (NCBI): domain Eukaryota; kingdom Metazoa; phylum Arthropoda; class Arachnida; order Uropygi; family Thelyphonidae; genus Typopeltis; species Typopeltis vanoorti. Next base: position 74,361,263 of record NC_143550.1, on the reverse strand, counting down.
GATGACGTCTGTTGTTTATGGTAAAGATGGCATCAATCCTAAGTAGATTTGCAGTTTTGGTAACTGTGCGTTTGGTAATTGTTTTGGTAACTGTGCAGCTGCCTTTTCAACTTTTGTAAGAAAGAGTTCTTTAGGAATGGTGGTCAGAGAAGGAACGGAGTTAAGGCCTTTTGAGAGCCCACTAAGTTCTGCAGGAGAAAATGTGTGTGAGGATTTGTTAATCACAACATTTTTAAAATTTTGTGAATTGATATGAGGTTGGCGAGTTTGCTCCTGTTTAAGGCATAGGGCTGACGACATTATCCTGTGAATGGCTTGAGGTCCGATGATTAATAAACCCTTGACACCGCAAGGTAAAAGAGGGTAAAAGGAAGATAAGATGATGAGATGAGATATATATATTTTTTTTTTAACTGCAACAGCAGCTGAAAGCTTGTATTTATATTTTATTCACCAATAATCTAAAACACACTCCAAAGTTTAAATTAAAGATGGCAATAAATTATATTCTTGGTTTATTTATCCTCCTGACTGTGGGTATGCAGTATAATACTGCTTCTCTCAAACAATCCCTGAACATTTCATATGCATAACTGACATCCTTTCTTTGTAGCTTTTTGAGAATATCCTTCTATGGCACTGCTCCAAGAAATCTGACGAAACAAAACATAAGTATTTAGTTCTAAAGGTTACCTAGTAAACGGCTGTATTAATGTAAAGTATACTGACAATTCTGTTATATAAATCCGTACTCAGGCCACATCTGGATTTTTATGCACAGATCATCCTCTTCTTCTTGTGGCTCTATAGCCCAAATTAAGCCTTGGCCTCACAGATTTGTTGCCTCCAATCCTGTCTGTCCAAAATTTTACTTCTCCAGTTTGGGCATTGTAATATGATGTTGCTATCTTGAATAATGGTTTCTACCCATCTTGTGTTAGGTTTTCTTTTCAGTGTTTTACCAGGAGTCTATTGTCTTCTTAAGAATACTGTCAGTTTTCATATGAAATACATCCCACCCACTGAATCTTTTTGAATTTGATTATACTAGATATTGTGGGTTCTTTATAAAGTAGATATAACGCATGGTTATATCTGAGAGACCATTATCATTCACAGGGTCAAATATTTTTCTAAGGATTTTCCTTTCAAAAGCTGAAATCAAATTTTCCACCCTTGCTGTAAATATGCTGGTTTCATATCTGGATGAGTTATCAATTTACATATTTACTTTAGTCTTCCAATGAATATTTTTTTGAAATGAGTACTCATGAGAGAGAAAGAGAGTACAAAAAGCTTGATTACCTCTCTTTATTTGATTCTGCACTTCCAACATCTTATTTGGTTGGCCAGTGATCATTACTACTAAATATTTAAATCGTTCCACTTTTCTATTTCAAGATTCCCAATTTTCACATTTCTATCAGTTAATTGATATAAGTGTGAGTGAACTGGCAAATATGAGAATTGATTTGATTGAGACATCTAAAGTGATCAGAGGAGCCTATTAGATAATAACAGAAGAAATACTGAATATAGTAGTAGGTGGTGTGAAAATGAGAGGTCATTACTGGAAACTGTACAAGGAACACAGGGGTAAGAAAGTGAAAAGTAGATTTTCATCACTCACAGATAGTGAATAAGTGGAATGCATTGGTGGAGTGGGCAGTGAATGTCCTAACGCTAAAAGTTTTCAAGACAGGATAAGACATTGTATTTGCTGCATGTAGAAATTTTGGCTTCCTGCAATAAATATTCTGACTTCTTAACTTCAAGCTCAAAACTTAATTAACTTGCTCTCTGATTCCTTTAAATGGAAAAAAATTTTACATGCATGTCCTAGAAACTTTAATCTATACTTATCTGTCAGCATTAATATATTTCTTTAATCACTATCTTGCACTACCAGTACAAGAATACCATAAGTAAATCATGAATATTTGCATGTCCTCATCCACACCAAGAGGAAAAGCACCAGGAGGGTTTAGGATTTTATATAAATTCTTAGCCTTCTTGTATTTAGGATGATATGAAATACTGTATTCTTACTCATTTATTCTATATTCAAGTTATCCTGACAACAATGTTCCAAAATAAAAATTTTCTACATAAGATATAGTTCAAATTTACCTTCATAATATATAAATTAAGGAATATATATATAATATAATATATAAATTAAATTATTGGTTTGAGATGATTCTAACAAAAGTAATACTAACTTTAATTAGCCTAGTGGACTTCTTCCAGCTTCCATCAACATATGTATATGCAGAGAAAGGTCTAAACTTTGCTTTATATTCCGTCTTTTTAATTCTCCCTCTAGAAAATATATATAAAAAAAAAACATTCATGAAAAAATGGAAGATTAGATAAAAATTTAACACACACACTCTCTCTCTCTCTCTGTTTTGTGCTCTCAAATAATATGCAGATCAAAACTGAAGGACCAAATGTATAATGGGGACTGGATAGTAAATTATGCTAGATTAGAGAACAACTATATGAGAAATATAAGCAAGTTGTGTATAGGGGACCAATATTCTGGAAAGGGCAATGTCATTAGGTCTGAATGGTGATATGCAATTATCTGCAGATGACGCAATGCATATATGTAAACATATAATGGAACTGGATAGTAATTTGTGCTAGATAGGAGATTAGCCGTATGATAGGTATAAGCAAATTGTGTATAGGGGAACCAATATCCTGGAAGAGCAAATTCACTAGTATTTTTGAATTATTCACGAAGAGACTATTTTGGGATCATTGCATATTGTGTGTGTTAATGACATTGGGAAAGGTTTGAATGGTGATATGCAGTTGTTTGAAGATGCAATATTGGGAAGAACTATGAGAAGTAGAGCAGATGTTGTGGCTTTGCAAGAGGACTTGAATAGACTGGGTGAATAGGCAAATGAGTGGAGTTATCAGTTCTATGTTAAAAAGTGTAAGATTTTAAAATTTGGGAAGCAAAAACAGGATACAGAGAATATAACTAGTGGGGATATCTTAGAGGAAGAAGATAAAAAATTTGGGGTGATAGTGGATAAGGACCTAAAATTTTGGGGATACATTACTCAAAATGTGAGAACAGCACAATGGATTATGGCAATAAGGAGGAGGAGGAGGATACTCACATACTGTAGAAATAAAGAAATTATGGTTCCATCATATAAGACTTGGATCAGGCTATGTATGGATTACTGTGCACATATTTGATCATCTAGTTTTAAAATAGATTAAGAGATATTGGAAAGGGTCCAGAGATGATTGACTAAGGTGGGTTCTGATCTCTGTAATGCTGGCTGTGAAAATATATTAAGGGAATGCAATTTGCAGAGTATAGTGGAAAGGAAGGTGGGGAGAGAGAGAATAAGATTGAGACATACATATACCGACCACTGAATTAGAAATCTTTATGCAGATATACGTAAACATCACTTATGCAGCATATATGCAAAATACTCGGTCATCACGAAATGATGTATGCAAAGTACACATCCCTTTGGGTGTATATAATGCTAAATTATGGGAAAGATCACTACCCAGACTGGTTTTAACTGAAGAGATCCCACTGATGAGACCTTAATATAGGTCGAAACTAATAAGTTTATATAAACTTATTATCCTGAAAATAATATAAACTTATTATTTTTGTGACCTCTACAGAGTCATAAGGCAATGAATATAAAATCATTAGCTTCTATATACAAATAGTCCAGTCGTGAGGATACTTTACACGCAAACTTTGTTTGCTTACTCTTGGATAAAGGATTAAATCAAGAATATAATTTCTTGGCATCTTTAATTTATAGTATAATCAAGTGGAAAAAATTTTCAACAAATATTTTTAGTCAGCGATGGATATGAAGCCTTCTCCTAATCTTAGCAAGTATAGCTGCATTAACTTCTACTAAGATCAACTCTTACACAACTGTAATACTTCTTTAAACAACATTAGAGGGTGCCAAATTAGGATTTTTCCATTAATATTTGAACTGTTTTGCTTACTCAGTGTCGCCTGAAAAGTGCAACATGTTTTGCTCTCGGTTAAATAAGCATCCCTTTATAATTTATTTTTGTTTAGCATTGTATTATCATTAAAATAAGTTATATATTTTGTTAATTTTTAGTTCTTTATTGTCTCACTGGAAACATTTTTACAGATAACAATATAAACTTATTTTGGCAAGCATAATTTGCTTTGTAACCAAGTCAGGGGGGGGGGACATTCTACATAATATATAAACTTATTATTTAATATAATAAGTTTATATAAACTTATTTTCCTGAAAATAATATAAACTTATTATTTTCCTGACCTCTACAGAGTCATAAGACTCACTGCAGAAAGTCAATGCTAGACAACACAAAGGCTATCGTACCACTTTTTAAACTAATCCGTTTTTTGCATTTTTACTACCCTATCATGCAATGCATTCCAGGCACCCACCACTCTCCATGCAAAAAACCTACTTATTACCTGCATACTCACTTTCATTTTGCAACTTCCAGGGATGGCTCCTTTTCCATATAGATACTAAGAAATTATATACTTGGTTTAATCCTTTATCCAAGTGTACACAAACAAAGCATGTTCCTGAAGTATTTTCAGGACTGGGGCAACTAGTACATGGAAGCTGATGACTTCACATTACTTGCCTTAGTATCCCATACTGCAACACATATCCTTGAGCACATGTATAATAATGCTATGCATTATGGGAAGGGTAACTACCCAGGGTAGCTTCAACCTATATTGGGGTCTCATCAGTGGGAGCCAGACCCAGTATTGATACTAAGGTTGAAGTAATGCAGAAGTCATATTTTCATATACGAGTAACGAAAAGATGTCACACCTTATTATTAAAATACTCTGGATTAGAGATAGTTGTTAGAAGTTTACTTTGTATTATGGGATACTAAGGCACCTTATTATTAAAATACTCTGGATTAGAGATAGTTGTTAGAAGTTTTTCCACTTGGTTATACTATAAATTAAAGATACCAAGAAATTATATACTTGGTTTAATCCTTTATCTAAGAGTAAGAAAACAAAATTTGTGTCTGAAGTATTTTCATGACTGGAGCAACTCGTATATAGAAGCTAATGACTTCACATCAATTGCCTTATTATCCCATAATGCAAAGCACATATCCTTAAGAACATGTATAATGCTATGCATTATGAGAAGGGTCACTACCCAGGATAATCAAGTGGAAAGACTTCCAAGAACTGTCTCTGATCCAGAGTATTTTAATAATAAGGTGTGACACCTTTCGGCTACTCATAAATAAAAATATGACTTATGCATTACTTCAACCTTAGTATTACTACTGGGTCTGGCTCCCACTGATGAGACTTCAGTAAAGGTTGGAATCAATCTTGGTAGTGACCCATCCCATAATGCATAGCATTATACATGTCTGCAAGGATATGTGCTTTGTATTATGGGATACTAAGGCAAGTGGTGTGAAGTCATTAGCTTCTATATATATGAGCTGCCCCAGTCCAGAAAAAACTTCAGGCACAAACTTTGTTTGCTTACACTTGGATAAAGGATTAAACCAAGTATGATTCAGATAAGTTTTACTAGGAATAATTAAGTATATATGCGTAAGTAAGTAAGAGCTGTTTAAGTAAGAGTGGCTGTAAACGTTGTGCGCTACCGATATAATTAGTGTGGGTTTTTTTTTCTTGCCTAAACTAAATTACGAAATCATTATTATTAGACCTAGTAACCTGCAGAGAAAAAAAAAAAAAATGGCGGCGGCATTGTCATTCCATGATTTTAATTTAGATTTCAGTCGTTTCGTTAAGTGTGAGGTCTGTTATATGTATTCCTTTGATTACATAAATGATTTGTGGATGTTTAGTGCGGATGGAAGAAGGGTATGTGCAAAGTGTGACCTGAACGAGGAGCTGATGAATGCGAATATGAAATAGTATACTGATTGTGTCGCGAGTGCACGTTTAAAAGAGTAGGATGGTGAGGAAGAGAGGCAAAAAAATGTTAAAAAATCAGGAAAAAAGAAAAATAGCGATTTGGCAACCGTAATGGATGTTAAAAGGGACGAAAGTGAGGTGAAAATAAACGAAATCGAGAGAACGAATGAAAGTAGAAATGGCGTGATGCAGAAATCGCAACTAAAAAAAATCGAAAGAATAAATGATAGCGAAAAAAGAATGAATGATGTTGAAAGTTGGACGCATGTTGGAACGAAAGTACTGAACCAAAGAAAGATGAATGACAGTAAAAGTGAGAAGAATGATAGCGAAAGTTGAACGCATGTTAGTCCGAAAGTACGGAAACAAAGAAAGATAAATGAGAGTGAAAGTGAGAAGAATGATAGTGAAAGTTGGACGTACGTTGGACCGAAAGTACGGAAACAAAGAAGGATGAATGAGAGGGAAAGTGAAAAGAGGGGGTCGAGAGTTAGAAAGTTAGAAAGATTTAATGATAGAGAGAATGTGTCGTGAGGTTCGGAAGGTGAATTGGATTGGATGAAGCAAGAAATGAAATGGATGCGGAATGAAATTAAGAGAATTCAGGTCAAAACTATTAAAATAAATCATGATGGCATGAAAGAGTTAACGAAAGATGAGCGAATGGCGTTGTATGGCAACTCCATTATTAAAGGTGTGCTAGAGGATAAAATGCACAAGGCATGTTTTCCAGGTGGTAAAATGAGTAGAGTGATTGAGGCATTGAATATGAAGTGGGAGCGAGCAAAAGAGTTAATTGTATTAATTGGTACAAATGATTTGAGAGAGAACAAGGAGCATGTCAAAATGAATGTCAGGAGACTGCTTGGAAAGATAAAAGAGAATAATAGTGTGACAGGAAGGGTAGTCAGTGTGTTGCCTAGGTATGATTGTGGTGAAATGAGGCGGAGAGCAAGGATTATGAATGATATTCTGGCTGAAATGTGTGAGGAGATGGGAGTACAGTTTGTTAATGTGTGGAATGAGTTTGAGGGATGAAGTGAGCTGTATGGGAGCGATGGACTGCATTTGAGTGGTTATGGTGTGAGTCGCTTGGAGAGACTGCTGCTGCTGGAAAGTAGAGAAGTGAAAAGAGAGAATGAATCAGATCGAGAGGGGAGTGATGTGGAAGAGCAGGAGAGTAAGACAGGAGAGATTGAAGAAGTGGAAATGAATGGGGAAGTGAGTGGTATGAGTATAGAAAATGAGAGAATGGGTGTGCAAGAGGAGCAGGGAAACGGGGGAGGCTCAGGGTGGACAGGGGTACACAGCGTGAGAAAGGTGGATGCTCCAAGATGAGGTGAGAGCAAGTGTAGGCAGGAAAGTAATGGGATGACCAGGGATCAAGAGGAAACAGATGGAATTGCAAAGGGTTCTAAAAAGAAGAAGCAGAAAGGGAAATGGCCCCAGTCCAGCATGGAGAGATCACATCGAGTGAGTGGTATCAGTGGAACTAGCTGTAGATCCAGAAATGAGTTGTTGTGTTTGCATACCAATGCTAAAAGTATAAGAAACAAGGTGGATGAAATGATTGCACTAATTGTGTCTGTGCACCCAGAGATTGTCGGAATAAGTGAGACATGGTTAGATGAGGACGACATCCTGACAGGAATAGAGATGGAAAGGTATGATGTGTTTCGTGAGAATAGAAGGGTAAAAAGGGAGGGGGGAGTGCTATTGATGATAGAGAAAGAGTTATGTCCATATAAGGTAGAGATGCAAGAGAGAAATAGGGCCAGTGGTTTTGAGGAGGTATGGTGTGAGATAGAGGTGAATAGAATCAAATACTTGTTGGGATGTTGTTATAGACCTGGTAATGTGGTGGTGATAATGAAATGTATAGCCAAATAAGCCAAGAAAATAAGAAAAGGGTGATCATTATGGGTGATTTTAATTATGGCAATATAGACTGGAATGAAGAGACAGCAACTGGAAGTAAAGAAAATTAGTTTCTTGAGTTTTTGAGGGATAACTACCTCAGACAGTATGTAACAGAGGGCACACGAGGATTAAGAGTCTTGGATTTGGTCATCTCATCGGAGGATGTAATTATCAATGAGGTGTCAAATCATCCACCAATTGGTGAAATTGACCATGAAGCGATTACCTGGGTGGTTGCCAGCAGTGCAAGGACCCCTGTGAGAAAAGGGTATATGTGGAACTACAAGGGGGGGGGGGGATTATGAAGAGCTCAGGAGATAGCTTGCCGGTGTAGCGTGGAATGAGGAGTTAGCTGGAAAAGTGATCAGTGCAGCTTGGGGGAATTTTCAAAAACTATTTAGTAGATGCAATGTCTAAATGGGAGAGAAGGTTAAATAAGGTAGGTGTGAGATGGATGGATGAATAAAGAGATTAAGCATGCAATACATGGAAAAAGGGCATTGTGGAGGCAGCATAAGAGAAGTGGAAGTAACAAATTTCATGAGGTCTACAAAGACCAGGCAAGGAGGATGACTTGGTTGGTGAGAGTAGCTAAACAGAGGTATGAACAGCAGTTAACTAATGTAGCCAAAAAGAATCCTAGGGAGTTCTTTCGATATGTAGTCAGCAAAAGAAAGAATGATTATGGAAGGATGACATTGATTGGAGGAAATGGTATAAAGACAGCTGTTGCAGAGTGTGTGGTGGAGATACTTAATGAGCAGTTCATAAAGATCTTTCAATCTTGTGAATGTGACTTCATGGAGAGATTAAGAGCAGTTGATGATGGGGAGGAGAGACTGACTGTAAGTGAGCAAGAGGTGTTTGGGGAGTTGAGTAAACTAGATGTAAATAAGGCTGTGGGACTTGATAATATATCACCGTGTATTCTGAAGGAATGTGCCAGAGAGTTGACACCTGCCTTGACATATTTTTTTAATACGAGTCTTGCACTTGGTCAAGTTCCTAAAGAGTGGTAGGAGGGCAAGATTGTGCCACTTCATAAAGGAGGTGATCGAACTCAAGCATCAAACTATAGGCCTATCTGTGTGCCAGGTGTCGTGGTTAAGTTGTTGGAGAAGCTTGTGAGAACTAGGATCCAGAGTTGGGTTGACAACAATGGTATAATCTTTGATGGACAGCATGTATTTGCTAAAGGGAAGTCATGTTTTAGTAATCTACTTACTTATTACAATAAAGTGACTGCTTCCTTGGACAGAGGAGAAGGATACACAGTAATATATTTGGATTTTGCAAAAGCTTTTGATAGAGTACCTCATGATAAGTTGACAGTCAAACTAGAGCAGATTGGGTTGGATATTAGATTAGTACATTGGATTGGAGACTGGCTATCTGATAGGTATCAACAAGTTGTGTATGAGGGTGTGATATCCAGGAAAAGGAAAGTCACTAGTGAAGTGCCTCAGGGTCTGTTTTGGGGCCATTACTATTTAACTTGTATTTAATGATATTGGCGAAGACTTGGATGGAGATATTCAGTTGTTTGCAGATGATGCAAAGTTGGGACGAACCATAAAGAGTAGTGAAGATGTTGTGGCCTTGCAAGAAGACTTGAATAAATTGAGTGATTGGACACAGAAATGGGGATGCGAGTGTGAGTTCAATGTTGCAAAATGTAAGGGTTTAAAATTCGGAAAACAAAGATGGGATGCAGAATTTATGCTTGGTGAGAATATATTGTTGGAAGTAGAGGAAATAAGAGATCTGGGGGTGATAGTGGATAAGGATCTAAAATTTAGGGGACACAGACTTGAATAAATTGAGTGATTGGACACAGAAATGGGGATGCGAGTGTGAGTTCAATGTTGCAAAATGTAAGGGTTTAAAATTCGGAAAACAAAGATGGGATGCAGAATTTATGCTTGGTGAGAATATATTGTTGGAAGTAGAGGAAATAAGAGATCTGGGGGTGATAGTGGATAAGGATCTAAAATTTAGGGGACACATCGCCTAAATTGTGAAGACAACACAAAGACTTCTGGAAATGATGCAGGGGACACTGACGTGTAGAAGTAGGGAGATTCTTGTTCCATTGTATAAGGCTTTGATTAGGCCACACATGGACTATTGTGCCCAGATTTGGTCACCTGGTTTTCAGAAAGATGAAGAGATGTTGGAAAGGGTCCAAAGGCGACTGACTAAGGTAGTTTCTGACCTCTGGAATGTCGAGTATAAGGAAAGATTGAAAAGATGTAATTTGCAGAGTCTAGTGGAGAGAAAGAAGAGGGGAGATATGATAGAGACCTACAAGTTGTTAAGGGGTTGTTATGGGATCAATGGTGGAGAAGTTCTACAGAGAATAGTGGGAGATCAGGGGAGAACCAGAGGTCATCCCTGGAAACTGTATAAAGAGGGTGTGAGTAGGGGAGTGAGAGGCAGGTTTTTTTCATGCAGAATTGTGAGTGATTGGAATGCCTTCCCTGAGAGTGTGGTGTCTGCAAGGAGTTTGAATGTGTTTAAGACAAGGTATGATGAGATGTGTGTGAGATAAAAGGCCCTCCTAGATGAGTCTTTGACTCCATGAGGTCTTGTTTAATAATAATAAAAATAATAATTTCTTGGTACCTTTATTTATCGTATAACCAAGTTATAAAACTTCCAACAACTATCTCTAAGCTTCTTTTCCATGTTTCATCCTCTCATTCTACTATATGATAATAATCTGATAATAACCTTTCAACCCTCTCCCCACTTTGTCTTCTAACCACTAAGTTTACATGCCTTCAGTCTATGTTCATAACCAACACTGTACAGTCCTGATATCCTTTTCATTATCCATCTATGCACCCTTTCAAAGGTATTTCATTCCCTTCCAATCTCAATGACCAGATCTGAGCATAGAAATTCAGATGTGGTCTGATCAAAGTTTCATACAATGAAACCACTGTGCTTTTATCTCTCATGGCCAATGTCCTCCTCTATATTGTAGCAATTCTATGAGTTATGTTCATAAACTTTATGGTATATTCTCTGAAGCACCCAATGATCCCTTGTGTCTCAATTTCTTCCAGTATAACAAAGTTGGGAAGAATTATAAGTAGCACTGCTGATGCTGATTCCCTTCAGGAAGATTTGAGTAGACTTTTTACTTGGACAAAAGAGTGGGGTTGTAGTTTTAATATCAATAAGTGCAAGGTGTTGCATTTTGGATTGCAAAAATATAAGGCTGTGTACTATATCGATGGTGCTGTACTGCAGGAAGTGGATAAAAGTAGAGATTTGGGAGCAGGATGGTTGACAGTAGACTGAAGTTTAGAGGGCATATAGAAAGGTTGCACATCATAGTGCTGTATGATAAGAAGTAAGAAAGTGGTTGTGCCATTGTATAAGGCACTGGTCAGACCACACTTGGACTATTGTGCTCAGATCTGGTCACATGGTTTTCAATGTGATGTGGAGACATTGGAGAGAGTTCAGAGACGAGTGACTAAGACAATATCGGGAGTTTGGAATTCTGGCTATGGAGAGAGGTTAAAGAGATGTGGATTGCAGAGTTTGGTAGATTGGAGGAAGAGAGGTGATATAATAGAGATATTTAAGTTAGTGAAAGGATTTTATCAGATTAATCCAGAGGGGGTTAATCTGACAAAATCAGCAAACAACTGAACATCTCTCTGTAGTGAAGTGACAATGTCACTGACATAAAAAGTGAACAGTAATAGTTCTATTATTGAATCCTGTGGAGTCTCACTTGTAACCTTCCTACTCCCTGATACTGCTTCCAATATACAATTCTCTGATATCTATCAGAGAGCCAATCACTAATCCTATCTACTAACCTGATATCCAAACCCATATGAAGCAACTTAAAAATCAACTTGTCATGTGGCACCCTGTCAAATGCCTTGGAAAAATCCAGGAAAATGACAGTGTATGCCTTACCCTCATCCACTGTTCTTGTTATTCTATTGTAAGAGGTTCTTCATATATTAGTTTTTCACCAATTTCTCCAAAATGTTAACAAGTACAGAAGAAATACAAAAACAGGCCTATAGTTTGATACCTCCATTCTATAACCATCATTATGCCGACTTATGAATGTTGTAGTTGATGATAGCCAATGAACTGTAGCTTAAGAGAGTAGGCATTCAGTTAGATGTCAGCGAAAATAGTGCATTTGAGGCGATCTGGTGTGAGATAGAGGCCAGCAGGAAAAAATATACAGTTGGTTGCCACTACAGGCAGGGGACATGAAAGATGTGGACAGTATTCATTGGCAAATAGAGTCAATGAGTGGAGGGCAAGTAATTATTATGGGGAGAAAAGGACATATGTGAGGAAGGAAATGGAATTTATGTAAGTTTTCCACTTGGTTAATGCTATAAATTAAAAATACCAAGAAATTATGTACTTGGTTTAATCCTTTATCAAAGTATAGGCAAACAAAGTTTACACCTGAAGTTTGTGCCCATTATGGGATACTAAGGCAAGTGACATGAAATCATTAGTTTCTATATACGAGTTGCCCCAGTCCTGAAAATACTTCAGGCGCAAACTTTGTTTGCTTACACTTGGATAAAGGATTAAACCAAGTATATAATTTCTTGGTATCTTTAATTTATAGTATAACCAAGTGGGAAAACTTCCGTCTATAATCCAGAATATTTTAATAAGGTGTGACACCTTTTGTCAACTCATATGAAAGTATGACTTCTGCATTACTTCAACCTTAGTATCACCTCTGAGTCTGGCTCTCATAGTGAGATCTCAATAAAGGTAAAAACCAGTCTAGGTAGTGACCCTGCTCATAATGCATAGCATTATACATGTCCATAAAGATATGTGCTTTGCATTATGAGATACTTAAGCAAGTGACGTGAAGTTATTAACCTCTTCTGAAAGTTGTCCCAGTTCTGAAAATACTTCAAGCAAAAACTTTATTTGTACTACTTGGATAAAGGATTAAACCAAATATATAATTTCTTGGTATCTTTAATTTACGGAATTTATGTAGTTACTAAGGAGTAATTACCTAAGGCAGCATGTGACAGAATATACCATGAGTTTGAGAGTTCTGGATCTAGAAACTGGGATTTGTCTGTATGTAAGATGACTACCAACCGGTGAGAGTGATTCTGTGGTCTTCACCGGGGAGGTATCTAAACATGTGGAATTTTCAGTTAGGAGGGATATACGTGGAAGTACAAGGCTGCAATTACGACACATTCAGGAGATTGCTTAGAGCAATGCCATGGCATAAAAAAAAAACTACGGCTAGGAATACACATTCATCTTAATTCCCTTAAAAGGTTAAGTTATTTTTTAGTTCATGGGCCAAATTGTAGACATTATGTTCATTACAAGGATTTCAGGTACTTGGCATTCATTTAAACCATAGTTTTATTCTAAAGTTTAAATATTAATTCTATGGATTTTAGGTAATAATTTTATACTCTTCTAATTTTCTTCTTTGCACTATTATTATTACGGGCAACTCCAAGGAGTCCTTAGACTCATCAAGTGAGACCCTAACATCATATCAAGAACAACAATTCAACATCCACACAGTATCTATCATACTTTGCCTTGAACTCATTCACAGTCATGGCACCCACAACAGACTCTGGCAGCTTATTCCACTCATTCACCACTCTCCAAGTAAAAAACTAGCTCTAACACCCTTGCTAACAAAACTCTTGCCCAGTTTCCATAGATGGTCCTAGTCCTCCCACCACCAGTCTTGTTCTGAAAAATATACTCTGAATTAATCTTATAGAAACCCTTCAGTAATTTGAATGTCTCAATCATATCATCCCTTTTCCACCTATCAACCAATTTCTGCAAACCACAAAATCTTCAACCTGTTCTCATAAGGTTCATTCCATAGACCTGCTATCATCTTGGTCACTTGCCTCTGGATCCTCTCCACCTCCTCCCCATCAAGAAGAAACCCTGGTGGTCAGATCTGGGCACAGTAGTCAAGATGGGGTCTTATCAAGGCTCGATACAGAGGAACAATAACTTGTGTGTTTCTGCTCGTCAAAGTATTCTTCAGTAACCAAGTGATTTGATGAGCTGATTTAGCCACTTTTGGAAATGTGCCCCCCCCCCTAAACTTCAACTCCCTATCCACCAACACTCCCAAATCCCTGGCCTTGTCAATCTCCAGGAGTAAAGTTCCACCGATGTGATGTACTGCTGCTAATCTTTTCACCCCCAAAATGCATAACCTTACACTTGGTCACATTAAATTGATATCCATTCTCCTTAGCCCAGTCCTTCAATCTATCCAAATCATCCTGCCAAATTTTGACATCATGTGCATTCACTGTTGGTCTACCTAACTTTGTATCATAAGCAAACAAATGAACAGTTCTTCTCAGATCCTTTCCTATATCGTTAATGAACAAATTAAATAGTAGTGGTCCAAGAACAGAACCCTGTGGCACACCGCAAGTCCAGGCCGTCTTTTGGACTCTACTCCTGAATAAACTACTCTCTGATATCTCTCCATCAACCACCCTCTCATCCATCTCGCCAACTCTATATGCATCGCCATATGCTGCAGTTTACTGATTAGAATTCCATGTGGTATCCTGTCAAAGCCCTTAGCAAGGTCCAGCAGAATCACTGTAAACCCATTACCCTTATCCAGTTCAACCGTCACTGTGTTATAAAATGTGAGCAAGTTACTGAGGCATAATCTACCCTTCACAAAACCATGCTGTCTCGCACACAGTATCCCATTTTCATCTATCCATTCCTGTATTTTCCTCTTGAATACTTTCTCCAGGACCTTAACAACGACTCCTGATATGCTGATTAGTCGGTAATTTGCAACAGCAGCCTTGGAACCTCCTTTATGCAGTGGACCTATTTTCCCCTCTTTCCACCCCCTTGGGACTAACCCAGACCTGAGACTCAAATTAAACAAAATGGTCAAGGGCACTGACAATTCTTTAGCCGCTTCACATACGACACAAGCTGGTATACCATCCAATCCCACAGATGTATTCACATTAAGGTTTAGTAATAGACTATTCACCACAATCCCTGTATAAGTTGTTGGTTCCTTCATTCCTGCAATATCACCACCTGGATGATATACTCTTGCAAAGTGTTCGCTCAGTAATTCCACTATATCAACTGATTCGGTTACCTCCCTACCATTGGCATTCCTTAAAATCATTCTACCGTATACATTTTTTCTTTTACTTGCAACAGATCAAAAGAAACTGTTTGGGAGTCTCTTTAGCTTGCATGGCTAATTCCCTTTCATAATCCGCTTTTGCTTTTCTTACCACACTCGTTACCCTTCTGGCCTGCACTTTATACCATTCTTCTGCCTGCAGGTCACTTTTCTCCTTAAATTCCTTCCAAAGTTGTTTCTTTTTTTGCAGCTCAAGCTTAATGGTGTTATTCATCCCTTTAACTCCTACGTTGTCATATTGTGGCAACGTGGTCATATTCATTACAGTCAAATTCTCAGATGCAATTATTAGCTCAAGCACTCTTGAACCCCTAATGTTTTCCATTACATGCTGTCGTAGATAGTTATCCCTTAATAACTGCATAAAATCCAATTCCTTCCTCCCATGTGTCGTTTCCTCTTTCCAATCACTGTTACCATAGTTGAAATCCCCCCATAATAATTACCCTCCTTCCACTCATTGCATCTATTTGCTTATGCATACTATCTCCGCCATATATTCCATCATCTGGTCTATAGCAGCACCCAACTGTATATTTTGTTCTGCTAGTCTCAATCTCACACCAAATAGCCTCAAATGTGCTCTTTTCTCTATCATTCGGTTCAACTTCTATTCTCCTTGGCTGCAGTTCATCAGCTATTATCAATAACACTCCTCCCCCATTTTATTCTCTCTGTCCCTCCTGAACACACTATACCCCTCACATTCTATCCCACTAGCTATATCATCTTCTGTCAGCCATGTTTCACTAATGCCAATGACCTGTGGCCAGGAAGAGCCAACCAAGGCCAAAAATTCTTCCTTCTTGTTCCTAATACTCCTGGCATTAGTATACATGAAATACAGAAGCCTGTTAGTCCCACCCCTATTCTGATGCCTTATACTAACTATCCCATTCTGATTTGTTGCCTTCATACTAGCATGGGCATATTATACACATTCTTACACTCAACTTCCTCCCTGAAGTCTGCATATCCACTTCTCCACTTAATAACTCTAGTTTCCCTGATTCTGCACATCCACTTTCACTTCATTCAACAACACTTTTTCTAGTCTCCGCACACCAAATCCATTCAGATGCAAACCATCCATATTGTATAAATCCTTTTGCCCATCAAACTCACTCCACACATTCACAAACTCCACACCACTCCTCCTGCATAACCTACGCATAGAATCATTTGCAATTATGGCCCTCCTTCTCAACTCTTCTCTGTCATACAGCAGCAACAGACTCACTATCCTAACTCTCTCTCACTCTCTTCTTTTGCTACCTCTAGTAATTCCTGCAAGTCCTCTCTCATAGCAATTTTTTCTCCTTCAATGATGTTGTTGTGCTAGTAAATTCTGTATACTGGTGCATACTGAAGTTTATCTTGAATTACTTGGCTCATTTTCCTCTCTTGTTGATAGAGCTTTCATCAGAATTATGCTTTCATTTCATGGATTCTGGTTTCCAGGTAATCCACTACCTGCAGTTTTTTCTCTTGCTGTTAAAACCAACACAATCCCATGATGATAATCATATACATTTTTGTATATAAAAACATTAAAAATAACAATAGATATTTTTTCTCCATTTTTACAGTGTTATCACTTAAAGATCAAAGCTAGATAACCAAGAGGAGACCTCCACAGAGCCTTTTAAGGAATGCAGAGAAATGACCAGGGCTTCTGATCTAATGTCCAATCCTCACCTTCTCATGATGCACCCCATTAATATATATATCTACTTGGGTACTGAACAAATGAGGTTGAGCTGGCAATTTGGGATTTAGCAGTTCAAACTGTATTCTTACACTTAAACAACAACAACAAAAAAAAAGATGGTACAATATGATGGAATTTAATTGACGCTGAGGCATCACTTGGTAACGAGGTCTCTGCTGTTTTCATCAGGGAACCAGGATGAATAGTAAAAAGTTAGCTAATGGAACAAACTCCAACCCAACATCAGCAGTTTCTTCAAGAAAGATAGCATAAATGTAAAAAGTATCAATGGAAAAGAAGGGGAACAGATAAAAGAATTAGATAAGTACTAGGTTGACATCACTGGTGTTATTACCAAAACAATCAAGACAAAACAGCTGAGATTCTTCTAAACAATGAATCCAAAATATATTAAAGCAATAATCAGCAGAAAAGAAAGGAAGAAGATTATCCTTGTGTTTAGTGTTTATTCAACACTAAATACAAGGATAACCTTCTTAAATGGTAGGCAATATTAAATAGAGTGAATGTGAGCAGCAAACATTAAAATGTGAATTGGACAATGACATGTATTTGTGCTTATGGTACCAAAGAAGGGTTCTATTAAGGTAGAAACAGAGGGAAAGACATCTGACAAAGAAAAAGGAAAAGTTGGTCTTAGTAGGAGATCTAAACAGCAGTGGAAATAAATAGTAGACACAGAGAAATGTGTTGGGAAAATCTGAGGAAAAGAGCAGAGCTAACAACAATGGTATGCAGTTACTAATTTCTGTTCAGGACATGAAAGTCATTACTAACACCCATTCCAACAAAGATATATTCATATGGTGAAAAGACACAAGGAATAAGAAAGGTCTCACTCACTCACTGTCACTATGTTATTACTGATAGCAATATCTCCATGCTAGTTCAGGATAAAAGAACTAAAATAGGAAGTGATCAACATTTATTTTTGAGCAGGATGAAACTAAATGTCATACTGAAAAGAAAAGGATTCAAAAGACTCAAAGTCAAGCAGCTTTCAGATGTGAACTGCAGATGGAAATACACAAATATTATTCAAGAAAAAAAAAAAGGAAAGAGTTTGAAAACAAGAAACAAACCTTTGGAGACTCAGTGGCAGACTGAAGAAAACACTGACAGATTCAGCCAGAGAAGCAAGTGGTGAAGTTGCTTGCAAGGATAGAAAAATCAGAACTCCATGGTGGACTCAGGAAGTTAAAGAAATAATTGAAAGTTTTTTACCTTGGGTGTAAAATACATTAAAGTTACTAAGAAATTTTATACTTGGTTTTAATCCTTTTCCCAAGTAAGCAAAACAAAGTTTTGCATGTGAAATATATTCACATCTGAGCTACTTGTATATAGAGGCTAATGATTTCATATCACTTGCCTTAGTATGTATTCCATAATGCAAAGCACCCCCCCCCCTTTTCAGGCATGTATAATGCAATGCAAAATGGGAAGGGCCACTACCCAGACCGGTTTCGACCTTTATTGAGGTGAAAAAGTAAAGGGTTGCTCATCATAGGCCTAGAGTAGTTAATATAGGGTGCAGGAGAACCCGAGGAAAAAAGACAGATAGATAGCACGAGAGAGGGAGAGTAAAGGCCTCAGCTCTTTTATATCATCATATAGCCAAAGGCTATCAGTTTTCCTTTTTCATCAATCTCATATAGATGAACAACCAAAAAAAAACCAATTGAAACTAAAGCGCAAAGATGACTGATACCCAGGTGGTTAGCCCCATCTGAGTTAACCGACTTGAGTTGGCCTTCTCTTGCCTGGGATTGCTCTCCAGTCATCGCTGCAATTGACTATAAGACTAAATTGAATTAAGAGGATGGAACTATTAAAAAAACCTCTTACAGCATGAATAGACAGAATTTTATCTCCCCCTGGTGAATACTGCATAATGTGGGTGGTCTACACCATCTAGTGATAATTTGATATCTCCTAGAATGCTTCTTTCTAAATACAAAAAACATCTGAATGAATAATAAAATTTCCACACTACAACATTATAAAGCATTTGGATATCATATTGCTGGTTTTCAAATCCATGTTTTTTTCCAACCTTCCATTTATGGAAGGTTAGAAATTAGAAGGAATTGAAAATGCAGAAGTCATCTATATCTCATATACAAGTAGATAAAAGGTGCTTGACCTTCTTAATAAAAATCTTTGGATGAGAGAAAGATGTTTGAAAGTTTTTTACCTTGGGTGTAAAATACGTTAAAGATACCAAGAATTTTTATATTTTTTATATTTAAATTTTTTTTATACTTGGTTTTAATCCTTTTCCCAAGTAAGCAAAACTTTGTTTTGCTTACTTGGGAAAAGGATTAAAATTCCTGGCAAGTAAAGTCAACAGTTGCTTTGAGAAAATACAGAGAAAATGTAAGAAAGCAAAACAATGTGTAAAAGTAGCTAAACAAAAGTCATGGGAAGAATATAGAAGAAAATATCAGGAAGCTGCTCTCTTAAGGATTCTCTCCCCCTCCCCCCTTTGTTCCAGTGTTAACAAGGTTCCTTGTTCTTGCAACTTATCATATTATGGTCAAATTGAGAGATCTGCTTTGAAGAACATAAAAAATACATCAACTGCCATTACTTTGGTCATAGACCTTCATGCTAGCTGACCATGATGCCTTGGATACCTTACATAGAATCAAATATATAAAAAAGCTACTATGTTTCACAACAACAAACACACAAACTTGAGACTTTTTTTTAGAATCAGCAGAAGATATAAAATATCCACCTAATCTAAATAAATATGGTCGTGTTAATCTTTCCAAGACATGGGAAACTAATTCTTAGGCTTCCTGCCTAACAGGTAAGGCTAGCCAACAGCACACATAGTGTGCCCCTCAGAGGACTTTAGATTTCTGGATTTGAGTGTGCTTTTACAATTTTAAGATTGTATCCTTGATGATGCCTCTGACAGACACAATATAGGGTCTGGTAAACTTGTTTCATTCTCTGTGCTGTATTCATTCCATTAAACCCAATCGTTAATATGCAAAGGGTCTGTATTAATCTTTCTTACAAACTCAGTAAAAATGCTTCAAAGACTTTGAAATGCTGCAAAAGTCATCTTGAGATAAGCCAATAGAAAGAACACAGACTTCTAAGTGGTTTTTGATCCAAGAGTAGATAAATGCTATGAAAAGAATGCTGAATGAAAAGAACATTGAAAAATTGCAGAAGTTAAGTTATAAAAACCTAGTAGCAAATAATCTAAACCAGTGGTTCTTAACCTGGGAAGTAGTGTCCCCCCCCCAGGGCACTGTGAACGCTGAAGGGGGCAGCAAATGGTTACGAGGTGCTGAAGGGGGGGGCTAATATAATATAATACTATTAATATAATAAAAAATTACGTATTTAATCTAGTATCCCTATTTATATTATATTTTTGACAACACTGTTCAGAATATTGTATGTTTGGCAATGCTGTTCAAATTTATTTGCTACTTTACTTATTTTATTCTTATTTTTTAGAATTTTTACATTGAAAGTTAAGTAGGAAGTTTATTTTGCACTTGGTTAGACTATAAGAAATTTAGTTTAATCCTTTATCCAAGTGAGAGCAAACAAAGTTTGCCCCTGAAAATACTGTTGGTATTTTCAGAAACTGTTGGCAACTCAGAGCAAAGGTGGACCAATGGTCCACCTTTGCTCCGAGTTGCCAACAGTTGCACCACCTTGCTACAATCCTGAAGATATTTTCAGGTGCAAACTTTGTTTGCTCACACTTGGATAAAGTATTAAACTAAATTTATTATGAAAGTTAAGTAATTGGGCCACTTTTTGGTCTGAATTTTTCTACATTGAAAATAATTAATTTGGGCTATTTTTAGGAGAATCCACTACTTTTATAAGCATTATCTGCTACTTTTCCTAACGACTACCCGCCGACCTTCGATTGCAGTTTATATCTAGTCCCGCGATATCGTGTGGTGCACTCTGTTGATATTGTGTAGCACTGTAGCCCATTGAAATGAGTGAAAAAAGAAAGTGTCATCAATTAAAGTGGATATTTAGAATATGGAGTTATTCCATCTATAAATAATGAAAAGTTACCAATGTGTTTAATACGTGAAAAAACTTTCTCAAATGAGGAATGAAGCCTTCAAGAATTGATTGAGCATTTAAGAAAAAAGAATCCAAATAAAGCAAAAAAGGATGTGGAGTACTTTTGCGAATTAAAGACTAAATTTAAAAATCGCCCTGGACTTAAAAGGATTGGTCGCAGTACAAAGTAATAACAAGAGAAGGGATTTGTGTCTTACAAACTTTCAAAATTAATTGTCGAATGTGAAAAGTCACATACTATTGGCGAAACTCATCTTACCAGCTATAAATGAAGTTTTAGATGCGATGATTGGCCCAGGTAAAAGTAATATGACATTGTCAATTCCTCTCAGCAATAGTTAAGTATCGATAAGAATCAACAAAATGGCAAGGGACATTGAGAAAAAAAACTTTGATGATTTAAAAACCATAGAATTTTCTTTACAACTCGATGAAACAACTTTACATAACAACAAAGCTTTATTAATGGCCTACGTGTGTTATATAAATACTAATGAAGAAATTCTTGAAGAGTTTCTATTTGCTGAACAACTGAAAATTGACACAAAAGGCTCTACAATTTTTAAGGTTGTTAAAGACTTTCTTAATGCTAAAAACATTCCTCTCACAAATATTACTGCATGTGCAACTGATGAAGCACCAACTATGATTGGTCACCATGGATTTATAGCACATTTAAAAGAAGACATTCCAAATATCTTTACAATTCACTGCATTCTTCATAGACAGCACTTAGCTGCAAAACATCTTAGCGGAAGACTTTGGATGATGTTATTAAAGCTGTGAAAAAAATAAAAGTCCAGTCATTGAAAACCTGCATTTTTGTCATGATAATGAAGCCATGAAAATGAAGAAGAATTTGAGCGCCTTTTGCTTCACAGTAAGTTAGATAGCTCTCAAATAGAAACTGTCTATGACGCTTTAATGATGGCTGCAATACTGTTTTGGAATTTCTTAATTCACATAATGAGAACATGTGTAATGTTCTAGAAAAGGAAAGAGTTGGCATCGCATATCTTTCCGATATTTTCACAAAATTAAATGAGGTTAACATCAAATTGGGGAAGCAACATGAATCTTATTAAAGCAAAGGGAATTATAAATATTTTTATCAGCAAATTAACATTCTAAAATGAATTCTACATCAGAGTATTGCAAGATGAGATTTTCTGCAGTACCCAAGTCTACAAATAATAGATGATTTAATATTAGGTACAGATTTGGATTGTAATTGTTCCCATCTTCTGACACTGGAAGAAGACTTCATGATCAAATTCAAGACTTTTATGAGCTTAAAATACCTGATTGGATCATAAATCCATTTCTTTCTGATGCCACTTCTGTTCATCCAAATTTGTGTAAAGAATTTATCGACTTAAAAAATGAATTTGAAGCTCAAGAACAATTTCAGCAGCATGGGTATAAAAGATTCTGGCCAAACATGCAATGCAAGTATCCTCAGGTTTGGCTTATTGCTTTTCCTTCATACTAGGGCGAGAAAGGATTCAGCATCGTGTTGCAATTATTAGCTAAGCAGTGAAATAGAGTGCAAATAAGTGAAAGAGGAGACCCGAGACTTCGTTTGTCGAACCTTGAACCTGACATTGACAAATTAATAGTATCTCATCAGGCACAGGGTAGCCATTATTGATTGGCTTATTAAATACAGTAAGTTTACATCTTTTCTGAGTAAAAATTAATTACTCTCAAAGTCATTAATTTTTAATTAACTATCATTTCAAACATGTTGATGGTAATTTAGGTTTGCCCAATAATATATTATCTTATTGAGTCATTAACCTAGTGTAAAATTGAGCAGGGAGGGGTGCCAGGCTATACAAATAGTTGAAAGGGGGGGGGGCAAAAAAAGGTTGAGAACCACTGATCTAAACAATTAAAGGTATATGGGAATGCTCCTACATAAAATGAAGATTTACGGGATGCAAACTTTTGACAGACAAAAAACAGAGGATATAACAGAAATATAAAAACATATCTATTACTAAAGAAGTTTTATAGGACTCATGAAGAAGACATTTTTCAATATGCGAAAAAGAGGGAGAAAACAATGGGTCATAACTGGAAATTTAGCAAGAGTGTGGTTAGCAAGGATGCGAGTACTAGATTTTTTGCTCGGAGGGTAGTGAATAAATAGAATGAATTTCGAGAGTCAGGCAGTTACTTGTGAATCATTGTTAGTGTGATAAATTTAGTTTAATCCTTTATCCAAGTGTGAGCAAACAAAGTTTGCACCTGAAAGTATCTTCAGGACTGGGTTAAGGTGGTACAACACCAGGGCAACTCATTGCAAAGGTGAAGCCAGCTACCAACACTCCTATCTCAGTATCTCCTATAATGCAAAACACATCTCCTTGCAGATATGTCTAATGTTATGCATTAAGGGAAGGGCCACTACCCAGACTAGTTTTGACCTTTATTGAGGTCTCTTCAGTGGGAGCCAGGCCCAACAACATTAGACATATCCGCAAGGAGATGTGTTTTGCATTATAGGAGATACTGAGATAGGAGTGTTGGTAGCTGGCTCCACCTTTGCAATGAGTTGCCCTGGTGTTGTACCACCTTAACCCAGTCCTGAGGATACTTTCAGGCGCAAACTTTGTTTGCTCACACTTGGATAAAGGATTAAACTAAATTTATTATACTCTAACCAAGTGAAAAATAAACTTTCAACATCTTTCTCTAAATCCAGAGTAAATTATTGAAAAAGGGTGGCACACCAATTGGCAATTCCTATAGGTAGAGATGACCTGCTAATGCTTCTGCCTGATATCTCCACTTGGGCCTGGCTCCCACTGAAGAGACCTGTTTCCAGTGGCCTCGAGAGAAAGCTCCATGTTCCAGTCCTTCTTCAAACCTGTTCCAGCGGATTCCAGCAACAGTTTACGAGAACCGAAAAGAGAGCTCCGATTGAAGTCCTGCTACCAACAGGGTCCTGCCTTGGTAAGATTCCTTGTTCTTTTTGTGGGTTTTTTAGGCCTATACACGGCATTCCGCTACTTTATAGGAATAGACTATCCTTGGAAAGTCTTCTTCCTTTCTTTCTTTAAGTAATAATGTCTTCGGTTTTACCGAGGGTAAGAACCCTCAGGTTCGAAATTGATGCTAATATTGAGAAGAGGACGTTTGCGAAGACTATAATTAACTATGTCGGGCCAGACAACATTTCTGGTTTTACCCCTTACGGGGGGGGAAGGTTTCAAGTTGTATGCACTAACGTTGCAACTAGAGAAAAATTACTGAAAGGAGTTGAGTGCCAGGGAAAAATTTTTCATCCTTTTGTGGTAGGAAGTCTTTCCAAAAGTGTAAGAATAGATCGTTTCCCAATTGAATATCTTGAAGAAGACACTGACATCATCACTAAAGTCTTCTCGAAATGGGGAGCCATGCGGGATATAAAAATTGGCACGGACGCTGACTTCCCTCAATGGAAGTCAGGAGAAGTCACTTTTTCTGTCATGATGAAGGCAGAAATTCCGAATTTCGTCAAAATAGGATCGGCCAGGGTAATGGTTAGCTACCCTGGTGTAAAGCGACAATGCTTTAAGTGCGGTGCCCTCACGCATCTCGGGGCTCAGTGCCCGAAAATGAAATGTCGAAACTGCCTTACAACGGGCCATACATTGGAGAAATGCCAGTCGGCCTGCTTAAAATGTGGCAACAAGGACCACAAAGTGGACACCTGTCCAAGCAGAAACCATGCCGAAAGAGTGGGAGGCACTATCACGCCCAACACTCCAACAGCAGAAAACAATATCAGTGGCATGGAGCAGAACGACTTCCCAACCCTGAAGACTGCACATGAAAGGGCAGCAACAAAGAATAATACTGCCACATCGCAAATTGAAGCAACAGAGAAACCTACAGCCAAAACTGTAGAAGCAGCCAGGAAAGACTCAAAGCAGGAGGAACCAGCCAACGACCAAACTGCCACCATAGAAATTAAACAGAACCACCAGCAAGAAGGTTCTAGCACGGTAGTTGAAGAAACAACAGCAGAAGAAACAGTAGAAATGGAAACTCACAGTGAAGAAACCACACAAAAAAGGCCAGGCAGCCCTGAAGAAGGGAATGTAAAAAAACCAAAACCAGGGAGTCCGGGCGTAGTTGAAACTGGAAAAGTAACAGCAGAACCCACAAAGTACCCTTATGCAAAAGCCAATGCACCGATACTGCATCTGCTAAAAGACTTCCCCGAGGATGCGAAGGTCTTACGAAATGGAATAGAAACATTCGGGGATATCCTACTTATCCTCACAGGGAAAAATGGGCCTAAAGTGGTAAGCGCAGAGTGGAATGATATGTTTGTCGAAGACATAGACGAAATCACTCCAGAACAAATCGAAGAATTTATTGATGCAAAGGATGACATGGGAGCAGCATTGTACAGAGGCCTAGGAATGCTAAACTACTCCCACGGAGATAAGTTATGTGATCACATCCTTAGTACCCACAACAACAGAAAGCAGGAGGATTCAAGCCCTGCCTAACACGCTGACAAGTCAGTCGACTTGTTGCATACAGCTGCCGAAGGGAGGAAAAAAAAAAAAAAAAAGGTCCTTTTTTTTTTGTTCTCTTTCAAATTGGAATTTTTGTTTTGAAAAGGTCTTTTCCACACAGGAGGGGGTACCCTGAGAACCTGGGCTGCGAAGGCCTACATCGAGGCGGTGCAGCTCCTTGTGGGCTGCATCACCCAGGCCAGGCTCTTCCCCCGCTCTTCTGATCATTCAGTTTGAAATTCCGAAATTCACCTAGTTTCTTATTTCTTTGGTTCTGTCTTACAAATTGTTATATGTACGTTTTAATGTTATTTACCAGTTTCCTTTTTCATGTGTTGCTTCTTTCATTTGTTTTTCCCTGCTTTCCTCGGGCAGTCATCTGAAGAGGTGACTGACCGAGGAAAGCTGAAAAGAACGGATGGAGGGAGATAATGTCGGAGATCTGCTTGGTGCGGGCATTTAAGTCAGGCCAAGTAGATCGACTGAGGCCTCTTTTAACTATCTACTACTATCCACTCTATCTTTCTCCTCCTCTCTCACTATCAGGCTGACTCTCAGCACAACTTTTATTAAATCTAAAGAGGCCAGTGATGAAAGGCATGAACTCCCATTCGACCTCAATAAAGGTCGAAACTAGTCTGGGTAGTGGCCCTTCCCTTAATGTATAACATTAGACATATCCGCAAGGAGATGTGTTTTGCATTATAGGAGATACTGAGATAGGAGTGTTGGTAGCTGGCTCCACCTTTGCAATGAGTTGCCCTGGTGTTGTACCACCTTAACCCAGTCCTGAAGATTCTTTCAGGTGCAAACTTTGTTTGCTCACACTTGGATAAAGGATTAAACTAAATTTATTATACTCTAACCAAGTGAAAAATAAACTTTCAACATTGTTAGTGTGAGTTCATGTGATGCTCACATGAAGAAGAGTTTTTAGTCTCCGTAGAAATGCTCAAGTAATAACAATAATAAATGCATGCATCATACTATTCATGAAGCAGCTGGCATGTCATTTGTTTTATTCAAAATGTTAGATGTTAGCATGCTTTATCTGATATTATATCTTCAGATATTGTAGCAAAATTCTGTTCATCACTGAGCAGATGAAGTACATTATAAAGAAGATATACTTCATTGCACAATGATGAACAGAAGTGAAATTTATGTGCTATGTTAGAAACTTCTTGTCTAAAATAACAAGATATCTTCAAAAGTTTAATTAATATAATCTTGAAATCAAACAGCAGTCCTCTAATTGGAAAAATCCATCATTATTAAATCCAAAGAAAGCTAAGAAGGTTTGGTTACAAACCAGTAACACAATGACTGTTTCCTTTGACTGTGGAATAGCTGTGCCTTGAAGTCATTCTTGCAAGTCCATCTGTCAATCAACAATATTATTTAGTTATCCTCTTATTTAAAAGGAATATATATATCAAAAGAACTAATTGCTTTTTGCAAAATATGCCTTCACCACAACAATGTCCTGTGAACATTGTATGTGCAACAGCTGTTTTAAGAATATGGTGGCACCTCTGAAATGTAGCCACTACTAAAACCAGTCTAAAAAATAAAAAATACTACTAGTGGCATTTCTATCTAAGAGTTGCAAAAAACAGAGCATCATTTATATAAATATGCAAGAGAACTACTTTGAAGAGAAAAATAATGATCAACTAAATTAAGACTATAATTTATTTAGCAGCAAGTTGAAGACCTTTCTGATTGATTGATTTGATTTTTTATTGTGCAAAGACATCAACAGTTATACAGCACCAAGACACAGGTCACAGCAGTACATATGGAAATTGGTTAGTAGGACAATCACAAACATCCACGTACTTGGCAGGATTCGAACTCGCAGTCTCTTGGCTGGAGAGCAGATACACTAACCACTTAGCCAACTAGGCCAGCTCCTTTTTGATTAATACCTCATATATTTGCAGAGTTTTCTTCACTTGGTTACAAAGTATATCATTATTATTATTATTATTACTTGACACTTCCAGGGAGTACAAAGACTCATCAAGGGAGGCCATCTACTCTACAACTCTGTCTCCACTAACACCATCTACTTCCCACAACCACCACCACTACTAGTATTTTCACAGATAATCACAAACATCCATGCCCACAGCCTTTTGGCTGGAGAGTGGATCGCTAACCACTCAGCCAACCAGGTCAGCAAATCTTATACTGAAGCAAAAGCAAACAAAGTTTGCATGTGAAGTCTCATAATGACTAGCTTACTTGTATAACAGAGGCTGTTATACAAGTGGATGTTCATATCAGTTGCTTCAGTATCCCACAATGCAAAGTGCCCCTCATTTTGGATGAGCATACTGTTATGTATTATTGGAAGAGTCCCCTGGATCAGTTTGACTTTTACTGAGCTGGTTTCACCTGTGGTAGCTAGATCTGGGAAGATACCGAGATTGAATCAATACAGAAGTCTCATATTTTCCATAGGCAAGTAGTGAAATGGTGTATCACCATATTATTAAAAATATGGTGATACACCAAATAAGCCAACAAAGTCTGTGTATGAGGTGCCCTTATGACTAGTTTACTCGTATAGAGAGTCTGTTGACTTCGCATCTGTTGTATAAAGAAATGGTCATTCAGTGATTATTGCAGGACTTTGCAAAGGCATTTAATGGGATGCCACATGGAACTCCTTATGAATGATAAGGAAAATAATTTAAGGAGAAATGTTCAGTTGTTTGATGATGATGATAATGATGCAAAAGCTAGGAGGAGTGATAGTCAGTAAAGATTATATAGAAATCCTGCAGGATGGTCTACCAGTTTAATATGGCCAAATGAAATATCATGCACATTGTGATGAAGAGATCTCAGGCTATTTACCATAGTAATGGAATCTTAATGTTCTACAGGAAAACAATGGGACCAGAGATTTAGGAGAGGGGGGGGGGATTATGGACAGGGAGTTTTAGAGGACATATTGCAATATAATGGTAGCAAAACAGTACATCAGATTACATGGTTGATGAAGAATACACTGACAAGCAGGGACATGGAGGTTGCTATTCCCCTTTATAAGACATTAATAAGGTCACATCTGTAATAATGCACAGATCTGGTCACGTGAATTCATGGGATGAGAAAGTAGTAGAAAGGATCCAGAGGCAACCAGCAAAGATGATGACAGGCCCATGGAATGATTCCTGCGAGGATAGAGTGAAAGTCTGTGGGCTTTAAAGACTAGCTGACAGGTGAAATGTGAGATATAAAAGAAACACAAGTTATTAAATGGGTTTTATAGGACTGATACCAAAGACTTTTTGTTTAGTACATAACAGAAAGAAAGGAAGAGAATATGAGATTGCCTCTAAAAGCTGTATATGAGTATGGTTAGAAGAGGTATTAGGAATAGCTTTTTTAACTTGGAGGATTGTGAATGAATGGAATGATTGCCAGAGGTGGCTGTGAATGCTTCATCAGGTAACGAGTTCGAGGAGATGTAGGATAAGTATTTAGTGAACAATGATTAGAGTGAGCCTCTAATCTCCATGGAGTCAATGAAGAGTCATTGACTCCATGGAGATGCCTGAGAAGAAATAATAAGTAAAGAAGTACTCATTATTATTGTTTATTTCTGCTGCAGTGACAAGCTTTCAAATTGCATGATAAATGTCTTAGCATGTAATTGAAAGTAGTTTGTTACTGGTCTATGTTTGAGGTAATGAAACTTGTTCAATTTCAACTAAAATTTAAATTGTTCAAATTTTATAAGGATACCACAGAAAATGTAATCAAAATCAATACAGCCTAGCTGTATAGAGGCATGGTTATACATATATGAGGGGTTAAACATTTTTTCCCCCAAAGATATTTAATACTAGGAAGTTGAAACTATACATTAAGAAATAAGTGAACATGCACTACTTTCCCACAAAGTTTCCAAATTTATTGGTGCACTTGTCTCAATGATAGATCAGCTTATCAATACCAATACTTAAGAAGTCCATGCACCCAGTAACCAACATTGCACTGCCTGATGAACTTCCTCATCAGGCAGTGCAATGCCTTCTGAAAAGGTGTTTCTTGAGAAGGGGGGGGGGCAAACAAATAGAAGTCTGAAGGTGCTAAGTCTGGGCTGTATTGATGATGTGGCAGAGTTTCTCAATGATTAAGCACAACCACTCACGAGTGGTGTGCACAGTGTGTGGAGTAGTGTTGTCATGCACCAAAATCACATCGCTTGGCAGGAGTCCTGGTTGTTTGCATCAAATATTGGCTTTCAGTTTGCCAAGGCTGCGCAGTAAAGTTCTGCATTGATTGTTTCTCCCTTCAGCAAGAAGTCCACCAACAGAATATCTTGGCTATCCCAGAACACTGTGGCCATGATTTTTCAGACAATAGAACAAGTTTTGAATTTTTTTGCACACAGGAGATTATGGATATTTCCAGGTCATGGAGTCTTGTTTGTTCTCCAGGCTAAAGTGATGAATCTACGTTTTGTCTCTTTGGCTAGGCAAATGAGAAAATCCTACCTTTATCACTGTATCACAACAAATTCTCCAGACATATCCCCACATGCATTGCCTTGTGTTCCTCTGACAATTGTCAGGGCACCCAGCAGGATCACACCTTTCAAAAGCCAAGGGCATTGTGAACAATTTTGTACACAATGGACTTACTCAACTTCACTACTTGTGTAATTTCATGCAGTTTCACTTGCAACTCTTCAAGAAAGATTCCCTTAATGCACGAAATGTTGTCCTGTATTTTATTTGAAGAAGAGCTGCCCACTCAATGTTCATCTTCAATGTCACCACAGCCTGCTTTAAATTCGTTGTACCAAACCACACCTGCTTCTTTGGCATCACCTTTTTGCCATACATAGCAACCAGTTCACAGTGAATATCAATTAGTGAAGCTCTTACACACTTGCAAAAAATGAATACCATCATGGACACCTGGGCCACCTTGCAACTGGAATTAGCTGCAAGGCAACAGTAACACCACACTGCAATAGTATTCTTTTTGAATGTTATTAACAGATTTATCTGTCCACCATGTTTTATCTCATTCCCTTTCACCATTATTAAGAAAAAAAATGTGTTACCTTACATATTGTAACTTTACACACAGTTACAATCTCCCTTCCAAAAAAAGCTGTCTTATCACTTTGTAAAAATAATGAAATGCTATAAATCATACTTACCTTTTAACAGCATCCAAAGCAGCATCCTCATCATCAGCTTCTTCTGGTCTATAATTCCACACATCATCACTTACATTGATTCCTTTTTCTCCTTAGAAGAGATATAATAAAATATTCATGTATGATTAAATATCTGTTTGCTTGGTTACATCCAAAAAGGTGATTTTGGAAAAAAACTAAATTCAAAAAAATATTATAAATTAGACTTTTAAGAAGAAAAAGCCCAAAGTTCTTTCTCTTTCTGGGTAATTTACTCCATTTAATATTTTATTTTTACCATTGATGATTCTGTTAGCAACAATAGTTTAAAAATAAAAATGACAAAAAAAGTGGTCTTATTGTTCTTTCCACATGTGAAACTGAATGTTGCTACTTATTTTTGCATGCTTATGATGGGATCTACAATACACAGGCATGAGTAATGAATTTGTTTTGAGATTTTACTACTTATTGTCTTTATGATGTCACTTCTTATTTGTCATTGTCATCAGAGTAGAAATCCCTAATTTTACCCAATGTGTTAAAGTCCTAGTAGAAATGGTGGAAATTAAGAGAGATTAAAAATGAAAACCAAGAAGTCTGGTAAATCTGACTTCCTCATCTAAGATTATCAGGTTTGGTCCATTATATTTTATTGGTAGAATGAGTCCACAAACATCCACCTATTGAATTTCACTGATTTAAAAGATTCCTCAGTGGCTTGATTTATAAAAAATTATTCCATGCCCATCTTTTTATAAAATACTACAACCATTTTACTTATCCCAAAATAAACAGACTACAATCTATATTTTATTTTATTTTCATTTATCAAAGTTCAACAAGTTTTCTTGGACCAGTTCTCCAATGATGAACAGTGTCTTTTTACTTGTCTGCTGAATTTATTTGCCTGTTCATTATGTCCAAATGTGAGGATGTTCAATAGGGCCATGAAAGTGTCTTTATTCTTCTCAATCAGAATGCTTAATCAGGATGTTCAACATGGCAAATGAAAGTGTTTTTCTTCCTCTCAATCAGACTGTGCAATGTATCAAAAATTTATCAATAACTTCTAGTGAGGGTGAGTTTTGAATGGCAACATGAACATTATACCAACATGGGTATTTTTATTCTGGCTAGTACAGGAATCCTGGTATATATTGCCAAACTTTTCACTTTAGGCTTTAATTCTTTCTGTAATGATATAACTTGGTTATAGATGAATGACAATAGTTATTCATCTATAACCTGACTGTACCTGCTGTTATTCCTGAAAAACCTTTCATGTAGATGGTGAGACTGAATTGTGAAATTCAAGTGAGTTTAGACAAGACAGGCAGACAGACACTGCTGCAAGCCAAACAATCAAGTTTTTCTAGTATCATCATTTCCTCACAGTGCTCTTTTCTTTATCTTATAATGGTAAGCAGCACCTGCTAGTTTGTAAATGTTCATTCAATTTTTTTTCTTAAAAGCATCTCTGTCTGTGGATGATATTTTCAATTTGATATCTCATTACGTGAAATGTCTTGAATATTTGGTTTCTTTAATGTGAACTCATCACAGAAATGATAACAGATAAAGAGTGCAATGTTTGCAATACTCTTTCAATAAGATGACAAAAATTTCTTTCTGTAATCTCTTCTCAAACAGTGGCTTTCATACGCAGAAATTTTTGCAAGAATTTTTTTAACTTTGCCTTAAAAAAAAAAAAAAAAAAAAACTTGCTTTTGTGTTTGTTTCATCATGTTCAATTTGGTACTTCACATCAAGCTGTCTGAAAAAACTCTGCTCATCTCTGTTTCTAATTTTTTTCCTTCCAACTCCGGTGAGCCCACAATATAACTCACTCATCTGTTTCAATCATTCCAGTAATGTTCAAAGAATTTTTCCTGGCTTCAGAAACATTTTACTGACTTCAGAAAAAAAAAAATGTGTTTACAGTAGCTTTTTTCTGTATCAGTCTAAAGGCTCTGATTTCCAAGAGCTGATATACTCCTTGTATTCTTTGAGATATTTTACTTTTGATAATTTCATTTATTAAGGTAGATAAGATTTTAATGCAAGTAAACTTGCTCACTATTAAATTTTAATTCAGATTTTCCAACATTAAAATCTTAACGAGATGTGCTATTCACAAAATAAGTTGAGTTGCATGATTCATGACTTAATATAGTATTCCCATAACTCTTAAAATTCAAAGTGTGATTTCATGTTACTTATTAAAGTAAGATGAAATAAATTGAGATCTCTAACAGGGTTAAGTGTTATATCTGAAGGTTTTATTTTTATTTTTATGTTGGAGCCCATACATGAGAGGTTGGTTGGTACCTATAGTTACACGAGTATTAGTACTGTGTATGGAAAGAGAACTGGATATCGAGGAACTTGTCCACATTGAATTTGAAGGCTGTTCCACAATACAGCTGCAGAAGGAATGATGGAGGAGGAGGAGAAAGAAAAACTTGTTATATGAATATGGGGTTTGACTGTGAAGGAATGTCTAGTAGTAGCTGCATATGTTTAAATGGATTTGGTAGAGAGAGGGGGAATTATTTGAGGATAGTTCTGATGAACATTTACAATGTAAATATTTATAGAAGATGCATGCAGTAGATACTAGGCATCGCATCTGTGTGATACAGTAATTGGAGCGAACTGGTAACAGATGAGTAGTTAATCAGTCTGACAGCTCTCTACCTCATATGGTAGAATGAGGGGTGATACAAGAACAAGAGTTTACTGAAAGTTGTAAAATAAAGTAGTGAGTAAGAGGGTAAGAACTAAGTTTCATTATTATTATTATTATCATCATCATCATCATAGAGAGGGCGCTGTGTAGGCATATGAATGGGCACACGGTGATATCGCTGCTCTCCCATTTTTTATAGTTTTAAAGTGGTTCCAACTCCTGGTTTTAATTTGAAAGTGTTCCCAAGTAACTTTACTTGTCACGCCAAAGACAGTGATATAAAATTCACCGAAATCGGCTAAGAAGAAACCAAATTTTGAAGTGTTGAAATGTGAACAGAGAGGACCACGGTCAACAACGAACACCATCTTTACGATCATGCCACAGATGCTCAAGGGAAGAAAGGTGAGTCAAAAAGTGTATCAGTTGCCTGGACGATTTATCGTCCGACAGAAATAATATAATCTGTACGAAATGCAGTAGAATTCTACACTTAAAATGTGCTGGCTTTTCAGAAACAACCTGGCAACGTAAATCCAATGCAGCACGCGAGGAATGGAAATGCCTACTCTGCAGGAAGAACAAATAAGCACACCTAAGGCAGCCACCTATGATGCAGCCGATTATACCGGAGGCAAAATCAGATGACGAACTGAACAGACAAAAGCCGCAGGTGAGTCCTATAATTTCAACTCTATAAATATATTAACAGAAAATGGTCTAGAGGCTATAAAAGCCAGCTTAGTAGATCTTGTGCAAGAACTCTTTGACAAACAGAATGAACAAATAACAAAACAACATAATAATTTAGCAGTGATAAAGTGTTGCAAATGGTAAAAGACATTAAAATCAGTATTAACACACTAAATGACAAGCAACACAATTTGATGAAAGAGGAATCCAAACTCATCAAGAAGTTCATTCTCTAAAACTACAATACGAACGTTTAAATCAGCAACAACATAAAGAAGATTTTGTCATAAACGGTCTTCCTGAAACTGCCTACAGAAAACCTCAGAGACAAGTTATAAAATTAGGCCATGGAATTGATATCCCCCCGACAGCTTAATGACATTCCGTAAATCGGATTCCTAGGAAGAGCAAAAAACAAGGCTTGTAATGGCCTGCACCAGTCATAGTTCATCTTACAAGCAAGTTCACAAGAGATAATCTCATAAAAGCCAGCAGACAAAAAAAAACCAGTTGCCAAGGACTTGAACACATTGCAAGACAATACACCAATCTTCCTATCCAAATATTTAATGCCATTCAACCAGAATCTGTTGTACCAAGCAAGAAAAGCAAAACCAGAAAAAAAATTACTAATTTTTGTGGATTAGAGATGCCAAGATATTCTTGATGAAGTCACAAACTTCAAAGCCGATACAAATTAAAAGCTCAGAAGACATGGAAAAGCTGCCACAGTGGAAAAAAAAAAAAGTCTCCTAATTAGTTCAAAAAGAAGACCACTATAAAAATGAATGTGAACCATCAAGCCAGATGCAATAACACCAGAATATATCGGCAATTTCACTTTGATCAGAGACCTTTCAGATCATTCATTTGACCTCCCAAACATCAGCCTACTTCCAACACAGCAATCAAATTAATAATAATAAAAAAAATATCTATCTATCTATCTATCTAACCGGTGTCATCCTCAGATAAGCTTTTTAAAAAGCTTCAAGGATGCAAGCAGGAACATTACATCTTGACCGAGATCAACAGAGAGGAAAAAAAAAAAAAATTTATTACATTGAAGTGCTGTAGTTACAGCGCTTAAATACATTAAATACATTTACGATTTTTGCTTTTAAGCAAAAATCGTAAAATATATATAACTTATTGTTATCCTACAAATGCTGTTAAAAAAATTTTTATTTAATTAATTAATTATTCTAAAGAAACCTTTGATGTAAAGATTTCTTAGAATAATAATAATATAATAGTAAAATATAAAAATATATTAAAAGCAAAAAATTAAAAAATATAGCATATTGTTATACTATAAATGCTGTTAAAAAATGTAATCTTATTCAATTGCAAACTATAAATTACCATCTATAAATATCTATATATTTTTGGTCTAGCTACTCACTGATGAAGCCTCAAAAAAGGCTGAAACCGGTCTGGGTAGTGACCTCCTACCATAATGTAATAACAGCATACATTTCCTAGGAAGTGTGTTTTTACGTTATGGAAAATACCAAAGAACAGCGATCAGAACTTTACTCACCTTTGCAACGAGTTGCCCGGTATTGTACTACGTACTAGGACTACTTGCATTAGCTCACGCTAGTATTCGCCGATATTTTTATAGTTTACTATATTCGGCATGAAACTCTCCGATTCCAATCTGAGTTTCTTATTTGGTTTTAAAACAATGTGGGATTTAATATCCTCTTAATTGAAACCATCTATAGTAACTATTATTAATACATTATATAAAAAAAAAGAAAATCTGTATAAAATTCATTGCTAAAAAAAAAAATAATAAAAAAAACTAGAACAACATGTTTTGTAAATATGTATGTAATTTTTAAATTTTGTAATTTCTATAATTTTATAATGTAATTGTTATATGTGTATACAAGACATAATCAAGTGTTTAAAAAAAAAACATCTGACCTCGATGGAGTCAGAGAATCATTGTGGGAGGTACACACTATTGCACACAATGTTCATCCACCAGTGCCTTAAACTGATTAAATGTGTCTACATTCACAACACACTCAGGAAATGAATTCCACTCACCAACCACTCTCCATGCAAAGAAACTTCTCCTCACTCCTCTGCTCACACCTTCTTTATACAGTTTCTAGTGATTCCACCTATTCACGAGTCTTTGCAACTTACATCTTCTCAATCTGTCCTCATACTCCACATTCCAAAGACTACTAACCACCTTTGTGAATCTTCTCTGGACCCTTTCCACCATATCCTTGTCAACATGAAAACTCAGCAACGAAATCTGTGCACAATAATCCACATGAAGCCTGATCAGGGCCTTATACAATAGCATAATAACCTCTCTATTTTTGTATGTAAGGGTCCTCCGAGTCATTGCCATTATCCAATGTGACATCTTCACAACTTGTGCATTTTTATATTAGGAATTGATCATATTACCAGATCTGCATCCTTTTGTATATTTTGTATATTCATTAATTTCTCAAAATACTTTATCCATCCATTTCTTTACAAAGTACAGTACAATCCTCCTCTCTGAACATTCTGCTGGTTTTTTCCCTTTCAGTGGTTTCCGACCATAGGTGACTTTGTAGGCATTGCCCACAAAGTATTCCCGGTGAGATTTTTTTTCAGGGTAGTTCACCATTGCTTTCCCTCAACTCCTCAATTTTATCTGGACTCAGAACCAACATAGGGCTGGGATGTATTCATAACTGTAATCCATGTGTGTTCACGGGGTGGGTTAGCATGT
Organism: Typopeltis vanoorti; assembly: GCF_054136105.1. NCBI lineage: Eukaryota > Metazoa > Arthropoda > Arachnida > Uropygi > Thelyphonidae > Typopeltis > Typopeltis vanoorti. The sequence goes on along the minus strand of NC_143550.1, from coordinate 74,324,553 downwards.
TCTGGCAGACGAAAAATCAGAGTTTCCGGGTGAAAAAAACCCCTACTGTATGAGACCAGCTAACTCACCTTTCATTGAAAGAGACCAAATAAAGGTTCCTCATCACGGATGGGAATTGAACCCAGGTCTTTCCAACCAAAGGGCTTCGTCTATATCGACTGAGCTACGGAGGTTCTCTGAACATCCTGGCATGGTATAAATCTTTAATTTGATGGTTCTTTTGTTTGGCTATCCTGAGGATCCTTTGATCCCTTCCTCATTATCCACACTTTCATACAGTTTCACATAGGCTTCAGCTTTAGATTTTACTACTTTCTTTGCTTCTCTACAAGTTTTATAGATATGTTGACATCTTCACAACTTGCACAACGTGGCACCTGAATTTCAGGTCTTTGTCCACTATCACTCCTAGATTTCTCATCTCCTCTACTTCCTTTAAAGTTTCACCACAAGTGTATACTTTGCATCTCATCGTTGCTTACCAAATCTCAAAACATTACACTTTGCAACATTGAGCTGATAGTTCCACTTACCTGCCCATTCTGCAATCTATTCAAGTTCTCCTGTAAGGAAATAACATATGCTTGACTCTGCATTACTTTCCCCAATTTTGCATCATCTGCAGAGAGCTTCATATCACTAGTTGAATCCATCCCAATATCATTAACACACAAATTGAACAATAATGGTTCCAAAACTGACCCCTGTGGTACACCACCTAGTCACCTTCCTCTTTCAGTATACTGCACCCCATATACAAATTTCTGATACCTATCTGACAGACAGTCGCTGATCCAACTCAGCTGTTTTCCACTCCCATATATTTCAATTTGCTTGTCGTGTGGCAGTCTATCAAAAGCTTTTGCAAAATCCAAGTACACCACTGTATATGCATCTCCCCTATTTAAGGTATTAGTCACCTTGTTATAGTACATAAGTAAGTTAGTAAAACATCATCTCCCTTTAACAAACCCATGTTGATAACCACAGAGAATATTGCTGTTATCAACCCATTTCTGTATTCTACTTCTCACCAAAATCTCCAGTACCATCACCACTAATCCAGATATAGACTGGCCTATAAGTTGAAGCTAAAGATATCACCACCGTTATGCAATGGAACAATTTACCCTCCTTCCACTCCCTTGGAACCTGTGTTGCTCTACGACTCTTATTAAACAGGCATGCCAATTCCTTGGAACATTTCTTTAAGATGTGTGATGATATGTCATCAAATCCCATTACCTTATTAACATCAAGGTTACTTATTTCCTCAAATACCTCCTGCTCACTCACAATTAAGCCACTCTCTCCTTTGTCCTCTACACTTAAGTTCCTCTTGATTCCACCCTGATCATGATGAAATACCCTTATAAATTGATCACCGAATACCTCAACAATGTCTTCTGTAACAGTTATTACCATTCTACCATTTTAATCCATTAACATCATCTTACCATGATCATTCTTCAATCTACTTGTCACATATCTAAAAAACTGTCTGGAGTTTTTTCTTTGCCTGATTTGCCAATTTCTGCTCATACCGCACTTTTATTTTCCTTACCAACTGAGCCACTCTCCTGGCTTGTTCTTTATGCTCTTCATGTAACAGGTTGTTACCATTATTCATCTTGTACCGCCTCCAAAGTAGTTTTTCTTCCAGATTTCATGCTTAAGCTCCTCATTCAAATTTTACACCTATCTTATTCAGTCTTTGGGACTTTGGAATACCTTCACACATTGATGCTGTTATGTATTTCTTTGTCAGTTCCCAAGCAGCATTTATTTCCTTACTGCTCAACTCCTATTCCATGCTATAGTTTTAAGCTGTCTCATAAGCTTGTCATAATCATCAGCCTTATAATTACACATATATCCTTTCCTCAAAAAAGTCTCCATATGGCTATAGTATGCCCACAGATTCGAGACCCTTCGACACTTCTGCGCATGTCAACAGGAGGAGAATCCATTCTGATAATAGGGTAACCAGTCCGTATTGTGGGATGAGTTGTTTATTATTACACGTCGGAAAATTATATGATCATTGTAGATAACTATGTTGCTTGTATAAAAATTTTACCTATAAAGCACTTGATTTCGCGTGTTGGCGACCAATTCGTATGTCCTTCATTTCTTTCTCCCCTTCAGCATGAATCGACTATTCTTGGCAAGATGCCAAGCAGAGATCTACAAACTGTGGGCGAACTATACCCACAATCCAGGCGATCACTTTATGATCACTGTCACCAACTGGAGGAAAATGTGATACCCCACTCACAACTGCATCCTCTGATGAAATGATCAGATCTAAAACTATTGATCCTCCTCTGCCCTCCTTTACGTGCTGCCTGATTTACTTATCTCACAAGAACTCGAGAAATTTGTTTTCCTTATTCCTAAATGATATCTCTTCATTCCAATCTATGCTGCCATAATTAAAATCACCCATAATAATTCCCCTTCCTCTGTTCACTAATCCAACTTGTTTCCTTATCATACATTTGTTCATCACCACCCTCTCTTGCAAAAGCAACTGATCATAATTTTTGCCCAACAATTTTCTCACCGCTGTTGCAAATTGATAGCACCATTTAGTTATCACCCATAGAAAAGGCCAATCTCCAGGCTTCATACTTTTCCTTCAATGCATGGACAACTGATCCTGGTAAATACTTCCCCACCACAACTATTCCACATGCCCAATACTCAATGCCTCCTCTATCCATTTATTAATTTTTTTTCTGGCAAGTAGGATTTTTGCATAATTTGTCAAGTCCTGTTGATATGTACTCCTGCCTGCATTTCTCTTCAATGATTATTTGACACACATCTTCACAATAATAAAGAATAACAATCTTATTATTGCAAATATTTCAGCCAGAAACTAATGGGCCATCATCTGTGCATCAGCATAATTGCAAGGTGAAACTAGAGCAAAGAACATTAATTCCATTTACAGAACTGAGCCACTCCAGCACATGGCTCAGTTCTCAGTTCTGTAAATAGGATCAATCACTGCCAAAATCTTCTCCTTATTCTGTATTTGTTTGGCATTAGTAAACATAAACTGCAGTATCTTCCTTTAATCCACAACCTTCCTCACCCTTTGTGCTGACCATCCCATTCAGTTAAAAATCTAAAGAGCAACACTCAGCATCATTTGTTATTTCTTCCACTTGCTCACCTGAAGTATTCCTGCACGCATTTATGTTTTCCCCTCCTCAAAGAAAAACACTAGTTTCCTGACTCTGCACTTCTAAACCCTCACTGAACTTTTTCAAGATACCTAACTCCAAATTCATTCAAATGCAAACTAGGTTCTGTCATCCATAAAACTCACTTTGCTCATCCATAAACTCCACACCATTACAAAGTGGTATATGGTGGGTATTCTAGTGGTAAGGTAACATTAGTAAAAAAATATCATTAAATGTTCTTTTTATACATTTTTATACAATTCTTCATTTTCAAGATGTAAATACTACATAAATTTTGAAGAAGCAGATGTGGTTTACCACTTTAACAATTTTTAATTTGACCTTAGCTATCATTTTTCAGGAAATGATATGGTCAGCAAGCAACAGTGAAACTGGATATAGTCCATGTGTTCAGAATTTATTTTGATCAATTCAGTATCAGAATTTCTGAACAAGTGGGCTACACCCAGTTTCACCATTATGGACACTCTGAACTTGCTCTGCATTCTTTGGAGACCCACCACAGAATATGATGGAAGAAGGTCACTGTACTCCACCACAGCAAATAGAAAATTGAGAGGCTATTACTGGAATCTGCCTCAGCCCTGAGAAACTTTTAAAATCGCTAACCCCAAATTTAGGAAGCACTCATCTTCTTAGGGGTCTAGGCCCAACTTTGGTTACCTTTCTTCAGCTTCATTTAGCCAGTGTTAATGCCTGAGGGCACATACCATTGTCCTTTGATCCCTGATGATGGCAATTTGATGATGTGAAATATCAAAAGTATTAATTAAAATTATTATAATTAATATTAACAGAATAACTTGACCTTGTATTCTCATTTTGAGAAAGGTGTACACAATATATCTTCAACAATGTGTCAACTTGTCACAATGGATAAAAATATATGTCAGTTAAAAAAAAAAAATACAGTCATTTGTGGTTTCTTTCCTGTTCGATGAACAGGAAGGAAACCACAAAGAATAATTAACTACACTGCACATATTGGCTGCAGGTAATCTACTGGGCAGAACTAAGCTGTCTGTGCTGTTGAGAGTCACAAGCCTTTAATTCCATTGCAAGTTACAGTCAGTACAAATGCACCAGGATATGGGCTACATAATCACCACTCACCTTTAGCTGTTAAAAATGCATGCTGATGCCTCGTCACAGACCTACATTTAAGGAATCACATAATTCTTTCTTCAATGTGTGAATATATTGATATTTGTAACAGTTCATGACTATTTATTTCAAATAAAAAACTGCTCAAAAATTATTTCTTCATGAATTTTCTTGGTATGCAGTGCATACCTGGCACACACCAGGAATATATGCCTTTGCCATTACTCCTGCACAACCTACCCACTGATTGATTTGCAATCATTGTCCTGCTTCCCAGTTTACCTCTATCATATCATGGCAGTAGCCTCACAACCTTTACTCTGTGCTGTTGTTATTCAATGGCACTACAAACAATTCTTTCTTATATTCTCACATACCATATGTGTCACCTGCCAGATCATTTGTACTTACCTTTTGGCATTGTTCTAATGATCTCTTTCACCTTACCCTCCTCTGCAACCTTACATCATCCTAACATCGTTAATCTTTGGTAAACATAGGGAAACATGATTCATCATGTTTTCCTCCAGATGCCTCTTATCATAGATTCTCCATACAAAACCTCTCTCTTTCTCTCTCCTTTTCACTCTTTCAAACTCTACTTTCTCTTCCCTCACATCTCTCCTTTCTTTTGCTCTACTACTATTGGATACAACTGCGAAAACTTACATGATAGAATATGGACAATCTGGTTTTCTTTAGTTGTAACAAAAGAAATGGAAACTGAAGGTACATATATTATAATGCTTAATTTCTTCTGTTTACAACAACATTATTATGAAAATATAATATTTTGCGCACCAGTAAGAAAAAGTTATGTGGATTGGCACCAGTTCTAAAACTAACAATTTGAAATACACTGATGTAGGTCACTAACCATTTGTGAGAGGGTGAAATTGCCTAGGGAGGGGGGGGGGGGGTAATTTAATCAGTGTAATAGTAGCTCGGTGTAAATTACTGCTAAACAACAATAATAATTTTTTGACTGTAAATATTTTTCAGGTTCTGTGAAAGTTCTATAATCACAACAGTTTTCAATTTACCTGATCCATCTTTCCTGTCCTGAATATGTCCCATAGAGGCTGATTTAGGAGTGGATGGTGAAATATCTACACTGCCCCTTGGCCAAGCAAACTGAGAACGATATTCAGTGGTCTTCATGACACGTTTTTCAGAACTGGTATTTTCACGAGGATTGGATGATGGGGGATAACTCTGGACCATAAGCTTAAAAACATGTAACATATTTATGACCATAAATTTCCTGTAATCATCTCCTATCTAAATAAACTAAAACTGTTTTAAAAGCTGTTTGAACATTAACATTTTTATTATAATATATGTAATTGAAGAAATTAACTGATTATCATTGTTAATAATCATTATACAGAAAAAGTTCCATTTAATATTTCTGTAGACATTTTGAAATTTATCAAAATTATCTGGTTTTGTGAGCATTCACAATTCTAAAGAATTATTAATCAGTATTGATGACTAAATTATTTTAATTTTAAATTCTTATCCACTTTTACTGAAAATCTCTCTGCTTGTTCTAAAGTTGTGAACATTAGCAATTCTCAAGTATTTTTAATCTCCTTCTCCTCCTCATATGTATATTAGGTCCTAGTGGCCCGTTACATTCATATTAGGCATGGCCTATTACGATTCGAAACCTGACCACCTCGAGGATAAGGTGGTTAACCTTATGCCTCCTGGTGTGTCCTATGTCTGTAGATACGTGTGTTGGGCTGGTTTGTCTGTTCTGGGAGGACGAAAAACCTGAGGGAAAAATCCCTTACCTCCATATGAGACCGGCTAACTCACCTTTCATCGAAAGAGACCAGATAAAGGTTGTTCATGTCACTGATGGGAATCGAACCTAGCTCTTTCTGACCAAAGGGGTTTCGTCTATACAGACTGAGCTACAGAGGCTCATCTTTAATCTATATTTACCTTTTATATCTAAATGGAAAAGTCAAGCATTACATTAAAAAAAATTACTTTTTCATGGTATGATTTGGAATCAGAAGTGATTTGGTAACCCATATATTTCTCATGGAACTTATGCAATCAACTTACAATATGCACAGATTCAATGATTCTGAGAATTAGAATATGACATACAAACATGACTTAAAATTTAATCATTATGATCATGTTTTATATTTTATTTCTATTACTATCACAATATCCAAAATTGCTTTCAAAAATAATTATTGCTTTTTTATTTTTTTTAATAATAATTAAATACCACAGATATTAATAAGGTGGCAGGAAGGGTTGAGATCTTCCCATGTTTTTTATAGAATATGCTGGAAAATTTAGATCATCCTGAGTTATTTTTTGTAAATGGAAGGTTTCGAGAGGAGTGAAAAGAAAATGGATAATCCTAAAATAGATATATCAAAATTAAATAACACACTATGTTACATTTCTGCAGTGATAGTCAGAAGCATAGAGAGGCTATGGCCAATGTGGCCCTGGCCATAGGCACTAATTTTACATAGGTGCAAAAATTGAGATTTTTAAAGGGTTTTTTTTAGAACGGTGTAATTTTCTTTCCTGGCCATAGGCGCCAAAATTCCTCATGACATCTTTGGTGATAGTTAAGATATGAAAGAATAAGGATGGCATGGATGACTGGAAGTCCCAAAACAAATTGATTCTGGCATGCATGCCAGAATCAATTTGTTGTGGGAGATCACTTCAGTAACATTACTTTTAATAACAAGCCAATGATGGTAGATGAGGGAAGTACATAAACCAGGTGTAAACAAATTTTATCATAACATCAGTCATGTATCATAACCTTAGTTTTGAGAGCTGCAATCAGAAGCGATCTATCTAATAACCATAATTAATAATTTTGAAATATATTTTATGAATAACTTTAATTACAAATGCTATATAATACATATATATTTATTTTTATTTATGCATTCATATATTAATATTTTTTATTTTTTAAATTAAGATGACTACACCACTTCTTGGCAGAGACTTTAAATATGTTCGTAGTTTATGAGTGCAGCAGGAATTATCTACGGTTTACTAGTTATACATATTGCTTCAATTTTATGAATTTCATTTTTAAGCATTAATTTATAGTGTATTATGCAAAAAACTGAAATTATTGATAAACAACATTCTTGAGATGGAAAAACTCTGATTCTTGAAAAAGTTTCCAGAATCTGATAGTATATTGTGGTAATTTATAGATCATTAAGAGGAGATGACAATGATGATTAATGCAAATGACTTGAGAGGTAGTGCAAATCGAGTAGCAAGAGATTTGAGATTGATGTTAGGGATAGTGCAGAGAAATGTGTAAAAGAGAGTGAGTGTTGCATCAGTGTGAAAATGCAGAGTGGAGAAGAAGAAGAGCAAATATAATGAACAAGATCATAGTGAAAAAGTGTAGGAAGAGAGGTCTGGAATGTATGGATGCATGGAGATCGCATCCATACATTCCGATCTCCCTTGAGAACTGAAGGGAGCTGTATGCAAGAGATGGATTACATGCGAACACTGAAGGATGCAGGCATTTGGAGAGACTGTTGTTTTCTGGACAAGTGAATGTGTTAGGGCAGGTAACCTAGAGTTACAAGTTGTATGGAACCTATCTTGGATGGCCTCATGTGGGAATAGTGGCTTCAGAAATGAGAGGGTGTATACTATTGCAGAACCTGGCAGAGTATGTGAGGTGTAATAACAGCTATATGAATCCTAACAATGCACTGGTTTTGGAGTATACAAATGCCAGGAGCATTAGGAATAAAGGAAATGAATTTGCTGTCTTTCCAAAGATTGTTAGTATCAGTGAAACTTGGTCAACTTCAGGAGGATGTTCTGACAGGGACAAATCAAAGGAAGCATGTTTCAGAAGGACAAAGAAAATAAACATGGTGGAGGAGTGTTACTCATGATAAGAGAGGAAGTGTGCCTTCCTCTCAGGGTAGAGAATCAGAGCAGAAATGGCATCAATGTCTTTGAGAGTATATGGTGCAAGACAAGTTTATAAGACAGAATATTTAGTGGAATAGTGCTATAGATCAGGAAATATAGATAGCAAGGAGCAGGAAACATTTAGGCAAATTAGTCTGGCAAGTGCAAAGCAAGTGATCATAATAGGGGGACTTCAACTATAGCAATATAAACTGAGTAGAGGAAGCAGCATACAGAAATAAGGGAATTGAATTTTTGGCTTCTTGAGGGATAACTGTCTTAGGCAGCAGTTGGCAGAAGGAATGTGAGGATCAAGAGTTATGGACTTAGTCATCAGGGGATCTAACTGTGAATAAGATTTCACACTTTCTCCAGTTGATCAGAATGACCATGTAGTCCTGACTTAGAGAATGAATAAGCATATAGAAATTTCAAGGCAGAAGGAATTTATGTGAAATTATAAGGCAGGCAACTGTCATAGACTTAGAAGCCAGCTTGAAGCTGTTTAATAGATGAAAGAATTTGAAGGAGGAAAGGTCAGTAGAGCATAGGAGATATTTAAGAAAAAAATTGATGTCAGTAATGATTGTATACCTTGAGTAAAGAAGATAAAGTAATTTGCAATTTTGTTGCAAACCACTTGGAAGTTATAAAAGAGCCACATCAGGCTTATAAGCTATGGTTTGGTCATGTCTGGCACACACTGTAATATTTTGAATTTTGCAAAGGCCTTTGAGCAGTTGCCACATCAGAAATTGCTACTTAAACCAAGCCAAATGGTTATGGATAATAAACAATCTGTATTAAGGAGTGGTAGTTAAAAGAAGCACAGTGAAAAGTGAGATACTATATAGCTGTATTCCTGAGTTGCTGTTGTTCAACAAGAATGTAAATGATTGTATTGTAAAATTAAATATAAAGGACCTTCAAGGAGATTGAATAAGATAGCAGGTGGACAGAATGATGAGAGGGATAAAGATTACTGTTTAACATTTCTAAATAGATCTTGCTAAATCTCAAAGTTTCCAGATTGGTAAAATTCAAATTGCAAAGTTTCACAGACTGGTAAAATTCAGACAAGTGGAGGAAGAGGAATATTATCTAACAGAAGCTGTACTTCAAAAAATAGAGGAAGAGGCAAGGAATCTGATGGAAGGATAGTTAACAGGGATTTCAGGCCTTCACAATTCAATATTCATCCCCTACAACTTCCTTTTTGCAATAATCCCTCCATGAGTTATCTTATCCACATTATCATCATTTTGATCATTACCATTTTCATATTCATTCATTCACTTCAACAGTTCATTTACATATGCGTGCGCACACACACACACATGCACATTTCAATTTTAGTTGCTCTGAATTTTTACAGTACAGAGACAGGTTGCGACAAAGAAGTGCTTTCCATTTAATAAGATTCTTGAGAGATTAATTACATCAGCATGCAATGATGAGAAAAGTTTGCAGAGAGTTCAGAAGATAATAAAGACAAATATTAGGGCTCATGGAATATCATTTATAAGAATAAGTCAAAAGAATGCAATCTGCAGGGCTTGATAAACAGAAGAAAGATAAGTGATGTAAATGAGTGGAACTCACTATATAACTAATGCAGTGATTTGACAAATGGCTGGGGAAGGAGGAGGAAAACATTATGCAAATCCATTCATTCCAGGAGCCAGACGAAGAGTGTATATAAGCAAATGAGTTTAATACACTGAGGTATTTGAGATAAATTTTATTATTATTATTATTATTATAACAGTTCAGTGAATTGACTAAGTTGTCAAATCAAGAAGAGCCATTTCATAATAATAGGTAGTGATTTAATTAATTAGGAAATGGCAAAAGGAACTAAGGATATTTTCATAAGAAACTTACAACTAAATAACTAAATTAAAATAAATCACAAGGATGGTACATACCTAATCTTTTTGCTGTACTCCAGTCCATGAAAATCCTAAAACCATAAAGGGTATTAAATAAAAACTACATAAAATTTATAAAAATACAAATCCTTCAACATATTAAACCTCTGAAAAGAAATCCAAAAAATACCAAAGTTTGTAATTCTTTACTTTTAAAATTCCTATTTCCCCATCAGACAGACTTCAAGAACTAACTCAAAATGTAAAGAATGTCCCCCCCCCCAAGAAGAGACTTAAGAAGACATTAAATAATATTCTGCTTGACTGTTACTTTCTTTTACAGATTTGTTTTTTGAAGTTACCTTGAAACAACTGTGATCAATAAAGTGGAAAATACTAGTATAACATTTCCTGTGATAAATGAGTCAATGTTGGTGATGTCTGATACAGCCATATAATATTATGATCCTAGTTATATCAGCAAAGAGAAGACTGGCATTCGCCCATTCTTCTCTTTGTCAGTCAGAAGACTGGCATCTGCCCAAAGGCTGAAAACCATCTGCATATTTTAAAATTCCTATTTCCCCATCAGACAGACTTCAAGAACTAACTCAAAATGTAAAGAATGTCCCCCCCCCCCAAGAAGAGACTTAAGAAGACATTAAATAATATTCTGCTTGACTGTTACTTTCTTTTACAGATTTGTTTTTTGAAGTTACCTTGAAACAACTGTGATCAATAAAGTGGAAAATACTAGTATAACATTTCCTGTGATAAATGAGTCAATGTTGGTGATGTCTGATACAGCCATATAATATTATGATCCTAGTTATATCAGCAAAGAGAAGACTGGCATTCGCTCATTCTTCTCTTTGTCAGTCAGAAGAATGGCATCTGCCCAAAGGCTGAAAACCATCTGCATATTTAGTACCATGGTGGGTTAAGGATTACATAAATTAAGAACTACTCATTCACTAGAGACCAAACATTAATCTTTTTGAAGTTATTTCAGATCACCTGTAGTATGCAGGGGATTTCTCTCACACTGGGCTAAAAAACTCTTTTGATACCTAAAAATATATATGTATAGCAATCCCATATGTGAAAGATTCAAACCCTTCATTATGCTAGTGCCATGGAAGCAGAAAGGTTAAAGTTATTGGAGTACCTGTTAATTGCAATTCTTTAGAAAATACTACTGAAAGAAGCCTGATACAGGGGAGAGAGGGAATGAGTGCATAGATCAATGAGCGCACTGCATAATTAGCATGGTGAATTTCAAGATGAAAATGGGCAGTAATTAATTGTTTTCAACTTTTCAGAGTGGTGAAATTATAGCTGCAAATTGAAATGAACAATTCCCATGGAAGAGGTAAAGAACAAAATCTGGACATCTATTATGAGAATAAAGCGAATTAGCAAGGAAGAAGGTCATTTATCAATAACTATTCAGTGCTGAAATACACAACATCTTAGTTTTATAGAGGACACTAATTAAGAGCCAACTTTTGTTCTACAAATAAGAGCAGAACAAAGTTAAATACTATTATTATTATTATTGGGGAGGATCTCCACAAAGTCATAATACTCATTATGGGAGGTCTGTTTTAAGCAACCAAGTCTATCATTCACCCTCTCAGGAAATGCATTTCATACTCCTACCACTCTTCATAAAAAAATAAAAACCATACTTTTCATCCCCTTACTCACCACTTCCTTTGCAACTTACAGAAATAGTGGTCTCTTCCTCCCCTCAACCCTTTCCTTTCATTCCACCACACAAAAATCTCTCCCAGTATCCATCTCAACTTTATTATAATTATTATTATTAACAGTAGACCTCAATGGAGTCAAAAGATTCATCACAGAAGGCAAACACTGTCACATAAAACCCATTAAATTATGATTTAAATTCATTCAATGTATTTGCATCCACAATGTCAGGCAATGCAATCCACTTGCCAACCATGCTCCATGCAAAGAACCTGCTCCTTATCCCCCCTGTTCACACCGTCCATATACAGCTTCCAGGTATGTCCCCTTGTTCTATCCTTTTCTCCCATTCTATGAAAAATTTCTTCCACATTAACCCCTGGTAACAACCCCTTACCAACTTAAATGCCAATCATATCCCATCTCTTCCTTCTATTCACAAGAATTAGCAAACTGCATTTCTTCAATCTGTTACTCAAAAAATCTATTTAAGTCCTCCTGTAAGGCCACAACATCTGCTTGATTCCTCATCACACACTCTCTCTCTCTCCCCAGATTTGCATCATCAGCAAACACTTATATATATATCACCAGTTAAACCCATCCCAATGTTGCCAATATACAAATTAAATAACAATGGTACTAAAATCGACCCCTATGGCACAACAGCAGCACACTGACTTTTAAGATAGTGTCCCTCTATACACAACTTGCTGACACGTATCTGATAGCCCTTCACCTATCCAAGAAAGTAGTCTATCATCTAATCCCACCTACTTCAGTTTAGTGACCAACTTGTGGTGTGGCAATCCATCAAAAGCCTTTGCCATTGTCCAATACATTCGTCACCTTGTTATAGTACATAAGCAAGTTGGTAAAACACAACCTACCTTTAACAAACCCATGCTGACAAGCACAAATAATATCATTGTTATCAACCCACTTTTCTATTCTATCTCTCCAATCTCCAATATCCCAACCACAACTACAGATATACAGATCAGTCTATAATTTGTTGCCCTAGCTGTATCACCACCCTTGTAAAGTGCAACAATTCTGCCTTCCCTCCACTCCACTGGGACTTGTACTGTTGCAATACTCTTGTTAAACATGTAGGCCAAGGCTGATGCTGACTCCATCGAACAATTCCCCAAGACAAGTGGCAATACATCATCAAGTCCCATTGCCTTACTGACATCCAGCTTACTTAACTCTTCATATACTTCCCATTTGCTCACTATTAAGTCTTCTCTGATTTCATTCTCTACACTTGAGCTTCTGATTTCACACTGAGGGTGAAACACCCTGATGAACTGTTCACCGAATTCCTCGATTATGTCCTCTGCAGCAGTTACCAATCTCTCACTTTCATCCATTATCATCATCTTACTATAATTGTTCCTCCTTCTACTTTCCACAAATAAAAAAAAAAAAAAACTCACGAGGGGTTTTTTCTTGGCTAATTTCCATTCATACTGCACTTTGCTATTCTTACTGAGGCACTCTCCTTGTGCAACTGACCATTAGCATTATTCATCCCATGCTACCCCAAAAGTGCCCTCTTCTTCTCCTTCCAGATTTCATACCCAATCCACTTGTTTATCTATTCAACACCTGTTCTATCCATCCCCTTGACCTTCGGAATACATTCACTGGCTTTTTTAGTTCCCAAGCAGTATCTATTTCCTCCACTCAATTCCTTGCTCCATTCTGTCTTCCAAGCCTGTCATAATCACCAGACTCCTCACAGAAGTCTTCATATGGCTAACTACAATTGAGGCAATCACCCCACGATCACTCTCACCAATTGGAGGGAAGTTCAAAACTCCACTCACAATTACATCCTCTGATGAAATTATCAGATCTAAAACTCTCAATCTTGTACAGAATACTTCCACTAAGTCTATCCTTTACAGGATAGACTTAGTGTACTTCCATTACAGTAAATATATTAGTCCTGATATAATTTGTGTTTCTCCTTGGAGAGAGGGCACCTCTCTCTCTCTCTCTTTCTAAGGTTTCTTCATCCCCCTTCAAATGCCAGTGAACAGATCTGAGCACAAATCCAGATGTGAAGTGATCAAGACCTTAAGCAATGAAACTACCATCCCATGGCATGGGAAGCATTCAAGGATTGTTTCAGCAATGCAGTATTAGACTCATATCATGGTCAGGAGGATAAACTGAGTAGAGTTAAGTGGATGCATAGCAATATAAAGCAATCTCTCTCTCTCTCTCTCTGCAAAAAAAGAAAGCATCATGGAAGAAATATAAATAAAAAAAGTGATCAGCATGTTCATGAGCAATATAAAGCACAAGCAAGAAGAGTAATAAGTATGATGAGGAAGGCTAAATCAGATTTTGAGAGAAAATTAGTTAAGTAGGCCAAAGTAAATCCAAAAGAGTTTTTCTGCTATGTAACGAGTAAAAAAAAAATGATTATGGAAAGATAACTTTACTCCGTGCTGATGGTAGGAGAGTAATAGACGTAGAAGAAATAGTTCAGTTACTAAGAGATCACTGTGCAAGAGTATATTCAGCCAGGCAGTGCCTTTACAGTTACTGACATGAGAATTGAGGATGATGTATTGGAGGTACTTAATGTATTGAACCATATCAATGTGAATACCGCAGTGGGCTTGGATGGTATGTCAGCTTGTGTGCTATGTGAGAATGTGCAAGAACTGACAGTGCCTCTGACAGAGTTTAATCTATGTCTCAGCTCTGGCAAGGTTCCGAGGGAGTGGAAAGAAGATAAGAGAGTTCCATTACATAAAGTTGGCTCCATGAGAGAAATAGCATATTACAAACCAATAGGTATCTTTGGAGAGGAGGTTAAAGCAGTGGAAAAGCTGATTAAAAGTAAAATTCAGGAATCAGTGGATAGGAATAGGATAGGATACTCTATAGGGGAGAAATATGACTATATAAAAGGTAATTCTTGTAGATAAACTTATACATTGGTCACACATGACTTAAAATTTTTTAGGAAATGACAACATATACTAAAATATTAATTAAAAAACTTTAATCAATACTTCGGCATTCTTATATTTTGGCAATGTTACAATGCTATCTTCTGGGAACATAAAATTATATGTGCACGCAGCCCCGGATGTATGGATTGAAAAGCACATCTGAAAAGCTTGCAAAAATCCTAAAAAAATATGACCAGACTACCTGTTACAAACCACATAAGAAATGGGCATCCCTTATCTGCTCCACCAAAGAACAGCCACTTCCTCTAGACCTACCTGGAGTATACCAGATCCCTTGCAGCTGTAAACTGTCCTACTATGGCCAAACAGGCAAGACAGCTAATATCAGGATTTCCGAACACAAAGACTATATCTGGTTTCACCAATACAGACACAGGACTTGTGAACCATGCACTAGATACCCACCATAGAATATGCTGGAACAAAGCCACTTTACTATACCATAGCAAATATAAATTATTATTATTACCCCAAGACCTCATGGAGTCAAAGACTCATCTGGGAGGTCAGTTTATCACACACACACATCTCATCATACCGAGCCTTAAACACACTCAAACTCCTTGCAGATATCACACTCTCAGGCAAGGCATTCCAATCATTCCCAACTCTACACGAAAAAAACTTGCCTCTCACCCCCCTACTCACACCCTCTTTATACAGTTTTCAGGGATGACCTCTGGTTCTACCCTGATCTCCCACTATTCTCTGTAGAACTTCTCCACCATTGATCTCATAACAACCCCTTACCAACTTGTAGGTCTCTATCATATCTCCCCTCTTCCTCCTTTCCATCAGACTCTGCAAATTACATCTTCTCAATCTTTCCTCATACTCAACATTTCAGAGACCAGAAACTATCTTAGTCAGTTGCCTTTGGAACCTTTCCAACATCTCTTCATCCTTCTGAAAACCCGGTGACCAAATCTGGGCACAATAGTCCATGTGTGGCCTAATCAAAGCCTTATACAACAGAAAAAGAATCTCCCTACTTCTACATGTCAGTGTCCTCCGCATCATTCCCAGAAGCCTTTGTGTTGTCTTCACAATTTTGGCGATGTGTCCCCTAAATTTTAGATCCTTATCCACTATCACCCCCAGATCTCTTATTTCCTCTACCTCCAACAATATATTCTCACCAAACATAAATTCTGCATCCCATCTTTGTTTTCCAAATTTTAAAACCTTACATTTTGCAACATTGAACTCACACTCGCATCCCCATTTCCGTGTCCAATCACTCAATTTATTCAAGTCTTCTTGCAAGGCCACAACATCTTCACTATTCTTTATGGTTCGTCCCAACTTTGCATCATCTGCAAACAACTGAATATCGCCATCCAAATCTTCGTCAATATCTTTAATATACAAGTTAAATAGTAATGGCCCCAAAACAGACCTCTGAGGCACTCCACTAGTGACTTTCCTTTTCCTGGATATCGCACCCCCCATACACAACTTGTCGATACCTATCAGATAGCCAGTCTCCAATCCAATGCACTAATCTAATATCCAACCCCATCTGCTCTAGTTTGACTGTCAACTTATCATGAGGATTTAATAAATATGAAAGATTGTTCTTGGAATCAGTCTCAGTTCTAAAAAACTTCCCAAATCTCAACAAATTTGTGTGCATGAGACTGCCCCGAATTTGGGAAGCCTGCATCCTTTAAACATCAGTCCAACAGCCAAGACAACCAAAGTTAGCCTGCTAGGGGGGGGGGGGGATACCTTTAGGACTCCGGAACCAATGCCAGTTGCCTTCTGCCTTCTTCAGCCTCATTTGCTCGTTGTTAGTGCCTGCATGAACATATCATAGTTTTGTGTTCCCAGAAGATGGCAATGTAACATTGCTGAAATATAGGAAAGTACTGATTAAAGTTTTTTAATTAGTATTTTAGTATATTGTCATTTCCTGAAATTTTTAAAGTCAAATCTAAAAGGTAGGTCCTCCTCCTCAGTAATTCATTCCCAGTTTATAATAAGGTGACAGCAGAACTGGATAAAGGAAATGGCTACACTATGATACTGATGGACTTTACAAAGGCATTTAACAGAATACCATATGGAAAATTATTACATAAGTTGGAGCAAATTGGAATGGATATGTGGTGGGTGGATGGGGGTGGCTGAACGACAGACATCAGAGGGTGGTGTGGAGTGGAATCATGGAAAAATGAGGGTGACTAGTTGAGTGTTCCCCAGGATCTATACTAGGAACACTACTCTTTAATATGCACATTAATGATACAGCAGAAGATTTGAGGGGGAAGATATGCAGTTGTTTGTCAATGATACATAACTGGGGAAGGGCAACAGTTGACAGTTATAGATATCTTGCAGGACGATTTAAATAAATTGACACAAATTTTTTTCAATACATGGGGGGAAAACAAGGGGTCACACTTGAAAGTCATGTAAAAGTGTGGATAATAATGGTGTGTGTGTGTGTGTGTGTGGACTAGGTTCTTTATTTGGAGAGTTGTGAACAAGTGAATGGGTTGTGAGCCCCCCCCCCCTCAACAGTGCATTAGTTTAAGGAGATGTATGATAGATATTGTGTTATGGATAGTGTGGGTCTCCCTCGATGAGCATTTTGACTCCATGGAGTACTCATATAAATAATAATAATAATCTAATTTCTGCTGGTCAATGTTCTCATTATCATTATCACAGCAATCCTCTGGATTGTCTTTACCAGCTTTTCAATATATCCCATGAACTTCAAATTTATATCTACCATTATCCCAAAATCCATTGCTTTTCCCACTTATTCCAGTGTGGTTCCAGCAATAGAGTATACAGCTTTCCATTCGTGTATTGCAAATGTCAAGACCTTACATTTATTTTTATTAAACTGACATTCCTGTTTCCTTCTGAAGAGCCACAACAATGATATTATTACTAATAACTTTTCCTGGCTTCACATTATCTGCAAACAATTGTATATACCCCTGAAATCCAGTGATAAACTCATTAACATAAAGGTTGAAACAGTAATGTCCCAGTACCGAGCCCTGTGGAGCTCTACTGACCTTTAATGAAACCCCACTTTCACCGGGATTGTATCAGTAGGTCCAGCACCATATCTCTCTCTCTCTCCTTTGTTTTGCTATTATCATATGTCTTGTACAAGATTTAAATACTTTTTTTTTTGGATCATTTTCTTCCTCATGCTTCTCCATACCTCTTTTCTTGGGATTCTATCAAATGCATTTTCCAAATCAATGAAGACAAAAGAGTTTGATGCTGCTGTCCTAGTACCTTTCTATGAGCTGTTTTAGAGCAAAGATGGCATCAGTTGTTCTCCACCTAGGCATAAACCCAAACTACTCTTTACTAATTGACACCAAGTCTTGCAATCTCTTCTCAATTACCCTTTCACATATCTTCATAGTGTGGTTCATGAATTTAATTTTTTTGTGGTTACTACATAACTGATGATCACCTTGTTTTTATATATTGGAACCAGCATACTTTCTCTCCATTCCTCTGATATTTTTTCATTTTCAGTGATTCTGTTAAAGATATCGCTTAATAGTTACACCTAGTTCACCTAAAAATTTCCATACTTCTACAGGGAGGATGTTATCAGGTATGAATGCCCCTTTCTGATTTTCATCTTTCTCAGTGTTTCTTTCACTTCCATTCTTTTATTATTATTATTATTAACACTTGACCTCCATGGAGTCAGAGACTCATCATGGGAGGTACACACCATTGCACACAATGCTCATCCACCCGTGCTTTAAACTGATTCAATATGTCTACACCCACAACACACTCAGGCAATGCATTCCACTCACCAACCACTCTCCATACAAAGAACCTACTCCTCACTCCTCTGCTCACACCCTCCTTATACAGTTTCCGGTGATAGGCTCTTGTTCTACACCCCTCCCCTCTCGAATTCTATGAAAAATCTCTTCCATGTTGACCCAACAGCAACCCCTGACTAACTTATGTCTCAATCATATCTGCCTATTTCTTCTATTCACAAGTCTCTTCAACTTACATTCTCTCAATCTGTCCTCATACTCCACATTCCAAAGACCACCTCTGTGAATCTTCTCTGGACCCTTTCCAACATATCCTTGTCACCATGAAAACCTGGTGACCAAATCTCTGCACAATAATTGATATGAGGCCTGATCAAGGCCTTATACAATGGCATCATAACCTCTCAATTTCTGCATGTCAGGGTCCTCCACATCATTGCCATTATCAGATGTGATATCTTCACAACTTGTGCATTTTTATGTTAGGAATTGGTCATATTACCAGATCTGCATCCTTTTGTATATTTCTATTTACTTCATTTATTAATTTCTCAAAATACTCTATCCATCCATTTCTTTACAAAGTATAGTACAATCCTCTCCTCTGAACATCCTGGCATAGTATAAATTTTTAATTTGCTGTTTCTTTTGTTTGGCTATCCTAAGGATCCGTTGATCCCTTCCTCATTATCCGGACTTTCATACAGTTTCACATAGACTTTAGCTTTAGATTTTACTACTCTCTTTGCTTCTCTATATTCTATTTGACTATTCTCAACACCTACTTTGTCCCACTTCAGCTTGGCAGTTTTCTTTATTCTATGAGTGAAAAAGAGGACACAATTTGGTGTAGAGTGGATGATGGGCAGTGTCAAGTGGGGACTGCAGGTAGGGGGAAGGAGGTTTTGGGGAGGGCAGATGCATGGAGAATGTGAGACTCCAGCCGGGGGAGTGGCTGGTATGGTGGGGCAGGTGAAACTCAAATATGAGAAGAGATTGGCCCTAAGATCCAAAGAAAATCCTAGGGAATTTTTTAGCTATGTGGTCACTGGGAGGAGAAATGATTGCGGAAGAATGACACTGTGGGATAAAGATGAGAATAGAGTGACTGGTGCAGAGGACATGGTGGAGTTGCTCAGTAAACACTTTATTAGAGTATTTCATCCTGGAGAAGTAAGTTTTAATACTAGAGGAATAGGGTGGGTTCAGGTGTTGAGTGCTCTAGATTTCAGTGGGGGCTGTGGGTGGGTTTTGAGAGAATGTGCTGGGGGAGGCTGAAGGCTCCACTGACCTGGCTTTTCAGTGGGGGAGGGGGGGGGTCTGGCTGCAGGAGAGGTGCCCAGGGAGAAGGTTGGACGGTGCCATTGCATGGGGGGGTGGCAGACTGGGGGTGTCTAATTGTAGGTCAGTTTGTGTTGATCAGTGGTTGTTGGGTTCTTGGAGAAAGTGGGGGACCATGTGCAGTGTTAGGCAGATGAGGGTAGTGTTATCTGTGAGAGTTGGCATGGATTTATTAATGGGTGCTCTTGCTTTAGTAATATGACTGCCTTTTATAATAGGGTGATGAGAGCACTTGATGGGGAAGGGGCATGCACTGCCATTTTTTTGGATTTTGCAAAGGCATTTGACAGGGTGCCACATGGTGAACTGATATTTAAGTTGCAGCATATGTTTAGATGTCAGGTTGGTCAACTGGGTTTGGGATTGGCTGTCTGATGGGTATCTGAGAGTTGTGTATGGTGGGCAATATCAGGGAGGCAGGGGGGGGGTTACAAGTGGGGTCCCACAGGGCTCAGTGCTGGGACCTGTGTTGTTTAACCTTTGTGTGAATGACATTGTCACTGGATTGTGGGGTGGATATTCAGTTGTTTGCAGGTGATGTGGGGCTCGGAGGGGTTATTGGTAGTGGTGCAGATGTGGCAGCCATGCAGAAGGATTTGAGTAAACTAGATGGATGGGGGTGTCAGTTTAATGCAGCAAAAAACATAACGTCTTGAAGTTTGGGATACATTGATGGGAGGCTGCATACTCGACTGGAGGAGCTGTGCTGGAGGAGATGGGGGGGAGATCTGGGGTTGATTATTGATGGAGACCTGAAATTCAGGGAACATGTTGCAGGGGTGGTGAGGATGACCTAGAGGATTGCTACAATTCTGAGAAGGATGCTGACCTGTGGAGATAGAGGAGTTATTGTTCCATTGTGTAAGACCTTGATCAGACCAAACTTGGACTGTTTTTTGTCAAATTTGGTTCACAGGATTTGAAGGGGATAAATAACTGTGGAGAGGGTACAGAGGCAGATAACAAATATGGTTTCAAGATTATACAATGTTGGTTATGAGGATCAGCTGATGAAATCTGAACCGCAGAGTTTGGTGTATAGAAGGAGAGGTGATGTGATTGAGACTTTTGGACTGTTGAGAGGTGGTTGCAGGTTGACAGTGGGGTGTTCTTTCGCTTGGTGGAACAGCGAAAAGGAGCGATGACAAGGGCCATCCCTGGAAGTAACGAAAGGAAGCTGTGAGCAAGAGGGTGAGGAGTGGTTTCTTTGCATCGAGGGTGGTTGAACAGTGGAATGTATGGCCTGATAGAGTGGTGAGAGCAAGAATGGTCAATGAGTTCAAAGAGTGGTATGATAGACTTTGTTTCCTAGGAAAGACCTCCCACGATGAGTCTTTTGACTCCATGGTGGCCTGAATAATAATAATAATTAATACAGTTTTGTACTTCATTCCCCCACCATATTTCCTTCCACTTTAATATTTTCTGCTGTCTGGCTGCATGAGATCGGCTAACTCACCTTCAAATGAAAAAATCCCATATAAAGATTCCTCTCATCATACTGAGAATCAAACTTATAGATTTTTCCAATCAAAGGGTGCAATGCATGGTCATTCTTCCAGTTGTGCTTCTAAAGGTAGTTTTCCATTTATTTTCCTATTTTCCATCTCCAATTGGTTAATTTTCAGCAATCACTATTTGTACCTTTTTTTGACAAACTCTTATTTTCTTCCAGCTTCTATCATCTTGTTTACATGATCACTTTCATCATCCCTTTTTCTGCCACTTATCAGACTAGAGAATTGCTTCTCAAATTCTCATAGTTGGATAGCACAGGATATTGTTGGGGGTTAAGCCTCTTCTGGTTCTACATGCGGAACAATAAGCACTGTTTTCAGTGAGAAGTTAAGAAATGTAGCACTGTTTTCAGTGTGAAGTTAGGAAATGTGGCACTGTTTCCAGTGCAAAGTTAGAAAATTTTTAAAAAATTTCAACCTTTTGTGGTTTTGATTCACAAAAAAAAGTAAATAAATAAATTAAAATAATAACCTTACTACGTTCATTACATCTTGGGATTTGAACAAAGGTCTTTGCCTCCATTCCTTGTCCAAAGCATTTCACGAAGCAAAATTTCTTCGGAATGGCTAAGGCAATTACTGATTAAGTAAAAAGTTTCCAAGTAATGCATAAGAGTAAAGAGTCTAAATATTTTTATGGCAATCACATTAAAAAAAAAAATTGTAAACCTATAGCATCCATGAACAGGCCAGTGATTTGATGAAAAGCCAAACGGCTATTTTTTTCTGGCGAGGTTGATATAAGTTTCGCTTACTGGCTGAAAAACAATAAGGGATTTTTATCCCCTTAACTTAGGCCAGTGATTTGTTAATCCACTAGTCCTGTTCCCAAGACCAACTGTGTGACTTTTTCAAGCCATTTCATTTCATGTCTCCATTCAGCAGAGTAGTCTCATTTATGCTCAGATATGGTCACCTGGGTTCAGAGGAGATGAAACAATTAAAAAGATCTAGTAGCAGGTGGCTATCAAGATAATAAGATTATATGGGGAATGAAAAGGGAAGATTCAGTAATAGATGGAAGAGAGGAACTATGATAGCAACAACAACAACAAAAAAAAAAAATAGACTCAAACCAGAGTTTCCAGTTTGTGGAAGGTGGGATCTAGAGAAAATATGTGGCGGGTTGCCAGTAGCTATGAGCGCATTTTTGGCAAATGCTGTGAATATGAATGATATTTAGGTGCTGTGACCTGGAAGAGTTTCGCCCTCAGTTTGCAAGAACTTAGAGGGAGTCAACTCCCTGGATTAGCCTGTATAATAATAATGATACAGGTGATAACAATCATTTACCATATAAAGGCATTCATAATCTGAGCCACAGTGAGATTAAACTTCACAGTGTCTGCAGGGCAAAAAAGCAGTGACTATAGTTACTCAGCTCATCTGGCTAGTAATTGATATCGCCAAAGCTTTTGGATGGGTCTGGCACAAAGACTTACTAAACAAACTCCCATCATTTGGGCTGTCCCAGGACCTCTGCAGTTGGAATGACAGCTTTCTGTCTGGATGTACACTATGTGTGATGGTGGATAGTTCCTTATTCTGTCACCATTCAACTAATGCCGGGTTCCACAAGGTTCTTCTCTCACAGATCCTCTTCTTTCTTTATATCAATGACCTACTTCAGTTGACCTCCAACCCAATAAACAGTGCTGCAGATGACAGCACACTGCACTCCACCCTGTCATCTGATAAATTTTACACAAATCACCTCCACTACTGTCAATTCTGATCTCCAAGCCACCTTCCAATGGGGTTCAGATAACCTTGTCAATTTCAAACAAAAAGAACCATTTTCTTCCAGTATTATTTTTGACAACACTCAAATTTCCAGACAAGATGAGATTTCTCTTCTTCTTGGAATCACCCTGAAATGAAGCCTCTCTCTCTCTCTCTCTCTCTCTCTCCTGGCATAAACACATTGCAACCACTACCTCACCTTCTAAAAAACTAGTTGCTCAAGACATTACTTTACCTCTGAACAGCTGTTAATATTATACAAATCAAAAATCTGCCATACTTATTGAATACTCTTGGAAGTTTTTCTCACTTGGTTTAATCCTTTATCTAAAAGTGTAAGCAAACAAAATTTGCACCTGAACTATTTTCAGGACTGGGCAACTCGTATAAAATGCTAATGACTTCACATCACTTGCCTTAGTATGTCATATGGGATACTAAGCACATATGGGAAGGGTCACTCTTCCCATAATGCAAAGCACATATCCTTACAGACATACATAATGCTATGCATTATGGGAAGAGTGATCCTTCCCATATGTGCTTAGTATCCCATATTCCCATATGGGATACTAAGGCAAGTGATGTGAAGTCATTACCTTCTTTATACGAGTTGCCCAGTCCTGAAAATAGTTCAGGTGCAAATTTTGTTTGCTTACACTTGGATAAAGGATTAAACCAAGAATATAATTTCTTGGCATCTTTTATTTATTGAATACTGCTCTCACATTTGGAGTGTGTGTGTGGGGGGGGGGGGGCTAAGAGCTCCCTCAAAATGCTTGACTCAATACAGAAAAGGACAATTAGATTGATTAATAATCCATCTCTTACCAACTCACTTCTCCCACTTTTACAGCTGTTTGGTTTCTGCAATATGTGTATTCTATAAATATTTCTATGGAAAATGTTCATATAAAATAGCATCAATAATTCCCACACTCAATACTAAGTTCATTGGAAACGTGTGGCTGCTGCCCAACATCCCTTCATAATATGCTTTGAAGCCCACAGAACAAGTTTCATTTCCTCCTCCTTCATCCCTGCTACTGTTGTATTGTGGAACAGTCTTCACCTTTTATATTATATCAGAACAATTATATCAGGATTGTACAATGTTAGTAATGAGGAAGAACGCACAAATAGTATAGTTTGGTAGATAAAAGATGAAGGTGTCATATGACAGAGTTTTAAACTGTTGAAAGGAATTTACCAGATCAACAATGAAAAATGCAAAAGACCATGGAATGTATCTCCTGAGAGGATGGTGTGAGAGTGTAGATAGTGAATGAGTTAAAGGAATGGCAAGGCAGACTTTGAGTTGTCTAAGATGGACCTCCCACAATGAGTCTTCTGACTCCATGCAGCTCCTGAATAATAATAATAATAATAATAGATTCAACTATATGGAATTCATTTTTCTTTTAATCAAAAATCAGCACATTTACATAACTATTATATTGATATGTGACAAAAACAAGATTTTATGGCACACAAGTAACACACAGGAGATATTTTATCATCAAGAAAATACATATGACAGATAGGAGGATTTCCATTTTCTACTTGAAAAACTCAATTGTATCTGCATTCACCACCAAGTCACGCAATGTATTTCACTCTCCATGCAAACAACCTGCTCCTCATGCCTCTGTTCACACCCTCCTTATACAGCTTCCAGGGATGTCCCCCTTGTTTTACCCCCTATTCTATGAAAAATTTCTCCACATCAACCCAGTAACAACTCTTTACCAAGTTAAATGTCTCAATTATATCACCTTTCTTCTCCTCCTCTTTACAAGGCTTTGCACATTATGTTCCCTCAATCTGTCTTCGTATTCCATATCCCAAAAATCAGTTACCACCATAGTCAATCTTCTCTGGACCGTTTCCCATATATTCTCATCACCACAGATAGTAGCTTCATATAAAATCAGGAAATTGAAAGAAATTGTTTCACTAAAAGATTTAGATGATAGGGATTATCCCAATTTATTATTGTGTTTATTCATATTGGAAGAATTGTCTACAAGATAATGAAGATAATTTATTTTATATTAATCCCATCCACAAAAAAGTCAAACCCATGGTGCTATCGGTGAGCAGGAATTTGTTGTTTTTTTTAAGAAGAATGGACCTCTGAAACAAGGGATTAATATTGTTTTGCCAGGAAGATCTGGAATGGAACTCAGAAGATAAGCAACACTTAATGTGAGAGTTACTGTTTGAAAATAAAAGAGAAATGCCAGCTTTTTTTTTTGTAGTGTGACTTGCATTTAAGGAGTTGGATATAGATACTTTTTATATCATTTATTATTATTATTATTATTATTTGCAACACCTCCAAGGAGTCCAAAGACTCATCGCAGGAGGACACTTATTGTATAACTCTAATTCTTCACCACTACACCAACGTCATCTACTGCCCACTACCACAACTAGTATTTTTTGTCTGCAAATTGCGTGTGTACTGAACAACCAATTTGTCTGTATGTGGGATAAAAAAAACCTGAGTTTCAGGGAGAAAAAACCCTGCTACCTCCGTATGAGATTGGCTAATTCAACTTTAATTGAAAAAGTCCATATAAAGATTTCTCTTGTCATGACGAGAATCAAACTTAGGTCTTTTCTAACTGAAGGGCACAACGTACCATCATTCTTCCAATTGTGCTATGGAGGCACTTATATCTTACTGAGTCTCAACATTGCAAAGTTTCTGGAGTGAGGATGAAGGTGTAAATGCATAGTACTGTTATCAGCAAAGCTATGAATCAGATTTATAGTCATTGAAGGACGCTCACTAAATATAAACTGCACCAAACAGTGAAAATTTTAATAGCCTGTTCTGTTTTTCTTTTCTAATGGTAATTTCACTTCAATAAATAAAATAAAAATGAAATATGACAGGAAAAGGAAAGAAATTAATAAGAATATAAAAATTGACTGAAAATGAAAAATAAAGTATATAATTACAACAGCAATTGGTACTTGTTTTTAAAATAATTCATTTGTTCTGCATTCTATGAGAGAATTCATTTTCATCATTTTTTTTTATCATTATTATTGTAACTGCATAATCTCCATTTGCACTTACAGATTTATATTTGAAATATTCATTTATCTTTCTTATTAGGACATGATAACTAAATGCAAATATTGTGCCTGTATCTATTACGTTTAGGACTTCGCTTTATCATAAGTTCCAAGTAAATATATGGAAATGAATTAACACACACTTTGAGTCAGTGTTGATCTATACACAAACATACAAATATATACATTATGTGCACTAACTACAAAGAGGAGATATCAAAAATATCATTAATATAAATGTATAATAAGATTCTGTTTGATTAAAAACATTGGCTGTTGAGGATTCTAAATTCTTAAACATTAACAAGTGGATGATCTACATATTTTTAAAATTCAGAAAATGTTCGAGAGAACCAGTGAAAACTGACTATAGCTCACCAATGTGCATGTATAAAAAGAATGCAGTCCATGGGGAGGAAAAATAGAACAGGCTCAAACACTGATCAAGAAGATGGAGATTAAAAAAAGACATCCACTCTAATATCCAGCAACTGATTAGAAAGGAAATGGAAACCTATTAATAACAAAACACTGTACATTGGGAATCACCTGGGAACTTTGAGCATAAATGATTAACATGCCTTGGAAATGGATAACAACTTGTGTTTCTCCAAACCTTTCTGTATCACTTGTAGTGGCTGATGATGTAAGCACATAAATAATCAGTAGTCATCCATACTGACTGCTGATTTAGCAGATATATAAAAATGCAGAAGTTAGTTGTTTATGGATTTCTCATCTAGAAAGAATTGAGATGAAAACAATGATTAATAATTGAATAATTCAAACTGGCCTTCCTTTTTTGATAATCAGTAATTTATATTATTATTATTATTATTATCAACACCCGACCTCCATGGAGTCAGAGACTCATCGTGGGAGGTACTCACTATTGCATACAATGCTCATCCAACCGCATCTTAAACTGATTCAATGTGTCCACAACACACTCAGTCAATGCATTCCACTCACCAACCACCCTCCATGCAAAGAACCTGCTTCTCACTCCTTTGCTCACACACTAGTAGGAGAGAAGAGTAAAAATTTGATATGGGGAGAATATACTTGGGAGTGCAAGTTTTCAGAACTGGAAAAATTCAGCTAGGTTCAGCAGACTTAGGTGCCCAAACTGTTAAAGATTTTTCTAATTTTTCATGTCAGAAGAAGAGGCACTATATGTAAAGTGTTTAATATGGTATGAGAAGATTCCCCTTAGTCAATTAATCATGCATCGATTTCAGATGGCTGGCATACTATTCTGTGATGTAGAACAGAACTTGTGGAGAACCAATACATGGAAAAAGAATGGATATTTCAGTAGAACATGAAGCTACTTAATACCATAATGTATAATTTCTGTAACAACACAAATTATATACATTCAAAAATATTAGTTAGGATTAAAAACACAAAAAATGCCAGCAGTTATCTGCTGGCATGCATGCATGTCATCACTAGCATGCTAGTAATGACATCAGGTGGAGAATGGCTTACCTCCCAATTTCCAAAAATAGGGCTAAAATAATGCCAGCTGGTCTTGCCTGGTAAATAAATAGTAATCAGAAACTTTTTTTTAATATATTCAAAGGAAGTATTAGGATGGGGAAACAATTTCCAACCAGAAAAAGCAAACAGAAGAAATTGTCACGATATCTCATGAAGCATTATTATGGTTCAAAATGGTTAAAAATATTTTGAGAGAAATATTTTTTATGTTAAAATATGATTGATAAAATTATTCCTAATCAAGAAATGTAATGAAAAACAAAGTTTTGATGGGGTCATTACCCAAAAAAAATATAAACATATTTTATGCATTCCCTGGATGATAAATGAAAACAGAAAAATGAGTCAGAGTTCATCATATTTAAAATCACTCAAGAAAATGATTTTTAAATCTCATGCAATACAAATACTTTAACAGTGTGAATGTGATATAGGAAATTTAAGAACTGAAACAGGAAGTGAAAAAAATTATGACATTGTTTGTTTATGGAAACAACAGAAACAGCAAATGAATAACTGTGCAGAATGAAATGAAGACTGAAGTCAAAGAAATTCAAAAATTCTAACATGAGATTCCATGTTAGAATGACCTCAACAAATATGTGACATCAGAGCAACAAGTACAGATTCCACTTTTAAGATAGAAAAAAATCACTGCAATGTGCAATACAGAAAGGTGGCTGGTTAGAAGAAAGATAACAGCTAGATGTAGTGAAGAACGATTTTGAAAATATCATATTATAATGAACTTTGTTGCGATTCAAAAAATTTAAGCAATGTATAATGTGAATTTGTGTGTGTATGTGTGCATGCATGCCAGAGATTTACTAATACTATTTTTGATTCTGAATTAAAATCAGAAGGCTGGATGGGACATTGAGGTGAATTTTTTGCAAAATGAATGCAAAAAATTCTACATATGCAAATTGCATATGCAAATTTGCATATGTAATGCATATGCAAATTTGCATATGTAGATATGCATATGTAGATATGCATATGCAAATTTGCATATCTACATATGCAAAATGAATAAACAGCATACCACTAGGATGAACTAGCGTATAGGGAATAATCTTACTATCATCCACTCTTCAAACATATACTTTTTGGAGTAGATAGCAGCTAGATTATTCATCCAACTGACCAAGAAACATCCGATGACTATGATTGTTTGATGTAGTGTAACATGTAGTAAGCAGCTTATTTGACTGTTTTACTTCTGTACCATCAATTGTGAAAAGCATACAGGTTCTCATCACATTGTCAAAGGCATCATTTGTACTCTCCAAGGCAAGTGAATTTGGGGAAACGGAAGGGGAAAATAAAGGGAATTCAGAGACTCTGCAATTCAAACATAGTTTTATACATTTCACATAATGTAATGGTGGTGGTGGTGGTGCTGCAGCTAGTGATGAAAATTACCTATCGATTAGAAAGCCCTTGTAGTTAGGTCATGCATGGAGTTAAAAATTCAATCCTCAAATTATCAGTTAACATTTGCTTTTAAGCAACATACTTAAACATGAGAATTTTTCCAGAAATAATAATAATTATTATTATTATGTAACACCTCCAGGGAGTCCAAAGACTCATCAAGGCAGGACTCTCTACTATCTTCATCATCTACACCAACACCATCTACCACACCACCACTATTTTCACAGACAATCACAATCACAAACATACATGCCCACGGCTGGATTCGAACCCGCAACCTTTTGGCTGGAGAGCGGATATGCTAGCCACATAATACTTAGCTTTCAAAACTCGAGGTTAAAGATCTGGTATTACTTCTAGTAATGCTATGTTATATATATATAGAGAGAGAGGGGGAGGGGAGAGAGAGATTATCAGAATATATACAGATTGTTCAGAATCACTGTCCATGTAATTATAAGTATAATTACATGGACAGTGATATGAAGATTTTTAAGGAGATAAACAAAAACAGTTCCTTTGAATTGATATACTATTCTAAATAAATTATGCCAGAAAGCATTTGCACTAGTTCGACTATAATATCCTGCTGATATACATTATGCACTTAGAAAACAAGAAATATATTAATATAATGGAATGAAATAAATGCAGAACATCTGATCTCAAACCTAAAGAATATGACAGAATAGAAAGATCTGTAATCAGATGCATCATAGAGAGAGAGAGAGACTAACTATACTTAAGATTCAATTTCATTTACCTTTTCTTTAATATGAACATTAACAGATCTTTTTACTGCTGGTGTCAATAAAGTCACAATACAAAAAGCTGCATCAGACAACCCAAGCACTGGCTCTTTCATCAGAAGAATTAATTAAATATTTTCTGTTAACCTAGTATCAATATGGGTTTTTCTAAAAGCTCTTTGGAAGTCAGAAATAATCAATTAAGCATATTTTATTCAGGTTTGGGTTATTTTACTTGTGTTTCAGTTATCAAATTTAAACTGAGTTTAACTGATCAGAAGGAAAGAATTTTGAAATCGTGGGTTGAGATAGGCAGCTAATGCACCTATGAGTCATAGGTATATTAGCTGCATAACTGAGTAATGAGTCCTTGGACTCTTTGGAGAAGTCATGTAATAATAACAATTAATAAAAGAACATTCCTCATACCCTCACAACAAGATTTAAATTTAAATTAAAAAAAAAAAAAACATGGCTTAGCTTATTTTGGCATTTTCTGGATTTCTACTTCAAAATCTTAATATGTTTTAGTATTTATATTTTTATAAATTTTAAGTGCTTCATATTTAATAACCATCATGATTTTATGATTTTGAAAGTAGAGAACAGAAAGAAAAATGAAGATATGTTTCATACGTGGCCGATTTCATTTCAGTTATTTATTTGGTTGACACAGGAGAATTTTTTAAAAGAAAAATTAGCATTTTGAATATTCAAGCTTAGAAGATTAATTAAATTATTACAAACTATAACCATAATAGCATAATCACTTGATATATATTAAAAATTTTGTCCTTATACTAACCAAGTAATACTGTATACCTAAAACCACACAAAATTATGCATAAACATCATAATATTTATTAAATCAATGTTTAAAATTCATCTCTTTTTAATATTCATAACATATAAATGCATACAATACTATACAAAAATATAACAGAAAAATACACATCTGCACAAAAAAGAAATTTAATACTTGATTATAAGGCGCAATTGTTTTAAAATTCCAAATTTATTACCGAGAGTACAATATGACTGAATATAAGAACTGTTTTTTAATCCTGAAAGAGAATATGAGCAATTTAACAACATCCATTAAAATATACTTAAATAAAGATATCTCATTTAACATAACTAACCTATTGGCATTTGAAGAATCCTTTAATATTTTTAAACAATTCTCTCAAGTCTAACATCTATGAAGGCTCACACAGACAATTAAAGTCAGAATTTTTTCTTAATAAAATTTCTTACTGTATTGCTCTTCCCCTTCAATTAGGTCTTAGGATGATGATGATAATAATAATAATAATAATAATAATAATAATAATAATAATAATAATAAAGGATAAAAACAAACTCTTTGGTAAATGAATTCTTTAACATCATGTCATAAGTTTTAAGGCAATTTATGGAGCTGATCAAAAATTCTAACCAAATTAATGGGATCACTTTTGGTATGTAATTCTGTTAGTCAGTACGTTCATAGCACAGGCAAATGGATAATGCAATATGCACCCATTAGTTAGAAAAGACCTGGTTTCAGTTTTAACTGTTGATGTGAGGAATATTTTCTTCTTAATAAAAATATTATTTACAATGGATGATGAGTTAGTCTCATAGAGGGATGAGTTTTTCATCCTACAAAGAGAAAAAGCTGTAATGATCTTGTTTGATTTCATTACATGAAATCAGATGAATGCAGGATGTTAGTTAACATTATATGGGACTTCCATGGAGTTTAAAGATTTACTACAGGAGATCCACACTAACTGTAATTCACACACTAGCTATCATATTCCTCATTAAATTTATTCACAGAACACTAATGACAGCCTCTGGCATTCCATTCCACTTATCACCCCCCCCACACACACACACATCAAAAACAAAAATTGTCCTTGTGCCTTTGTTAACCATATTCTTACACAACTTTTCCGCGATGATCCCTTGTACTCTTCTGTCCTGTCATGAATTGGAAAGTTTCTTCAGCTTCTACTCTATAACAGCCCTTTGGTAACTTATATGTTACTGTTATATTCTCTCTTTTCTATCTGTCAAATAAACTTTATAACCTACACTTTTTAGCCTATCCTCATAATGAGTATTCTTAGGCCAGTCACTATTTTGGGCTCTCTCTTACTAATATATATCACTCTCACACAGGAGAGTGATATATATTAAAGAGAAAGACCGCAAAGTCAATAGGCAATTACTACTATCCATGAACAAGGGTCAAATTTTGTAATCTGTTGTTATTCTTTTTGAAGAGTTGGAGGGTGTGGTCATTGGGGAATACTTCATGGAGGCTGTTCTGCAGAACTGACATACATGGAATAAAAGATCAATGAGAGAATAGGAGATTCCATGAGTCAGCAAACCAAATGTAAAAGGTTGTTGATCAGCTGTTGCTCATGTAATTGTTGTAGGCTTAACAATGAGATTCATAATGAATGCCAATTCTGCTGATCCACACACACACACACACACACACACACACACACACGGAAATACCTATAGAAGATATAATGCAGAAACTAACTGCCTGTGAGAACGTGGTTAGAGAAAGAAAAGAAGTCATCAATTAGCTGAACTTCTTCTGGACTGCACTAAGAATTTCTTACAGGTTTTGGTGTGTTATCCCAAATGCGAGAGCAGTATTCCAAAGAATTCGACGAAGTTCAGATTGTGGAGTTATTAGCTGAACAGATGAAATGTAATGTCTTAGTGAAAAAAGGATGCCAAGTTTTTTAGAGGCTGTGGATGCTACAGACGTTTTGTGTTTGTGGCTGGAAAGGAATGTGTCCATCGGAGAAGAGAAATCTGGTCTTCACTGTTAAGGAAAGGATTATCAATAACAGATGGGAGAGGACTAAGGTCTTTTTTTTTGGGGGGGGGGGGAAGACAAATCACAGTTTGGAAGCACTGAAGGTGACTAGGCTTGTTATCACTCAACTGAAGAATAGTGTAGAGACCTGTGTTTATGACACCGATTGTAGATGATATTAAATCTTATTTGAGCACTGCAAGGTTTATCATATGAGTAGGAGGTGAGTACTATCATCAGGAGAACTCTGGATAGGGTTTCAGATCAATGAGCAAAAGTCATTCACATATGCAAGGAAGAATGTAGATGAAATAACAAGCCCTAAGTAAGTAAAGAAAAAATTGGCAATACAGTCACAAAGGGCAGAAAGCAGACCATAAGATGGTAATTTGTTGAGAAGCTCTCAGTACCAAACCATATCAAATACCTTGTAAATATCAAGTGTTTGGAAATGGCATGTATGTCCAGAGTTGGTGGATGCAGGCAAGATCTACTATGGATCTTGACTGGCAAAATCAATTTTGGTTAATTGCTGGTTCTTAAAATTGTTCAAGAAGTTGATTATTGATGATCTTCTCCATCACTTTAGAGAGCACTTAAGTGAGAGCAACAGGCTGATGGCAGACACTTATTTCCTCTTTTTCTTTTTTTTGGAATTGGCAGTATATGGGCTTGCTTCTAGGGTGGATGCTGTAAGGTGGATGCAAGCTGAATATAATATAGTGTTGAAATGATAAAGGATAGATGTTAGTTCAGGAGAATATCACTTGAGTACATGTGCTGGAATATCATCAGGACAGAAGGTCATGGGAAACATGCAATGCAAATGGTAAAGAAGAAGAATTGTACTGTTATCTGTGCAAGAGTTGGATGAGAAGAATGATACTAGGAAGTTAGCTTTATCTGTAAGTAATGCTGCAATAGTGCTCTTTATATGAGAAAGAGACAGGAGCACAGATGGACAGAAACAGCTTTTGCAAGGGTCCAGAAGACCAGATGTGGCTATATCAAAGCCTTACAGAAAGGAATAATAATCTCAATGTCCTAAGGAGAGAGCTTTTGCCCACTTTTTTTTTTGGGGGGGGGGTCTACAGATATTAAGGATTGTAAATAACAACTTGAGCTGGGAATCTTTAAAGGTACCTGTGTGGCATAACAATAAAACAAAATTACATAATGACCACAGTAATAAACTTTACTTAAAGTACAAATATTTCATACTGGAAATAACAGTAATCAGCAGTACAAATCTCCCAAACTTTTGGGAGAGAGAGAGACAGAAAATCATTTAGATTCATGTTAGGCTGATGTAAAAAGAGCTTCAAAATTTCTCTGAAAAGGCACTCATATTTAAAGCCGCTTCTATGAAGAATATAAGTAGAGTGACCATGAAGTGATTACGTGGTTGCCAGCAGTGCGAGAACCGCTGTGAGAAAAGGGTATATGTGAAACTACAAGGGGGGGGGTATGAAGAACTCAGGAGACAGCCTGCGGGTGTAGCATGGAATGAGGAGTTAGATGGAAAAGAGATCAATGCAGCTTGTTGGATTTTCAAAAACTATCTAGTAGATGCGATGTCTAAATGTATTCCAAGGGTGAGAAGGTTAAATAAGGTAGGTGTGAGATGGATGAATAAAAAGATTAAGCATGCGATACAGAGAAAAAGGGCATTGTGGAGGCAGCATAAGAGAAGTCGAAATAACCAATTTCATGAGGTCTACAAAGACCAGGCAAGGAGGATGACTTGGTTGGTGAGAGTAGCTAAACAGAGGTATGAACAGCAGTTAGCTAATGAAGCCAAAAAGAATATTAGGGAGTTCTTTCGATATGTAGCCAGCAAAAGAAAGAACGATTATGGAAGGATGACACTGATTGGAGAAAACGGTATAAAGACAGCTGTTGCAGAATGTGTGGTGGAGATACTTAATGAGCAGTTCATAAAGATCTTTCAATCTTGTGAAGGTGACTTCATGAGAGCAGTTGATGATGGGGAGGAGAGACTGACTGTAAGTGAGCAAGAGGCATTTGGGGAGTTGAGTAAACTAGATGTAAATAAGGCTGTGGGACTTGAAAATATATCACTGCGTATTCTGAAGGAATGTGCCAGTGAGTTGACACCTGCCTTGACATATTTTTTTAATACGAGTCTTGCACTTGGTCAAGTTCCTAAAGAGCGGAAGGAGGGCAAGATTGTGCCACTTCATAAAGGAGGTGATCGAACTCAAGCATCAAACTATAGGCCTATCTGTGTGTCAGGTGTTGTGGTTAAGTTGTTGGAGAAGCTTGTGAGAACTAGGATCCAGAGTTGGGTTGACAATAATGGTATTATCTTTGATGGACAGCATAGATTTGCTAAAGGGAGGTCATGTTTTAGTAATCTACTTACTAATTACAATAAAGTGACTGCTTCCTTGGACAGAGGAGAAGGATACACAGTATTATACTTGGATTTTGCAAAGGCTTTTGATAGAATACCTCATGATAAGTTGACAGTCAAACAAGAGCAGATGGGGTTGGATATTAGATTAGTGCATTGGATTGGAGACTGGCTATCTGATAGGTATCAACAAGTTGTGTATGGGGGGTGCGATATCCAGGAAAAGGAAAGTCACTAGTGGAGTGCCTCAGAGGTCTGTTTTGGGGCCATTACTGTTTTACTTGTATAGTAATGATATTGGTGAAGATTTGGATGGAGATATTCAGTTGTTTGCAGATGATGCAAAGTTGGGATGAACGATAAAGAGTAGTGAAGATGTTGTGATCTTGCAAGAAGACTTGAATAAATTGAGTAACTGGGCACGGAAATGGGGATGTGAGTGTGAGTTCAATGTTGCAAAATGTAAGGTTTTAAAATTTGGAAAACAAAGATGGGATGCAGAATTTATGTTTGGTGAGAATATATTGTTGGAGGTAGAGGAAATAAGAGATCTGGGGGTGATAGTGGATAAGGATCTAAAATTTAGGGGACACATTGCCAAAATTGTGAAGACATCACAAAGGCTTCTGGGAATGATGTGGAGGCCACTGACGTGTAGAAGTAGGGAGATTCTTGTTCTGTTGTATAAGGCTTTGATTAGGCCACACATATACTATTGTGCCCAGATTTGGTCACTGGGTTTTCAGAAGGATGAAAAGATGTTGGAAAGGGTCCAAAGGCAACTGACTAAGGAAGTTTCTGACCTCTGGAATGTTGAGTATTAGGAAAGATTGAGAAGATATA
The DNA here is from genome assembly GCF_054136105.1 of Typopeltis vanoorti. NCBI lineage: Eukaryota > Metazoa > Arthropoda > Arachnida > Uropygi > Thelyphonidae > Typopeltis > Typopeltis vanoorti. The sequence continues at coordinate 74,288,488 of NC_143550.1, read as the reverse complement.
ATTTGCAGAGTCTGGTGGAGAGGAGGAAGAGGGGAGATATGATAGAGACCTACAAGTTGGTAGGGGGTTGTTATAAGATCAATGGTGGAGAGGTTCTACAGAGTAGTGGGAGATCAGGGGAGAACCAGAGGTCATCCCTGAAAACTGTATAAAGAGGGTGTGAGTAGGGGGGTGAGAGGCAAGTTTTTTTCGTGTAGAGTTGGGAATGATTGGAATGCCTTGCCTGAGAGTGTGGTATCTGCAAGGAGTTTGAGTGAGTTTAAGACATGGTATGATGAGATGTGTGTGTGATAAAAGGACCTCCCAGATGAGTCTTTGACTCCAAGAGGTCTTGGGATAATAATAATAATAAGCTTTATCCCACAGGATATTGTGTTTAGTGTCAATACAATTTTGTGCCAACCCAGACTTTTGAGGTTTCACATATTTGGTGTAATATTGATGTTGATTAATAGTGTTTTTGCCACAGAATGGCATGACTGCTCAAAGTATGTCAAATTATATTCACAAGGGATGTGGTAAACATCAGCTAAAGATAGAGGTGACAGTTCGTCTTAGTAGATGGTCACAGATGAGAAATTTTGTTCATAAGAAAATATGTCAGATTTAAAGGTTACTTCTTCAAAATTCTACCAGTAGGTTTAGCAATATACCAGAAATATAATGGCTGGAACTCTGCAGTCAAAGAATTCTTAGGTTTGGAATGTAAGCCATCCCTGGTACAAAAACACACTAGAATCAGACTATATAATGTCTTGTCAAAACCAACTCTACTATACGAAAGCGAAACATGGACCATGAAAAGGAAAGATAAAAAACGAATTCAAACAGCAGAAATGAAGTTCCTCAGAAAAACAGCTGGATATACCAAGTGGGACCACAAAACAAATGAAGAAATCTTACAATCCCTAAAAATCAAACCAATTAATTACTACATAAGACAGTATAAACAAAAATGGCTAGAACATTTAAATCAAATGGACAACAGCAGACTACTAAAAATATTATACAGATACAAAATAAGTGGGAAAAGAAGAATCGGAAGACCAAGAAAGAGATGGCATGAGACCGGAACAGGCCACATGGCCTATATTCCATGATAGGAAGAAGAAGAAGAATCCATTATCTATGGGATTTGATGAGTGTTGTAACTATTTAATTCCATTAAAGTTTTGATTTTGAGTAGTTCTTGTTGTGAGCTTGAGGGAGAGGAGCACACATTATATGCTGAATTAATTAATGACTTGATAACAGCAACTTTTTGTGCAGTGTGATGAACAGACTTTTGACAACTGCATCTACAGTAAAGGTAGCTTTTTGATAAATGCTAGTTAAACAAGCACTGGAGGCTGTGTAAGTAAGACGATTTGTCCAAGAATGGTAAACCACCAGCATTTTCTTTTTCCACGGTGAATTGAACGCGAGTGAAGGCTACCGATCTGATGTAGGAAAGTGGTAAGTTCATTTTCAAAATAAGGACAAACAGCAAAAATGTCATGCCATAATGAAACCAAAGAAAGAGTTGGGGATGGATGGATGAAGTATCTTCCATATGTTTCAAAAAATATAGCTTGCCAAAGGTGGAAAAAGAGGTATACCCATGCTTGTGCTTTCAATTTGTTTGTTTGATCAATCTGTTGATCTTGTTTTTTTCCAGTTGAAATATCCTGATATAACAAATTCAAAATTCTTCAAATCATTAGGATGGAAATCATCATATAGTAAACTAATAGTGTCAAAATAATGGAATGTTGGTAAATATAGAAACAAGATCAAAATTGAATAACATATTTGATTATATTTAAATATCCTTGATTTTTTCAAGAAAATGTGTGGCATTTTTGATGAATGACTAGATTGTACAATATGGATTAATAAAAGCAAAAGAAACTTGTGGGTCAATACAATTCACAATGGCTCTTACCAGACAACTTTCTTTATGAATTTTGGTAGACCATATAAATGAGGAATCCTTCCAAAATGAGTGTGTAACTTATACAAAGTATTTTGATCCCAGCTAACAACTTCATCAAGGAGTTTATTTAAATGTTTCATTTGTGTTTTTGTAGGGTGATAACTAATTTTTTGATAGGTGGGGAGTATCTTGTACGATGCAGTCTATCTTCCTTTCATGAGCAGCCTTACCCATTACCAGAATAGCTTTTCTATTATATGCTTTTGAAACAGATATACGGTTATATTGTTTTAATGAAAGCAGTGCATGGAATTCAGTAGTAGATAAATTACATGGAGGTAATTTGCTTCTAAAGAGTGAAGCAAAAACTTCAAGAGCATAGTTGGTTAGCATCTTTGATTGAAAGTACCAATGGATTGTGTTTTTTATTATTATTATGGGCAACTCCAAGGAGTCCTTAGACTCACTGATGGAGGCCTCGATACTGTGTGGATGTTGAATAGTTCTCAAGAACAACTATTCAACATCCACACAGTATCTATCATACTTTGCCTTGAACTCATTCATAGTCATGGCACCCACAACAGACTCTGGCAGCTTATTCCACTCATTCACCACTCTCCAAGTAAAAAACCTAGCTCTAACACCCCTGCTAACTACACTCTTGCCCAGTTTCCATGGATGGTCCTAGTCCTCCCACCACCAGTCCTGTTCTGAAAAATATCCTCTGAATTAATCTTATAGAAACCCTTCAGTAATTTGAATGTCTCAATCATATCACCCCTTTTCCACCTATCAACCAATTTCTGCAACCCACAAATCTTCAACCTGTTCTTATAAAGTTCATTCCATAGACCTGCTATCATCTTGGTCACTCGCCTCTGGATCTTCCCCACCTCCTCCCCATCAAGAAGAAACCCTGGCACCCAGATCTGGGCACAGTAGTCCAGATGGGGTTCTCTTGATACAGAGGAACAATAACTTGCTTGTCTCTGCTCGTCAAAGTATTCTTCAGTAACCAAGTGATTTGAGGAACTGATTTAGCCACTTTTGCAATGTGCCCCTTAAACTTCAACTCCTTATCCACCAACACTCCCAAATCACTGGCCTCGTCAATCTCCTGGAGTACAGTTCCACCAATGTGGTATACTGCTGCTAATCATTACACCCCAAAATGCATAATCTTACACTTGGCCACATTAAATTGACATCCATTCTCCTTGGGGCAGTTCTCCAAACTATCCAAATCATCCTGCAAAATTTTGACATCATGTGCATTCTCTATTGCTCTACCCAACTTTGCATCATCAGCAAATAAATGAACAGTTCCTCTCAGATTCTTTCCTATATCATTAATGAACAAATTGAACAGTAGTGGGCCAAGAACAGAACTCTGCGACACACCACTAGTCACAAGCCATCTTTTGGACTCTACTCCCGAATAAACCAGTACTATGATCTCTCTCCATCAACCACCCTCCTATCCATCTCACTAACCCTATATCCATCCCCATATGCTGCAGTTTACTGATTAGAATTCCATGTGGTATCCTGTCAAAGGCCTTAGCAAGGTCCAGCAGAATCACTGTAAACCCATTACTCTTATCCAGTTCAGTCGTCACTGTGTTATAAAACGTGAGCAAGTTACTGAGGCATAATCTACCCTTCACAAAACCATGCTGTCTCGCACGCAGTATCCCATTTTCATCTATCCATTCCTGTATTTTTCTCTTGACTACTTTCTCCAAAATTTTGATAAGGACTCCTGATATGCTGATCGGTCGGTAATTTGCAACAGTAGTCGTGGTTCCTCTTTTATGCAGTGTAACTATTTTCCCCTCTTTCCAACCCTCGGGACTAACCCAGACCTGAGACTCAATTTAAACAAAATCAAGGGCACTGACAATTCTTTAGTAGCTTCACGTAAGACCCGAGTTGGTATACCATCCAATCTCACAGATGTATTCACATTAAGGTTTTGTAATATATACTATTCACCTCCATTTCGTTCACCTCAATTCCTGTATAACTATTGGTTCTTTCATTCCTGCAATATCACCACCTGGATTATACTCCTGCAAAGTGCTCGCTCAGTAATTCCACTATATCAACTGATTCAGTTACCTCCCTACCATCGGCATTCCATAAAATCATTCTGCCATATACATTTTTTCTTTTACTTGCAGCATATTGAAAAAACTATTTGGGATTCTCTTCAGCTTGCATGGCTAATTTCCCTTCATAATCCGCTTTTGCTTTTCTTACCACCCTTCTGGCCTGTGATTTTTACCGTTCCTATGGGCCTGCAGGTCACCTTTCTCTTTAAATTCCCTCCACAGTTGTTTCTTTTTTTGCAGCTCAAGCTTAATGGTGTTATTCATCCATTTAACCCCTACTTGATTTACTATCCGGACTCTAGGTATACAGTCAGCGATTATCTCCTTCAAAATGCTCCTTTACCACTTCCCATGCACTATCAACCTCCAGCCCTTGCAGTTTTACATGCCATAGCATTGAACCAAGCAATCTTGTCATACTTACCAGCCCAGTAATTCCACATGTACCCTTTCTTAATTGAAAATTCCACACATTTAGCCAAGACCTTATGATCACTCTCACCAATTGGTGGCAATGTGGTCATGTTCATTACAGCCAAATTCTCAGATGCAATTACTAGGTCAAGCACTCTTGAATCCCTAGTATATTCCATTACATGCTGTCTCAGGTAGTTATCCCTTAATAACCGCATAAAATCCAATTCCTTCCTCCCATGTGTCCTCTCCTCCTTCCAATCAATGTTACCATAGTTGAAATCCCCCATAATAATTATTTATTATTTTTGTATTGTATTATGCAAAAAATCAAGATTTAGAATAGATTTAGTATGACAGCAAAACTATAACTTTAGCTAACACACTTGTCTCAGCAACAGACAACAGGCATTCAGAAATGTTAGAAATCCATTCATTAGTAGTTGTCAGGAGTAAATTTTTGCTTATGATATAAGAATTCACATTTCTGTATCAGTCTGTATAAATGTCTTTCATAAGAGCAGGTTTATGATTGTTTAGAATAAATATATAAATATTTAAAATTAAATATATCTATAAATATTTCCATGGTAATGTTCATATGAAATAGTATCAATAATTCCATTAGAACAGTGCTTCCCAAACTTCTGGATGTCAGGGCCCCCTTTGCAAAAATTAAAATATTTCACGGCCCCCCCCTCGAAAAAAATCGTAATAGAGATATATTATTATTATATTTATTGTATTTATATTCAATACAAAACATACGCAGCGAATATTGCAAAAATCAAATGCATATATTACATTTTTTGCCTCTTACCGTTTGGTTCTGAAGACGATACGGTCTGTTCTGGTAAAATATGAAATACTGTCTTTTTTTTTTTTTTAGTCTGTTTCTGCTTCTTCTGATTGTTCGCGGGATTTTTTTTTTATTTTTTATCAACCACTTATCCATCTCTGCGTAGAATAGATAAAATAATATCACCACTTACCAATACTGGCACACCACAGACTGATCATGAAATTAGTGAATATTACCTGAATACGGGAATCCCCGGACCAGGAACATTTTTCACTTTTGTGACTTTTCTCCTTTTACGGTAATTAAGCCTAATGCGAAACAGACAGCAAAGGCAGTCTGTTTATTAAAACGTGCATATGATTGGTGCGGTATTAACAAAAGGTCGCGCAACCGAAAGATAAAAGCATAGCTGACAATTGAGTTGAAATGCTAACTCTCTTCAACCGAATTCCATATGTGAAACTGCCATAACATTTAATATATATATATATATATATATATATATATATATATTACTTAGTTTTAACACTTTTACTAATTTTAACACGTTCGGTTGAATTTTATTGCTGCCTTGGGAAATCGAACTCACATACATCTAATTAATAACAATAGTTTTTAGTTAGATACTGTGTTTGCCCATGCAACATATGGTTTTGTTTCGATATACAGCATAGTTTCTGTATGAGGGGACATGTGATTCATTAATTAGTGTGTTTTTATCCCAGTTGCCTCTAATTGCACTATTTGTTGAGAAATATATTACACAGACTCCTCATACCTTATTCACTGGCATAATAAAAGTACTTATTTTTATTGCCTCTGCAGTATAGTGGCTCTTAGGGAGGGAGGGCGTGTTGTTTACCACTGCAAGCGAGTTACTATATCCCCACATGAACTTGTTTAAGCTTTTTTTCATGTGTGAAGTATATGCGAAACTTTTATTGGTAACAGAAAACTAGCTCGGATGACAGTGATAATATAAAACAAGTTTTGATATGTATATAAAGTCAATATCAACAGTCCCTGATTACGAACGCATCATGAAAGGGACAGAAAGATTTGGAACTTCCCTGGATAACATTTGAAGTAAATACAATTAACCACTGCTTTGAAATGAAACATATGAATAAGCAATATTTACTAATATTCGTTAAGTGCCGAAATACGCAGGAAGTTTGTGAACCAACACCAATGTGTGAATTTTTCCATTAAAATATAAAAAATAACAAAAAAGAAATAATAAAAGTTAAATATGTTTCTTTTAAAATAAAAAAAAATATACTTAGTCTTAAAACATTTTAAATTTGTTTTCATTATTTCACGGCCCCCAAGGGGGCCGCGGCCCACAGTTTGGGAAGCGCTGCATTAGAACATGTGCAGCTGCTGCCAACAATCCTTCACAGTACACCTTGAAACCCACAGAACAAGATTCCCTCCTCCTTCATTCCTGCTAATGCTGTATTGTGGAAGTCTTCCTCCCATATCTGTTTCCCAAGGAATACAATACACAGGCTTTTAAATCATATGTAAACAAGTTTCTCCTTTCCCAACCTACAACCCATACACAGTGCTAATCTAATCCTGCCTGATTTCCAGTCAGGATTAGATTTCTCTTATGAAGTCGACTAATGCATTTAACCTTTCCTGCCACAAACATCACATCCGAAATGTCTCTTCAGACTCCAAAAATCAAAGTCAAAAGAATCACTGTAGGAGGTCTTCTACAAATGCATCAGATCTCCATAGTAATGAACTTTCTGATTTCCAAGAAGATCAACGATGTTTATGATGATGATAATAAATGTTTATATCATAAAGGATATAACAGCACATACATAGGCACTCTTATAAAAAGTAACTGTCTTCATTATCTGATCTTGATGTAATCATACAGACTCTGACATTAAATTAATTATGAACTTCAGTATTAATTTTTAATAATCTAATCACTCATTAGGCACTTTTCATGTTAAACTCATGAATGAATAAAATGTTATCTACATTTTATTCATTATGAATATGTCTATACATATAAAAATTATGATTACACCTCAACTGTAAAGCATTTTTGACAATGTAAATGAGTAGCCTAATATTTATTTTATCTTAGTTAAATGCAATTTATGCATTAAACCTTTGCTGTCTTTGAAACTGTTGGAATGTTACAATTTATTTGTGATATAAAATGTCAACTTACATTTTTTTTTGCAAATTTTTTTTTTTTTTTTTGAGGAGAGGGAATATTTAGGTTTATAATTACTTCCAGCAAAACAGGATATACTATACATATACTGTGTGTGTGTGACTTCTGCATTACTTCAACCTTGGTATCCCTCCCAGGTCTGGCTCCCACTGATGAGACCTCAATAGAGGTCAAAACAGGTCTGGGTAGTGGCCTTTCCCATTATGCATCATACATGCCTTCATGAAAGGGGTGTGCTTTGCATTATGGAATACATACTAAGGCAAAACAATGTTTTGCTTCCTTGGAAAAAGGATTATAACCAAGTATAAAATTTCTTGGCATCTTTAACATACACACACACACACACACACACACACACACACACACACACACATATATATATATATATATATATATACCAAGCAATTTTATAAACTTGGTTTTAATCCTTTTTCCCAAGTAAGCAAACAGACAGGTAAGTCAAGTTTGTGCCTGAAGTATTTTGGGTCTGAGGCAACTCGTGGTAAAGGTGGAGTAAGCACTGATCACTTTCCTTAGTATCTCCAATAATGCAAAGCATATCTCCTTGCGTAGATGTATGATGCTATGCATTAAGGGTAGGGCCACTACCCAGACTGGTTTCAACCTTTATATATATATATATATATATATATATATATACACACATACATATAAATTAACTGAGTAACTAAAAAGATAACTAATAAACTATGGATGCAACATCATTTAGGCATATTTTAACAATGGATTATCATAATTTCCTGTTTGTCTGATACAGCTTCCAAAGTTGAACACAAATTATTATCTTACTTGTCTTCAGTGCTATGCAGCTGTAATCTAATAATTATCATCTACATGCAGCTGGTCAGCATCCTCACTGTTTTTGAAAGTGCTGAAACAAAGCAATTTTTACGTATTTTTATGCATATCCCTCTCTGTCTTCAGTTAGTCTCAGTCTTCAGCAGATATGGTCTCTTTTCCATAGGTTCATGCAACATCTTGTACAATGATAGGTTATTTGTGATTTCCTCAATTTTTATGTTCTGTGTCTGTGTGTGTATTTTTTTTTATGTCACACATGAGAGGACACAAAACTTGTAATACAAGAATGGCATAAGCACATTCTTGCACGTGTCATTTTTGGGTTATATGGTCAAAGAGAGAGAAGAAAGGAATCTGTTGTTTGTGTTTCTTGACTAGCTGGAAATCATCACAGAGGTAAATGGAAAGAAAAGGTTGATGAGTTTGAAGATGAACTGTGCATGGATGCTGACCAGCTGTTTTCGTTTTTCACATTTTGAGAAAAGTGGAAGAATGATGTTAGCCAATTCACTTGAGCAGTATCCACATGAAAATATCTAGAGAAAATGCATAATACAGAAACAGAGTATCTATGAAAAAGCGATTGGACAAAATCTATGAGAGAAGGGTTGTTTGTTAAGAAGACTGCCATTTTCTGATTAGCATCAAGAGATTTTTGGTACACTACCCCAAATATGAACATTATTCTACGGTTGAGTAGATTTGGGATTTTATACAATGTTATCTGTTTTTGATATGAGATGCAATGTCTTAAGTGAAGGAAACACCAAGATTTTTGGAGGCCCAAGTGTCATTTTGGATACGACGTGTTTGTGCCAGGAAAGGTGAAGCTTGCAAGTCCAAATGGAAATCAGATTATCATCAAAAGTGAAATGAAATGAAGGGAAGTGTAGTGAGATTTTTCTGATGAGGAATAAGACAGGACTGCATTTTAGCAGAGATGAAGTTCACTAGATTATTCCAACCCGATGAAGAATGCTAAAAAATCATAAGACACTGGTTATGAAAGAGCTCTTGAAGATTGAATCATTTCAGCACTGTTGAAGAGTGAAAAAGAGGAATAGAGTGTTCTGTTATTAGAAAAACTATGAATAAGATCTATGGTCAGTGGGAGGTCATTATAAGAAGAAGAGTGTGGATAAAGGAGCAGAGAAATATAGTATCCCCACCAGCATTACTAGAGAAGTAGCAAAGAGAGGAAACATCTACCACGATATGCAGCAAATAACCAGAGAAGAAGAGAAGCTGGTGATCCACTTGAAGAGGACAGAAGATAGATCGTAAAATGGTAAAGAAGCTTTTATGTCAGACCACATTAAATGCCCTGAAAATGCCAAGAATGATCGCACAAATTTCTCCAAATGTTTCCATGACTTGTATCCACTGGTTGGTTGGTTAGATCTGCTGTGGAGTGAGAGTGACAGAATCCATATTGGTGATCACTAATTAATTGGTTGGTCTCTAGACAATGGAATGCCAATTTGATGGTTGACTTTTCTCTCCCTTTTCAGGGATGGGCTGGATGCAGTATAAGTTTCAGTTCTGGAAAGCAAACTATGAGCACAATTGGGAGAGATACCATCTATACCGAGAGAATTACCAGTGAAATTTTTCTTTCTGGCAAAAGATCAAAGGAGTTGTATAGTGAGCTGAGTATAGCACAGTGGAAAGTGATTTCTCTTAGTTGTTCATATGAGAGTTAGAAGAAATGACTCATGGCAAAAGGTCAATTCCATCCTTGGAGTGACCTACCATGATACCATCCAGATGTGAGACAAGTGGAGGCATAGAAGGGTAAAAGTTTCACCTAAACTTCACTGTCTTTTGAGCAGGAGGAAGGTGTCTGATTGTAGTCCTCTCAAGTCAGTTTTGGATTTGATAGTTTCTTCATTGGATGGTACAAAACTGGAGTTCTTATCAAAGCCACCTGATATATGCTGAACTTTCATGATGAACAACTTGGGCATACTTGATGGAGAACAATGACCTAAACAGTAGTCAGGGGTTCCACATGGGGAAGAGAGAGAGGTCCTGCTTTAGAAAGGATTATTTCAGTTATTCAATCACAACAGGTATCTGAACCAGAAAGAAGAGCAGAAAATAATAGTAGCATGGAAACAGAGTAGAGAAACTACAGGTATCATCCCATTTGCACTTCTGAGTGCCAATGTGCATGGAACTAAGAATGGCCTTGTAAAAGTTGTAAAAAAAAAAAGGGACAAGGTAAAGGCTGGAATTATCAAAAGGAGAATCAGCATCCAAAGTGTTCAGAGGGAGAGGTGGTGAAGAAAGATACAAGTGCTGGGAAAACCACACACATTGAGGCCAATACACTGACAAATTTTGCCAGACTAAACCATTACTGACAGCAAAGATCTCAGCATCTCCTCCAGCTCAATCTACAAAGCCAGAAAATTAACCTCAAAGACAAGTAATCAAAAAGATCAGACTGGTGATCAGAACTAGAAGGGTAGTAACAAATAAAACAGAGCATGGCAAGAAACTCAGAGCAAACAGAAACAGCAGAGACCCTATCTCAAAGTTGGGTGTGGAAATTCAAACTGGAATTTCAGTTTGAACAAAGGCACATGCACTGCCCCTTCCATGAAAGGAACTATGCAGAATGGGCTGGGGACAGCCAACATGGAGAGCAGTAGGCAAGACCTGATCTGATATTCTGTTAGAAATAAGAGATCAGGTGTTGATGGATGTAAGTGTTGATGCCCATCATCATTCAGCTTGAATCACAGCTATGAAAGTTATCAAAGTAGATGTAAAAAGTGTTTCTCCCCATAGATTTATGTGGAGTTTTTGTTATTTTTTCCTAAGATTGTTGGCATTAGTGAAACCTGGCTATCAGAATCAGATATTTAATTGGGTATTGTATTTTTAGGAATGACATTGTATTCAAGTATTATATATTCTATTAAAGGGTATTGTATTTTTAGTAATGACAGAAGAGATAAGAGAGGAGGGGAGTACTACTAATGATATACAACAACTTAAGTCCAGTTAGGGTAGAAACACACGAAAACAATAATGATAATAATGTCCAATGAAGAAGTGATTTTGAGACTTTCTGGTGTGAAATAGAGGTTAACATATGAAATATATGGTGGAGTGTTGCTACAGACCTGGTAGTTCAGTTGCAGGGGATGATGAAATGAATTGCCAATCGACTCTGATGGGTACTAAATGAGTGATATCATTCCGGGTGACTTTAATTATTGACTTTAAACATTGCTAGGGTAGAAGAAAAATCTCATGATAAGAATTAATTAAGCAGAATTTATTGAGTTGTTGCAAGATAACTTTCTTAAGCAGCATGTGAAAGAAGGAACTTGAGGTCAAAGAGTGTTAGTTTTGTTCATAGCATCAGAAAGGGACTCTGTTAAGAATATGACTATTTCACCACCAGTTGGTAATAGTGATCATGCTGTGCTTTCTTGGGAAGTATCTAATTATATTGATGTTCCCATTAGAGCAGCTGGAAATTATGCTCAATTTAGGAGAATACTATCTTTGGTCCCATGGTATCAATTACTCAATGGGAAAGATATCAGCAATGCATGAGAATCTTTAAAAAGTGCTTAAATGAGGTTCTATGTAAATGTATCCCTAGAATTCAAAGAATAAATATGGTGGAGTGAAATGGATGTGCAACCTTATTAAGCAAGAGATCCATAAGAAGAAAATTATGTGCAATGAATATCATTAAAATAAGAGCGAGAGGAGTTATGAAATATATGAAGTGCAGGCCAGAAAAGTACTGAGTATTGTGTGGAAAGATAAATCGGAGTACGAAAAGAAACTGGCTGTGCAGGCTAAAGGCAATCCAAAAGAATTTTATGATACAAGTAAAAAGAAAGAATGAATATGGAAGAATAAATTTACTGAATGCAGATGGTACTCTAGTGTTAGAATCTAATGGGATTGTTCAAATAATGAATGATCACTTTGTTATGATATATCAACCAGGTGTATGCAATCAGTGCACAGTGCTACTACCTTATTGAATGAACAGTTAGAGGTACAAGAAAAGGTTGAAGAGCTGTTGCATAACCAGGATAAGAATTCAGCAACAGAGACAAATGAAATGTCAAATGTATGCTAAAGACATGCTCAGCCAAAATGGCCAGGCCTTTGACATGTTTGTATAAGTTAAGTCTCAGTTCAAGAATAATACCATAGGAATGGAAGGAATGTATGCTAGGTGACCGATGGCATACCCTCAGGATTCAGTCCTTGGGTCACTCTTATTCAATTTATACATAAAAAAGGGGCTAGCAGTATATGAGCAACTGTTAGTTGGTGATGCAAAGACAGACAGGGCAATCAACAATGCTACTGATATCTGGCACTTACAGCTTACAGAATGATTTAAATAGGCTGGAAATTTGTGCAAGTGGCATATTATATTAGCGGGTTATGTTACAAGAAACTGATGAGGCTAGGGATCTTGGTGTAATGGTGGATAAGAAGTTGAAATTCAAAAGTCACGTAGCAAAAATTGTAATTCAACTTAGAGGATAATTGCAATGTTGAACTAATTCTTAACATGTAAGGATAAAGAAGTCAATTTGTCTCTTCACAAGGCCTTGATAAGACTAAATCTGGACTACTACTGTAAGAAGATTTGGTTTCCTGGTTTCCAAGGGTATACAGAAGCTGTGGAAAGGGTGCAAAGAAGAGTTACAAAGATTATATTGGGACTATAGAATTTAGATTAGGAGGGTAGATTGCAAGTATGTGGACCACACACTCTGGTTAACAGGAGAAAGAGGAGTGATATGATAGAGATCTACAAAGTTCTGAATGGGTATTATAGAATATCATTTGATGAAATTAATCGTTATATGGAAAGTGGGAAGAGAACATGGGAGCAACCAATGAAATTAAGTTTGTTCGCAGTTAAGAATGGAGTAAGAGCTAGATGTTTCTCTTACAGAGTAATGGGTGAATGAGTGGAATACTTGTCAATGTGCTTAAATCATCCTGCATGATACTTGTATTACTTTTATTAACTACTGTCCTGTCAACATCATCAACAAACTACCTAACCAAGTAAATCACTTTATAAGTCAAATATCACACTTTTTGTTGTTACTTTCACATTTCAAATAACCAGAATGAAAGGGAGGTGATGAAGACTGCATTTTATCAGAGGTTTTTTTTTATTATTTGACACCTCCAGGGGAGCCAACGACTCATCGAGGGAGGGCACCTGCTCTACAACTCTGTCTCCACCACTCAATCCACCAACTGACTGCAACTACACCAACGGCATCTACGGCTGACTACCACTACTAGTACTTCCAGAGACAATCACAAACATCCATACCCATGGTGGGATTCGAACCCGCAGCCTTTCGGCTGGAGAGTGGATATGCTAACCACTCAGCAAGGTTGGTTAGATGAATAGCATATCAATTCCCTGACTAATAGGCTATTGGTTCCAATATCACCACAGGCATGTGTGCACATGGTAGATGAATTTCACTGCTCAAAGTGAGACTACCACCACCTTGCTTATTAAAGGCCCTGGAAAAATTTCCATGTTTGGGCTTTAGATCCAACCATGGTGCTAATGCGCTACATGCTTACAGCCTTTCATGAATGTTGGATTTACATAAAATTAACAGCTGCAGAATAAGGACACTACATGTGAGAAAAACAGTGGCAAGAGTATTCCTATATTTCACTCAACTTCAGTCTTGACTGAAGTCGCAGAAACCAAAGCATTAAAGAATTTCCATCTGCAAAACAAATTCTCAAACAATTATTTACAAATAAACAAAGGACTAAATGGCAAGATTTTATTAACAATGCAAAGGGGTTATAAATTTTAAACAATAAAATTATTGTTAAAGTAAAATGATCATACTAAATTTATTCAATTATACACTACACTCTTTAAAAGGAAATTAACTATACAGTTAAGTGGTCTGTTTATGCATTCCATTGTTTAAAAACTGTAGATAAAATTTAATGAAATAAGACGAAAACAACAACAGTAACAGCCAACCGGTTTTAGTACTCTGTGGACAGAAAATTCAGTTGGCATGAAAGCAACAGAATTCAAGAATAATGATATATTTCAAATTTAAAGGAATACATGTAAGATTTTTTGGCTACTTTTTCACTCAAGTGTACAGTCAGTTGTGTAATTTCCAGTCTCTTAATATCTAACCTTCCTGTTCTGAGTCAACATCCAGAACATTTATAGTTCCGACGTCTGTTATTTGCAGATTTACTTCTTATCTGAATATCAAATCCCTACTAATGTTAGAAAATCATGAAACTTGGTTATTCTGATACTGCTTATTTTCGGTATTACCTATTATCCAAACATCAATGAGCCCCCCCCCCCCCCCAACACACACACACACACTCACAAATCCCATGGTATGATTATATTATTTATTATTATTATTGTGGGTATCTCCATGGAGTCAGCAAACTCATTGCAGGAGACCCAAACTATCAAAACAATATCTATCATATCCTGCTATATATACCACTTCCAAATCATTCTTCAGCTCTTTAAGAACATTATTAGATATTGTGAAGAAGAAAAGTGTCAATGGGAGAATAGTGTGTGTGCTGCCTCGTTTTGACAATTACGAGTTAAGTAGACGAGCAATGATAATGAATGATATGATTGCAAGAATGTGCAGAAAAAGAGGTCTGGAGTTTGTTGATGTTTGGAGTGTGTTTGAAGGAAAAAGGCAGTTGTATGCTAGAGATGGACTGCATCTTAACATGGAAGGACATAAGCGATTGAAGAAGTTATTGTTTTCTGAACAGGTTGAAGTTATTGGGCAGGGAAACTAATATTGAAAAGGTTGAGTGTAAGAGAGAGAAACTTTAGCACTGATTATGTATCTATTGATCCTTATAGGCAGAATAAATTGCAGAAGAGAGGGGATAAAAATCGGCATAGGACTACAGTAGTTAGTGACTTATATTTCAGTTCTAAAGTCGGTACAAGATCTAGAGGGAATCTGCAATTTTTGTATACCAATGCTAGAAGCATTCGAAATAAGAGAGAAGAATTTTTGGCATTAGTCAGTGAAATCTCACCAAAAGTTGTAGGCATTAGTGAAACTTGGCTGTCAGCAGAAGATGTGGTCACTGGAACTGAATGAAATGGGTACAGTATTTTCAGGGAGGATAGAGAAGATAGAACAGGAGGAGGAGTACTGTTGATGATAGCTGATGTGTTGCAGCCAAAGAAAGTAGTATATCATGATGATAGACATGTGAATGAGAGTTCATTTGAGGCAGTCTGGTGCGAAATAGTGACCAATGCAACCAAATATACAGTTGGATGCTGCTATAGGCCAGGGAGTACGGGGGGAGATATTGAATTCATGCATCAGCAACTTAGTGCAATGAGTGAAGGCTTAGTGATTATTATGGGGGATTTTAATTATGGTGATATCAATTGGAAGGAGGAAATATCACGTAGCAAAAAGGAAATGGAGTTCATACATCTTCTACGAGATAATTACTTGAAACAGCACGTAACTGAAGGGACACGTGGTGTGAGAGTGTTGGACCTGGTTATTGGTTCTGAAGTTATATGCATAAGTAAGGTGTCCTCGTTACCTCCAGTTGGTGAAAGCGATCATGTGGTATTGACTTGGGAGGTTGCAAAATCTGTGGATTTTTCTATTAAGAAGGGGTATGTACGGAACTACAGGTTAGGCAATTATAACAAGCTTCGGAGTGAGCTTGCAGCCATCCCATGGCAGAACATATTGCAAGGGAAAGATGTTAGCAGTGCTTGGGATAAAATCAGCGGGTATCTGAGGAAAGCAATATCAGATTGTGTCCCCATGGTCAGGAGGTCAAACAAGGCAGGCATTAGATGGATGAGCAGTAGTATCAAGCTTGAACTGCAAAAAAAGAATGTTATGGAGAATTTACAAGGAGAAAGGCGATCAGGACACCCATGAGCAGTACAAGGCTCAAGCTAGGAAGGTTACCAGCATAGTAAGAAAAGCTAAATCAGATTATGAGAAGACCTTAGCCAAAGAGATCAAGGGTAATCCCAAAGAGTTCTTCCGCTATGTGGCAAGTAAGAGGAAGAATGACTTTGGAAGGATAACCTTAGTGGGTGCTGATGGTATTGAGGTGACAAAATCAGATGTAATAGTCGAGTTACTGAGTGATCACTTTTCAAAAGTCTATCACCCAAGTGAGGATATCTCTATACCTATAGCAATACCTAATATGAGAATTGAAGCTAAAGAATCAGAGGTATTAAATATATTGCAAAACTTAAATGCAAACACTGCGGTAGGCTTAGATGGAATATCAGCTCGTGTGTTGCGTGAATGTGCAAATGAATTGTCAACCCCTCTTACCTGGATATTTAATTCAAGTTTGAACTCTGGTATGGTCCCTAGGGAGTGGAAGTTAGGAAAGTGGTTCCTTTGCATAAGGGTGGCTCTAAAACTGCGGTATTGAATTACAGACCAATCACCATCTCAGGAGTAGTGGTAAAAGTATTGGAAAAGTTGGTTAAAGACAAAATTCAAGAATGGGTGGATCAGGATATGATACTCTATAGAGGCCAACATGGTTTTGTTAAAGGTAGATCCTGCCTTAGCAATCTATTAACTATTCATAATAGAATAACATCTGAGTTGGACAAAGGAACTGGCTACACAGTGGTACTTCTGGATTTTGCTAAGGCTTTTGACAGGATACCCCATAGAACACTGTTACGCAAATTGGAGCAGATGGGAATGGATATTAAATTGGTGATATGGATAGGAGAATGGCTCAGGGAGAGATACCATAAGGTGGTGTATGGAGGAGCCGAGTCCAGAATGAGGCAGGTGACCAGTGGTGTGCCTCAGGGCTCTGTGCTTGGGCCAATGTTGTTTAATTTGTATATAAATGATATAGGAAACGGCTTAAAGGGAGATAATCAGTTGTTTGCTGATGATGCAAAGTTGTGTAGTGCAATAAAAAATTAAGCTGATGTTGAAAGTTTGCAGGAGGATTTAAATAAGCTGGTAAAATGGGCAAAAGAAAATGGATGTCAGTTCAATGTGGAAAAGTGTAAAGTCATGCATTTTGGGATTAAAAGATTACCAGCTGTGTACTACATCGATGGAAAGGTACTCCAAGAGATTGATGAGGCTAGGGACTTAGGGGTATTGGTAGATAGGGAGATGAAGTTCAGAGGACACATTGCTAAGGTGTCCAAGATTGCACATAGGATTACTTGGTTGTTGAGGAACACACTGACATCCAGAGATAAAGAGGTTATTATTCCCCTTTATAAAGCATTGATACTTCCACATTTGGATTACTGTGCTCAGGTCTGGTCACCTGGATTCCTTGGAGATGAGGAGGCTGTGGAGAGGGTTCAGAGAAGAGTGACCAAGTTGGTGAGTGATATAAAAAATGCTCCCTACATTGATAGATTGAGAGCTTGTGGATTGCAGAGATTGGTTGATAGGCGAAGAAGAGGGGATATGATAGAAACATTCAAATTACTAAAAGGTTTTTATAGGATTGATGCAGGGGAAATGTTTCAGCTGTGTGATAGTGATGGAAGAACAAGAGGTCATCTCTGGAAATTAAAGAAGAGTGTGGTTAACAAAGGTGTCAGAACAAGGTTTTTTGCCTGGAGGGTGGTGAATGAGTGGAATTCATTGCCTGACTTAGTTGTGAGCTCTTCGTCTGTAAATGAATTCAAGAAGAGATATGACAGATATTGTTTTGCTAGTTTGGGTCTCCCGCGATGAGTCTACTGACTCCATGGAGATACCCGTAATAATAATAAAAAAAAAAACTAAGTGAACCACATGGATCAAGAAGTCATGGTAAGAACCGGTGTTGGATTAACTGATTGGCTTCAGCTTGGAAAGGGAGTTAGGCAAGGATGTTTATTTTCTCCTCATTTGTTTAGTATACATGCTGAGGACATCATGCATAAAGCACTGGATGAACTCAAGATAGGAATTAGGATAGGTGATAGATTGATCCATAATCTAAGGCAGGGGTCGCCAAACTTCTTTGACTGTCGACCCCTTCAAGAGTTTCTTTATGTTTTATCGACCCCCTCTATTTTACTATTACGTAATTATAATTAGGACAAGTGAAAAAGATGCTTATGTGAGTTTTTAGATTGTTTATTTTATAGTTACAGTGTTTATTGTATGTATAATATATTATATATTATTATATTACTATCACTAGTAATATCACTGGTATTATTAGTAGTGATATTAATATACTGGTATTAATATCACTGGTATTACTACCAGCCCTGCTCAACTCTTCAACATAGAGAAGTTTAGTTCGTGAATGAATAACGATTGAATTATAATATGTATGTTGATGAATTTTAGAACATTAACACTCACTTATATGTCGATGCGCAAAAATGAGACTGGGATTAAATACGTGTAAGTATAAGTAAATAAGCAACTGCGCACGTGTTGCCATCTCACTCCCGCTGCGCCGGCTGGGCGGGAACGACAGACACCTGTTTATTGGTAAATATGTCATTTTGGCCCTTCATTGGCCTCCGTAACTATTTTCATGACCTTGATCCATCTTACAGATCTTACTCATGTCACTGTTCCTACGATTCACTTTTAATTGCATTGTCATTTAGGATGGAGGTAATCCAAGTTAACCGAATTAAATATTACCTGTACAATGATGTCTTATATTTTTCTATCAACCTCCAATCGACCCCTGAGCCCAAATCGACCTCTAACAATGTTATATCGACCACTTTGGCAACCACTGATCTAAGGTATGCTGATGATACCATACTCCTCTGTAATGACAAGGAAGAACTAGAACAAATTATTGATAAACTTAACAAGATCAATAATAACAGAGGACTCCAACTCAATCCTAGCAAGACAAAGATCATGGTTCTCAAAGGAAATACAAACAGAGAAGCTCTTGAGAAACAAGTGTATCTTAATGGAGAAAGAATTGAGAAAGTCAGCAAGTTTAAGTACTTGGGATCCAATAATAATGTGAAGAATTGCCTGTTCAGAAGACATCAGAAGAAGATTTGGAATGGCTAAAACAATGGTCAGAAACTTGTCTAAAATCTGGAAGGATGAATCTATCTCCATGGGAACAAAGTTGAGGATTTTTGGATGAGTTGTTTTTCCAACAGCGACTTATGGATGTGAGACTTGGAACCTAAAGAAGTCAGATAAGAAAAGGATAGCTGCTTTTGAGATGTGGTGTTACAGAACGTTGCTAAGATGTCATATATTAAAAGGCATACAAATGAATGGGTGTTAGAAAAGATCAGTAGAACTTTAAGGCTCCTTAAGGATATTGATAGAAGAAAGTTAAAATATTTTGGACACATTGAAAGGATGGAAGGAAGACTTCTCAGAACAGCAATAGAAGGCAAAGTTCCTGGAAAAAGAGGAAGGGATAGACTGTCAATGAGATGGATGGATGGATAGTGTGTGCAGAGTACTGATTTTCAGAAAGTTGAGGCCTCCAGAAAAGCATACAACAGGACTACATGATGGGGCCTGGTGTGACACATCACTGAACATTGGACTGAGCATTGGAGTGACCACACGGCATCTGTGGATGCCCAGTGAACAGATGGATGGATGCAGATGGCAGCTGATCTATCCATCTGTCCACAGTATGCCAACATGGGTTGTATCCACTGCATGGTCCACAAGATTCTGCATTGGACACCACCCATGGGATCAACTGATAAAAAAAAAAACCCATCATCCTCCATCACAGCAAATTTAGAAAAGAAAGACTGTTTTTGGCATCTTCAGCTGCCCTTAGAAATCATTTTAATTTAAAAAGACCTCCAACATTACAATGTTATATTGAAGCAGGTTAATTTAGTTTTGTATTGCCTTTGTGTGTGTGTTACAACTGCTAATTTGCACTTCCTGAATATATCTCTGTGACTGAAATGAAATACTAGAAGAATTAAAATAGTTTTAAATCCCTTCCAGTGCTGTTAATGCTCATTAAACCTCCAACATGATTTCCTCTCACCATTTAAGCCTTAACACATGGGCATTGTCCTTCACCTTCATTGACCAACTGCCTGATCCAATGTCACATGCACTTCACCTAATTTCTTCTCTCAACTTTATTACTTATAGTTTCAATTTTTTCAATTATGGTACTTGCATCCTTGCTCACTGGCACTACTCAAACCTTTATAGGAAGAAAATCACTTTCCTAAAGAGAGACTTACTAATCACCTCACATTTTATAATAGTACACAGTAGAATTACAGAATTTGGACACTGCATTTAATCCAAGTTTAAAAACTGTCAGTGGCTAGAGGTAGGATATACAGTTTGCTGAATTTGAGAAGAAATAAAGAATGACATACATTTTAGGAGTTTAGCAATTTTAAGATCTGTGAATGAGATGTGATAGTAGATTGAAAGTTGACATTCAAGGAACATATTGCTGATCATATCTGAAACTGTGCAAATATCTGGTGGGCTGTATTTTACAAATAGAGAAACTGGAGATTACTAAACTAGCTATGGATATCAATAAATAAAGGATTGTGAATGAAGAAGAAGCAGAAATGAGTGGTTAAGTCATTAAGACGGATTTTATAAGATCAGCAAAGAAGTTTTCCAATATAGCTAGTAAGCGATAATTATCATAAATAACATGTTATAGAGGGGAGCAGGGATGCAGACAGAGTGCTGGATCTGGTAACAGCATCAGAAGATACATCCATAACCAATGTAGAAATTATTTATTACTTAGCATGTCAGTAGTGCATGGGAAGAAGTCAGGGATTGTTTGAGGAAGCAGTATCAGACTGCATACCCTAGATCAGGAGGATAAACCAAGTGTGTGTGTGGGGGGTAAAGTGGATGAGTAAAGATATAAAACAAGAGCTGAAAAAAGAGAAAACACCGTGGAAGGAATATAAAGAAACAGTGATCATCATACTCATGAGCAGTACAATAATAAGTTTAGTTTAATCCTTTATCCAGGTGTGAGCAAACAAAGTTTGCGCCTGAAAGTATCTTCAGAACTGGGGTAAGGTAGTGCAACACCAGGCAACTCGTTGCAAAGGTGGAGAAAGTCTCATCACTCCTATCTCAGTATCTCCCATAATGCAAAGCACATCTCCTTGCAGATATGTGTAATGCTATGCATTAAGGCAAGGGCCAGGTTTCGACCTTTATTGAGGTCGCATCAGTGGGAGCCAGGCCCAGTGGTGGAGATGCAAAGGCAGAAGCAATGAGAGGTCATCCTAACCTATAGGAGTTGCCAAAGGGTGTGCAACCTTATTATTAAATTACTCCGGATTCAGAGAAAGATGTTGAGAGTTTATTTTTCACTTGGTTAGACTATAATAAGTTTAGTGGCCCTTGCCTTAAAGGAGTGATGAGAGCTTTCTCCACCTTTGCAATGAGTTGCCTAGTGTTGCACTGCCTTACCCCAGTTCTGAAGATACTTTCAGGCGCAAACTTTGTTTGCTCACACTTGGATAAAGGATTAAACTAAACTTATTATAGTCTAACCAAGTGAAAAATAAACTCTCAACATCTTTCTCTGAATCCGGAGTAATTTAATAATAAGGTTGTACACCCTTCGGCAACTCCTATAGGTTAGGATGACCTCTCATTGCTTCTGCCTTTGTATCTCCGCTACTGGGCCTGGCTCCCACTGACGAGACCTCAATAAAGGTCGAAACCGGCATGGGTAGTGGCCCTTGCCTTAATGCATAGCATTACACATATCTGCAAGGAGATGTGCTTTGCATTATGGGAGATACTGAGATAGGAGTGATGAGACTTTCTCCACCTTTGCAACGAGTTGCCTGGTGTTGCACTGCCTTACCCCAGTTCTGAAGATACTTTCAGGCACAAACTTTGTTTGCTCACACTTGGATAAAGGATTAAACTAAACTTATTATAGTCTAACCAAGTGAAAAATAAACTCTCAACATCATGAGCAGTACAAAGTGCAGGTAAGAAGGGTATTGTAACTAGTATCGTAAGAAAGGCTAAATCAGGTAATGAGAGAAAATTAGCTAAGCATGCCGAAGTAAATTGAAGAGTGTTTTTTGTTATATAGCAAGTATGAAAGAAAATGATTATGGAAGGATGACTTTAATGAATGCTGATGGTAGGAATGTGACAGAGGAAAAAGAAATAGTTGAGTTGCTGAATGATCTTTTTGCAAAAGTGTATTTATCCAGGTGGAGATTTTGCAGTTGCCAATGTGACAGAGAGACATGTCAAAATTGAGGTAGATGAGCAGGTGATCGGCATATTGAAATATATCAATGTGAATGCAGCAGTGGGACTGGGTTTCATATCTGCCTGAGTACTATGAGAATGTGCAAGAGAATTAGCATTATCTCTGATGAAGTTGTTCAATCTAAGTCTCAGCTATGACAAGTTTCCAAGCGAGTAGAAAGACGGCAAGATAATTCCATTACATAAAGATGGCCCTAAGACAGAAGTAGCAAACTACAGACAAATTAATATCTCAGGAGTAGTGGTTACAGTATTGGAAAAAGTTAGTTAAAGGTAAAATCCAACAGTGGGTGGATAGGGATACAATACCTTATAGTGGGCAGTAGGGCTTTGTGAAAGGGGTTCTTAGTAATTTATTCACATTTTACAGTCAAGTGACAGTGGAATTGGATAAAGAAAATGGCCTACACCATGATACTGTGAACTTTGCAAAGGCACTTGGCATAATGTTATATGGAATACTATTACAAAGTTGGAACAAATAGGAATAGATATGAAGCTAGTAGCATGTATAGGAAGATGGCTGACAGACAGATACCAGAGTATATGGTGGAGTGGAATCTAGGAGAATGAGTGTGAATAGTGAAGTACCTCAGGGTTCAGTACTAGGGCCACTAATGTTTAATTTGTATATTAATGACATGAGGAAAGATTTTAAGAGAGGATATTTAGCTGTTTTCTGATAGTGCAAAACTAGGGATGCTATAGTTGATAAAGGTAAAATCATTCCGCAGGATGATTTAAATAAACTCGCATTGTAGGTGAAGGAAAATGATTATCAATTTAAAGTTAAAAATGCAAGGTTATGCACTTCGGGTTGAAAAGAAATGTTACATAATGTGTAGGACGATGATGTAATGAACTGCAGAAATTGAGGAGACTAGTAACTTGGGGTAATGGTGGACAGAGAGTTGAAGTTCAGAGTGCATACTGCAAATCTGGTAAAACAGTTTTGTATTTTGTGCAAATAAAAGTTATTGTGGTCCCCTACAATGAGTCTCCAGACTCCATGGAGATACCATACAGTAATAATAATAATAATAATAAGAAGAAGAAGAAGAAAAAGAATGATGGATCATTCCTTGAGGTTGAGAAGGAGTAAGGGGTGTAGTCAAATAAGGAGCAAGGAAAAGAAGTGTCTCATGACAGT
Organism: Typopeltis vanoorti; assembly: GCF_054136105.1. NCBI lineage: Eukaryota > Metazoa > Arthropoda > Arachnida > Uropygi > Thelyphonidae > Typopeltis > Typopeltis vanoorti. The sequence continues at coordinate 74,264,786 of NC_143550.1, read as the reverse complement.
GATAATTTTCTTACCTTCATATATATGAGGGTATTCTGAAAGGTTCTTGGCCTAACAATGAAAAAACAAATTTATAATTTCAAAATTATTTTTATTTTTCAGCATAATCTCCCTTAAGTCTAATACATTTATTCCAGCAATGCTCCAGCGCCATTATCCCGTCCCTGTAGTGTTTCTCAGTAAGATCTGTCAAATACCCCTCTACAGCTGCAATCACCTCTTGATTCGAAGAAAAACACTGACCAGAGAGGTAGAGTTTTAGTTTTGGGAAGAGACAGAAGTCAGAGGGAGCCAAATGTGAGGAATAGGGTGGATGTTCCAACAATTCATAGTGGAGATCCCCTTGCCAAAACACTTTTGTGGGCTGGTGCATTATCCTGATGAAAGATGATTTTTTTCTTCTGCAAACCGGGTCTTTTCTCACGAATTTTTTTGTTTAGTCTGGTTAAAAAATCGGAATAATATTCCCCAGTTATTGTTTTACCCTTTTCAAGATAATTAATAAACAAAAGGCCTTTAGCATCCCAAAACGGCGATGTTATGACCTTTCCTGCTGATTGAACTGATTTTGTCTTCTTTGGCACTGAACAACCGGCTTCTGTCCACTGTTGTGACTGCTGTTTGGATTCTGGTGGGTAATGGTGAATCCAAGTCTCATCCATAGTAATAAATCGATGAACAAAATCAGTTTTATTTGTTAATACCCTCCAAGCACTGTTCAGAGATTTTCATGTAAGTACGTTTTTGATCTGCTGTGAGCAAGCATAGCACCCATTTTGCACAAACTTTTTATGCAATTCTTCATGCAAAATATATCCTACACGTTCTTTTGAAATGCCTATAGTCTCAGCAATTTCACACACTCTGACTTGCTGGAATCCAATACCATATCGTGCATTTGATCAATGATTTCTGGTGTTGTTACACTTTTTGGACGTCCTTCACGTAGATCATCTTCAAGGCTGGTACAGCCAAGTTTAAACTTGGCAGCCCATTTGTCGAAATTTGTTGAAAACGAAGGAGAAGAGTGCCCATAAACTTTTATGAACTTCGAATGAATTTCTTTTGGTGTTAAACCTTCTTTTACAAAGAATTTTATAACAACATGATACTCAATTTTATCTATTACAAGGGATACAGACAACACTTTTGCTTCAGACAGCTGTATAAAACAAACTACTTGATAGAATGACTTGCAATTTCACATGGATGCTTATGACAGATCTACCAACTTAGAAAAAAAAAATCTTCACGATAATGTTGCCATCTATGGTCGAGGCTGAGAACTTTTCAGACCACCCTCATACAATTAGAGGAAGTGGTTGGTGAGAAGGTAGTGAATGACTAAAGAGAAGTATGAGAGACACTGACATACTGACATTGCATCTCTAGATCTAGCAATCTCCAATGATAAGGAAGAATAGAGAGCGAACAGGATAGAGAGGGAATGGAAGGAGTTTGGAGAGCAAAATGAATGAGTGTAAGGAGCAATACAGTAGGGTACTGTTGAATAATGCTTAGTGTAAGTCTTCCACAATGAGTTTTTGGACTACACAGTGATAAGAAAGCAAATAGTTAAAATCTTATTTCTTACTTTATGCATATATATTATAAATATTTTGCCTATCTATAAGTATATTTGAAAGAAATAGTAGTACTTAAACTCAAGGAAGTATTTGAGAGAAAAAATATCTGAGCGAATGCATTGCATTCTGTCAAAACTATAAGTATTTATTTTTGAATTCAGATATTATAGGATGCATATATATTTGGAGGGTACTTCTGATGACTGAGTAGGCCAAGAGATATTGCTATGATAATAGACAAGAGATTTTTGGATTATTTTGAATTACGGCTAACACAAACAAGGTCACAAGGACAGTATATTGAATATCTGAGTGGTATGCCTGTTTTGCAGGATTAAAAACACGAGTTTGTATAAGGAAAAATTTTGCCATCTCTATATGAGAGAGCTAATTTCACCTTCAGATGAAAATCTTTTAAAAAGGGATTCAAACAGCATCCTAGATGCAATCTCATTGGAACCATCATTATCAGCAGAGAGGAGACAAAACATTTAAGGAAAACAATGCCAAGGTAGTAAAGACACAATGCAAAGGAAATACTGATCAGCATGAATAAGACTTTGATATCGCCATAAACTACAGTGCATAGTCACCTGAATTTTGGAGAGGTATGGAGTTACTTTCAATAGCTTGGCTTAAACCGACAATTATTAAGCAATATAAAAAAAAAAAAAAATCAGAACACACACACACACACACACACACACACACACACACACACACACACACACACACACCATATATGTCTCCGTATAAGACAACTCTCAAATACTACAGAAAACCCCTCGAAATCATGGGTCGTCTTATAGGGCGAGTATAAAAAGGGAAGCTTAATTTCTTGGATGAACATTTAGGTAGTTACAATGCATTGTTATATAAAAAAATAAGCAGTGTTTATAAACAAATCAGATTAATTTTTTGTTACATAAATTTATTTAAAATATTACAATAGATGTAAGTCTTAAAAAACAAATAATAATTATTAACCTCAATTTTCATGTTAATTTTCTTCATCGTCTGTTGAAAATAGTTCTTCAGATTCATAGTTTAAATGATTGTCTTATGGATCCCAGTTCGAATCCAGTGAACTGATTTTGTTTTCATCGTCATCAGTGTTCCACAACAGATCATCATCTTCCATACCGTCCATAAGATTAGGCAGATACCACACTTTTTAAATGATTTTATTACAGTCTTTACTTTATTCCATGCTTTGATCACAAAATTGCACAACATATCAAGTGACGCAGCACACATCACTTGATATGTTGCAACAGCACAGTTATTAGTTTGCTTTGCCATTTCAATTACCCTTATTTTAAATCGAGCTTCATGCTTTCTTCATTTTGTTGCTGGTTCCATGATTTTAAATGATAACAATTTTAATAATCCTAAAATTTAAAAAAAAAATGCAAAATTAATAATTAATTAAAATTGGGACTAATCACTTTTAATTAGGGTAATTCACGTAAATACTAATATGCTATGAAAAAAAAAAACAACGATATGCATAGATATAAAAATAATGGATATAACAACAATACCTAACTTTGCATTAATACAAGAAAGAAGAAATTGGTGGGGGGAGGGAGATCATCTTATACAACAGACATAAGCTTAAAACCTAAAAATGGCCTAAAATTTAGGCCTCGTCTTATACGCTGACATATATGGTATGTATATATATATATATATATATATATATATATATATTATGCAAGTATATTACACTTTGTGTATAAACTAATAATACCATTAAAAAAAAAAAGAAAACAGAAATTCAAAAATCTTACAGGTCTTCGTTCCTCTTCTTCCTGAGATTTCTTTGAATACTGTAAGCTGTACTCTGAAACTACACCTGCGTTCTCATTTTTTGGATTAGGGAGCTAAAAAGAAGTATCAATTAGTTGAGTAGTGCATAATCAACAGTTTCATTAAATAATTATTATTAAATTCAGATGTTAGTTTTCTGAAATGGAGAAAAATGGCTTTTTTTCTTTTTTTTTTGAAGATTTTGTAATTAGCACCTGCCTGGCTTGCCCACTTGAAGATCACTGATCCTGCCTAAATAGTTCCTTGTGAATAAAATATGAATATGAAAAAAAACAAATAAAACAGTTAACTGTATTGGTTTGCATTTTTAAATGAAGTGTCAATCCAAATGCAAAATAGTAGCAATGATTTGCTCAAGACTAACTATATATACTTAGAAATATATATACATACTTTCAAATAAATCTAAACACTGATGACTCTTTTAATTACCTGATATTTCAAAAATGAATAATACTAGGACAATCAGTATGCCGTGATCTAATCCTTTTGAGATTTAAGTGGACCAGGTCGTTGTTGAAAGTGAGAATCTAGATAACAGTTATATGCGAGGTATGAATGGTGATATTTGCGAGGTGATGACACTGACGCAATGAATGAGATCGCTCTATTCCGCGGAGCGATACATAGGGCAAATCAGCAGCTGGAGCGTTGCTAAAAATGTTTACCAAGCATACCGACTAATAATCAGATAATGTTTACACTTTGTTTACACTCACTAATAACAGTGAGTGCAAACAAAATGAAAGAGCAAGTGTTGTACGGAGATTCCTTAGTAAGAGGTGTGTTAATTGAGAGTTTAACAAAATCGTACCAACCTGGTGCGAACGTTAAGAATGTAAGCGAGTCAATTAGAATGCAAAAGCAGCGGGTGAAAGAATTGATAGTGGTAGCAGGTACAAATGATTTAAAAGGAAGCAAAATGGCTATGAGTGAGGATGTGAAGGAACTGTTTGAGGTAGCAAAAGAGAAGAGTGAGAGAGTTAGAATGGTGAGTCTGTTGCCGCAGTATGACAGTGAAGAGTATAGAAGGAGGGCCATAATTGCAAATGACTTTATGCGTGAATTATGCAGTATGAGTGGTGTGGAATTTGTGGATGTGTGGAATGAGTTTGATAGGCGAAAGGATTAATATAAAATGGATGGTTTACATTTGAATGGATTTGGTGTACGGAGACTTGAAAAGTTGTTGTCGAATGTAGTGGAAATGAATGTGCAGAATCAGGGAAACTAGAGTTATTAAGGGGGAGGGGAAGTAGATACGCAGATTTTAGGGAGACAGTTGAGTGTGTAAATGTGTGTAATATGCCCAAGTGAGTAGGAAAGACCACGAATCAGAATGGGATAGTTAGTATAAGGCATCAAAATAGGGATGGGACAAATCGGCTTCTACAATTCATGTATACTAATGCCAGAAATATTAGGAACAAGAAGGAAGAATTTTTGGCCATGGTTGGCACTTCCAGACCACAGGTTATTGACATTAGTGAAACATGGCTGAAAGAAGATGACACAGCTAGTGGGATTGAATGTGAGGGGTATGGTGTGTTCAGGAGTGACAGAGAGAATAAAATGGGGGGAAGAATGTTACTGATGATAGCTGATGAGCTACAGCCAAGGAGAATAGAAGTGCAACTGCAGGATACAGAAAAGAGCACATTTGAGGCTCTTTGGTGTGAGATTGAAATTAGCAGAACAAAATATACAGTTGGGTGCTGCTATAGACCAGGTGATGGAATAGATGGTGGAGATAGTATGCATAACAAATAGAAGAAATGAGTGGAAGGAAGGTAATTATTATGGGAGATTTCAACTATGGTAACACTGATTGGAAGGAGGAGAGGACATGTAGGAGGAAGGAATTGGATTTTATGCATTATTAAGGGATAACTATCTGCGACAGCATGTAATGGAAAATACTAGGGGTCAAAGAGTGCTTGACCTAGTAATTGCATCTGAGAATTTGACTGTATCGAATATGACCACGTTGCCACCAACTGGTGAGAGTGATCATAGGGTCTTAACTTGGGAGGTGGCTAAAGGTGTGGAATTTACAATTAAGACAGGGTACATGTGGAATTATCGGGCTTTAAGTATGACAAGCTTAGGAGTTTGATTGGTTCAGTGCCATGGCATGTACAACTGCAAGGGCTAGAAGTTGATAGTGCATGGGAGGCGGTTAAGAAGTGTTTGCATGAAGCAATGGCTGATTGTATACCTAGAGGCCGAATAATAAATCAAGTAGGAGTTAAATAGATGAATAACATCATTAAGCTTGAGCTGCAAAAAAAGAGAAACAACTATGGAGGGAATGTAAGGAGAAAGGTGACCGGCAGGTACACGAATGGTATAAAGCACAGGCCAGAAGGGTAACGAGTGTGGTAAGAAAAGCAAAAAAGGATTACGAAAGAACATTGGCCATGCAGGCTAAAGAGAATCCTAAACAGTTTTATCGATATGTTGCAAGTAAAAAAAAAAATGTATATGGCAGAATGATTTTAAAGAATGCCGATGGTAGTGAGGTAACCGAATCAGTTGATATAGTTGAATTACTGGGCGAGCACTTTGCAAGAATATATTTGTTCCCCAGTGGCACAATTGGTTAGCGCACGGTACTTATAAGGCAGTGCTTGTGAGTTATGCTCGGGTTGTGAGTTCGAGCCTCACCTGGGGAAACAAGTTTTTTTAGCTACAACCAAGGAGAATTGAAGTGGAACTGCAGAAAAGAGCACATTTGAGGCTCTTTGGTGTGAGATTGAAATTAGCAGAACAAAATATACAGTTGGGTGCTGCTATAGACCAGGTGATGGAATAGATAGTGGTGATAGTATGCATAAGCAAATAGAAGAAATGAGTGGAAGGAGGGTAATTATTATGGGAGATTTCAACTATGGTAACATTGATTGAAAGGAGGAGAGAACACATGGGAGGAAGGATTTTATGCGGTTATTGAGGGATAACTATCTGCAAAAGCATGTAATGAAAAATACTAGGGATCAGAGAGTGCTTGACCAGGTAACTGCATCTGAGAATTTGGCTGTAACAAATATGACCACGTTGCCACCAATTGGTGAGAGCGATCATTGGGGTCTTGACTTGGGAGGTGGCTAAAGGTGTGGAATTTACAATTAAGACACGGTACAACAGTGCATGGGAGACGGTTTAAAAAGTGTTTGCATGAAGCAATGGCTGATTGTATACCTAGAGGCCGAATAATAAATCAAGTAGGAGTTAAATGGATGAATAACACCATTAAGCTTGAGCTACAAAAAAAGAAATAACTATGGAGGGAATTTAAGGAGAAAGGTGATTGGCAGGCACATGAACTGTATAAAGCCCAGGCCAGAAGGGTAACGAGTGTGGTAAGAAAAGCAAAAGAGATTACGAAAGAACATTGGCCATGCTGGCTAAAGAGAATCCTAAACAGTTTTTTTGATATGTTGCATGTAAAAGAAAAAATGTATATGGCAGAATTATATTAAAGAATGCCGATGGTAGGGAGGTAACCGAATCAGCTGATATAGTTGAATTACTGCACGAGCACTTTGCAAGAGTATATCATCCAGGTAGTGACATTGCAGAAATGAATGACCCAATACATTATACGGGAATTGTGGTGAATGAGGTGGAGGTGAGTAGTCTATTGCAAAACCTCAATGTCAATACATCTGTGGGATTGGATGGTAAACCAGCTCGTGTTGTACGTGAATCAGCTAAAGAATTGTCAGTACCCTTGACCATTTTGTTTAATCTGAGTCTTGGGTCTGGGTTAGTCCCGAGGGGTGGAAAGAGGGGAAAATAGTTTCACTGCATAAAGGAGGTTCCAAGACTAGTGTTGTAAATTTCGGACCGATTAGCATATCAGGAATCATTGTCAAGTTCTTGGAGAAACTAGTCAAGAGAAGAATACGGGATTGGATAGATGAAAATGGGATACTGTATGGGGGGCAACATGGTTTTGAGAAGGGTAGATCATGCCTCAGTAACTTGTTCATGTTTTATAACAGTGATGGCTGAACTGGATCAGGGTAATGGGTTTACAGTGATTCTACTGGACCTTGCCAAGGCCTTTGGCAGGATACTACATGGAACTCTAATCAATAAACTGGAGCAGATGGGGATGGATATAGGGTTGGTGAGATGGATAGGAGGGTGGTTGATGGAGAGATACCAGAGAGTGGTTTATTCAGAAGTTGAGTCCAAAAGACGGTTTGTGACTAGTGGTGTGCCGCAGGGTTCTGTTCTTGGACCACTACTTTTAAATTTGTTCATTAACAATATAGGAAAGGATGTGAGAGGAAGTGTTCACTTGTTTGCCGATGATGCAAAGTTGGGTAGAGCATTGTAAGTGCACAGGATGTCAAAATTTTGCAAGATGATTTGGATAGTTTGGAGGACTGGGCTAAGGAAAATGGATGTCAATTTAATGTGACCAAGTGTAAGGTTATGCATTTTGGGGTGAAAAGATTAGCAGCAGTATATCACATTGGTGGAACTGTACTCCAGGAGATTGATGAGGCCAGGGATTTGTGAGTGTTGGTGGATAGGGAGTTGAAGTTTAGGGAGCACATTGCAAAAGTGACTAAATCAGCTCATCAAATCACTTGGCTTCTGAAAAATACTTTAACAAGTAGAGACAAGCCAGTTAATATTCCTCTGTATCGAGTCTTGATAAGACTCCATCTAGACTACTGTGCCCAGATATGGGTGTCAGGGTTTCTTCTTGATGGGGAGGAAGTGGAGAGGATCCAGAGATGAGTGAACAAGACGATAGCAGGTATGTGGAATGAACCTTATAAGAACAGGTTGAAGATTTGTGGGTTGCAAAAATTGGTTGATAGGTGGGAAAGGGGTGATATGATTGAGACATTCAAATTACTGAAGGGTTTCTATAAGATTAATTCAGAAGATATTTTTGAGAATAGGACTGGAGGTGGTGGGAGGACTAGGGGCCCATACATGGAAGCTGGGCAAGAATGTGGTTAGCAGGGGTGTTAGAGCTAGGTTTTTTACTTGGAGAGTGGTGAATGAGTGGAATAAGCTGCCAGAGTCTGTTGTGGGTGCTATGACCATGAATGAGTTCAAGGAGAGGTATGATAGATACTGTGTGAATGTCAAATAGTTGTTCTTGACATGATATTAGGGCCTCCCTCGAAGAGTCTGCCGACTCCTCGGAGTTGCCCGAAATAATAATAATAATAAGAATAATAATAATATAATCTAACAGCAGATTACACTAAATATTAATCTTATCACTTCTCAGGCAGCTCTATGGAGAAGCATGAGATGAGTTTTTGACTCTTTATGGCTCACCACCACTATCTTGCTACCTTCTTGATATTTATTTTCTATGTTCTTGACAAAGTCCTCCCATGACTTTTGTTTAGCTAGTTTTACATAGTGTTTTGCTTTCTTACATTTGTCTCTGTATTCTCTAAGAGCAAAAGCTGACTTATTTGCCAGGAACTTTTGATATGCTTTCTTCACTGCCTCTTTAACTTCCTGTGTCCACCATGGAGTTCTGATTTTTCTATCCTTGCAGTCCAAAAGCTGACTTATTTGCCAGGAACTTTTGATATGCTTTCTTCACTGCCTCTTTAACTTCCTGTGTCCACCATGGAGTTCTGATTTTTCTATCCTTGCAGACTACCTCACCACATGCCTCTCTGGCTGAATCAATCAGGGTTTTCTTCAAGGCTTGCCACTGAATCTCCAAGGTTTGGTTCCTGTTCTCAAACTCTTTCATTTTTTCTTCAATAATCTTTGTGTATTTTAGTCTACAGTTCACATCTGAGAGCTGCTCAACTTTTATTCGCTTTAAAACTTTCTCATATGTTATTCTTTTCAATATGTAGTATTTCTAATGTAGTATTTCTTACATAAATGATGTCCTTTTTTCATCTAGCAATAACCTTGAAAACTGCAAGCACTAAATTAACTCACTTAAATCTGAATAGCTACAAAAATCCATCATTGTTTACATGAGTTCAAGTGACTGGATAGTCTAGACAGCAGACACTAAAAATATATACTGCTGCAACTTGCTGATAACAGCACAGTTTGCCCATATGGAGCAGACTAAAAGTAACTAATTAGCATGTATTAGGTTGGAATGGATCAGAGCAATATTGGAGACACTGGAGAAATTGCTAAATAAAATAAGTGACAAGCAAGATTTATCATATAATTAATTTTTATAGCATGTTCAAAAATTATTGGCTATAAATTAAAAATTCTGAAAGCAAAAATTTTGTGTGTACAGTTACTGTACACACAAAATTTGCTAGTGTGCTATCTTTTTGACCAGTGTGCATGCACACACACACACACACAGCTTAGATGGAACATTTTACCTACCATGCTTGTCTCATTTACAGTGTTAGTGCTTACTTGTAAATGTGATACTACTGTGTTCTCTGATGATGGCCATTTGACTTTAATTAATATTTCAGATATTTCAGCAAAGTTATTATTATTACTTTACACCTCCAGGGAGTCCAAAGACTCATCAAGGGAGGACTCATCTACAACTGTCTCCACCATTCAATCCACCAAATGACCTCAACTACACCAATGCCGACTACCACCACACTAGTATTTTCACAGACAATCGCAAACATCCATGCCTATGGTGGGATTCGAACCCGCAGCCTTTTGACTGGAGAGCAGATATGCTAACCACTCGGCCATGCAGTGCAGCAATTAATATTGCTATTATAATATTATGTAATTAATATTATTGTAATTAAAATTCAGTGTACATTGTAATTTCCTTAAAATGCACAGTTATGAATAACAAATATATAAGCCTTACCACCAGAAGAACCTCAAACTACAAGAAATTTATATTTTTTCTGTAGTTGTTAAGCTTTTGAAGAAATTCTTAAGAGATTGTACAGAGAATTGGGCAGATAAAAGTAATATTCTTTATGAAAAGTGTATGTATTTGTTAAGGGACACATCTGTTGCAGTAATTTGGTTGCCTTTTATAATAAAGTAATAAGAGTTATTGATGAAGGAAAGGAATTTGATGGGGACACATGACGAGCTGATATTTAAGTTGCTATGTATGGGTTTACCAGCCTGGTGGAATGGATTGAAAACTAGGTCTGATAGTTAACAAACAGTGATGCATAAACCACTGTTATATTGCTATTAGGCAAATGGGAGATTATAAGGGGATCAAATATACTGAGACATCTCAGTATATTTGATGTTGAATCATTGATTGAGTAACTGTCCCAGTACTTGATCCCTTTATAATCTCCCATGTGCCTAATAGCAATATAACAGTGGTTTATGCATCACTGTTTGTTAACTATCAGACATCTAGTTTTCAATTGATTCCATCAGGCTGGTAAACCCATACATAGCAACTTAAATATCAGCTCGTTATGTGTCCCCATCAAATTCCTTTCCTTTATCAAGGGAGATATTCAAATATTTGCAGATGCAAAACTTGGGACATTTATTAGTATAGTCATAAAGTTGAGGCTCTTCAGGGGGATTTGTATAGCTGGAGTGAGTGAATGAACAGGGAGACATCAGCATAACAAGATAACTAAAAAACTGAGGTTAAGAATCTACAAATAGGAGGTTCCATACCAGTGGCGGCCGGTGAAAATTTTAAATGCTGCATATACAAAAAAAAAAAAAAAAAAAAAATTCTAATCAGTAACGAATTTATTAATAAATAAATTTACATATTAAAAATTGCTTTATTAAAAATATTTCATCCTCACCAGGTACAAAAACCAAAAATAAAAGTTTCGTATCAATAGCAATGACAAGCGCAAACGAATATTGGCGTTAGATCGCAATGCATTTGTTTTGTGTAACGATAATTGAAAAAATATAATTCTTTTCATATTTTCAAGAGTAACACTCATCATAATTCAGCCTTGTATCTACAATAAATAAATAATTATATGTTATTTTAACAAAATAAAATAAGATTTACAGGGGTGCTTAAGGGTCAAAGCTGTATAACTGAGAGGAGACCTCCACATAGCTTTTAAAGGAATGCCGAGAACCGACCAGGGCTTCTGACCTAATGTCCAATCCTCACCTTCTCGTGGTGCACCCTGTGGGCTGGCAATTTGGGATTTAGCTGACCAAATTGTATTCTTATTGGTTAAACCAAAATAAAAAATGATGGTACAACATGACAAAATTACATGCCGGCTGGGGCGACGCCCGGTTAAACAAGGCCCCCGTTGTTTTCGCCAGGGAACCAGGGCGAACAGCGAAAAGTCAGCTACTGGAACAAATCTGAAAACAAAACCCCAACTCAACATCACCAGAGTTAAAGATCGATACTATCAACATAAGAAGCCTGAATGGCAAAGAAATGGAGCTAGCTGAGGAATTAGATAAGTACCAGATCGACATAACAGGGGTGACTGAAACAAAAATGACCAAAACTGGTGAGATCTTTCTGAGCAATAAATACAAAATGTTATATTCAGGCAATGACAATCAAGGAAAAGAAGGAGTAGCCATAGTATTCAACACAAAATATGAGGCTAATCTTCTTGAATGGCAGTCAGTCTCAAGTAGAGTAATGTGGACAAATATGAGAATGGGAAACTGGACAATGAGACTTATTTGTGCCTATGGTCCCACAGAAGGTTCTACTAAGGTAGAAGTAGAGGAATTTTTTGAGGCTTTAGAAAAAGCAACTGACACAATGAAAAAGGAAAAGTTGGTCCTTGTTGGGGATCTAAATAGCAGAGTAGGAAATGATTGCGAGACATACAAAAATATTTTGGGAAAATTTGGAGAAAAGAGCAAAGCTAATAATAATGGCAAATATCTGTTGGATTTCTGCTCAGGACATGGACTGGTTATTACTAACACCATGTTCCAACATAAAAATGCGCACAAATTCACATGGAGAGAAGAGGCTAGGAATAAGAAAAGTCTCATTGACTATGTTATTGTTGATAGTGATGTTTTCTCCCTGGTGCAGGACACCAGAGTGTACAGAAGATTTGAAATTGGAAGTGATCACTATTTAGTCTTGAGCAGGATAAAATTGAATTTCATATTGAAAAGAATAACATGTAAGAAAGTTTTAAAGCGAATAAAAGTTGAGCAGCTCTCAGATGTGAACTGTACACTAAAACACAGAAAGATTATTGAAAAGAAAATGAAAGAGTTTGAGAACAGGAATCAAACCTTGGAGATTCAGTGGCAAACTCTGAAGAAAACATTGATTGATTCTGCCAGAGAGGCATGTGGTGAGGTTGTGTGCAAGGATACAAAAATCAGAACTCCCTGGTGGACACAGGAAGTTAAAGAAGCAGTGAAGGAAAAGAAGAAAGCATATCAAAAGTTCCTGGCAAATAAGTCAGCTTTTACTCTTACAGAATACAGAGACAAATGTAAGAAAGCTAAACAGTGTGTAAAACTAGCTAAACAAAAGTCATGGGAGGACTTTGACAAGAATATAGAAAATAAATATCAAGAAGGTGGCAAAATATTCTGGAGGTTGTTGAAGAAGCTTACGAATGGAGGAAAGAGTGCTGTAAAAGGAGTTAGAGATGATAAAGGTGACATGAAAACAGGAGAAAAAGATATCCTTGAAGTATGGAGTAATTACTTTGAAAAACTGCTAAATGAAACAAGCAGTGATGACAGTACAGTGATAAAAAACACTGACCAGGCATGCAGTCAGGAATACATATCCATACTTGAAGTAGAAAAAGCCATCAAAGGCTTGAAATGTGGAAAGGCAGCAGGAGTAGATGATATTCGACCAGAAATGCTGAAGTATGGTGGTATAAGAGTCTTACAGTGGCTGCACTGCATAGTTCAGAAAGCCTGGACAGAGGGACGAATTCCCGATGATTGGAGTAGAGCTCTCATAGTACCCATATATAAAAAGGGAAATAAAACTGAATGTGAGAATTACAGAGGTATTTCCCTACTGAGTGTTCCTGGCAAGATCTATGCAAGTATACTTGAGAAACGGTTGAGAAGAATTCTGGAAGAAAAGCTTGGTGAAGAACAAGCTGGATTCAGGCCAAATAGAGGCTGTCAGGATCAGATCTTCACTTTACGACAAATAGTCGAGAAAGCATGGGAATATAACAAAGATCTGTATTTAAGTTTTGTCGATTTGGAAAAGGCATATGACAAGGTGCCAAGAGAGAAGCTATTCAATACGCTACAATTATATGGTGTCAATGGAGCATTATATCAAGCAATACTTAATTTGAGTTGTAAGTCAGCAGTTACAATTGAAGGAAGTACAGGAAGATGGTTTAATGTTAAATCTGGTGTGAGACAAGGATGTATATTATCCCCTCTGTTATTCATTATCTATATGGATCACATTATGAAGGAATGTGGTATTAAACCTGATATCAAAATTGGAGATGTTAATGTCAGCTCTTTGCTTTATGCGGATGATGTTATACTTCTAAATAAATCCGCTACAAGTCTGCAAGATTCTCTGACTAAATTGAATAGCTGTTGTAACAGATATGGTATGAAGGTCAGCAATAAAAAGACAAAGACAATGAAAATAGGCAGAATCATTGAAAATGTCAACTGTGTTGTGAATGGAGAACCTGTGGAACAAGTAAAACATTTCAGCTACTTAGGCACGATTTTTACTAAAGATGGTAAATTAAATATAGAAATAGACAACAGAATCAGCAAAGCTGGTATGGTGGGAAGTCAATTGAATAAATTCATATGGAATAAGAAAGAAATTAGTCGGAACACTAAATTAGCTGTATACAAGATAGTGTTCAAACCAGTTTTAACTTATGGATCTGAGAGCTGGGTCAGAAGTAAAACACTTGACCAAAGACTAGAGACCGCAGATATGAGAGTCCTGAGAAAGATTAGAGGCGTGAACAGATGGCATCAATGGCAATATCATATTAAAAATGAGAGATATTAGGAAAGAACTTGACATTGTCAGCATCCAGGAATGTGTTAGCAGAGCTAATCTCAGATGGTATGGTCACTTAAATAGAATGGGAGAGGAAAGATTAGCAAAACAAGTGTTCTCTGCCAGGTTGGCAGGAAAACGACCCAGAGGAAGACCAAGATATAGGTGGATTGATACGGTACAAAGTGCCTTAGACGATAGAAATATAAGATCTGATAATGTTGGAGTCTTGACAAATAATAGACTGATTTGGAGGAAAATTGTAGATAGGAAGTTAGTAATGATGTAATTTTTTCATGTAGTACTGTTATATCCTGTACACCCCTTGAGGGTACATGGCAGGAATTTGATGATGATGATGATGATGAAATAAGATTACAAAAAATAGTTCACCACAAACACACCAATAATAAACGTTTCATATCTCACAGAAATAACATGCGGAAGCATATGATACACTGCCCAAACAGCAGTGTATCGTATGACGTAACGTGCAAGCAAATATCGGTGTTAGATCACAATTATCTTTACACGAAACAAATGAAAAAATATAATTCTTTTCATATTTTCAACAGTGACACACATCATAATTCAGCTTTGTATCTATAATAAATAATTAATTATATGTTATTTCAACAAAATAAAATTTACAAAAAATAGTTCACCATGCCATGCGTAAACATACTAAAGATACACAGCTGTTTGAGCAATGTGGGAATGATGTAACGTGCAATGACAAGCGCAAACGAATATTGGCGTTAGATAGCAGTGCATTTGTTTCGTAATCTAAAGCGTTAATAGAACAATTCCAATTATTAACTATTCAATCAATGTCGAAATATAAGCTGTAACTTTTAACATATTGTATTGCATTTATATAATGTTGTAAGCATTGTTATTATTTATAAACACAAACAAAATTTAATTTTTTCATTTTTTCCTTGGGATGCTGCAGTGTCGTAGTGCTTATGTACGGGCAGCCACTGTTCCATACTCTATTCATGGAACTGAACTAGAAGAAGTGGATGAGGTGAGGATGGTAGTGGATAAAAAAACTGAACTTAAAACATACTACAAACATAGTGAACACAACCTAGAAGATTACCCCGCACACACGCACACACACACACACACACACTGAGAAGGATGAACAAGCAGAGATAAGATGGTCGTGGTTCCACTGTTTCAGACTTTGAGACTCTACTATATCTGAATATATATTGTATTCAGGTTTTGATCAGAATATACACTGCACTAAGATCTGATCACAAGGATCTAAAGTGGATGAAGCAGCCACAGAAGAGAAGATATAAAAAATAAATGACATCAGGATTGAAATCATAGTTATAAGGATAGATTGAGTATGTCTGCATGTCTACAAGTTTGGGGACAGTAGAGAAAGGTGTGATATGATTGAGACATTTAAGTCGTCAAAGGTATTTATTGTATACACACTGGGTAAATTCATATTATTATTATATGGGTATCTACATGGAGCCAGAAGACTCAGTGCAGGAGACCTACACTAACCTTTATACACAAATTACCCATGATACTTCTTAAACTCATTCACTGTCAGGGCACTCACAACTAATTCTGGCAATTTATTCCTCTCATTCGCTACTCCCCAAGTAAAAACGTCTAGTCTGCACACTCTTCTTAACAACACTTTTATACAACTTCCAGGGTTGAACTGTAGTTTTCTCTCTATTCATCTTGTATTGAAAAATTTTCTTTGTGGCAGTCTTACAGAGCCCCATTAATAACTTACAAGTTTCTATCATGTCTCCTCTTTTCTGCTTTCAACTAAGCTTTGAAACCCACAGACCTGTCACCAGCTTGGTCACTTATCTCGGAATCCTCTCTCTCTTACATAGATTTGGTCATCCCATGTTTCTTGGGGGGATCAGGAGGTGGTAGAGAGAGAGGATTCCGAGATAAGATGTATTAAGATGTGGACAAATCATAGCCTTATAAATATGAATAAATAACCTCTTCATGTTTGCTTGTTAGCATTTTTTCAACATCTGAGTAATCCTTTGAGCTATTTTATCAACTTTTGCAATATGCTATCTGAATTTCACTGTTCACCATCCACCATTACCTAGTTTGAAGTCTCTAACCTCATCAATTTCCTGAAGTCCAGCTATTAACATGATACAGTATGTAACCTTTTTAACCTGAAGTGCATTTTACAAATTAAATTGAAAACAATTACCTTTTGCCCAAAATGCCAATGTATTTACATCATCCTGCAGTATGTTTACATCACCATTATCGACTATTGTCCACTCCAGTTTTGCATCATCATCAGTGAACAAAGAATATCTCCACTTAAATCTTTCCCTATATCATTAATGTACAAATTTAAAAGTAGTGGCCTAGTACAAATCCTGAGGCACTTGACTAGTCACCCATGTCTTAGATTCAACTCCACCATATACTACTCTCTTGGTCTGTCTATCAGCCATCCCCTTATTCATGCTACCAGTTTTTTCATATCCATTACCATTTGCAGATGAGGACTAGAATGAATTGCCAGATGTAGTTCTGAGTGTTCTCACAGTGAACGAGTTTAAGGGAAGGTATGTTAGGTATTGTGTGAATAATGGTTTGTGCAGGCCTCCTGCAATTAGTATTCTCACTCCATGGAGATGCCTGTGCATTGGTACTACTATTAATACTACTACTAATAATTTAATGATGCATTACTCACAGATCTTTGTCTACGGCGGCCTACATTAGAGTCTGCAGAACGACTCCTTGGAGCTGGTCTAGATTTAGAAAGACCTCTTTCTTCTGACTAAAAGAGAAATAAAAAAACAGGCCAATGTTAAATTAATTACAAAAAAAGAAATTACTTTTGAAAAATCATGTTTGAATCATCATGTGGATTTACTGCTGAGAAGAGGGTTAGTTGGTTTCATCTTTTCTCAGTAATTAATTGGTATACTACAGTGAAGCACAGGAAAATATGTATTAAACATAAGTGTAGGCCCAAATCCAAACACAATGTTGAATTTAAATCTAAAATGATATTCATAATCTAGATGATATGGCGAGAAATGGACAGCTATATTTCTTTAACTGTCCATTTCTCATCCATAAAGAAGTTGTTGAGGTTATAGCCTTTCAGCTGTTTAGGGGCAGATATATATATATGCCACTATCTAGGGAAATGACCATGAGCAAGGTGGTTTCCCGTTGCCTTCCTTGCTGTACTATATCATATGACTGTACCCTGTGCGTTCATGGGGCTGGTTTGCCTGCTTCAGGGATGAAAAACCCCAGATAAACTGATGGAAAAAACCCTGCCATCCATGCCCAAGAGCGGCTAACTTTGCTATGGCTGAGGAAGATCCTTAAGCTCCTCATGTCGCCAACAGGAATCGAACTAGGGCACTCCTTCCCCTCTGCACTTTGCAACCATATGCGAAGTGCAAAGCTAACTGTGCGGACCATAAAGAAGTATGATACTGAAAATGCTCTTAATATATTTTCATTTAAACCATTATTACTACTATTATTTTCTCAGACATTTCCATCTTGGGAGATCTGTACTAACCATCATTCACAGAAAAGCTATCATATTTCTCTTTGAATTTATTTATTGAAAAGTACTCAAATCAGCCTCTGGCAACCAGTAGCTTCACATGCCCATTTCAGTTGGGTGTGCTGTTGTGTGGCTTATGCAACCCACACAACAAACTTCATGTCAAGTTGACTATACAATTGCATTTTTATCGATGTATGAAAGTTTTAAGAGTGCATAGTGCATCAGCACTCAACTTAATTGGTCCAATGCAACTAACTGTAGGAACTTGTATGTATGTAAGTAATGTATGACAGGTAATTTCAATTTTTCTTTGTTTGTCAATGAGAGTGTCTATTCTTTGTTTTCCAAACATCTTAAGATTTAAAAATGACTGAACATGTGAGTACGAGTGCTCATGTTTTTGCACTGCTGCAGCTAAATGATTAAGGTCTGCTTATTCCAAATGGACAAGGTCAAGAAAAATGTCTTGACCATACTGCACATCCAGTTAACCATTCTATTGTATTATATTGTGAAATAAAGAAGTGTCTCGTTTACTCAGATTTTGCAATTTTGTGCCTGCTCAGTAAATCTGGAAGAGGAGGACAAGGCTTACCTCCTTCGACTACAACCATCTAATCTGCAAAAGCTCTGGCAGAAAATGGGATATTCAGTAAATCATCAACACCGTTTCCATTGTAAATGTGTGCAAAAAAGCTAAATTATTTATAGAAAAGTATATATTAAAAACTTGTCTATATAGGTGTCTAAAACATGTCACTTCATGCATGCAAAAGAATTGAAACTCAGAAAACTAAAACAGCAACTCATAACAAATGACAACGTTCAATTGGATTGATTGACACAATGACCAATCACAGCCACTGATTTCTTGGTGCTGTTGTCTTAGTGCACACTCTTCCTCATCTTCTGAGCGGCTTAAAACCACTGGAATACTAAGAATTTGACATGCTGCACTATCTGCACATCCATTTAAAAGGCTCAAAGGTATCGTTATTTGTGACTGCACACCTGGGTTATTAATGTGAATGTGATGCAATGTTTACGTGTCGAAAAGTGTCCTCTTCATGAAGAATTAGTATATTGTGTTTAATTTTAGGAATTATGTGACGCCAGGAAACAATTATGGGAGTCTTTAACAGGAATAAATGCAAAAATATAATATCGGTGATTTTGCTATTCCACGGGTGTGCACCATACACCTATAGCACGTTCTGAATATATGCCCCTGCTGGTAATCAATTCACCACCCTCCATGGATAAAAATCTGATCCTTACACCCTTGTTAACCACACTCTTACACAATTTCCAGGAGTGACCCCTTGTTCTTTCCCTTACTACCACATACTGAAAAAATAAAAGTCTTCTGTGCCTTCTATAAAACTCCTTTATAATCTATAAACTTCCAATTAATCCTTATAGGGAGCATTCTATAGATTTGCCACAATCTTGGTCACTCACCCCTGGATCTTCTCCACAACTTTCCATCCCCAAGAAATCTTGGTTATCAAATCTTTGTGCAGTAGTAGTATGGCCTTATGAAACTCTTATAAAGAGAAATAACAACCTCCCATGTTTGCCAGGATGTTCTTCAACATCTATGTAATATGATGACCTATTTTGGCTAATTTTGCAATATGACTTCTAGACTTTAAGCTCCTGTCCATTTTGGACATTGTTGTATCATAGCCCTCAGTGACAAGTCATTGTGCTGTTATAATAGGCAGGTGTTGAAAGTTTATTTTTCATTGTCAGCTTATAATAAATTTAGTTTAATCCTTTATCCAAGTGTGTGCAAACAAAGTTTGTACCTGAAAGTATCTTCAGGACTGGGATAAGGTGGTACAACACCAGGCGACTCCTTGCAAAGGTGGAGCAAGCTACCAACACTACTATCTCAGTATCTCCCATAATGCAAAACACATTTCCTTGCGGATATGTATAATGTTATAATGTTATGCATTAAGGGAAAGGCCACTACCCAGACTAGTTTCGACCTTTATTGAGGTCTCTTCAGTGGGAGCCAGGCCCAAGTGGAGATACCAAGGTAGAAGCATTAGCAAGGTCATCTCCTCCTATAGGAGCTGCCAAACGGTGTGCCACCTTTTTATTAAATTACTCTGGATTTAGAGAAAGATGTTGAAAGCTTATTTTTCACTTGGTCAGACTATAATAAATTTAGTTTAATCCTTTATCCAAGTGTGTGCAAACAAAATTTGTGCCTGAAAGTATCTTCAGGACTGGGGTAAGGTGGTACAACACCGGGCGACTCCTTGCAAAGGTGAAGCAAGCTACTAACACTCCTATCTCAGTATCTCCCATAATGCAAAACACATCTCCTTGCGGATATGTATAATGTTATGCATTAAGGGAAGGGCCACTACCCAGACTAGTTTCAACCTTTATTGAGGTCTCTTCAGTGGGAGCCCACACTTGGATAAAGGATTAAACTAAATTTATTATAGTCTGACCAAGTGCAAAATAAACTTTCAACATCTTTCTCTAAATCCAGAGTAATTTAATAAAAAGGTGGCACACCGTTTGGCAGCTCCTATAGGAGGAGATGACCTTGCTAATGCTTCTGCCTTGGTATCTCCACTTGGGCCTGGCTCCCACTGAAGAGACCTCAATAAAGGTTGAAACTAGTCTGGGTAGTGGCCCCTCCCTTAATGCGTAACATTATACATATCTGCAAGGAGATGGGTTTTACATTATGGGAGATACTGAGATAGGAGTGTTGGTCGCTTGCTCCACCTTTGCAAGGAGTTGCCCAGTGTTGTACCACCTTACCCCAGTCCTGAAAGTATCTTCTACCACACTTGGATAAAGGATTAAAAAATTTATAATAGGCAGGTGTCTTGACTTAAGCCTCTGTGATGTAAAACTTAAAGCTGTCAATATCAGAGTGATTCTGGTGGATTCTGGAATCACTCTGATATTGACAGCTTATATCTTATAGACAGCTTATATCTGATATTGACAGCTTATATCCAAGCAGTGGATTCCAGAAAATGTTGTTTTATATCAGGTTGTCATGGCGTCGTAGTTGTGGCGGTTGTATGTGGCTCAGAACTGGTAGCCAATATGATGGAGTATCTTTATTGTTCAAGAAATGATACGCATTTTCTGATTCAGGACAGTATCAATTAATTTAAATTGTGCAATGTTCAGCTAGACAGCTCACCATATTCAGCAGTTGAGTAAACGAGGCCCAGAGCAGATGTCCTTAATGTTGGAGCACAAGCACTTCCCATGTTGTTCCAGCAAGTTTATGCCGTATGTTATTTCTAGTTTCTAAGTTTGGCAGCAATATTAGAGAGATGTCTATTAAAGGAGAGAGCTCTGTCTAGGGTAATGCCCAGATATTCTGGTTAAAATTGAGCGGTTGTATGTTCCCATTTAGTGGCACTCTTAAGATGTCATGTGCAATGCCATTGTTCAAATGGAAACAGCATGTTTCAGTCTTGGTAGTGCTTGGAATAAGATGCCACTTTTCAAAGAAGTGGTTTATCTCTTCTAGGTCACTAGTTAGTATGTACTCTATAGTGCAGATCTAGTGTTGGAATGTTAATATATGATAGACTGCTAATATATGGAATAGTGATTGAGTTTCTATATTGGATATTTTGGTTATGAAGAGAAAGATGATCTGAAAATAAAATTTTGTCAAAGTTTTTTTTTTTTTAATAACCATTGAGAATAAATAAATTTGAGAGAGTTTGGAGTTCCACCTTAAGTTTATCTTGATTTTTAAAACTGAACATGATTGATTCTTGAGTGCATGGAAGATGACTAGCTATTAGGAAGGACAGTGAGAGGATGAAGCATGAAGATTTTCATTCCAGATTTCTAAAAGTTTATTCCAGATCTCTTTCAATATCAGATTTAGATTTAATGATTTTTTTTCTTAAGATCGAGCTGCAGATATAGCCATGTGCAAAGCTAGAGTTGCTTGCTAACTGTTGACTGCTTCACTCGAGCCATTTGTACCTACAAAAAAAGTGCACTATTAGACTGCATCCTGATAAGACCATAGATGCCAACATGTGGGTATTGTAGCTGCATATCATTAACAAGATGAGAGAACTTTGAAACATTGTCATATACAGAAGTGTGCAGCATAATCTACTTTCTGCATTTTAAGTGTAGGAAATTCATTATTTGTTCATTTATTCATTATTTTTCATTTGGTCAATAACTATTTGTTCTTTCCTACTATCAGAATATATCTGAATACTGAGATTTTAAAATGTTCTTTCCTTTTCAGCTCTGTATTCCATGATAGTACAAGTGTCTTCTGAGTTTTCATATCCATTATTTCTGGCCACTTTAAAGTTGGGATCACCTACCATCAATCTCACCAAGTGGAGAAAGTATTCACATTTGAATTCATGTATAATAATATAATTTACTGTGTGAATATAAAATTCGCGTGTGTTGCCGCATTCAATTTTTAGTATAAATCAGGGGTGCCCACAACGTGGCTCAAGAGCCTCGTGTCCACTTGTTACGTGGCTCTTCATGCTCTAACAGAAAAAAATAAACTAAAAGAGAAAAGGAGACAACAAAAAAGAGAAACAAAATAAAAAAAAAGGAGAGAAGAGGGAGAGAAAAACAGGGATAATAAAAATTACTGCAATAAAAAAGTTTAATTAGAAACACATTAAACGAAGTTTACCTTGAACGATTAGAATAATTTTAAAGTCCAAACACAATAATTTTAGTTGCTTATTTACTAGTAGAGGCCTTCCTTCTATCTATTTTCTTGATCAATGTAAGCTTCTTAAAATTAGGTGTGTAATTACTCAAAGCAGTTCTTACAAGCTCATTCAAATGTTCATAATTTAAAACTGATCTATATTGAGATTTAAAAAATTGTAAGTAACATGTTGTGGTGGGCAGCCATAGCTTCTGCATCCCCCACTTGTCCACCACTCACCTCGCCATACGCACACTGACTGACTCCAGTACCATCACAATGGTCAAAGGTTGTGGCTCTTCTAAGTCTTCCCAGAATTATTTTGGCTCCAAAAGGACACGTAGTCGGCCACCCCTGGTATATATCAACCTCCCCCCTCCTCCTTTAATTCATATGACCCTGATGGAATCCGTAACATTTATCATGCCCTGAAGACATCCAGCACAGAGCATTCACCAAATGCTTCTTTGGACGGGTGAAGAGAAAATGCACTGTATTCACTCTCCATGCAAAAAAAAAAAAATTAACTTCCTTTCTCCTTTTGACTCTTATAGAGCTTTTAGGGAGAATGTCCTATTCTCTAGCTGCTCATTTCCCTATGGAATATTTCTGTAATTTTCTGTAATATTCAGCTGACATGTTCCTGTGATCAACTTATGTCTCAATCATATTACATTTATATTCCCAACTGTGCAGAGCACATTTTCTCAATCTGTCCTCATGCTCAACATTTTAAAGACACTTTTAGTTATTGTTTCTGTACTCCCATTAATGTCTTATTATCACCCACTTATCTAGATGACCAACTCTATGCAGACATGTATCTCACACATATCCTGGTAGCTTATGCTAACAGTTTTAGTAATTAGTTTTCATTTCCTTGACTGGACATATATCTTTCCACTCAACAGTAATCTACCCTGATTATACTGCCACTCTCGCTCAAATGCAGACTATCTCTAGCAAAATGGTCCTCTCCTATCCTCAAAATTTATCCCATATATATCCACATACTGAAGCTCTCTATACATCTTCGCTATAACTTTAAACTCTCACACTCTTGCTACACTACCTCTAACAACATTCTAAAACAGAATGTTTACCTCATTAACACTTTCTCACAAATCAATCATCCAGTTTGAATATACTTTTGACATTGTATAGAGATTCCAACATGGAGTCTCTATAGAATGTTATACTACTTTCCACACTTCTAAAATCATTCTTCTGCTCTTTAATTTCACATTCCATAATATTTTACCTGGCTCAGAGTCAACAGGATTATTAAAGTCAGAATAAATATTACAAACCATTCATTTGGGCTTACTCTTTACAAAAATAGCTTTTTAAAATACGAATTTCTTTAAAATTTAGTCATGTTAATTCCAATTTTAAAAATTCTTTAGTTTGAAAACGTTTTATTCCAAGCCTAATGAAAAAAGTATTAAACTAAGTTTACTGGATGATCAGCAATAGAAATTATTTAAATACCAATTGCTTATGGAAATACTTGGCCTCTTTTTCTTACCACATAAATAAAAGGCCAAGACATTTTGAATAAATTGCTAACAGATTTTGATTAGCTCCAAATTTAATTATGAACTTAATGCCGGTACTACTACGAAAATGCTAGCAGCTACAATTCATTAAAACAAAATGGAATAAAACGTATGAGCTGCATATCATTTCGTATCATCAAGTGCAAACGTCAAACGTAATGAAAACATGGTCTTGCATATTTAATAAGAAATGACATAAAACTTATGCAATATATGCAGTGATTTAACACACAATTAATTCGATGTATGTAATTTGTGAAATATTGCGTCACTAAACGTAAAGTATTGTCCTTTACCAGTGAATAATAAGCACCACATGAACAACTTCCAGAGATGGGGGAAGGGAGGGCGATTGACAAATATGTATTATATTATTAACACTAATACTACTAATAATAATACAATTTTAATTCGTGTTATATATATATATATATATATATATATATATACACACACATATATGTACATATCCTATCTGTCCTTCTCATCCGTCATAAGGACGGATTAAATCCCCTCCTAATGAAGGGTTACTGGCATATTAATGTAGCCGGTTCGCCACTCCTCTGCTGTATCCCCCCCCAGGGCGATTCATGACTGTAATCAGTGTGTGTTCACGGGGACGGTTTGCCTGCTTGCGTGGACAGCAGGGTTTTCCCTCCCCAGTTTATCTGGGGAGGGAAAACCCCTGCTAAGCTAACCGCAAGGACAATATATATATATATATATATATATATATATATATATATATATATATATATATATATATATATATATATATATATATATATAACCACATAATTTAAATAAAAATAAAAAAGCACCACATAATTTGATTATATATAATATATATAATTAAATTATGAAATATTCGTTTTTCTTCTGATTTCTAGCAGAATAGTGATATCTCTGCCTCTAGATCATAGGTTCCCAAAGTGGGCGGTACTACCGCTCCCCAGTGGGCGCTGAAGCCTTCTACTATAGCATAGTAGAATCAGAAGCATTTGGGGGCGTTCAGGCGATCTAAGGGTTGGTGGCTCTTTATAGAAGAAATTAATAATATATATTTAAAAATTAATTATTTTCGTGATTTTGCGATTAGATAATCATTTAAAATTTAAATGCATTTTAATTCATCTTATGCCCGTCTTACACGATCAATTTTTTTTATCAATTTTCTATTTCAATTATTTAATCATTTGAAAATTTACCATGTCAGATAAAAATAGATGTCAATTTTCTATGTCAATGAGAAAATAGTGCATGTATATGTGTGTGTATAATAGGTTATGTTTACAGTAGCAAATATATTCGTTATATTTCATTTCAAAATATATATATAATATATAAAACCACTTTTCTAATTGATTTGTACAAAAAGAATTTTTGTACAAATCAATTAGAAAATTATATAAAACCCAATTTTATATAATTTATATAATGGGGGGCATTACACAATTTATGTCTTGCAAAGTGGGCTGTGGCCCGAAAAAGTTTGTGAACCTATGCTCTAGATCATAGGTTCACAAACTTTTTCAGGCCACCGCCCACTTTGCAAGACATAAATTTTGTAATGACCCCTCATTAGAACAGTTTATCGCGTTTTTACTCGTAATATTAGATTATATAAAATTGGCTTTATTTTTGTACAAATCAATTAGAAAAGTGGTTTTATATATTTTATATATATATTTTGAAATGAAATATAACGAATATATTTGCTACTGTAAACATAACCTATTATACACACATATATATACACTTTCTTTTCTAATTGATATCTATTTCTATCTGACATGGTAAATTTTCAAATGATTAAATAATTGAAACAGAAAATTGATAAAAAAAATTGATCGTATAAGACGGGCATAAGATGAATTAAAATGCAATATTTAAATTTTAAATGATTATCTAATCGCAAAATCACGAAAATAATTAATTTTTAAATATATATTATTAATTTCTTCTATAAAGAGCCACCGACCCCTAGACCGCCTGAACGCCCCCAAATGCTTCTGATCCCACTATAGCCCCCCCTAGAAGGCTTCAGTGCCCGCTGGGGGGCGGTACCGCCCACTTTGGGAACCTATGCTCTAGATTGATCACTGAACCCGAATCGGATTTATGATGTTCGGCTGGTTACGGACAAATTCATAGCCAGTCGAAAGCTAACAAGACCTATCAAGTAAATGAAAGTACCAAGGAACCAGCTCATCGAATCACTTGATTGCTGAAAAATACACTGACAAGCAGAGAAAAACAGGTTATTGTTCCTCTGTAATCGAGCCTTGATAAGACCCCGCCTAGACTACTGTGCCCAAATTTGGGCGCCATGGCTTCTTCTTGATGGGGAGAAGGTAGAGAGGATCCAGAGACGAGTGAACAAGATGAGAGCAGGTCTATGGAATGAACCTTATGAGAACAGGTTGAAGATCTGTGGGTTGCAGAAATTGGTGGATAGTCGGAAAAGGGGTGATATGATTGAGACATTCAAATTACTGAAGGGTTTCTATAAGATTAATTCAGAAGATATTTTTGAGAATAGGACTGGTGCTGGGAGGACTAGGAGCCATCCGTGGAAGCTGGGCAAAAGTGTGGTTAGCAAGGGTGTTAGAGCTAGGTTTTTTACTTGGAGAGTGGTGAATGAGTGGAATAAGCTGCCAGAGTCTGTTGTGGGTATCATGACTGTAAATGAGTTCAAGGCGAAGTATGATAAATACTGGGTGAATGTTGAATAATTATTCATGACATGATGTTAGGGCCTCCCTCGATGAGTCTAAAGACTCCTTGGAGTTGCTTGTACTACTACTACTAATAATAATCATAACCTTTTTTTTTTTTTAAAAAAATTAACAATGACATGGGCTAGGAAGTGCTCTGCATATCCCTAAAATTAATTACATATACTGCCGGATGGAAAAGGTACCCGTGTATCTTGTGGCAGGGTTTCTTGTGCTATGATAGTGTATCCCCCCCCTCCTACACACACAAAAAAATTACAGGATTCGATTCAGGTATTTTCTCGGCCAGTTCCCGAGTTAGTCGATCTTTGGCACAGGAAAATCGACTCCTTGTTACAAATAACGGTACAAGTGTTAACATCCTAAATTTTAATCTCGTAATTCTTAATTCCCCACCCTCCCCCAATTACTCTGAAATCATCGATAGCCATCGGCTTTCGTGATGGGTAAGGGTGCAGAACGACTTTTCACAATCTTTAAAAGCAAGTTATTATTATTATTATTATTATTATTATTATTATTATTATTATTATTATTATTATTACAAGGGCACCTCCATGAGTCCAAACACTCATCTCGGGAGACCCAATCTATCCGTACAATCTATCATACTTCTCCTTGAGCCCGTTAACAGACAAAGCACTCACAACTGACATTGACAACTCATTTCAGTCATTCGGAACTCACCAAGCAACAAATCTAGTCCTCATCGCTGCTAGCCACACCTTTATTAAACTTCCAGGGATTACCCCTTGTTCTGGTTCCTCTAGTCAAGTGGTGAAACATTTCCTCTTCATCAATCATATAAAACCATTTAAGAAACTTAAATGTTTCTATCGTATCGCCTCTTTTACCCTATCAACCAACTTCTGCAATCCACACACTCTCAACCTATCATCATAGCGAACATTTCACAGGCCACTCACCATTTTGATAGCTCACCTCTGAACCCTCCCTACAGCTTCCTCATCCCAAAGACATCCAGGGAACCAGACTTGAGCACAGTAATCCAGATGTGGGCATATCAAGGACTTACAAAGAGGAATAACAACTTCCTTATCTCTACATGTTAATGTGTTCTTCAACAGCAAAGCAATCTTATGGGCTACCTTAGAAACATTAGCAATGTGTCCTCTAAACTTTGAATCTCTCTACCACGATCCCTGAATCTGTAGTTTCATCTATTTCCTGGAATACAATGCCAACAACTGGCTATGCGTCACTTAACCAGTTCCATGTCAATCCCTATTTGTTCTAATTTGCATAACAGAGTTTCATGCGGTTTTCTGTCAAATGCCTCTGCAAAATCAACATGTAGACATTTTGTTTATCCAACTAAGTTGTTACTCTATTATAAAAAATTAGTGAATGACTAAGGCATGACAGACCTTCACCAAAAGCATGTTTATCCTCATACAGTATCATATTTTCATTTACCCGTTCTCGAATTCTTTTTTTTGACCAATTTTTCTACTACTGTTACCACCATGCCTTAGATACTGATTGGTCTATAATTTGCTACTGAAGTCTTAGAACCTCCCTTATGCAAGGAAATTATTTTGCACTCCCTTGGAAGGTTACCAGAGCTGAGACTTAAATTAAAGATTCTAGGCAGAGACATTGCTAGTTCCCTAGCACATTCTCGCAAAATCCTACCTGATATCTCATCTAATGCCGCAGCTGTATTTACATCGAGATTCTGAAATATCCTAAGAACATCCAATTCATCCACCTGTTCCCAAATCAGTGTCTATCACATATGTTAAAGCAGTAACTTCACTAGGATGATATAGCCTTGCAAAGTGGTCACTCAGTAACTCAACTATTTTATCTGTTTCTGTCTCCACCATTATCACTCATTAAGGTTAATCTTCCATAGTCATTCTTCCTCTTTCTTTCCGCATTACGAAAGCACTCTTTGTGATTTCCTTTGGCCCGCTTGGCTAGATTCTTCTCGTAATCTGATTTTGCCTTCCTTGCCATGCTGGTCACCTTGTTTGCCCGAGTCTTATTCTGTTCATGAATTTTCTGGTCACCTTTCTCTTATGTATCTATCCTCCACAACATTTTATTCTTCTGCAGTTCATGTTTAATGTTATTACTCATCCATCTAACTCATATTTGATTAACCCTCTGTACCTTAGGTATACAATTTAGTATTGCTTTATCTAGATGGCCCTTAACTACATTCCGTTCACTACTGATAACATTCTTATCCTGCTGTGTTTTATGCAACAGAATTAAGATTCTTCCTAAACTTGTCATAATCATCTTCCAAGTCAAGACCACATGGTCACTTTCGCAAATAGGAAATAAAGTCATAAATAAGGTTTTTGAGTGTCGGCCATTTTTCGTATATCGTAGATCCGTTCCTAAATCTACGATATTTTTTCCTAGTCTTGGGATTTTCTAGGACTATGAAATTTCTCTGATAAAAATAATTTTTAAAAATTTATGGATTATTTATGATGATTTTATAAAATCCATTAACGACTGCTAAATGAAAATGGCTGTGTAGCCTTGTGGGCATGGATTTTGCAGCCATAGCGTTATGACACCGAAGTTCAATTGCAGTCACCAGCTAAAGGAATTTTTTATAACCCCTTCTTTGACCAGTTCCTGCAGAGGCTGATGGGCTCAGGGGAAGGTATTCTACACAGTTAGCCAGTCAGAGATATCTTCCCCTACATTATCGCTAATTTTAAATGGCATCTAGGGAAGAGAAAACAAGTGTCAGCCATATATTGATCCCTAACGCAACATATTATTGCCTGAAACAGTGTGGGCGTTATCATCTATCTAAAAAGAGCAGAGCAGAGGTCAACAGCTACTACCTAATTAACGGGCTACAAACACAGTACCAGGATCAATATTAGATTAAACTTACAATCAAAAAAAAAAAAAAAATCAGCTAACGCCTTTTTATTCCCGTATATACGGGAGTAGGCGAGGCCATTTAGCCCTATCTAACTTTTGGAGACTGAGTGGGCAGTTCAATCTCCACTGGTACCCAATCAGAGACAGATGGCCCAAGGCTATCACTAATTAAGCGGTACGCAGTGAAGAGAGACGGCTCAAATGTGCCGCCATCTCGTGGTCTCTAACCCTAACACAATATATTTAATGTCTGAAATAATGTGAGTTCTACGGTCGATTTTCTTGAGTTTACAGGACGAAAAACCCGAGTTTCCGGGAGGAAAAACCTGCTTGCCCGTGCCAGAGATCGACTAACTCGGGAACCGGTCGAAAAAAGGCTTAGAAAAAGTTCCTCTAGTCGCCGACTAGACTCGAAACCAAGACTTCCTTCGTGCGGCCTAGCGCGATGGTGTGCAAACGCCACATCCACTGAGCTACACAGGCTCTAAACTTACAATCAAACTTTCAAAATTCATAATGTCTATAAGCCTTTTCTCTCTTAATGCAAGAGGATGTGCCTCTGCTCTACACAACAGAATAGTCCTTGACCAGGTACAAAAATATCATATAGACCTAATACTTCTGCAAGAAACAAACATCAACTCCTCAACCAATTTATCCAGAAGATGGGTAGAGTGGCCTTATGACTTACAGCACTCTGCAACCCAACAACATCATGGAGCTGGAGTTAGCCTAGGTGTGCATCAGAGATCTCCCTACAAACTAAAAGTGATTGCTGATGCTCACATAATAGCACCCAACCATAATACCTCGCATGTATTCAACATCTATATACCACAACAGGATGCTCTGGCATTACAAATCCTGGATTTCATTCAAAACCACCTTTCTAGTATAGACCAAGAACATATCATAATAGCTGGAGACTTTAATTGCACTCTTGACCAAGAAAAAGACAGACTTCAGTGTGGCGAACATCGTAGCCAATTAATAAACAAACTTCAAACACTGGTAAACGATAATGAACTCATCGACGTCTTTCGGCATCAACATCCTGATAAGAAATCCTACACATGGAGGTCAGCAATCACAGCGACAAATAGGCCACTCTACCAAGCACGACTGGACAGATATTACATTTCCAAACACACCTTGCCTCTAGTTAGAAACATCTCACACATCCCTTCCTACATTTCAGATCATTGCTTCGTCAAGCTGCAACTTTCAGTATCTTGGGAAGCATCCAAATCAGGAAGTGCCTATTGGATCTTCAACAATACTCTCCTGAAAGATCCAGCTTATATAACAAACACTCAGGCTTTAATAACCAACCTTACTCACTCGAAAGTGGATACTGAACCAATGAAAACATGGTGGCCCCACTTAAAATCACGAATAAAATCCTTTACGCAGATCTACAGTCACCAGAAAAATCAACAGAGGAACATTAGAATCCGGCAACTTGAAGAACAGCTCAAGTATCTCCCAGAAGAAAGCCCTGAACATCATTCTGCCTTCCAAGCCATGCAAAGTCAGACAGAATTATCGGCAAAAGGTGCCCTACTTAGATCGCGGCATACACAAATAAATCTTTCAGACGCCCCCACAAAATATTTTTTCTCTTTGGAAAAAAAATGCCAGGCAGTAAATTCCATCTCTGCTATCAGACTTCATGATGACAGCATCACAGAAGATCCTAGCAAAATCACCTCTGAAATCCTACAATGCTACAAGAATGCATACAGTACTACAGGAACATCCCATCATGCCATTCACGAAATACTGAAAGAAACAAAAAAAATCTCTGCAACAGATCGGAACAACTTAGAAAAGAAAATCACGCTAGATGAACTGAAAACCGCATGCACATCTTTGCCAAAGAACAAATCTCCTGGCCTTGATGGTCTCACGTCAGAGTTTTTCCAAGTCTTCTGGAATCAACTCGGACCACTTCTCCTCAAAACACTGCAAGAAGCCTACATCAATGGCCTCCCACAATCCGTCACGACCTCAGTAGCACGATTGATACCAAAGAAGGGAGACCACAAGGATATCAGAAACTGGCGTCCAATCTCCCTAATTAATACCGATTGCAAAATAATTTCCAAAGTTATAGCAAACCGAATAAAGCCAACACTGTCGAAGTTATTGGCCAACATCAAACGTACTCTGTCCCAGGAAGATCAATACATGATAACCTCCATTTAATAAGAGATCTCATCCACATCGCAAACAGCCAACATGAAGACCTAGCTCTCATCAGCCTTGCTCAGGAGAAGGCTTTCGACAGGGTAGAGCACGATTACCTTTATGAAGTTCTAAAGGCATTTGGGTATGGTCCTCTCATCATTGAAACAGTGCAATTGCTTTACAGAGATGCACACTTCTGCTTAAAAATCAACAACAGGCTCACTCGCACTTTGTCATACTCTCGAGGGATCAAGCAAGGATGTCCCCTCTCCGGTCAATTATATACACTGGCCATAGAACCCTTCTTAAAAAGAGTACACGACACCATCATCTCCAAACGAACCAGAATAATAGAGCCACATCAAAAAATTACCTTATCAGCATATGCCGATGACGTCACTGTAATAGTCCGAAATGAAGAAGAAATGACAGTAACCGAGGAAGCACGCAGACTATATGCACAAGCCTCAGGGGCCAAATTAAATTCTGCAAAAACCATGGGCTTGTGGTCAGGCAGATGGAAGTCTAGAAATGATTCTCCGATCGAATGTACCTGATCAAGCGAAGGACAAAGATACTTAGGTGTGCACCTTGGCAACACCAAAATATATAACACACTGAACTGGACACAGCTGCACAATCGTTTCAAATAGGTGCTAGGTAAATGGAACAGCGTTCGTTCCATGTCTTCACTTAGAGGAAGAGTACTAATAGTTAACCAGATGGCTGCGAGTATCTTATGGTATACCCTCAAAGTACTTACACCTCCTGAAGAATTTCTCCACCACATTCAAAAGGAAATCAAACGTTTCCTCTGGAACAAAACTCACTGGACAACATACCCTAAACTCTGCAAGCCACTCATCAAGGGAGGTCAAGGCCTGATTTCCCTTGAAAACAAGGTTAGATCTTTCAGGATAATCCTCCTCCTAAAAACACTTCGATGCAATCACACTTATGTGACCACCTTCGATTACATCAAGAAATCATCCACCAGAGGACTTACACTTTCCACAATCCTCAGAATGGGCAGTCCTGCACCATCTCCTCCTAAGCTACCTCTTTTTTACAAAGACGCTCTACAGCAATGGAAAAACACAGGACTTCATCACACACTCACAGGATCAACAGAATCAGCTGTACTTACAGAACCACTATTTGCGAACAAAACCATCACAAGTCTCACAACGGGCCAGCCTTTTCTTTTCCCTACATGGAACTGGGCAGGAATAAGAGTCATAGGAGACCTCCTAACCCACACCCTAAAGTGGAAAGCATTCACAAGCCTACCGATGAAGAACCCAAAAACTGAAAAGCAATATCAACAGCTGCAAGCCTCTATTATAAAAGCCTATCCAGATATCGCTACACCTCAGGAAATCCGTATTCCTTCTAGAAACTGCTCGGGGCCAATATTTCATCTTGTACAATCTGAAGCCTCATTTCCAATTCTTCCCTTCAACTACAAGAAAATATACCACTTCCTCATGTCAGTGTCCCCATCCTCGCCCTTCTTATACTCAGCCTTAACACTCTCATCTACAAGGCTGCATATACAACACACTTTTCAGTGGGACCTGCCATATAAATCAAAATGTGCCAAACCAGATTCCGATATACAGTGGAGACTATGGCACAACATCTTGCCAACTCCTTCTAAGCTCTACAAATTTCAGCTAAGAGAAACGGATCTGTGTCTATTCTGTGATGTTCCAGGTACCTTGGAACACAACATATCTGACCTGTCCCGCAAACAAAATGATAATCACCTATGCCCTGAATACTGCCTCGAGCACCTGTAACTATGCACACATCCAAGAAGACTACTGGAATTTAGTCCACACAGAAGAAAACAGACACAGAACATGCAATTTCCTCTTCATCTGCGCTAAGGCCGTCATCTACAGCGTCTACCTAAAACAGACAAGAAGTAACCAGCACCCATCCATCACTGAAACTGCACAAACCCTCATGTATATCCTCCGTCGGAAACTAAAAAGCAGGCTGATATTGGAAGTTGAGCACTTCAAAGAAACAAGAACTGTCGCGAAATTCATAGAGGCGTGGAATCCGACTGGTACCCTCTTCTGGATTGACGACGACAATGTGCTTTATCTGAAAGATAACTCAGACTGAAATTGAACTGTAAATTTTTAATTCATTTGTTGCATTCTGTATTGTACACCCGAAAGGAAAATGTTTTCTTTCTCTGAAATATATATATACTTAAAAACTTATAATATATAATATGTAAATAGTCCTTGTTACCTCTCGTGTAATGTTTATTTTAACAAGTTAAATAAAAAAAATATATCTATCTAGTTCGTGACGCGGAAGGGTGCAGACGTGTCCAAGGTCGCTCTTGCCTAAAGTTGTATTTTGTGCGGTCGAATAAGTCAATCTACTTCAAGATTTATACCTACATAATCGTAAGCACCTAATCTATCGCATTATAAAATTAGTTTTCTAAATTTGCGAAGCTAGGAAAAGTTATTTTAAAATTTAAAAATCTTCATTGTTCGTGTGCTTATTGTTACAACGGCATGTCTTCGAGTGCCGGGAATTTGTGATAGCTTGCGTTTCCCCTTATTCGCCTGAAGCAATGGCCAGTAAAAACCCCAGCATATCACCACCAACACGCCTGAGCTCAGCAGGAATCGGTCCAAGGTCGCGTGATTCCGATCAAGGAAAAGACGCCAGCCACAGCTCCCGAGAAGGAAAAGACATCAGTCTCAGCCCCCCGGACAACAACGGACAAAGGTCAGTACTCTCTCTCTTATGCCAACATTGTAGCTAATACCTCCGCGCGAATTAATACTACTGCAACAACCATCACTGCGCATACAAACGTTCAGCTAGCCAACCGCGTTTCCCGAGACAACGGAATTGTAATTTTCGCAATTGAAAATACCCCACTGGAAAAGTATCTAGACGCAGTAGCTCAACATGTTCCCCCAAAAAATATAACTCACATTTCAAGAGTTGCCGGAACCGTACAAATGTACTTTAACAATGCATCTTGGTCTGAGACATTAATTGAAAAGGGAATAGACATCGGAGCATGCCACGTGAATGTCTCACTAATCGCAATTGCTCCCACAAAAGTAACAGTGTCAAATGTTCCACCGGAAATAAGCCATCAAATGCTTCGCGGATTACTATCAAAATACGGCACAGTGACAGGTAAAATCCGCACGCTACGAGCCTCTACAACTAGGCCTGAATTCGCTCACATCAAGAGCTTTAGAAGACAGGCTCTAATGCACTTTGGCGACAATACAATCGGCTCCATACCCAAAATAATCAACACAGAAATAGACGGAGTACCCTACACCTTTTATATTACTGTTGCTGCTCAGTGCTTTTACTGCCACGAAGAAGGCCATGTAAGGAAGTTATGCCCGTATATACCCAGAAATGAGAAACCGGTCAACAATACTACCAACCCTAGCGGATCAGAGAATCAGAAGCAGCAAGCAGCCAACCCCAAAAAACAGAGCATCCCTAACAAACAGCAAAGATCTCAAGGAAACAGCTCTCAGTCGAGTACCGGGGAGACAAAATCAAGTGGTAGCACTAACGAAACCCACCTTTCGGAAGAACCTACACCAACATCGAGTAAAAGCAATCCTAGAGAAGAGGAAACAGAACACAGACAACTAACTAATGAAGAGGAGCAAGAAACAAAAACGGAAAAACAGCCAAAGACAAACCAGTGCAGCTGCAGCAGGGAACCTTTGCCTCCAAGCATTCTGGAACCCTCCCAACAGCCTGTAGAGGGGGATGAAGAGATCGAGCTTCTTGAGACCTCAGATGATGAAGAGGAAACTGGAAATGCAGGTCTTCCTCTCACTGAAGGCCCACTTACAAATGAGCAGCTTCAGAGCTTTCTTAAAAAGGTTCGAGGCTCTTCACAAAAACTGCTGACAGCCTATGACTACACCACTGACATCAGTGGCCTTATCACACAGCTGGAAGAATTAAGAACTATTCTGGCAGGAAAAAGAGGGAGAAAAACCACCAATCTCAGGAAAAGGATATACTACCTGATAAACGGGCTTGAATCCCAGCGGCAGCGTAACTATCCGTAAAGGAAGTGAAGATTACCGCACCAAATAAAACTAAACCATAAAATAATGAGCACCTCAGTAAATCTTCTCTCACTAAACGCTAGAGGATGTGCCACACCACTGCGAAACAGGCTGGTCCTGCAGCATATCGTTGCCCACCGGCCAGAAATAGTTATGCTGCAGGAAACTAACTTCCATTGCAACAGCAAAGCTTCATATCAACACTGGAAGAACTGGCCTTATACCATGCACCACTGTCCTGCCATACAACTTCATGGATCTGGAGTCAGCATTGGAATTCACCAAAACAGCGCTCTAAAAGTAGAAATAATCGATACCTTTCCTGTATGTGCAATATATGCACTCATTACAACTCAGACAGGGAAGAAAATATATATCATTAACATATACATCCCACAAAATGAACAGCTTGCAGTGCAGGTACTAGAATTTGTGCGAAACCACCTCAGCAAGGTGAATGACCACATCATACTTGCAGGGGATTTCAACTGCACTCTGGATCCTGCAATGGACAGACAGCAATGCCAAGAACATCGACACGCACTAGCTCAGCTTCTCCAGGATGTAATAAATGACTGCGAGCTGACTGACACCTCCAGACACTTGCACCTACATGAGAAAGTGTTCTCCTGGAGAGCCAAAGGTGGTCCTACCAGTGTCCTATACCAGGCACGGCTCGACAGATACTACACTTCGATGCACACAATACCCTACATCAGGAATGTCAATTACCATCCATCTCATGCATCAGACCATGATTCCATCCTTCTTAGCATTTGCATTCCTGGACACACCAGACACAAAGGAGGAGCATACTGGATTTTTTAACAACAGCCTACTAAAGGATACAGAATATCTCAGAACCTCCAAAATCTATATCGAAACTCTCATCAGAGATATACCTACTTCACAATCAATTTCCAAGTGGTGGTCACTTTATAAATCCAAAGTTAGGGTATTCACCCAAAAATATAGTCACAGAAGAAATTTGAATAAGCATTCAGTCCTTAAAAATTTGCAACAACAACAGCAATTGCATCATTCAGAATCTGAGGAATACCAATCCCTAGAAGTCACCATACGCTCACACCTAGAGCACTCTGCAAGAGGAGCACTAATAAGAGCACGACGCAAACATATTAACTTCGCAGATGCCCCCACTAAGTATTTCTTCTAACTAGAAAAACGCCAACAAGAGTGCACCACTATATCTGCTATTAAAACAGATAATGGAAACATCATAGAAAATCATGACGAAATCCTCTTACATACCTTGCAGTACTACAAAAATTTGTACCAAGCCAACTCAACATCTATGGAGGCCATGAATATAATTCTCTCCGATGTGAAAAGACTCTCACCAATAACAAGGAGTAACACAGAACTCCCCATCACGTTACACGATCTGAAAACAGCCTGCACCTCCTTACCTAAAGATAAATCTCCTGGCATAGACGGGCTCACCACTGAATTTTACCAGTCCTTCTGGGAACAGCTTGGACCTATCCTCTACAGAGTTTTTGTCGACGCGAATACCAATGGCTTCCCACTCAATATGACAACATCAGTTATTAAACTCATTCCAAAGAAAGGAGACGCGACGAAACTAGGAAACTGGAGACCCATCTCTATCACAAACACCGACTGCAAAATTATATCAAAAGCCATTGCCAACAAACTAAACCCGCTCTGAGCGAAATTATAAATAGGCATCAGAGCTATTCCATCCCTGGAAGATCAATCCACGAAAACTTACACCTCATAAGGGATCTCATAAGCATAGCGAATAACAACAGTAAAACAATGGGTCTTGTAACACTAGACCAAGAAAAAGCGTTCGACCGCGTTGAACACCTGTACCTCTTCAACTGCTTGAAAGCATTTGGCTTTGGTTCAGGCATCATTCACTCTATTAAGATGTTGTATGCCAAGGCACAGTTTTGCATGAAAATAAACAACAGGCTTACCATAACTGCACCATACAGCAGAGGTATTAAACAAGGCTGTCCACTCTCCGGTCCTCTTTACACAATTGCCATTGAACCCTTTTTGTGTAGACTCAGCATGCTGCTCAGGGCATGCCACCCTAAACTTCCCTACCAAACCATAACCCTGACAGCATATGCTGATGATGTTACAATCATAACCCGCAAAGAAGAGGACTTCCATAACATACAGATGGCATACCAACAATATCAGGCAGCCTCAGGAGCGAAACTAAACACACATAAAACCACAGGACTGTTGTGTGGCAAATGGAAAAACTGAACGGATTCCCCAATGTCTGGTACCTGGTCCACAGAGGGAAACAAATACCTGGGGATTTACCTCGGAAACACACCCTCTTATATGGATAAGAACTGGGAGGCACTGAACAAGCGTTTCAAGCAAGTACTAGGAAAGTGGGCAGCAATACGAGCCTCTGCCTCCACAAGAGGGAGAGCAATAATCGTTAACCAAATAGCCACCAGTGTCCTTTGGCATACACTAAAGATTCTTACGCCACCAGAGCAATTCATCAAACAAATAAAGTCAACCATATATCGATTCATATGGAACAAAACAAACTGGCTTTCATACTCCAAGCTATGTACTTCTCTCAAAGATGGAGGACAAAATTTGACCTCCATTGACAATAGGATAACAACGTTCCGCGCTCGATTTCTCCTGAATACCATACAACAGGAAATATCACACAAATACACCACTGAATATATTTTCACTTCTGCCACTAGAGGTCTCTCTCTCTCCACAACCTTAAGAATGACAACAGCTCAAGTGCCTGTAAA
This sequence comes from Typopeltis vanoorti, assembly GCF_054136105.1. NCBI lineage: Eukaryota > Metazoa > Arthropoda > Arachnida > Uropygi > Thelyphonidae > Typopeltis > Typopeltis vanoorti. The sequence goes on along the minus strand of NC_143550.1, from coordinate 74,225,962 downwards.
TTTAACAAACTTCTACAAAGATGCCTTTCGACGATGGAAGAAGCTAAACCTCCAGCACACAGTGAAGACAGCATCCCCACCTGAAATCCTCATGGAACCCATCTTTCACAACACGACGGTAAGAAGCCCGATCACTCAGAAAGAGTTTTTCTTTCCTCCATGGAGCTGGCGAAGCGTGAGGATCTTGGAGGACATTCTTTCTCCAAGCCTCACCTGGCGCTTTCCAAATTCTCTCGAAAACCTGGAATATGGGAATCAGTCTGAGCAGATAGACACCGTAAAGGCCGCTTTTCAAGCCGCTATGCCTGATAGCATAACAGAAGAGGGGCTTAGCCCTCCCAACTCAGATCTGGCGCCTATCTTTCTGATAAAAACCAATAACTCATGGGAGAAACTTACACCCAGCAACACCAACAAGATCTACAGCACTCTAACACAACAGTCGAACCAAAGCACTTTATTGAAAAATCCTGCATCATCTGATCAAACACTATTTCAATGGGATCTACCATATCGCACAAGAGCCATCAAACCTGACGCAAATATTCAGTGGAGAATGTAGCACAATATATTACCCACTCCTACTATATTACGAAAATTTAACTCAAACGTCTCAGATAACTGCCTGTTCTGCTACCAATTAGGAACAGTCCGGCATATCTACTTGGAATGCCCAGTCAACACCCAATTAATCAGTTTGTCTCGGGAAACGGCAGCTCTCACCTATGGTAGTCTTCATACAGAAGAGAAATATTTCAATCTCGTCCATGCGGAGTCAAATAACCATTCATTCTGCAACTACCTTTTCATCACCGTGAAAGCGGTAATATACAACTTCTACTTCAGACATACAAGACCAGACAGCACAGCAACTTCACAGAGAGAGGCAACTGACCAACTCACTGGAGCCTTCCAACAAAAGGTGAGAAGTCGGATCCTACACGAGTATCACCACCACAGGCAAAACAACACCTTAGATCTTTTCCACCAAGACTGGAATCCACGGAATCAACTCCTGGCTGAGCAGGGCGACTGCATTATAATTCACTTTCCAGCATAGAAGTGACACCATTCCCCCCAGAAAGAAAGGGGAAAAAAGAAGGATTGTTGTGCTTAACAGTGCGAAAATTAATCAGCTGGCACTCTCATGTAAATAGACAATATTGTGCAATAGAAACTCCTATGTTCTTCCACTTTTATGATCTTATACAGTATCATGTTAGAATAACTCTTAATGGCTTTAATCTAAAAAAAAAAAAAAAATGTAATTTGTCTTTTAAGTGACTTCGATGTAACATACTTTAACAAGAATATGAGCATATTCTTGTTAAAGAATATGCTCTCTTTCCTTACCTCTCTGCCTGACTGCAGAGAACCCAAAACCGGTTAATCCTGTAAATAAGAGTGTTATGTTCACAATAAAAAAAAAAAAATATCTATCTATCTATCTATATATATATATATTATATATATATATATATATATCCTGTGGCTTTCTCTCTTTGAGAGGGTTGCAGCTGATTACTAGGGAGATTAGGGAGATAGTGATGCAAGATGGTTTCATATATATATATATATATATATATATATTTTTTTTTTTTTTTTTTTTTTTTCAAAATTATTCCAAATTCGAGGGAGGCTATATATATATATATATATATATATGACTCAAATAGCTGTGTCATCTTCTTCTTCTTTGAGTGCCATCTCCTGTCGAGCTCGACGACTACCTTGTCAAATTTTGAGCAATTCTCTGCCACTCTGAGCAGTCTCTCAGATTTATGCCAGTCCACTGTCTGATGTCTTCCAGCCAAGATTTTCTTCGTCTTCTTTGTCCTCTTCTTCCATTTATCTTCCCTTTATAATCAATTGAAGTATCTTATATTTTTCATTACCAAGACCAAGATATGCAGTTTTCCTTCTTTTTATGGTATCTAAAAAGTTCACGTGGTTTCCCCATTTGTTCCAGTACTTCCTGATTGGATGTTTTTGCTGTCCATGGGACTATTAACATTCGTCTGTATAACCACATCTCAAAGGCTTCAAGTCTTTTTATTGAAGACAATCGGATGTTGTCTTCAAGGTTCAAGTTGCTGCATCATACAGCAGTACATTTAACCATGCATATTCTAAGCTCTAAATTTAAACTACCGTGACACAGTGTTGATTTTATCAAGAGAAAATGTTTTCTTGCCATTTCAATTCTAACTTTTAGTTCCATTTCTGGATTGTAATCTTCATTTAACCAACATTCGAGATATTTAAAATTCTGTCACTCTTTCTATTTGTTTTCCATTTAAAGAAAGGGTTGAATTAAGAATTGGTTTCTTGCTTATGACCGTGAATTTAGATTTCGTTGCTGTGGATGTGACGTTTGCACACCACGGCGCTTGACCGCACGAAGGAAGACTTGCTTTCGAATCTAGTCGGCGACTAGAGGAAATTTTTCTAAGCTTTTTTCGACCGTTTCCCGAATTAGTCGATCTCTGGCACAGGCAAGCAGGTTTTTTTTTTTCTCCCGGAAACTCGGGTCCCATAAACTCAAGAAAATCGACCGTAAAACCCATATTATTTCAGACATTAAATATATTGTGTTAAGGTTAGGGAACACGAGATGGCGGCACTTGTGCCGTCTCTCTTCACTGCGTGCCGCTTAATTAGTGATAGCCTTGGGCCAACTATCTCTGATTGGCTGCCAGTGGAGATTGAACTGCCCACTCAGTCTCCAAAAGTTAGATAGGGCTAAAAACGGCCTCGCCTACTCCCTATACGGGAATAAAAAAGGCGTTAGCTGATTTTTTTTTATTTATGATATTTATTTTTAATCCCATTTTTCACTCTCTTCATTCGCTAGTTCCAGAAGATTTTGAAGATCCTGAATATTGTCAGCCAGGATGCTGTGTCATCAGCGTATCGGATGTTACTGATGATTTCATCATTTACATTAATCCTTTCCTTTCTTCCTTTTAAGACTTTTTGAAATATGGCTTCTGAGTATATGTTAAAAAGAAGAAGTGACAGCACACATCCTTGCCTTACTCCTCGTTTGATGTTAATGGAGTCTGTAATAATGTCATCAACTTTAAGAGATGCCTTTTGGTTCCAATATAAGTTTTCAATGATCCTGATGTCTTTACCATCTAATCCAATTCTTTTTAATAGTGCAATCATTTTAGCATGTTGGACTTTGTCAAATGCTTTCTCGAAGTCGATGAAGCAAATGAAATATTTCCTTGTTTTGGTCAATACATGTTTGGAATAAGATTTGAGAACAGAAAAGAGCCTCTCTTGTTCCCGAACTATTGCTAAACCGAATTGGGTATCACTGATGATATATTCATATTTTCTGTGTATTCTTTTTTGAATTATTTTCAGAAACATTTTGAGAACATGACTCATTAGGCAGATCATTCTATAATCATTACAAGTTTTCGCATTTGCTTTTTTAGGTAGCATGATGAAGGTCGACTGTAAACAGCCTGTATCGTAGATCTTATTAAATAGCCTTACTAATATACTAATGTTGTCACCTTCTAATAACTTTACTCTTTCTGCTGGTATTCTACCCGTACCTAAGGCTTTACCATTTTTAGTAGAGTTCAGTGCACATTCTACCTCTGATCTTAGAATGCATGTATATTCCATATGTTCATAAGTATTTTCTGGGTTCTGTCTGTTATCAGTGAAGAATTCTTCCATATATTTCACCAACTCTTGTATTTTGTCATCCTTTTCGGATATTATTTCTTCCTTTTTGTTTCGAAGGATACAGAATTGTATTTTCTTAAATATACCTGAGGTCTCTTTCAGCTTTTTGTGTAGATTAAAATTGTCATGCTTTTCTATAGAATTTCTATTTCATTACATCTTTCATTCATCCAGATTTCTTTTGCTTCTTTGATCTTGCATTTAATAATTTTTGGAACCTCTTTATATTTTGTTGGAATATGATTTTTATATGATCTGCGTTGATCCATGAGAGAAAGAATTTCACCAGTTATCCAATCTTTCTTTTTTACTGCTCTATTAGGACACAAGATATTGGTACATTTCTCTATGAAGACAGATTTTAATTTGTCCCATGATTCATCAACCCTCGTGATGTCATCATTCTTGATACGTGCTAGCTCTTGATTCAGATCTTGACTCAATTTGTTTCTTATCTCTCGTTTTTTTTTTAAATTTTCCTAAATCAAACCTTTTTTGTTGATGTTTCTTAAGTATAGCTTTGAGTCTAAGTTTTAACTCTGCCACCAGCAGATTATGATCAGAAGCAATATCTGAACTAGGATAGGTTTTTGTACTCTTTATAGAACTTCGAAATCGTTGATTAATTAGCAAGTAATCAATTTGATTTCTGACTGTATTCATGACTATAATGTGATTCTCACTAGATGGCCTCAAATCCTCTGCTACAGGGGACATTATTACTATCATTGTTTTCTTGTGTTTTTATCCTAAGTGAAGTTAAATTGTTTGATATCATTAGTAGTACATCCCCATCCTCTCCTATCTCTTCTGTGATTCGTAAAAATAGTATACCCATTACACTCGATCCCAGTTACCATATCTGTTTCTGATAGCCAAATTTTACTTATGCCAATAATCTTAGGCCACAATGTATTAAATAAAGCAATTAAGTCAATCCCTTTCTTTCTGACGCTTGGGGTATTTGTATATAGACATTACAAATTACCACCTAGCCTATTCTTACAAGTCGATATTCAATCTATAGTATTTGGCTTTGCTGTAGAATGTTCTCATTTCATCACTAGACATACTCAAAAGTTCCGAACCCAAAGCGTATATTTCCACCCCTTCGTCAGATGCATAACCATGTTCAAGGCTTTTCATATTTTTATCACGTTTGCATACCATAGTTTTATATCAATCGACGAACATTTTTAGGGTATGCGAACAAATCCTAAATAAAAAAATTTAAAAAAAATGTGTGATTTGAATGAACAACAATACAAAAGGATCTTTTATATCCAATGCTGATCCACTCGTCTATATACGACTGTTGGAATTGTTTCTACAGTCTTTGAACCACGGAAAGACACATTCAACCATTTGACTATGTCAGCCTTTTGCTATCAGGAAATGTCTTATTTTCACAGCAGACACAGATGAAAAAAAAAAAAAACACTCTGAAACGCCTTTTTTCAGGCCATAGCTAATTTGCATATTTGGGAATTCTGCTGACAGTATCACTCATTTGTTGTACACAATAATCAGACTCGCCCGTCACTTTATGTAGCTAACATTCGGATGTTTTCCCCTTTTATTCCGAGTTGGAATTCAGTGTAATGATAAATTTCATTAAAATTAAAAATTACAGTAAAAAAATCGCCAGGTTTCTGTTTCAGATTTGTAAATTTAATTTTATTATAAGTCTCGAGCTTGCCCCCCCCCCTTTTTTTTTTTTTTCTGGGCATTAGACAAGAAAGATTTGAAATATTCCCGGAAATTCCCTGTACAAAACTCCAGTGAGGATTTAAAGAAGTTTGCCGTCTCTCTTTGGGAAAGTACACGCGTTAGAGAATTCATTTTATTTATTTAAAGATAGGGAACGCGGGTATAATCTGTGGTGTTGTAGCTTGATTGCTCTGGTTGCAGATGGACTGAATTTTCGTAAATTGCAATTTTTAACAGGTAATTCAAAGAGCAGTCTTTTTTTTTTTTTTTTTGAATATGGCAGAAGCAACTAAGACATGAAGCGCCAGTATACTGCGCCTGTTAACAGTGTGTGTGTGTGTGTGTGTGTGTGTGTGTGTGTGTGTGTGTGTGTGTGTGTGTGTGTGTGTGTGTGTGTGTGTGTGTGTGTGTGTGTGTGTGAAACAGGATAAATAATGATTTATCCTGTTTCTTGACAGGATAATCCACCATCTTCGTAGGAAATAGTGAAAGAATATCCTTCATCTTTTTTCTCAGATTTTTCTTGTGGGTTAATATGTTTCGTTTCTAAACATAATACACTAACAGAAGTCTTAATGTTTCTGCCTTAATTCAAAACAATCTGAAATATCTAATGGGAAAAAATCGTTTTATTATTATAAAATATCCATTCTAAGTACAAATTCAATGCACCATCATTGTTTAAATTTATTCATAATCTGCACACATACCAAAATACCACTTCCATGCCAAAAAATAAATAAATGAATAGATTTATGTTCTCTCTTTCTCTCAATCAATGGTTGCTGTGCGTGCTTCATATGCTGCAATTTAGCGGCAGCATTGGGAAATAGCCTAGCGAAAACCGCAACGTGATATTTTGCTTAATTATTGTATTACGTCTGTTTGGGTCAACAGGTGTTCGGTGCGTTTGGCGATTTTCTTGTTGTGTTTAAAATGAGCGATTTTCATGATCAACGAATTTGTGTGAAGTTTCGCGTCAAATTGGAAAAATCTTTCATGGAGACATTTGAAATGAAACAGCATTTGGGAACGAGGCTTCAGGCCGGACTTCAACGACTGGTAGAAAAGTTTCAAAGATAATCGATCTTCAGTCGACGATGATCCCCGTTCAGGACTATCAACGTCAAAAATTCACCAAAATTGCAAAAGTACGTGAATTCATCCGCTAACCGCCGTTTAACTGTTCATTAGGTAGCCGAAGGAGTAAGCATTTCAAAACTGTCTGTCATGAGATTCTTACACAATATTTAAACATAAAATGCACTGAAGCCTAATTTGTGCCTGGCCTTTTCACTGACGATCAAAACAAATTTGAGTTGATGTGAGCCAATAGCTTTTTAGTCGAGCTTCTGAGGATGAAAACTTTTTAAAAAACATCATTACCAGGGATGAGAAGTGTGCTTACGGCTATGACATCGAAACAGAAGATCAATTGTCACAGTGGGTATCAAAAGAGTCACCACGACCCAAAAGATCGAAACAAGTGCGGTTAAACGTCAAATTGATGATGACAGTTTTTTTTTTTTCGATTCTGAGGACATTTTCACAAGAATTTCTTCCACAAAGCAGGAAAATTAACAAGGAACATTATCTTGAGGTAATGCAACGTCTTCGTGAAGCTATCAGAAAGAAAAAGCCCAATGCTTAGAGGAAAAACCGATGGATACTTCATCATGATAATGCGCCCGCACGCACATCATAACTATTTTGACGAAACACGAAACAATTGCCTGATCTTGCACCACCAGACATTTTTTTTATTCCCCAAATTGAAATTAACGTTGAAAGGCAGACATTTTGAGTCGATTGACTCCATAAAGAAAAAAATATCTAGCGGAGTTGCGCAGTATCCCGAAATAAGCGTTCCAGAAATGTTTCATAGGATGGAGGAACGCTAGCAGCGGTGTATACAAAGTGAATGAGAGTACTTTGAAGCCGACAAGGACGAACAGCTTCTAAGTTAGACAGGAAAATTTTTATTCAATTTCTTTAATCTAAAAGAACTGCAGTCAAGAAACACGTTGTGATCTTAGTAATGCATAAAAATAAAGTTTTTCTAATTTCTTTATATCTAAATGAATAAACAAAAATCAAATCTACTCGACTCTCTCTCTTGAACAACTTTCAGGAATGGTGATTTGCCTTTTGTTCTGGAAAATTTCTTTAGTATCTATTTCTTTCTATCTTTTCTACATATATATGCTCCCTAGTTTCCATCCCCAGAAACTGCAGATTAAATACTATGAACCTTTATGCTTTCAAAATTTCCTGATATCTTCGAAATACAGGCAATCTGATCTCAGCATAGTAGTTGAGAGGTGATCTGATGAGAACATTATACAGATGAACCATCACCTTATCTCATCTAGTTCAGCCATTCCCAAACTGTGGGCCGCGGCCCGTTAGTTTGTTGAGGGGAGGACCGTGAAATAATGAAAACAAATTTAAAATGTTTTAAGACTCGGTGTGACATGTCAAATGTGTATGTAAGATGCTATAAATGTAATATTTGCATTTGATTTTTGCGATATTCGCTGCGTATGTTTTGTATTGAATATAAATACAATAAATATTACAACAATATATATCTATTACGATTTTTTTTTTTTTTCCGATGGGGGCCGTGAAATATTTTAAATTTTCCAAGGGGGCCTTTACATCCATAAGTTTGGGAAGCACTGATCTAGTCAATATCTTTCTCTCTTCTAGCTGCTCTCTAAGTTGTCTTCATGCATCTTAGCAATGTAACCTTATCCACTGTTATCCTAAGATTTATGTGCCAGTCTATTTTATTAAGTATAGTCTCAGATTTCTATCCATGAACTCAGCTACAGATGTAGAACTATGAGTGCAGATTGGTTCATGGATAGAAATCTGAGATTATACTAAATAAAGTAGACTGGCACATAAATCTTAGGATAACAGTGGATAAGCAGTTAAAGTTACATTGCTAAGATGCATGAAGACAATTTAGCGCCCTGAGGCAAACAATTAAATATCGCCCCTGATGGATCATAAGACAAGAATATAAGAAAATCTTCAATTGTTATTTTGTTTTTATTACAAGAGAAAGATTAATGCAAAACTATTATATAATAATATTAATTAAATGTTTGCTCTACAGGATATCACACAATAAAACTGTTTATAAGTGCTTCAAAATTTAAATTATAAGCTATGTCTGCCTCTATCGACATAGTTGCTAGACCAACCAATCTTTCTTGGGTCGTTGCTGTTCGCAAATAATTTTTAATCAGTTTAAGCTTGTAAAAACTTCTTTTTGCACTTGTTACGCTAACAATTCCTGTTGGCGTGGCGACGGCGCCTAGCGCAATATGGCTGAACGAGCGTCCTTATTAAGCTGCGACGTGAGGCAGGCTGCTTCTATGCTATACCCTATCGACGGTGCTGTTGGTACATAAACTTTATACCGGGCACGCATCTGACTGACTTTTGAGGCTATTCAAAAGTCAGTCAGATGCACATAATCCACAAACACATCAACTCAATATCTATCAAATCAAAAAATCAGCTAACGCCTTTTTATTCCCGTATAGGGAGTAGGCGAGGCCGTTTATCCCTATGTAACTTTTGGACACTGAGTGTCAGGTCAATCTCCACTGGTACTCAATCAGAGATAGCTGGCCTAAGGCTATCGCTAATTAAGCGGCATGCAACGAAGAGAGATGGCTCAACCATCTCGCCATCTCGTGGTCCCTAACCCTAACACAATATATTTAATGTGTGAAATAATGTGGGTTCTACGGTCGATTTTCTTGAGTTTACGGCACGAAAAACCCGACTTTCCAGGAGAAAAAATCCGCTTGCCTGTGCCAGAGATCAACTCGGGAACCGGTCGAAAAAAGGCTTAGAAAAATTTCCTCTGGTCGCCGACTAGATTTGAAACCAAGTCTTCCTTCGTGCGGTCAAGCGCTGCGATGTGCAAATGCCACATCCACTGAGCTACACAGGCTGCTTAATATTAAACGATTTCAAGTAGATATTACTGATACAAAGTCGAACAGTTCTGACACAGGTACTGAGTCTTGCAGAAACTTACTTTCCCCCTTCGGACTCCTTGATACTGTTGAGAGCTTTTGTTGCTCAACAACTATGATTCGCTATGATTGCAAGACCACAGTTTTAATCTATGTTTTAATCCACAGTCTTAACCTATGCCAGAGATTGACTGACACAGTCATCTATCAGCATATACTAAACCCATTCATTGCAACGATATCAACCAGAGGCTTAGCTAGAGGGGGAGGGGTGGCACTTTGAACTTTTGCAATTAATTCTCAAATACAGTCTCGAGAACTAATTTCCAAATATTGCAATATTACTGCGAATTTTCCTCACAGTTGCTGTAAGTGTTGTTAGTTGTGAGAGGAGTTTTCTAAATAAAACTGATTAAGAATTACCTACATTACTATGAGATAGACTTCTCCAATGTCATTGATCATTTTGCTAATAGAAAAGCAAAAAAATATCATTTTAGAATGTTGAAATTAAAGTTTCAATTCAGAAATAAAAATAGTGTTTTAATTTATTTCCCTATATGTCGTTTTGAATTTTTGTGGTATTTTTGGTGTGTAGTGAGAGGGGCTATGCCCAGCTAAATGCAAGCAGGCGAAGACAGAAGAGGAGATTGGTACCATCTGTCTTAATTTACTGCCCATTAGACATTCATGGCGAAGGATTTAACACAGCACACCATGCCGGCTCGGACGTCGCCCGGTTCAACAAGGTCCACGTTGCCATTTGGTAGCAGCTGCAGGGATGGCAATGAGAAGTTAGCGACTGGCGCTACCATATCACTGACAAAAATAATGGAAAATCTGGATCCAGATTCAGGCTCCTCAACCATTTAATGACCGGAACTTGGAATATTAGGACTCTACTACAATCAGATCAACTCATATTACTACAGCACGAACTAAAAAGATATGAATGGACTGTTATGGGACTTTGTGAAATTCGATGATCCAAAACAGGAGAGCTAACAACAGATGAACGACATTTGCGTTTTTACTCCGGATGTGACTGCAATGGAAAAGAAGGTGTCGGGTTTTTGATACACAAATCATCACGAAATTCAACCATATCAATAGCAGAATTGCTCTAGTCCGTCTGAGAGGAAAACCACTCAATATCACCATCATACAGGTCTATGCCCCAACCACAGATCACGAGGACTCCGAAGTAGAGGAGTTTTATGGTCATCTTAATGCAACAATCACCAGAGCGAATAGAAAAGACCTTTTGATTGTACAGGGCGATTGGAATGCCAAAATTGGAACAGACATCGACAAATATCTCCCATTTGTCGGACCGTATGGCTATGGGGAGACAAACGAAAGAGGTTTTGAATTGATCAATTTTGCCTAACAAAATGAACTTACCATTACTAACACTCTATTTTCCCATAAACCTTCCAGAAGATGGACATGGACTTCCCCGATGGTAAAACACACAATCAAATTGACCTTGTAATCACAAGAGTTAAAAACTCCATCAACCTCACAAGAACCAGATCATTTCCTGGAGCCGACATTGGCAGTGACCACAACATGGTCATCGCAACTGTGAATATGAAAATGAGGGAAAGATTACCTACAAAAGCTCTAGCTACACCACTGATATCAATTATATGGTAACGGAAAATCTAAAATGCAAACTTAAAAATATCACAGTATAGGTATTCCTTTCACCAATCACCTATTTTGCTTTATGGTTTAAAATGTCAATTAAATTACTAAAATGAGATCTTTGAGTCCATGTTGACCACAATAAATAATCTACTCTGGGAATGCTAGTTCTATATAGGAGCATTATTAACCTCCCCAAAAAATATCCATCAGCACTGAAGAAATGAAAATTGCCGTATAGTTCGATATACTCATTTTACTATCATTCTTATACCGCAGCAATATTTCACCTATTTTTCTCTCTTTAGTAATTTTTCTAATTTATAAGATATTTAGTAAAAAACCTGGCCAATGATATAACCAGAGTTAACACACCCTTCACTGAACCAACACAGTGAAGAACATTTATTGCGTCTAGCCTCACGGACTGTTTATACACAGTGTTTAGTACATGCATGTTGAATATATAGTTGTTTTTTTTTTCTCCATTTACTTTTGATTCTCCGACATTCCTTTAGAAATGTCGGAGAATCAATCTTTATTGCCAGTGATTCCTAAAGAATCAATCTTTAGGCCAGTGCTTCCCAAACTTATGGATGTAAAGGCCCCTTTGGAAAAATTAAAATATTTCACAGCCCCCATCGGAAAAAAAATCGTAATACAGACATATATTATTATAATATTTATTGTATTTACATTCAATACAAAACACACACAGCAAATATTGCAAAAATCAAATGCAAATATTACATTTTTAGCATCTTACATACACATTTGACATTGCACATTATCTTACATTTTTATAAGTTTTTATAAGATACTATTGTTATTATACATTTGCAGTATAAGCACATGAAACGTTTCTTTTAAGATAAAAAAAAATTCTATTATGTTCTACGGTCGATTTTTCTGAGTTGTGAGTTTAAAATTTTAAAAAGGTGTCTAGGAAGCAAAAACCCACGTCACTGTACTACAGATCGACTAACTTTGAAAATGGCTGAAAATATAGACATAGTTTCTTTAGTTGGAGAACAGTATCGAACGAATACCTGCTCTTTCAAATACGTAGTGTTGTGAAAGATTTGACACAAGGCTATACGACGTAATCCACTTAATATACAAATATGTACCAATATTCGTCATGCCTGAGAACTTTTCTGGAAATCACATAGAAGCGTGCGTACTAGTGGAATATGTGTGGGAAAAAGTAATACTAAAATGAGGAAATGAAACAAAAGATCCTCTCAAACCAATACGAGTACCTGTAATAAATTATTATTATTATTACATAACATCTCCAGGGAGTCCAAAGACTCATCGAGGGAGGGCACCTACTATACAACTCTGTCTCCACTAATCGCAACTACCTTCATCATCTACACCAACGCCATCTACCGCCGACCACCACCACTAATATTTTCACAGACAATCACAAACATCCATGCCCACGGTGGGATTCGAACCCACAGCCTTTTTGGCTGGATGTAAAGGCTAACTACTCGGCCAACCAGGCCGGCAAGACAAATAAATTGTTTATTTTTGATCTTATGAGGTTGTGTGAAGTTCTGCAATTTGTGGCCATACCAAAAAATAGCACAGAACATCAGCCTGTTAGAAAATCTAACAAAATTATGTTAATACCTGATTTTATAATAAAATAGATTTCAAACAGGCAGCTTACTTTTTTTTTTTACTCTGCTTGAGTAAAGAAAAAAAAAAGAGATGGCTTCATGTGGAAATGATCTATTTTTCAGGTGATACAAGTTAGAGTTCAAGATGAGAGAGAACAATTATTGCTATATATGATTTCAAAATATTTCAATCTATTTTTATGTCCATGCAAATTCCCCTAATCAAACAAAAACTGAAGACTATTTCATAATTTTTTAATGATTTCAGATAATGAATTAAAGTAAAGTTAATTCTCAAACAATATGTTGAAAGTGCAAAGGTACACTTTCTTGTTACTGAATGGATTATGGTCAGTGCATTGCCATGTAGTTCCCCAACACAACTCTATATAAGATAATTAATAATGAAGCCTAGAGATGAGAAAAAAAAGACTATAAAACATATATTTATTGTTAAAAATTTTAAATTGTGGTAATAAAGAACAGCTTCTTATTCTTTCTTGTAATCTAGCCGATAAGAATCTCTGTCCTGCAAGGTCTCCTTTTAAATAATTAATAGCTAAAGATCAAACTATAGTTGTTATAGTTTGATAACAACTATGGCAACTATTGTTATAGTTGTTATCAAATATATAAGATATTTAGTTGCTTATTTCTTCACAATAATCAAATATTGATTATTGTGAAGAAAAAGAATCGCTATAAACTTTGATTAATATTATACTCCAGACCGAATAAAAAACTAATTATTAATGACATAAAGGTAGCCTTATAGTAGTCAAATTCCACTCATTATAGCTACGCTAAAATGTGTATGAGCAGAGTAAACTACGTTGAGGAAACTTTTACAAGATAACTCATGCTGAATAATCATCATATCCAATTAGTGTTATGTCAGCACTACAAATGCGCTTTGGAATATGTGAACGCGCCTCGTTTCCAATCGTTATGATATTGTTGTATATTGCTGAGGAGTAGATAATTTGGACATATAACATACGAGCATGAGGAAGGGGGGGGGGAAGAGAAAGAAATAAACATTTCAGAATACTTCCGTTTATTATAAGATCTTTTAAAAAGATAATTTTCTTTACCCTTGCACGAATATCCGGGTCGCTTTTGTCAGCAGCTGAGGTAGAGGCTAGAGTTTCCAAGGAGTCGGAGGAATCTCCTTCTTCGTATTCATACTGAAGCAGTTCATGTGTTTTGTATGCAAACTCCGGATGCTTTTTCTTCCTTGAAAGGGTAGGCTCTATTGCAGCGTCAGCTGAAAAGATTTTAGAAAAATTAAAAATACGAAATTTAACTATTATGTAAATTTAATCTTTCTTAACACTTTTCTTTTTCTTAAGAAAGTTAAACCATTCTTACTGGTTAAGCCATTTATGAATAATAAATGAATAAATAAATAAATTATAGAAATTCCATGAGAATTTACTAATGTCAAATTTGGAATGGTGCATGCATTTGCATAGAATATAATTAAGACAGTATATTCACTTGGTCGTTCATTCAAATATCGACTTTTACATATTTGTATTCCATAAGATCGAAAGAAATAAAATGAATATGCAAAAATTAAAAATATGAAATAAAATAATCAGATATACAACTAAAGAAAAGAAAATATAAGTGAAATGACGTATTTACTGTTTATCAGTTTTGTTTTGTTTTTAACCATATTTCATTACTGTAGGTAACGCTGTTGTAGATTCCCTAAATAGTTTCTCTTCGGATTTTCTTGATAATATTCTAGATTTTACGTTGTAAGATTGTAAAATATCTAGGATTGATATTCTCATTTCTCATTTCTCGATGCATATAATTGTAACTGTTAGTGTTCACTCCAAGATATTTAAAATGATTCACTTTCTGAAAAATATAATTATCAAGGGCCAAGTCATGTAGGTTCTGTGGGTCCTTGAAATTAACATATATTTCGTCTTTTTCTGGTTCATGACAAGAATATTAGCTTACTTGCTTTAATTAAATTATTCATAAATATAACAACCTGAGGAAAGTCTCCAAGGATAACCATGTCATCAGCGTAAGCTAATAGGCTGTTCTCATTACCATTCTCTTTTGTTTATTTAGGTGTGTGTTGGGACTTTTTCCAATGCTGGTTTGGACAGGATCAGTAAGACACTATCTTCTTGGTGAAGTCCAAATTTTATTTCAAAACTTGAATATTCCTGTAGGAAGCGTACTTACAGAGGATGTAGCGATTATTCTGCTGTATCATATTTATATATAACTCGTATATATTTGGCATTTCAAATATATATCTCATTACATGCCACAGTACGTTTCGACGTATACTGTCATATGCTTATTTATAATAACATAAAAGTCCACAAATAATAGATATAATTCTTTATCAAATTCATAATGTTTTTATAAACTGTCGGAACGTGAAAATATAATGAGTTGTAGTCTTTCCCTTGAAAGAAGCGAGATTAGTATCCGATTATGTTTGAAAAATACACATTAATTCATTTCTAGATCAGTCTTGTATACCATTAAAAGTAACCTCCTGCTTTTTTAAAAAAAAACTATGTTGACGATGACTAACAAAACTACTGCTTTATCATTTCGTGGTCTGCTGCGGATCTCAATCCCTTGATTACAAACAACACCGTCATTGGACTGTTGGATCAATGGAAGAGGGTCCTTTGGAGAGATGAATTTTGGGGTACATGATCTGGCAATCCGATGGACGCGTCTGCATCTGGAAGATGCTTAGTGGACGATACTTACAGAAATGTCTTGTATCGAAATTTGGAAGCTGTAGAATAATGATCTGTGGCTATTTTTTCTGGTTTGGACTGGGTCCATCAGTTTCCGTGTCCGGATTTTTAAACACTGATGCCTACCATGGCATTTTTGACGATTTCATTCTTCCCACACTGTGGCAACGGTTTGGAATAGGCCCTTTCCTGTATCAGCAGGATAACGCATCTGCTCATAAAGCAAGGGCCCTAGCTCCGTGGTTTGGAGACATAGAGGTGGAAGAACTATACTGGCCAGCCCAAAGCCCTGACCTTAACTCTGTTGAACATCTTTGGTATGAGCTGAAGCAAAGGTAGCGTGCCATATTCACTCCCCCAACCAACATTCGTCAGCTATTCTCCATACCAGAGGAAGAATGGAAACGAATTCCAGCAGCAGCTTACCAGAGCTTAGTGGAGAACCCAGACCGAAGGATAATGGTTGTAATAGCAACGAAAGGAAGCTCGATCTCGTATTGACAGCAGCGCTGTAGCGATGTAAAATACAAACAGTATTTTACGTTGCTGTCCGGACACTTTTGGCAACATAGTGCATTTGTGTTTCGATATTTGTTGTGCGCTGTGATATTACGCTTCATGAAATGTACAAATTCTTTTTAAATTCTAACTTATTTGTATTCAGATCATTTTGATTAATAGTAACTAAGATTATTACTGCATGGATTATACGAACCAGGTAAGCTAAAGCTCAGTTTGTTATTTTTGCTGTTATTCTTAATCCAGTCCATAACAGCTACTTTCTCCTTTTAACTACTCTGCTTATGTTTGTTATCTGAAACAACTTTCTTTTATAAATATTTTCTGTAGTCTCTTTCTCTCTTTCTCTCTCTCTCTCTGCGTGTTTGTGTAGCTAATGCGAACTGTCACCAAGAATCAAGTTCTATCACATACGAGTATTAGTGCGCAATATTACGAGTGTTAGTGCTATATTAACCTTTCACTTACTATTTAATAAAAGGAAACATTCCAAATATTAGTGTTAAAATCTTGGCATTTATTATAGAATGTAATTCTGGAATAGAAACTGTGTGAAATTTAATTTTTCGTAAATTATAACATTGTAATCACATTAGAGTACAGCACACTTTACCATGTGAGATGACCAGCAATTAGTAAAGTTTATAAAGAAATTGTGCATTCTTTGATGGTTTCCTAATCTTCGTCTAGACAAGACTGAAGACAGAAATTATTTACTTCGCAAATCTGGTTAATATTTGGAAATGCGTAATGACTGTTCAGGAACGAAGAACGCGCAATTTCTTTTTGTTTCGTTTTGGAGATAGACTGTTCGTTCTTGTACGACTTCCTTGTGTCTGTATTGCACATGACAGACAGTCAGTGAACTTTTACGCACGCACGCGCGCGCGCACGCACACACACACACACACACACACACACACACACACACACACACACACACACACACACACACACACACACACACACACACACACACACACACACACACACACACACACACACACACAAAGACGTAAGACATTGATACGACATGTATCAGTGTCTTTAAGTGAATATCATACTAGACAGTGCTTCAGCGAGTCGCACTGGAATGAATTTTGCAGTGATATCGAAAGAGAAAATAATGTGGTATCAGGAAAATTAATGGTATCTTCAGACGTAAGCTTATGGTTTAGGCACCTCCTACTTAGACAGTTTTTTTTTTTTTTTGCAAAATGGAGAATAGTAAAATAAAATTTTAACACAGGCAAGTAGGGCAGTTCTCTAAAATCATACATGCCAAATGAAAAAATAAACAAATAAAAATAAAAGGGAGAGAATGAAAGAAAGCTTTCCAAATTATCAGATTAATTCATCTTCGGTGTAAATTTGTAATTGCATTCTGATCTAATGTAAATCTAAATTTTCCTCATAGAAAATACTAATATACTCGTATTTAGCTTAATTTATTATATATGAATAAATGAATTTAATCACTTGGTGTCAAACTATTGCCCTCTATAGAACAAAATTGCTGGATTATCTAACCCTTAATCCGTGTATGGTACCAGCTTTGGATTTTCAGCTTTTTCCCTCTGATTATTTGTAAAAATAGAACTGGTGTCATTAAACACTGGTCTCGAAGTATGGAGTTAGCATCTCATCACTCTTAAAAAATAATTAGAAGAATGAGGAGGATAGAGATGGAGACGGAATTAACGGTTAAAACATAATGAATAGAAAAGATATAAGATGAGCAATAACTGAAACAGTAAACGGGGAAATCAAAGTGAACAGAAATCCTGATGACTATCTGGATTTGTAAAACTAGACATAATTCTTATTGTGAATATTTGAGTATATGGCAAATTATGAGTAGCAGTTAGATCATGTGTCATGTGAGCTAATTTCTGAAACAAAAATTAAAAGTACTAAATTTAAAACAATACCTCAAAAAATTAAAAATATTACGTTTGAAAAATGAGTCAAATAAAAATTCCCTACATTTATAAATCCGCATTATATTTATGTTTAAAGACGGAACAAAAGCACTACTTGCTGTTCTCAAATACTCCCAGATATCGAGAATATGCAGAATTTTCGCTCCTGGATACAAAAATATGAATGATTCCAATACAGGCAAGCCTCCGTGCTTTGTCTGTATCGATGATGGCTTTTAGTTAAAAAGATATGGCTTAGAATCCCATCCAAGACGCGAAGAACCTTTATAAGAACCTTCAAATTGAAAAGGTGTGTTAGCAGTTTCATATGAAAACAAGGCTTTTTTTGTTCCTGAAACTCTGATGGATTTTTCATCCCAGCAAACAGGAAACACAAGCAGTTAATAATCACTGACCTCATAGCCTTAGCTGCTTCGACGATAATTCAAAATAACTCAACGCTTCTCTTTAACATTTTTATATGCATTTTAATGATATTTATTATTTTAATTTCAATATGCACACGAGAATTACAAAACCAGTAACTGACCAGAAAACAAACTGGATCCATTCGTAAACGACAGAAGGAGAAGGGAATGACACTAACCTGAATTGTCTTAGAAATGTTAAAAGAGATGACATGAGTTTTCTAAACTCATACTTTAGAGAAAATATATTGAATAAAATCAGAATGGTATAAATAGTGGTACAAATGGTATAAGAAGTGAAAATACATTTACAGTACTGTACTGTATTTATCGACACCGTAAGTTTATGTCGTCTGTTTACAAGATGAATCATATGTTTGTCAGTACCTATATCAATATTGTCTTAATAGGTGCAAAACACTGTAGATGGTATATACGTATTACTAATACTAGACATCAAAAAATGAAAAGATAATGTGAAAAAGAAATTCATATTTATTTACTGCTATAAGGATTCATGCATTGATAACGAAGAAGCACCAATATGATTGCTTTATAGTAGCCTAGTGTAATCTATACGATTGCTTCGCGGTAGCCTAGCCTATACACTAATGAATGAATCGTTATAAAATTTTTATTCTATGCTAATTAATTTAATTAATTAACAAGAGTTAATTTTATGCAGTTATTATTTAATACGGGATCTTTACGTTTGTTTACATTTCTCTCGACTGCATGTGGCCATGTACAGTCTGTAAGTGTGTGCTTATGTTTTGATAAATTTAAACTTCTTTATAATAGATTTGTGTATACTTTATGGTACTAAATGATAAAATCGACTAGTGTTTACATATAGACTAGTGTGTTTTATACATTCATGACATACCTAATTTTTTCTTAATTTTTTTCGATATTTCTAGGCTACGCGGTTCGTCTGCAAGTTTTTTTTCAATTGTCTCAAATCTCCAAAAAAATCCAACATATTTATTCAAAGAAAAAAAAAATCTCCGCGTATAAGTGGAACCGCGCATTCAAACCCGCGTTCTTCAAGGGTCAACTGTAATATTAAGAAGCTTGCTTAGATTATACCCACCCGCATGCACGCATACTAAGTCGTAACACTAGCAGCGTTCACCTATGATTAACATTACATCAGTTTTAAATAACAAGCTACATCTCTCTCTGTACGGCTTGATGGTGTTATCATCTTCTAATTTCAGTGCAGATCTTTATTATGCGTCATTTGTAATACAACTGGTATCCATCTATGAGATAACAACAGTTGGATTAAATACGCTTTGCATTGTATAAAAATAGGATTTGGACTGAAAAAAAAAAAAACTGAACGAATATTATCATTTTAACGAGCATCGTTTATTATGTAAGTATCTTCGAAAGAATGATGAGCCATGAATGTGTTCGATTATAACGGGGCACTAAAATTGTAGCGAGTAATGAATGTGCTAGCAGGATTGGAGGACGTACACCATTAACCCTGCACAGAGTGTTACGTTGAGAAACCTTGCACATCCATTAGGGGAGACTCATCAATTCTATGAGATTGATTGGCTTGGTTGTTTAGATTACACCAAAGTGTGCTTATAGGCTATGGGCAGAATAGTGTATCGTCTGTAAATTGTCCGTGTGTATTCTGCAGCCAGTTCGACTGTTTTGGGAGTAAAAATCGGGGTTTATGAGTATAAAACTCTTGCCACCTTTTGTGAAAGGATGACTAAACTCTTGTTGAAAAGCAATTATAATGCTTTCTCTTAGTATGAAGAGAATCGAATCCAGGCCTTTCAATCAAGGGTCATTGCCCACCATTCTATAGAGTAGCTTATTGGTGTATTCTAAATTACTGCTCCGTAAGTTAGTTTTTAATTATTAATTGTTCTTAATTTTAATGATCTGAAACAATTGAGCCTTTTAGAAACAAAATATTTTCAATGAAGAAGAAAGTAGTAAAATAGATTTTTCTTTGCGAAAAATGAATCAGAATCTTATTTTCTCCATAAGCAATCAAAAAACGGGTTATATATATTAGCTTTCTGAATAATAACATACCATTAAAGTGAAAAAAAAAATAACTAAGTAAAATTTAGTGCCCCGTTATAATCGAACACATTCATGGCTCATCAAGATACTTACTATATTACTTACCATGAAGATACTTACTATATTACTTTTATATAGTGAATTTTATTTCTTTATAAGCGAATTGTTCCTTTTGTAAATTTACATTTCTTTTATTTCTAAAATAATCGTTTTTCATAGAGTCCACAATTTATTGTTCACCAAAATACCATTTCCAAAAGATTTACATACTTCCTGCACCAAGTCCCTACAAAATCGCAACAATCCTGTTGTATATATTTATCATTTTTCCTCGATATGGTTGGCTTGATTATGCAATTCGAGTTCACAAGTTTTTCGTATTCTTCATAATATTGCGATTTTCCACATCACTCTAGCTCGAACGATGTCTTCACAAGTTGTTTGTTTTGAAATGCATCCATAAATTTTTTCTTGTCGAGTGCTCGCGGTATAATTGCTTGCGCCACGAGCACATTACATGGTTCTATTTGCAGCGTGTTGCCAACATCGTAAATTTCTTGTAACACATTTGTACTATTTCTGTTGCTTGCTAAGCGTTTACGTATAACGTGGCCCGCAAATTCACTTCCATAACATTATTATCGATATTCTAATGTTAAGGACGAAATATTAAAAAAAAAATTTAAAACGCTGTGAATATTGCTTTCTTGAATTATAGAATCTAGCCAACAATTATTCACTGACATTTCCGTTGCGGTAAAACCAGTACTGTTTCTCAAAGATAATTCAATTTATTTTCAAATTCCCACTGGCATTTTATTCTCTCTTCCTTTCGTTTTTGTTTCTCAGCGACGAAAGGTTTATTTGTGAATCTTTAGTACATTCGTCCCGCGGGTAAGTTAAGGAATTTTTTTTGTTGTTCGTATTAATTTTATATGTATTTTATTTTTTATTTATTTTTATTTTTTTTACCAGGTCCGAAAACCCTGTTTTAGAGATCACACATGGACTTTTTTCAAGTCACTTCAGGCCTCCAATAAGCAGGGAGGTGATCTCACACCAGGCGATGAAATCCATCTCCCACCTAAAAGCAATGCCCATTAGTTAGAAAGATCTGGGTTCGAATCTCGTCCTAGGATACAAAGAATCTTTATAAGAGTTACTTAGCTGACGATGAATTAGCCGATTCCATGCCGAAGTGGACCGGGTATTCCTCCGGTAAGACAGATAAATCCACTGGAACACACTGGCCGAAGTATTAGTTGTTTCCTCCATAATATCAAAAAAAAAAAAAAAAAATACTAACCTAGGTACAAAATACCGCAGGGATAAAGCATCGAAAACTCTACCATCGCATAACAGCTCCAATATCAATACGGTTGAGCATTACTTGCATTTTTGGTGCAATAGCTCGAATATTAATCTTCTTGATGGCATCTGATGTAATACGGAAGAAGGCACCCAGAACGAAAACAGAAATAGAAAATAAAAACGACAGTGAAGAGTGCGCTATCATAAAAATTCATATGGACATTGTATGGACGTAATCGCTACAATGATGTGCTTTGCTTCAGTAACAAAGGCAAAAGATAGTCTAACAACACTTTAGTTGTACCAATTTGTTCTATTCCTCATACCAGCATGCCACTGGTCATTTACTACAGAAAATCGGAGCTATTTGGTGTGTTGGAGAAATTTTTGTAACTTCATCAAAATAACGAATGCTTGTATTCTTGATGCTATCATTATTATTTTTGTAGGAAAATTGTGTTAAGAATATGACTTACATTTACACCTGGTATTTAGTACACTACTTAAGACTAAGATATTACTAACACATTACTTTGTTATATCCCTTTTATTATTATGTCACACCTTCAAGGAGTCTAAAGACATGTCGTGGTAGGACAAACTACTCCACTACAACTCACCGTCTCCCTTACTTAATCCTCCAACTGCACAACACCATCTAATGCCCACCACTACTGCCACCAAAATTGTATTTTGTCTGTAAATTCTGTATGTTCACATGGCCGATTTGCCGGATGAAAACCCCAAGTTACCGAGAGAGAAAAATCCTGCCAACCCCGGATAAGATCAACTAACTCACCTTCAACTGAAAATGTCTACATAAAGATTCCTCTCGTCACGACGAGAATCGAACTTAGGTCTTTTAAGTCGAAGGGCGCAATGTCCGTTGTTCTTCCATTTGCTGTACGGAGGCGCTGCACTATTAAATGTCACTCATTAAAATAAACCAAATAAGATAAACAGATACGCTCTTGCAGTGTGAAATTCCTTGATCTCACACTACGTAAATAATGTACTTTCTGTGTTTTCATTATCAAAAGAAAAGAGTAACCGAAACAGAAAGCATTTCTGTTTTCTTATGCTATAGGAATACTGTATTTGATACTGCGTATGTCCATTAAGTTAGCTTAATTTGCTGAGTTTGAATAGCAGGCATAAACATAACAAACGTAGTTTCATTGGCAATGGCTACACCCATTTTTACTTCTCCCTCTTCTTCTTCTTCTCAGATATTATTATGCATTTCTAAAAAAAAAAATATATTCAAAAGAAAACCGATTTCTGTTGAAATAATTTTAGAATGGAAACCTAAGTAGAAAGCAGGCAATAATTAAACCTCACGTTTGTGAATACATATGGGAGTATACACCACAGAGAAAATAGAGCCAGGCAAAGGTAAGTGGTTAAGACGCAAACTCGGTTCATTAAATCTTAAGTTTGAATATTGGAAAAGAGTTGGTTTGCATGCTCTGGTCTCAGAGCGTATATTTCCTTGTAATGAGGACTTAGATTATATGGAAGTTCGAAGAGCAGTAGTCGCATAAAGCTGATTGCCTCATCAATCATGGGTATCATTGGGGAGCCAGGAAACAGCCGTTTCTTCGAAAGTGATAATCAAAATATCGTAGAGTTGGCAAAAGATGAAGTTTAAACTTTTGAAACCAAATTTGAGAGTGAAGCAGAAATTTGTTTGAAACTTTAATTTCGAAGTCACTTTCTGTTCGATTTTTATAAAGGATTGTGCTTGGTGTTTTTTCCAGAAGCAATGGACCAACACTTTAGACACTTGAAATGGATTGACTCATTTGTTAATTATGCCTTTCTGTATATTAAGCATATATATCAACATACTTTAATATTAAAAGTTTGTTACAAATCCAGAAAAAAAATTGACATGCTTGCAGTTTATTTGGCGGCACTGAAAATAATTTGTGTGGAGCTTACTTTCAAAAAAAAAAAATCATATTATAAGGAGAGACTTGTTTCCATGCTAGAATTCTCTCAAATTCCATTATATCTGATTGCCTTGAAAGTCGCTAGTAATGGATAACGTCACAGTTAATGCGAGTCAAAATCTAATAAGAAAAGTACAGAGTGGAAGAATTTCATCCTCCCGTAATACTTGAAAATGAATATACATAGTCCAAATGATAATTAGCATAGAACCAAGAACCGTACATATTTAATGAACGTTGTTCACACTGACTGTGGCTGCGTTGAAGTTTCGAGTGCTTATTTCGTGCCCAAGTCGCTTCTCCTATTTTCATTCTTGGAAACAATCGTTACTGAGCAAGTAATAACGAGATACATATAGATGATGAATGAGATGATGAACACGAGTGGAGATAATGTGCATCATTGTCTAACCCCTGATTTTACATCAAACCATCTTCCTGTATTTCCTCAATTTTAACTACTGACTTATAACTTAAATATACTATTACGCACTGATTTGTATAATGTTCCATTTATCACATATAATTCTAGTGGTTTGAAAAGCTTTTCTCTAGGTACCTTGTTACATGCTTTATCCAGATCAACAAAACTTAAGTACAGGTCATTGTCATAATTACCACGATTTCTCAACTATTTGTCGTAAACTGAAAATTTGATCATAACAATTTTGCCTGAAGCTAGCTTGTTCTTCTCCAAGTTTCTCTTCGACAATTGTTCTCAGCCTCTCTTCCAGTATTCTTGCATTAATCGTGTCTGGAACACTTAGTAGAGAAATAAATTTCTCTGTAATTCTGAAATTATACTTTATTTGTACGTTGTTTTTGCATTATATAACACAATAGCAACAATAATTTTTAAACAACAGTATTCTAATTACTTTCATTACTTTCAAATTACTTTTAAAAATGTTTCCGTTAATGAAGTATACTGTTATGTTTTTTTTAAGTTCTTGTTTATTCATGACAGATTAATTATGATGCTATATAAAAAAATCTACATTACTTTGGAGGTTTCACCTGGCACTTACACCAGTTCTTTGTTTTTATTAAATCTTAGGATGATTTTAGATAGTTACAATTTAGTGGCTTGATGCACTGCCACATTTTTTATTTCTTTTTCTCCTTTACCGCTTATTTTTTAGAATTTGTAGTTGTTGTGACCTGGTCATCATGGATTAAATAGCCGATATTATAGTACATTAAATAAACATTAATATATTATTAAGTTAATAACACATGGAGAAATCAGTGGATACAATTGATGACATTTCTTCAAAGTAATTTGCGAATGAAAAGTCAATATTTCTTCGGCACCATTAATGCCTTTCTTCGGTTATTATTTTTGTACCCCTTCTCATAAGAAATAGTTCGCATTTCAAAAGCGAATGTTGTTGCTAATGCTTTTTTTATATGTGAATGTTTCGATAAAGCAATCCAAATCACCAACACCTTTGCTTGCCACCGATACGTATATCGCTCAGCGGTATACTGTACATTCAGCATCCTGCAGATTTCATTCTTCTAGAAATTATGGCCATTTCTTCCGTCAGTATCGGGTTCGTATCGGTTTCTCCTCGCTGATTACAAACAAAATCAATTCAAACTTTAGGGAGCAGTAGTCAGAATTGTAAAATATAACCATTAGAGTGAAGCTAAACAAAAGAAAAAAATGTTTGATAGAAAACTTGCAAAGCTTTATGTCGAACAACAGTAATGCAACTTTAGAGATTTCCGATACATTTATGAAGTAATCAGTAATCGATATATATTTGCAATCAAGGGATTTATTTAAACGTTTTTCGCAGCCTTTTCAAAACTATAGGAAAAGTCATTCGCATATTTCACTGATTACTAAACATTTTGAAATACTTTTAAAAACAGTTTAAAGTTTACTATTTATTTCAGTAGCTTAAGCAACTATAGTATTATTTGGCAATCATCTTGATAAATTTAAGAAATGGCTAACTGATGTTATTCACCATTGATCACAAAGAAATGATTACATTGTGACCGACAATAAAATAATAATAATAATTCGAAAAATCTGTTCGAAATGAAAAAAAAAATTATATTTTTTCTGGATATTTTCTTAACAAAAATATATGCCATGAAAGTTCAGGTAAAGGCTGATTACATGCCTTACCGAATTAGATTATCAACGTAAGCGAATCCGATCACAAGATGCAACCTTTATATAAACTTCAAACTTATTTTCCCTCTCTCTGAATGTAGTTTCTGTCCATTTCTATTTAAATATTTTGCAACACGAAAACATCTTTATTTATTCATAATTAGTTAAGGTAATTTTATTCCAGTGAAAATATATTACTCAGTTAAATACTTTTGCAGTAGATTAATTACAGATTTAGTTTACGTGCATAAAAAATTCGACATGTTCGATATTAAACGTCTGACTTTGCTGGAGCGTGGTTGATTAAATGGGCGAGTGCTTGTATAAAAACTACATGAACGAACATGCAAAATACGAATAAATGAACACATTGATAGTACTTTCTACTTATCTTATCACCCGATTCATAATTTTTATGGAGTAAGCTGTTATCATCAACCAGTGCTAACTTCAACCTCAAAATTATGACTATTTTTTTTCCTAAACAACGAAATAATATCAATAAACACGGTAGCAAGTTTTTTTTTTCAAAATTAGATTACTTTTTTTTTACGTAATTCTGTATCTCGTAGTGCTGTCAGAACAAGTATTGATTATTAGATTAACATTTGAAGCAGCAACTGAATAAAAATAACGTACATTCAGACAATGTTAACATAATCAGTTGAACAAATTTGGATCTTAGTTGGGGAGAGGAGGTGAAGGGACAAGTAAGTATAGGAGCTCGCGAAAACTGATTAACGAGAATTTCTGCAGTTAACGTCAACATTTTAAAGTTGGTGGCATTTAATTAATTGCTATTTGATTATGGCTAGCCTGCTTATTGCTTAAATAATTGAATATAAGTTATAAATAGATGGAGTAAATCAATTCTATAAATTTTAATTTATATATTGTCATAAGTAAATCAATTTACAAATAAACACGTATTTTGTGTTTATTTTCGTTTAAGTGTGGAAACCTGTCGCTGGGATATAAGCATTAATAAATGACAATTGAATTACTCCCTAGCAACAGCGTCTTCTAGTTGAAAAAACCTGATAAGAACCCAGCAAACCATTATAAGGATAACTGGGCTGTAGCTCAGTTAGCCAGACATCCATCAACTGGGATTTCTAGAGAATCGACCCCCCCCCCCCAACAAAATAGGCAGGTAGGTGATCGGCATTGACAGACTAAGCAGATACAAATAATCGTCTCATCACAGCATTAATTATCTACAGATAAAGTCAAGTTTTCGAAGTTTTCTTGGTTTAAAATAATAAAAAAAAATCATCATTGAAACATCCACTGAAATGAGGTCTACTTGAGGCACGTTTTTCATTCATAGTGTTGTCATTGGTTCTAATAAGTTCTATAAAATTGATAAAGGGAAAGTGAAAATGCCACATTACTACCACCTGAAATTTATATTTAGTCTCATATTGGGCATCATTACACCTGTTTGAAAGGTTACGATTCAGCATGCGATCAGCACTTTTGTTCAGTTTGTTGCTGTTTGTTGTGACATGTTTGCAAATCTGGGAAGAGTTTCGAAGAGGTGGAAAAGGATCTCATTTTATTTTCTAGAATTTCATTTGTATTGGTGACAATTCCCTGCATTCTGCTGACTCAGAGTTTAACTCTCGGTCATCACTTGGTAATGGATAAGCTTTCTGTCCATTATTTTTTGCAAATCGCGTGATTCTGTCTATCAGTGATATTTCTGTATATTACCTTAGGCTGATCCTGTTCTCGCATTCCACTTGCCTGATTTCAAGAAGAAATCACATGATTTTCCGGAAGAAACGCAACTGATTTAGTGTTGTTTTAAAAGACCTGAAAAATTCAAACTATTATTTTCCAACAAAGTACGGTATAGTATTGTTACACGTTTTGCACCCATCCTTTCAAGTCTCGTCCGTCCAAGACTGGATGAGTCCCTAATTAGGGGTTTTATGCAATTTTAATGCCTACCTAATAAAAGTCCTTGTTGATCATATAGAAAGTAAGCAAGGTATCACTACCTGCATCATTCGGTGATTCGGGACTGAAGAGACTTTCTCCTACTTCTTTCACTGCTACCGATTCCTAATAACGAATTTTTGCTCTTCATAGTGGAAGTGTTTGCATAGGGTTATTTTCTACAATAGCTAAATGATGCAATAACTGCTATTGTAAAATATAGCCTTTAAACTGTTATTCTTTATTCTGCAAGTGCTTATTTAAGTATAAGAGAGTTTTGCTTTTGAACTGAATTTATTTCTGCGGGGATGTGTAAAAATTCAGTTAAGAATTTCAGTCATTTCAGTTGAACGTTACTATTCTGAAGTGCACCGTGAGGCTAAGCATACCCCGCCATAGTAATGTGAGAAATGCAATGTTGGTTATTTTAATAAAAAGCGATATATTTGCTTCTTCTCTGTCTCTCTGTCGCCGATATCATTAATATTTTAAAAACAGTTCAGTGCAGTTGGGCTTTTAGAAGACAGATTGTCAGGCAAAATAAACAAAATAAATATCTGCTCTAACAGTGTAACGAAGCGACCTCCAATATCGACTACAGGAGGGAGGGAGAGAGAGAGAGAGAGAGAGAGAGAGAGAAGGATTTCTAAAGAATGCGTAGCTGTTTCCAAGCAGCGAATATCCAAGATTTATTAGGATATTTACAAAGTCAAATGCAATTATAAAGAACGTGCTCCGCATGCTTTTCCTTCTCCCCAAACTTACCGTAAGTAAACTGCAATAAACCATTCGTAGCTTGATATAACCTGCTTATAAGAATTGGGTGTAAGGTAAGTTCTTGAATATGGCACGTTACTATTAGATGCTTTTTTCGTTGTATATGGTTGCGTGTAAGAAATGTTAATATTATTTTTCGTTTATATCTCTGAAGTTAAACCATATTTTTTCTTTTAACAATTTCGTTAATCCGATTTAAACAATAGTTAATTCCACAATTTCTGATATTTGTCAAATGATTTCATATTAACTGTTATAGATCGTTTTCCTTTTTCAACGATGAGTGTAAAAAATAAATAAAAAATTTTACGAATTTCGATACGCAACTATACACAACGATAAAATAACTCAAGAACAGCACTTGTAAATGGTGTTAAATTAAGGGGATAAAAATCCCTTATTATTTTACAGCTAGTATGCGAAGCTCTAAGATCGAAAACTACGATCTAAGAGTTTCATGCCGACGAACTATCGGCGAATCCAAGCGTAAGTGACCACCTGGTGGTACCACACCAAGGCAACTCGAAGCAAAGGTGGAGCAAGCTCCCTCACTATCCTTGATATTTTATCACAATGTAATAAGGGATTTTTATCCCTTATTAACGACTATTAAACTTCAGGATTACATGAGAGGAGGAGAAATTGAAAATATCAGTTATAAAAGGAAAATATTTTTCTCTTCAAAAATAATGCTATATTATTTGTACATCAGAACTAAGGTATTTTCTGTATTAACATAAACAGTCCAATTTGCAACTTAAATTTGCTTTAATGTTATTTATAATTATCACTGGATACTAATGAACTAACAAGTTTCAGTACGCACTTTTCTATCACACTTTTTAAACTCCATTTACTATTACTTTGCATACGTTCTCAGAAGAGTTTACCCAGCTGCGGAGGAAAATCTCACTTTAGGCACTTGAGGTGGATTAATTTAGACTTGACTGAAAAAAAATCTATAAACTTCTAGCACTTATTACTGAATCCAAAAGCTAGTATTTTCAAAGAGGTATGTGATAAAATTATTACAGATTTTTTTCGACATCCCTGTGATAAGATCCAAAACAATCTGTTGCACAGATATGAATATTACACTTCTTTTGGCGCTGATTAATCGTAAATGAAGTTAAAAGCAGACAACGTCTTTGGATTCAACTTTTGGATGATGATTATTCAACTGTACTTTAAATTTTGATAATTTTGAATACTGCAATAGGTCAAAAATAAACTTGCACCCCATTCTGTTTATTTTAGCAATTGCAATCCTCTTAAAAATTACTTCGTTTTGAATTTCTAATTTCTAATTTTTTTTTCTTTTATGCAGAGTAACTAGGGAATATTCATTTCGAATTCTTAAGAAACGCATGTTTTCACTGAAGTGGAGACGTCCCGTTGAATGCCATCGAAGGCTATTTAAATTATTTCAGTATTTCTATTTTAATGTTTCTTCTGTTTTCATTTTTCACTTGAAATATTCGTTGTCGGCCCAGCATCTTTAAGATTGTTATATCGCTATTATAATTTTTTTTTAATTTATTACTATAATTAAATATGAGCATTGAGAAAAACATGAGGCTATTCGTACTCAACGTACAATAAACTTATTTTTTTTTCTTCAAATTGTGCGAAGGTCATGTTTAATAAAGAATTTGCAAGCATTTCTTCCATTTAGTAATATATTATTTTTCTTATTATTCATTCCTAGAATTTTAAGGTTTGACCATAAAATACTTTTTTAAAGAAAACATGAATTATATTCTAAATCAAATTAACCACAAAATAAAGAAATGAAGACGTTTTCATATGATCTAACTGGTTAAAAGAAAACACCGTTTTCTATTTTCTTTCCATTTTCAAATAAACACTCGTGAAAGTTTCATAGTCGAGTCTGCTACATTCCATTCTCGGAAGTTGAGGCATCTAGATAATTGTATTTAGTTCTCGTAGAGGTTAGTTATTGTTACTGGAACGAAATCTTTGAAGTACTGTTTATTACTCAAACTAAAGTAATGCAAGTATAAAGCAAATATTAACTAAAAGAAACCGCGATGAGCATAAAAGTAGAATATAAAACATAAGATTTAAATATTTATAAAGCATACGCATTAAGTTAATGGAAGGGCGTTTATAAAATAAAAGACGTGCCATTTAGACTGATATTATGAAGACGATGATATCTATATATTCTAAAAAAAGTGTGAGCGAAGAAACTTAACGAAACTAATTGGAAACTAAAGTAGGATAACAGACAATAAAAACGATAATGCTATAATTGTCTCAAGAAAAAAAGACCTTTTTCCGTCGATGTTTTCTTCAGCTGACTTCATTCTCCGCACTGAATTCAATATTTCCGTCTTACGACTCTTGCTTTTACACATCGCTTCCTTTTAACGGAGGATTACGAAAGACTTTTTACCTTTTTTTTTCATTAGAGTAATCCTCTTCCTTTATGCTTCTAGTCTTTTATTTTGATTTATAAAGCGTTTGTTTCGATTCCTTTCGGCTTATAAGAAATCCTCTCCAAATGATATTCAAAGCATCTAGCGTACAGCCTTTGTAATGCCGCAGGGTTCGAGAGCCTTTAGTTATCTTTTAATGTATTTTCACCCATTTATTTTAGCTTCCAATTTACTTTCATTTGATCTGTTTATTTTCACTTTTTTGTCACTTTGTTTCACATTAATTTATTTGATACCTCTTTCAAAATAACTCATTTAAAAATTCACTATATAGTAATTCTGAAGGCCACTCTCAACATTAAGCTTCTGTAATAGACTTAAAGAAAGATACATCAATAAAATGCTTCCCAGTTTTTTATTAGAAAAACTGTAAATATAGAATAAAAATATAAAGTGAAAGTTATTTTATGCCTAAATGCAAATTTTATGGTATTGTATTATTTATTTATGTTCATTGTTAGTATTCAGTTGTTAATTATTCTATCAGTATATCTTCTATAATTCTAGACCACCAGAAGGAAGACAAAGTGTTGTATGTTCCATAATAGTCGCCTAGTAGAGTAACTGTTCGGTTTTTTTTTCGAACTCACTAATTAGTTGTGATTAGGAAAACGAAATGCAACAGTTGTTTGCCCGATTATTGTCTCTGTATTTCTAAAAATCTGCGGTAGCTCTGAACTCTTAACTACATTGACGACTGAAGATTTGCTGTTTACCGATTTCTAAAAGTTAGGACAAAAGGAGTTCCATTTACTCCCATTCGGAATGAAGAGGAGTTAGGAAACTCAAGTTTTTTCTCCGGCAAAAAAAAACAGACAAACCAGCTTGAGAACACAAAGTCAAGAGATAAAAAATAGCTTGTAATGTCGTATACTTAGTAATGCAGAATGTGCAATGCGTGTAGTGTTTTGCGCAACAAGTCTTGGGACTCCATGGAGGTTTCATGTAGTAACTATTACTTATTATAAAATAAGTAATAGTATAATAATAATAATCTACTAAATTACATTGTTCTACTAAAGTATAAAATAAGTCACAAGTCAGAAAATATCTAAAATGTTTACTTCAGCTATTTCTTGAGCAAACACGAATCCTCGCTGATATTTAAATAAAGTGTCAAGCTGAATTAATAGCATGAAAATGGCCGTTTTATTTATGACGTACCTCAAAAGAAAAAGTTCTCTCTTTCGATTTTTGTACGCTGAAGATGTATCGGATGTAAAATTCATAGAGGAGTTATAGCAAGTACAGTTACAGCGTTTTGATGCAGCGAAGCATACACGAGTGGATTTTCCATGTTCAGAAACGGTCGAGCAATTGTCACTGACGAACGATTGGAGCGTTCATCCACATCAACGATTGATGAGAACATTGGAAAATCCCGTACACTTATTCTCTATAACTTGAGAGTGATACCGATGAAGAGACAAACCAACTGCAGCTTAGTTACGCTTCTTCCTACACATCTACAACAGGCTTTATCTTCATAGTGTTTGGACAAGTCTGGCTTCCCAAACAATTCACAGAGGAGAACAGGCAAAATCATTTGGGCATCTGTAATCGGCTTTTCACTTGATATTGTGAGGAATGTGTTGCCTTCTCTTCTTGAAATGCATTGTCACAGGTGAAGAAAAAGCTACCGTTGCGAGACGTAGAGCGACACTCGATTCACAACCTTCGGGGAAAAGATGCTCACATTTTTATAGAATTTATGAGTACCATCCCTTTAACTTGAAAGGAGAGGTCGATACTAAAGGTACTTATTTCGGGTATAGCTTGTTAAGTTGAAGCCAGAGATTCGTAATAAGTCTTGGCTGTTGTTTGTGAGCTAGATGTCATGCTATTACATGACAACTTACGATTCGTAGTGCGGACCAAACTACGGACACACTCTAAACTTAGGTTTGATATCCTGAAGCATCCCTTTAAAAATGTTGAATTTGCTTCGCTTCACTGTCATCTGTTTGATTAGCAGAAACGTACTTTGAAAGATCACTATTTTACCAGCGGTCAACGAAATCAGGAAGAATTTGTTGAAGATCAATGCAATTGTACATTGCTATCATGCTAATTTTAATAATATATTTGGAATGTGATTTTTAGCATATTATTACTATTCACTTAAAATCTTCCTTTACCTAAAGACGCTCTTAAACGTACCCCATGATATACTCTGAAGAGAAAAAAAAACAAGAGGTTAAAGGTATAACATATATCATTTCATTAATTAACTGAACAGTTGAAAACCAGAGTCTATCGGAAGGAAAATTTTAAACTTTGCTACGGTCTTTGAGATAGATAAATAGGGATGTTTATGGTCTCTCTCTCTCTCTCTCTCTCTCTCTTCCTACCAGGAAGAAACTCGGAATTCTTAATGCTTGAACTCATCAAAATCTAGCGCAGAACACAAACGAGTTCAGACAAATAAATATTGGTTAATGCTAATCAGTAATAGGAAATATTGCATTTTATCTAGCATGCCGTCCGAATGCACTCAACCAGACATGGTGAGAAAAAACGGTGACTGGTTGCCTACCGATTTCCTAAAAGTTAAGGCTAAAGAAATGTCGCACGCATACTCCACTGAAGGAATGAAAAAGGGTCAGCGAATTTATTGAATTCAGTT
Organism: Typopeltis vanoorti; assembly: GCF_054136105.1. Lineage (NCBI taxonomy): Eukaryota > Metazoa > Arthropoda > Arachnida > Uropygi > Thelyphonidae > Typopeltis > Typopeltis vanoorti. The sequence goes on along the minus strand of NC_143550.1, from coordinate 74,192,385 downwards.
ATTTTTGTTTTATATTTTAAACAAATAATTAAATTCTATGGATTTTCATGAATTATAGAATAGGAATTTATTAAAATTTATTTATTAAAATAAGGAAAAAAATTTTAAGCTATTATTAGACTAATCAATTAATTAATTTTGGTTAATTTGTTCATATTTTGCTTTGTATCACTGAAGAATGCCATTAGAAGGTATACTTAATGAAATAAGTATAAATATATACTTAATCTAAATCTAATTTATATCCAAGACAAACGCATACTTGTGGCCGAAAGCAAAACAGCTATTAAGACATTCCGTTAAAAAAGAAAGCGTCTTCTTCACAATAATTTTTATTTATTTATTTTTATATTTATTTATTTATTTATTTTTATATAAAGGTTCCAAAGTAGGTTTTCTCTTAGTGAAATTTCAGCTTTGTTTATACCAATAATAAATGGAAAGTATAAAATATTTTGAATTTTATACGCTTATATAGAATTCAAAAATATTTGTAATCTCCATAAAAATATAGAACCAGATTGAGTATAAGGTTTCCAACTGATAAAAAATGTCAATCAAAAGTGTTCCAAGACATAACAGAAGAAAACTTTCCTTAGTTTAGTCTTAATGCCTCATACATGTAAATAATATTCAGCTATTAGACCGTCCACTTTAGATAATCTATTAATTGTATTATTAATTGTATGTTGTTCTGATATAGCTCGAGTTTCACGGACCAATATTGAAAAGAAAAAAAAACCCATGGAACTCACACTATTACAGATAATAATAAGTTGTCTGCTGTAGTCTCACTCCTGAAAAGCCTTAGTTCATTGTTGATAGTTTTTGCACACTATCAGTAAAGACGTATTATATTAACTTAATTGAAATATAACAGAAAGAAGGACATAATAGGAGGAAAAAACATATCAGAAGATTAAAATATTGAAGAATTTTCTCAAATATATAAACTAATATGAGTATAAGAAGATTATAATAGGGCATTCTATTTCAGTTGAAACCGTTGCTGTTCATTATATTCGATGCCTGACATCTCAGATATGACGAAGAAATTGGAATTTTATTAAGGACAGAGAGATTAGCCGAAGAAAAGTTTACACTTCTAAAATCAACTAAAGACTGAAGCTTCTGTTTTGTTGATCAATGGTTTTTAAAATATTCCAAAAAAGATAGCATTCGATCTCTCAGAAACCATTAAGAAACATGAAGACAAACCTCTGTGATATTCGAGCACTTAAGTAGTGATGTAGTGTTCTCCGGTTGTGGTTCTATATTTTCATGATATCAGGCTTTTAACCTTGACAAACAAACAATACATTCTTAGGGAAAAAAACGAGATGTGTCATAGATGTTAAACGAATTATTTATGTTTGGTATTGTCAGAAGAAATATGTAACAATCTTTAGAAAGAATCTGGTAGTTCTGTAAAGGCGAGGATAATCTGGAAACGAATTGTTGCGATGAAAAAAGGAGAGGGACGCTCTTTAAAGAGATATGGTTAAATATATAGGGATTATACCTCCATCTTTTTTACCTTCCATAGGTAATTTTGATAACTAGAGAAATAGTTCTCCAAACAAAACAAAAAAAGAAAAACTATATTTCCAGTATTAAGGTTATGTCATTCGGGGCTGCTGCACAAGCACATTGTTAATCTTCATTTATTGACTTGCAGGCCAAATAAATCGCAGTTTTCAGACGAAACGAAAAGAAGCGATGGTGATATAAACGGTGCAAAGAATAGCACGTCGTGATGGATATCTGGTGTTATGGCTTTTCTAGTTCCAAGTAGCCAGAGTATATGTAATAAAGGATAGCCTAGAGCCACGCGACCGTGTCTACAGAGAGCCTGTTCTTGTTTGTCCAAACCACTCGGGAATGTAGCCTTTATATCACGCCACATCGTGAGTCTTCAGCGAAATCCAGGATATCCGCAAGCGTGTCGTAAAAAGGGCATTGGGGCCATCTCACTTCTAAAGTAATAGTCCTACAGTTAATCATCCATCGTTGATAAAGCAGAGTTAAATTCGGAATGCAATTAATAATCCTTACTTGGGACTTGTATCCCTGTTTTAGAACAGTACAATCGTTATTCATTATAATAAGAGTAGAGAAAATATTTCTTTGAACCGATTTGCGTACATTTTTAGTAAATTATGACGAATAATCAAATTTTATACGTATAGAATTTGAGTTGAAAAACAGCTGTGTAAAGAAAAGTAAGGTCTTTTCTAAATCAACATATGTTGATAAGAATATTAATTTCATTGATTCTTGTATTGTGATATGAGATTCAATAATCTAGAAGAACGTAAGTCTTTATAAAGACTTACGAAGTCTTTATAAAGAGCTCCTCCCAAAACAAATTTGATGATTCGGATGTCTGATAGGATTTGAGAGAATTTTATTGCTTCTGGCAAATATTTAAATTTTTATATTTTATATATGCACTTTTCAACTGCAGGTAAATTCATCGCTATATGAGAGCGGATAATTTTCAATTAGCCATCTTTCATAGAGGGGGCTGAGTTTCTCTTTCGGGAAATTGGAGAGGGTTGGATTCATCCCATAATCAGGCAGTCCAAGAAAACAAGAAATTTTCACAAGAAAACACAAGAATAAAGTGGATAGTTTTATGCCTAAGTACAAAAGCATGTACTTAGGCATAAAACTATCCACTTTATTCTAAAATTAAGGTCACGAAAACTAATCAGAGCAGGTTGTGGGCCTTGAGGGCACAATATATTCTTCTTCTTCTTCTTCTATATTATATCTTCTTCTATATTATTATGATATATACAATTACGTTTCTAGACGTAGCATACAAAGTGAACTAATCACTTGTCTATTGAGGTTCAAATGTTTTTCATAAATTTGAACACGTATACATACTTTATTTTTCAGGAGTTACATTTTTTAGGAGAATTTCTTAACATCAAACAAAAATCGCCTTTCAGATAAATATACAGAAGAGAGAAATTTTGTGGTGTCACTGTAAGAGCCAGATTGAGGAATTCCAACTGATAAGAAATGTTAATCAAAAGTGTTCCAAGTAATAATAATAATAATAATAATAATAATAATAATAATAATAATAATAATAATAATAATAATAATACGTGGTATTCGCAAATTTTTAAATTCTATGACATACTCAGACTGGATTTTGCAACGATACTTTAGGATATACATAAATACATATTTTTGTGTGTGGATTGCTTTTATTCTCTTGGCCTGTTTGCAGAATGAAAAATTCGAGTTTTCGGTAAAAAAAAATCTTACACTCATCTTTAGATGAAAATCCTTCGCATAAAGATCCTTCTAGAAGGGGTTCGAACCTTACTTTTTTTCATCCGATGGGCATCATTGACACGAATTAGCTACTGAGATTTTTTTTTTTTTTGAGAACAATCTTAATTAAATTTTAAACTTATAAAATAGATTAGCTCCATGGCAATACAGTTCAATGATAAGCTTTGAAATTGAATGCCATTTGCACTCATGAAGTGCATTCGAAAATGCAATTTTTATATACTTCGCAAAACAATAAATAAACGACACTCTCCTACCATAAAGCTAATTATGAAGTAGTTCCCATGCTTAAAATTTTGGAATATTGAATCTAGAGTGAAAACTAATGTCTAATAGCAAAGAAAGCCTACATATATATTTCTCGTAAAAATTCGAGTTGAGGGAAATGTTTTGCATTTTTAGGTTTTTAATGACCCCCCTCTCTCTCTCTCTCTCTCTCTCTCTCTCTCTCTCTCTCTCTCAAATTTCAATTAATTTGATTCGTTGAATTGATGTAACAAGAAACTTCCACTGTGGTAATAAATTCACTTCTAAATTGGCAATCTCTTTCTGTAGGGCTAAACAATCATGATACATCAAACATATTGACGTTACCCTTTTTACCCTTTGTCTAGTTCATATACGACTTGTGTATATTCTCTTGATGTCACGTTGGATATTCCCTGTTATCTCCTATGCTTCCGCACAAATATACTTAATTTGCTTCCTAAACAGGGATATGATTAATTATAATCTGGACATGTATGCGAGAGAAGCACATCTATTGTACACGAGAGAACGTATTTAGTTTGCATACAATTGTATACAATTGCATGCAAACCATTACTGCATGCAACAATAATGATTCATCTTAACCAGCATATTACATTATTTATGTGCAAAATAGATTATGATTTCAGATCGTTACTTGATATTGTAGTTATACTTAAAGTAAAATGCAAACATGTTCTTAAGTTCGTATAAAAATTTATGAAAGCGCATTGTTATTGACTTTTACCTACGCATTCGTCTTCACTGCAGTTGGAATAATGACTGAGGTAACTGCGCCGTTACATTTTGTCAGAAACCATCGTTTTCTCACAAGATCTCGTTTTGTGTAAAACTTCATGTCTTAAAGTTTAGCACAGAGCTGTGACTAATTAAAATAAACAGACTGTAGTAAGGAATAATATTCTAGTATGCTGGAGATTACCGTAAACGATTTATTTATAAATGTTTACATTATAGAGGTAATGTAGAAAAGCATTTATGTTAACAAGTTTATTATAAAAATATAGTAAAAATTTAGTATGAATGTATCCAGTAAAATAGACTGATTTTCCAAAGAGTTGTTTTGATAATATGCAAATTTATGATGGAAGCGCATTCAGAACCGTCCCATTATCATAAGAGTTTCAAGCCTTCACCTTCTGTTCATCATATCATACTCAGTTTAAGCAGAAATACCATAACGTTACTATCATGATTGGATAGAGAGTAACCTTGATAGTTGGATAGAGAGTAACCTTGATAGTTGGATAGAGAGTAACCTTGAATCAAAAATAATAACAAAATCTGTGGAAGTAGCAAACACGAATTTGTAGGATACCTCGTAGCAGATGTTCAAAACGACCTTCATTGTCAGTGATGCAACAGGTCTCAATTTTAAAACAGTGTCTTCTCAGCGTAAGAATATCTGATATTTTCCCACATTTCCCACAATGGTATAATATTAACCAGGTTACTTATGATGTGGTTACTTATTGTAAGAAGAAATACATATAAAAATGGAAGTTCCAATCTCTTTTTGTTCCAATCTCTTACCCAGAGTAAATTACTTCTCTCCCTGTATTGTCCCTTCCCTTCATCATTCTACGTTACGTCGTATTTCTTCAAGCTTTCATTTTCTGAATTCTTTTTCTGTCCCACCCCTAAAAAACTCTCCTGTCCTCACGATATATTTCCTTGACGTCATCATCTAAATCAAGGTAAGATACCTTATTAACTTACTATTATCTTTTAAAATATTATAATCTAGTGTACTGGCATAGAGAATTCCCATTATTGCATTGGTAACGAATGGCACAAAAATATTTTGATTCATATAACACAGTCTAACAAAATATGATATATTTTATTTGGATTTTTATTGGACCATGATTTTGATAAACATATATACATAATCGTCGACAAGTTTCGCCAGCTAGGGTCTGTCTGGCTTCTTCAGGACGAGAAAGGTTATACTAACATTAAATGTTAGTATAACCTTTCTACAAATACGCAGGAGTTTACAGCATCCCATGTTGCTGTGGACTGACTTACATAGGCCAAACTTCACGAAGCCTAGAAAACCGAAAGAAAGAACATATGAGAGATGTTAACAACAACAGAACAGACACCTCAGGATTAGCACATCATTTCTCAATTTCGAACCATTCCATAGATTGGGACAACAGTTCCATGCCATACATTGAAGAGGATTTCAGATGTAGAAACTTTAAAGAAGCTGCAGTTGTACTCCGCACAGGACACAACCCCAATAGAAATCAGGGCATGATATTAAAGGACATTTGGAAAATCTTAATAAATTCATTATGTTTAGCAGAACTCAATCACGCGAAAAACTATAAAACGCGATCTACTAACAATGACTAAGTCTCCACGCTTTATGATCTTCATGTCACGCGTCCTATTCAATTTGTTTAACTGATTTTAAGGTGTTTACTGCATTCTTCCGTTTTAGCATTTAATGTTAGTATAACCTTTCTCGTCCTGAAGAAACCTGACAGACCCTAGCTGGTGAAACTTGTCGAGGATTATGTATATATGTTTATCGAAATCATGATCCAATAAAAATCCAAATATAATGTATCATATTTAGTATAAAAGGACCGAATATTAACAATCAAAAAATAGTCTAACACAATTTATACATACATATTTTATTACCGTCAATATTTTACATACATTCATATTAAGAATAAATTCATATGATTAATTTAAATGTATAAACTTTAAACTAATCATCCGAAATAATTCTTGATATGCATTTATTAATTTAGCATCTAAAATTTAGGATATTAAAATTTAATTAAAATCTTAAATATTAATCATAAGTGTTTAATTTTTCTGTTTTTTTTCCATAAAGGTAAAAATCGTTTAATAATTATAGGACTGCATAAAAGGATTAATGATCTGGGAGTTATTGCGTTTCATTTATAGTGACCGATTTGTCGATAAATATTAAAGTGACTATGTGTGTTATATACTGTGTAGTATACATTTTTATTTTTTTCTTACCTAAATCTCAGTTGCAGCCATTGAGTATTATTAAAAGATTTTTTAACTATGAAGAAAAGCGACTAAAATGCTCTGACCATTAAAAGTTATTAAGAGAAATTAAAATAAACATCTATTATTGTTTTATAGACAGGCAGAAAAACAACGTTTTCGAACATAAACGTTTCGAAAGTGACGGAAATACTGACCAACTAACAAAGAGACTATCAGTAAATGAGTCACTAGCGATGTATTTGATATCAATAGTGACTTAATTATTGATAATGACTGAATTGGGTCATAGACCCGATCAGAGGATCCTTTTCAACAGAATATAACTTAGCTGTCCTCATAGGGAGATGGCAGGATCTTCGTCTTGAGAAATAGATAAATCTACCGAAAATATACACACTTTGACAGATCTAGCAAGCTATGAAGATAAGATTAATCTCCCCTATCATCTGTCATGACATTAATGAAGTTTATATGAACCAAAGACCAAAGTTAATTGGCCGTGATAGGCCATCAAGATAAGGGAAAACGTTTATCATCTTCCCCATGATATGTTAAAGGAAAGATAAAACCTCTTTCTATGCATGTTTTATTATTGCATTTTAGGAATAATTTACAATATTTTCATCTTAATTTCTTGAGGCAAGGAAATGTACGATTGCCTCTATCAGCCCTCTAGAGTTATCATTTTCAGGTTGACATAGATTTAGACATTTGGGGGAAGGAGAGGTGATGTTCTGATGTTGTGAATATAATGAGTTCGGAATTTTTTTCTGTCATTCAATGAATGCATGATTAGAGGATTTATAAAAGTCTTTTTACTAGCCCATATAACTCAGCAGAAAAATATCATTGAAGAATCCGGGAATTTTCTTCCAACAAGTTAATGATAGTGTTTTTACAAGTGATGATGGTATTTTTATTTTATTACACATTCAAGAAAAACTAGCTTAACTTTGGAGTAAGAAATCAAGTCGTTAACTACTCATTAAGAAGTAAAACCGTAAAAATTAGAGAAGCATTTATCCAATATTCAACTCTTGCTAATGGGAATGAAAGACTAATAAAGGGTGTTATTAAAAATAAATAGACAGCTCCAAATCCCTCCCTGGCTCCGTATGAACCTGCGTAGCAAAATTTATCCTATACAGGCGAACGTTAATTCAGTGTTCCATTTACGTGTTTTTCGCGACTTAGAAATGATCTTTAGATATATGAAATTGTTTTGCAATCAGAAATGTAATTGTGAAAATTATAAGCAGTAACAGAATTTTTTTGTAGAGTATAAAATATTTTAAAAACCTATTAAAGTTGATAACTGCCCTTACATACTTTATTAAGGATAAAGTATATATATATATATATATATATATATATAATACATCACAAATATACAACAATACAGTTGTATTATATATATATATATATATATATCACAAATATACAACAATACAGTTGTATATTTGTGATTTTATGGAAGCATTACATGTGTACTAATCGCCTCTGAGATTTATACGAAGACCCGCAAATGTACCGCTCATCTCTGAAAGGCATGAGCTAATAATGTTTTCTGGAAATGATTTTTTTTTCTTTAAATAAGGTGATAAGAAAACACGACATTACAGAACAGTCTCGAAGTTCGACAACGCCCTTTTCCGGCAATTGGCGTCGTGGTGAAATGGCAGAACTTTATATTGTTTTTGTCTAATATGATTTAAGGACCGTGTGTTGCAAAATATTTTTAGATATGAAGGGAATAAAGGAATTAAAATTAGATAAATCGATATTAACTTATTTTTCTTATATTTCATCTAATAATTATTTTGACATCTTAACGACCACTACTTCTCAAATAAGGTCACTATTTATCAAAGAAATGCAGTTTATCAGCTTCATGTTGCAACTTTCTTAAATCTATACAGTAAGTATTATCCCCCCCTCATGCAGTATTTTTAAGATTTTATTTAGGAAATGCTTTGAAAATCAGATAAACCAATTGTCTAGGTTAACAGCTAATAAGGAGAGCTATCATAAACAATATTACTAGTTATAAAGTTTTATTATATTATGTAATAATTTAGGATTTATTCATTCTTTAATTTCTATCTAATTTACAATTATCTTTAAATTGCTGAAATGAAAATAGTCTTTACGTCTGTTTGATCAAATATAAATAAATAAATAGATGTTGCATCTTTCTTTTTAACTATCAGTTTTTAATCAATAAATTTAAGTTAATTCAATACGAATATATTATTAAAATGTTTACTGAGAAATTTAGAAAATAACTACATATCACATCATTGCACTAAAAACCGGGATCTGCATAGAAAACTAAAATTGAATAGAAGTCATAAAAAGTAACAATTAATGCGAAGTTGTTTCCGTGTGATAATAATTTTCTGCAACGATACTGTTATCTGTATTTTTAAATTGTTTAAAATATTTTTTCGATAATACAATATGCAACACTGTTTACATTGAGTACAATGTAGATACGATTATATAACATAAATATTTTAAAGATGCCTTATTTTTCCCTTCAAGAATTCGCATTGGTAATTCTGCATTAGGTAGGAGGAATTGAATCTGAATATCTTAAAATGCATTCTAAAATGATTATTTCTCGAAGGCCAAATATTTTCGACCCAGCTCAAACAGGAATAAATTACCACTTGAACAACAGATAGCAATAATTAAAATAATTTATATAACTGGTAAAATTTAAACGTTCGGTCGTCTTACGTACATTGAAAAGAACGTTAAAAATGACCAAACAAAACTTCAATTTTAGATAACTACATGCATTGTTTCTCAACATTTCTTCTTAGAAAAAAAATAATTTTACAATGTGTTTTAACAAACTCACGTTGTTACACAAGCAAAACCGATATGTGGTATTCAAAACAAACAAAATTGCTCGTCATGCTAATATTAGGTAAAAAAACTGAATATAAGTTAAACAGAAGACTCAGACTGAAACATGTAAAGACTTTCAAACATATTTTTTAAAAATATAAGTGCATCGAACTGAGCTTCGGATAAAAGGTACAAAATGGTTATTAAAAAGAGAATGGCAAGACTAGTTTTGAAAACCATTCATAAGGGATAATCTTACATGTTGCACTCACTGCACTGAATGAAAAAAGAAATTCCGTAAGTGAATAAGAATGCCTTATGCTTTTAGTTTATAAAAATGCCATTCTAAATTGGTTCCTATTTTAAATATTGCAACAAAATACCGAATATGAGTAGCGGTTAGTATTTCGCTATCTCGAGAAAGAAATTATTTTATCGCCTCCGTGTCTTCAGTTCCGGTAATATTTGAATTATTATATTAGAAAAAATGGGGTTAGCTTATAATACCTATTAAACGGCGGTTGTTAATTTAAAAAGACTTAAACGAGTCACATTCTTGGTGTCGAAATTTATGTAATACAATCCAGGTATTTGAAACACTGAATTTAAAAGCATCTCACTATTTAGAATATTTTACATGAAGAACTGAATCTCTTGTCTATCATAATAGAAGCAATATACTCCCGTAATTCTTATTTTCTATATTTTCTTATTATACGACTATATTTGGTCTTAAACAAGACATTAAATCTCTCTCTCTCTCTCTCTCTCTCTCCCTCCCCCCTCCCTCATGAACGTAATTAATCTGCTATATGAATAGTATTATAAACTCTTCTGAATGTATTCATATATCATTATTTTCTACACGAAATTTATTAAGAAATAAAGGAAACTTTTCTATTACAGTATTTGTTTTCAATCTTAGTCAGAACATAAAAATCTTTCATTACTATTTATGCATTTATACTAAAGATTAAGTGTGTATTTCCTTCTATTTTCCACTTTAAACTGAACTTTGAAATAAATAAACATAATTTGTTTTCGTAAGGTTTTAAATAAGGTTTTAAATAATTTTGGATGTACTTATCAGTATATGAAGCGTTAAGAGATCGATGTAGCTGTAACATTCACTTCATTGTAATGCTTTCGAGCTCTCAGAAGAAGCGGCATCACATGCACAGACAGATTCAAACCGAAATCAGCCTTGAAGTCGCATTCCGTGCCTCGCAGGTGTCGGAGAGCCGCGCCCTGTTTTTTCTTTATTATTACATACTTGGATATGTAGAAGAATTATGATGACATTTAGCAAATAAAGTGAAACGAATGTCAAGCACAAATGAAGTGAAGCGAACGTTAAGCACAAATAAAGTGAAAAGAATGTCAAGCACAAATAAAAGTGTTTACGCTTATGAGCATGACCTAAATTAGTTTACATGTCGAACTACACACGAAATTCATATACCAAAAATACTTCTTAAAGAGTTGGATTCGCTGGAATTTATACATATATGTTACAAACACTTTTTTGTTACATATAAAATACCTTTAAGTATTTTCCTTGTTTCAAACTTTTTTTTTCAAACTTCAAAACTTTTTTTTTCTAACTTTTTATTTCAAACTCCAGTTTTATAATGTGGAATGACCACTAGTTTTAATTAATTTTACATTTATAGTTTTCATGCTAGAATTGAGAAAATAAACAAGAAACTGTGCAAAACAAATATATCAGAAAAGTCGAGAGTATCAAGCAGAATGAAGTAAAAAAACAACTTCAAATTAGTTTCATAATTATTTGATTCATTACAAACGTTTTAGTAATAAATAGCAAAAATATTAAAGTACTTGGTCGCTATGATTTTGTCTGCATTTCACTCCTGTTTCACTCCTGCAGCGTTGGAAGAGATATTTATTTTATTTGCCTCTACAAGGAAATTCTGAATACATAACTGAATTCATTTTCTTTTATTTTCAGTGATATAGCGTAAAATAAATGTGAAATGCTTTTGAAATAATAAATATGAAAAAACGGTTACACTAGAAGAACGAAGTTATTAAGCTGAACTAGAATGTGTATTAAAATTTATGGTTAGAAGACGTATATTGAAATTTCATCAGGGCAGAAGACATTAAGTGCTCGAGCTATATGCTGCCTACATATTTGAAATACCAAAATATTTACAATGTAAACACTGCGTAAAATTTGTATATTTAGGAGAGAGTTTTTATAGCACGAATTTGTTTATTTTACAATGCTGATATATTATATTCAGGACAGAGAATATCATAAAGCTACAAATAAAACTGAACAAAATTCTCTCTCTCTCTCACTCTATCTTTCTCGAAAATTTAGGAATAATTAATCAAGAACCTTCCTTAGGAAGCGACGACTTCCTTCATTCATAAAATGGGATTTGAATCATGTCTAAGACGCGATGAACATTTAAGGTAAATCAGTACGTTGAATAAGAGCGTGGTAGGGCTTTCTCTTGGAAACTTGAGGTGTCTTCTCCTGGAAAGAAGACAAATTGTCCAGAGAAAACATACATGCACAGAAAAAGCAGGCCAGAAGATAGGATTAACCGCCTGTCATTACCAAACAGATGTTTGGCAATGACAGGCGGTTAATCATACAAAAACCATGTTAATTAAAGACACACATTTCTTAATTATGGCTATTAACCCAAATGATGTGAAATTAACTCAAAGATAAATTTCGCTAAATATAGTAACTGTTGAGTATATTCGAAAATTACAGGATTTATGGATTTGCTGTTTTTTATATTTTTAAAGTCGAATTTATTTGTTTTTCTGTCAGTCTCTCACAGAAAGAGATTAAAAATGTAACGCATTAAAAATTTAGTGCTGTGGATAGATTAATGGTTAGATCTTGAAACTCTGCTTCTAGAGAAAAACATTTAACTTTGTTAAGTCATTTCCTACCTCCTATAAAAAAAGGTGATTATCACACATTGGGTGATGAAATACATCTACCAAAGATTAAAGTTTTAAGTTGAATCTTACTTCAAATTAAAGTATTTTGACAAGTATTTTATTTTATGGGAGAAAACGAGTCTTTACAGAAAAAGAAAGACTTTAAAACTCTATACAAATGAAAGCAATGTTTTGTGTTCTGTTGGTCTGCTGACATGGATCATATCTTTTACAATGCAAATGTTATGAATTCTCGACTTACAAATATGTTATTGAATTTGTAGCTCTTGATTTTTAGATTCGTTTTATACGTTACTCTATCTTAACAAAGTCTTAATTTGATGAAATATCACAGTTTCCTGCATACTATATGAGGACAAATTCCTAGAAATACTAATAATTACAATAACTTATAATGTTATATAATTATAAGATTTATTCCAAAATTAAATTAGTTATTTATTTCCATCTAATATATATATATATATATATATACTAATCAGTAAGTTATATTGAAATAGAAACAAAATAACTTATGAATAGCTATTACTGTGCAAATCATACACAGTATGCAAGTCAAATATCGGATTCTTTTAATGTAATGTATATTACTTGTTTAAAGGGAAAAAAAGAGAACTCACAAGCAAAACACTGTAGAGTAATATTGAAACATTATATATCCATCCGTTTTGCTCTCTTTAATGCCACAGTATTTTTAGTTAATATCTACACTGTATATATATTATTAATTTATCTCGCACAATGCTAAGATTATTCAATACTCATACAGAGAGAGTGCAGTGAAGTGGAAGATTAATCTGCCAGTCGAACAAATCTAATTAATCAATATTTCTGGAAGTGTAAGTTAATTTAATAGACACCCCACACATCTTGTTACCTTTCCCGTTACATTATTCGGCTGAGCAGTAATAAGATTTTCACCCATACAGTTGTATTTCTAAGAACTAAGATCACTATTTGGAATGCGACTCGTCTAAAGCTTGAAGTTCACTGCTTAAAACTCAAAGCATAAAACTGTATGCGGTCAATGAACTTATAAAGGGTTATGCGAATTATACTAGACAAAATACGCCCTATCAGACACTGGAAGCCATACTTACATGGTTGTACTGCTGCAGTCACCAGTGCCCTTGACAACGGCGGAGAGTAAGCAGAAAGAGCCGTTATTTGCTGGCTTATTTCCAATAGATTTTAACGTTTTATCAGGTGAACGTCCGACATTTTCCATCTGACCACTGTCGCTTATGAAAGGACGAACAGCGCCAAATGTGTGCGTGTATTTGTGCATATTTTCGCCAAGGGAGCAAAACAAAAAAATGAGAGATATGAGCTAAGCATTATTTCCAGGAACTATTTAATAAAATATTGAAATACGTGCCATAACGGAAGGATGAATAATTCCAGTTTAACTGGAATTATTCATCCTTCCGTTATGGCACGTATTTTTTTTTTTTAACTAATCTTCCGAAAATTTTCTTTTCGCTTTTTTATTATTATTCAAAATAATAAAAATAGTCCCACCTTTTTTAGTTATTTTCTTTTTATTTCTGGCCATATAACAGCTATTATTAACTGCAAGTATACCTGAATATATTCATAAAAATATAACTGGATGCATTGTGTCACTTGACATATACAAAATAATAATAAAGTAAGTTTGCCATCACACCTGGCTGCATCTAAAAACTATTAGATGCAAGAAGACAAAACTAGAAATACACCAACTGTCTTTTCGCTTACAACTACATGTACCATTAGTTAAACGTTGTTGTAACAATATTAGTTGTGGTTACAACTGGCAGGTAATGAGTAGCATAACTCATATTAACTGGTAAGCTATCCACGGCGAATGCGCATTTGAACCTAGAAGAATCAAGAACGCAAATGGCTACTTAATACATGCCAGATATAGTATTCTAGGGCGTATAATTTGTGTCGAGGTAATGACACTTTTTTAGAAAGAATCTATCACCTCCATATGAAAACGGCTGAAAAATACGAACAGGAACTATGCTCTTTGTTAAAAGTACACAACTAGTACCTTGGTATACATACACAAAAATTTAGATGTCTCCCAACTATAGGCAAACTAGCCAGAAGAACATATGCAGTAAACAGACATAAGACCTTCTAGTCTCAGTTGCTCCGGCATAATTCCAAAAGACCAGAAGCGTCCCATAAATAGACATTTCAGTGGTTCCAAACTGTCGCTAGGGCGCCACAGCGAAAAATCAATAGCCGTTTTTTTTTTTTTTTTGGCTACTAAGATTCAAGGACATAAATAATTAGTAAGTAGTTTGGACCTAGCTACTTAATAAATTGAACTTTAGGTATTATTCTTTGGGCCTTGTGGCGCCTGAAAAACATTGCTGAGACGCTAAGGGCACAATGAACACAGAAAGTTTGAGAATCTCTGACTTAGATGCTATTTTGCATTTTTTGTGCCATGTTGCTGATTTATTTTTCCTACAAATACAGCATGAATTCATATATGAACAATCCCTCTCTAAAGCTTGAATAACTATAATGTATAGTGTCTTACGATGGAGAAATCATCTAAAATCATTTAACCACATAGAAAGAAAAAAAACAGAGTATCAGTATCGTCTTTCCAAAGGACGTGTCTTTGGGTGAAAAACGTCAAGACCACTTAAATATTTACGTTTTGCTTAACGAATATAAAATTAGTACTTGGTTGTAATATAATATTTATTTTATCGTATATTCGTATAAACTCTTATCTTCACCATTCAATTAAAAATAAGTAGCTGATGATTTTCATTGCCTGGTGCGATGCTTGAAGTAGAACAGAATCACATGATTGGTCTCTACGTTAGATTTTTCTGACTTATCTAACACAACTCTTCTACGTTATTAACGTACTATGGGTCGTCAACCTTTAATGGATGGTGGGGTCATAAAATATTCTGTCATAAATCACTAGGAAAGACTCATTAATCGATGAACTTACAGAAGTACTCTCATATTTAAAATGAACACTTTTCTAACTTCCCAACTGATAGTACGCAATTTTGTTCGATGGTGATTCTGTTGATTTGAAGAAATATAGAACGAAATCCTATTGCTGAATGAGTGAGCTGATTTTCATTTCGTAAAAATGGAATATACCGATTATAGGAAGAATATTAAAGCTAATGTAGTTAATTTTTATCGCTTTAGGTATAAATATGTATATATCAGCGAAGGTAATCATGGCAAGCATATCAGATTAGCATGAGAAATTTTAGTGGCACGCTAAAGTTTACCTGACATGCAATTTGTGTTGAAATACTGCAGTACAAGTATGGCAGCAATTTGTAGAGTTCATATGTTGCAATCGAAAAACTTTAACTGTTCTCGTATGCACATGAGCGCATTTTGCATCTTGTGATTTAATTTGGCAGGCATTAGACGTAACTATAAACCTGATGGCAGCGTTCTTTTTTTGTGAATCTGTCTCTTCATAATAAAATCAGAATGTCTGCCATAAAATAATCCAAAAAATTAAACAAATGCTGGAAAACATAATGATAAAATATTTTATGTGATGGGCACAGAAACAGTATTATGCTGGATGGTTCGGTTCAGAAAAAATTACTTTCAGACATTACAGAACGTTCAAAACGGCATACGTGTTCATTTAATAGAGAACAGTTTTCAGTCTATTAATGCCATTGAAGAATATAACTAATTTGGAAAAACATAGCACCTGCGACGACCGTTTTCGTGTTTTCATTAACTATTTAATGATTATGATAGTGCACAGATCAAATATGTTATGTTGGATGCAGCTCCACATCGCTGTGACTTTAAATAAATATCAAATTATTAACCTCATTTAAGAAGCGTAATGAAAGAGGAATGTAATTAGATACCAAATAATTAAAACGAATGCGGTGGAAACCGATCATTTGTTCAAGTCTTGTTTTGAATTTTCCATATGATTTTAAGAAAGCATAAATGAATGATAAGTGGTTAACACGTTTGTTTTGTAAGAATGAAGTACGAGAACAAAATAAATTATGACATTTACAGGAAAAGCTGAAGATAAGATAACGAAACAGCTATAATGAATTATATTATGACGAATGTGCTGATGTTTTGTTTCATTAATTAACTAGCCTAGAACATTTCTACTTCAAATTTAAAAGTTTCTTAAAGTTATTTTGCTGCAGTATCCATTAGGAAGTCGTAAAGCTCTCTGGGACAATTTGATTATGAAATCTACAAAAATACAGCTAGAAGGACAAGATTTAAACTTGTAGATAGCACACGAATCAAATCAATATTCACTCCTTACCATGTTGAATATTCAACTACGACAATCCATACAATTATCAATTCAGCACTTATATAACAATTCCATACTTTAGGCAGCTACTTTTTTATAACTACCTATAGAAAACGAAAAGATTAAGATCAGGTAATTAAATGCGTTATTATGTAAACACTATCCTGAAGAAAAAGAAAAAAAAGGAGAGGCAATTACAGTCTTTCTAGTTAACTAATAATGTTTTATGTCGTGCATTCTTTATTTGTTACGCATAATGTATACAGATATTTCAGTCGTTATTTTTGGAAACGTTGTGGGTTCTGTCACTAATTCTTCTATATAAATGACTCCTTTTTTGTTTGCTTACAGAAGAACTTTTATAAGAACCTGTCAATTGAAGGTGGATATAGATAGTTATACGTAAGTGGTGGATTTTTCAATCGGAAAATCACCGCCGAAAAAAAAAAAACAGAAAAAAAACAGACAAATCGGCAAGAGAACATGCAATTAACGGATTAGACACTAACTTCATACCCTTCAAACACCTACCTCAGTTTATCTTAACGGACTTAACTTCGAAATTTGTTGCTGAAAAGCTACCTTCAAAGAGAGAGTTGGTTTAGGAGACTGAGAAAGGTCAGCAAGCATTATGACGCAAGTTTCGAATCACATAATATCACGCCATTTACTTATTTTTAGTCATTGAATTAATACATAGGATAATAACTATCCACTATATGACTAATATAACTATTTTATTTTCTTATAAAATGCTGCATATTCAATAAAGATGCACCTTTTTTAACATGCGTTAAAATTAACGAATCAAAAAAGGAAAGTGGGATGTATTTGCAATTTTTTGTATCTTTTGTAATATGTCATTAACTGATAATAAAAATACAGTTCACTTCAAAGTAAAGTACTTCACTATGGTTCTATCTCTATAACTGCGATCAGGTAGTTAACACTGTCCCCTCTTATCCTTTTTATAACTGTGCCTGTGCATAATACCGAACCTTTCATTCCAAAATTTATATATATATATATATCACCTTTTATACATGGAGGATCTGAAGCTGTATGCAAAATCAGAGAATGAACTAGGATCGTTGCTTAACACTGTGCACATATTCAGTCAAGATATATCAATGGATTTTGGCTTAGACAAATGTGCAATTGCTGGAATAACAAGAGGAAAGTTTGAAGATATGAATGAAATCGAGCTGCTCAATGGTGAAATAATCAAGGCAATAAAATTCGAAGACAGATACAAATATTTGGGAATTTTAGAAGCATCACAAATTCTGCACAATAAGATCAAAGAAAGAACTAGAGCAGAATACATAAGACGATTAAGAAAACTCCTTAAGTCAATGCTTAATGCTGGAAATTTGATAAAAGCAATTAATACCAGGGCCATACCTGTTCTGAGATATTCAGCAGGCATTGTTGAATGGACCCAGCTAGAGATGGAAGATTTAGACCGAAAAACTCGAAAATTAATGACGATGCACCATTCCCTCATCCTCGCAGTGACATTGATAGGCTATATCTATCACGCAAAAAAGGAGGTAGAGGATTATTACAAGTGAAGCAAGTTATTGAAGAAGAAAGACGAAATTTAAATGATTATCTGCAGCAAACAACGGAAAAATTTCTAATTGAGGTAAGGAAGGAGGGTTTATTTAAACCCATGGAGACAAAATTGGAATACAAAACCAACCAAGTAAAAGTGAGAACTGAAAGATGGAAAAATAAGGCATTGCATGGAAAATACCTTGGCAGCATAGAAGGAAGCGCTGACAGCACCTTGACCTCGCAATGGTTGAGAAATGGAGCACTAAAGAAAGAAACAGAATCGGTAATTTTTGCAGCATAAGAACAGGCACCATTAAAATCAACGTTATGAAGGCAAAAATACAAAAAAATCAAGACGACAGTAAATGTAGATTGTGCAAAGAAAAGGAAGAAACGGTAGACCACATTATAAGTGGATGCAGCGAAATCGCACAAATTGAGTACCGCTAAAGGCATGATAACGTAGCTAAGATAATCCACTGGCATTTATGTAAAAAGTATGGGTTTGAAGTATCTAAAGACTATTGGAAGCATAAAGTTCACCAGAAAGTGGTTGAGAATGAAAAAGCTAAAATACTCTGTGATTTCAAAATCCAGACTAGCAAAAGCTTGGAATGTAATACACCCGATATCACAGTGGTTGAAAAAGTGAAAACAAGGGTGTTAAGTTTATCGAAATATCAGTACCAGGAGATAGTCGGATTGACGACAAAGAAAATAAAAAATTACAAAATATCGCGATTTGCAAATCGAATTCGAATGAATCTGGCAAAAGAAAACGAAAGTTGTTCCCATAATAATAGCGCCATCCCTAAAACATTGAAAAAACATCTGGAAGCACTCGAGTTAGATGGATTAAAAATTGGGCAGCTGCAAAAGGCTGCTTTGTTCGGCACAGCTTTCATTTTCAGAAAGTATTTCCACAACTCATAGGCCCTTGGGTAGGTCCCGAATTAGTGGAATATAACCAGCCTTTTCTTAAGACTGAGGAAGCAAATCAAGCTTTGATGAATATTATATATATATATGTGTGTGTGTGTGTGTGTGTGTAAACTCCTTGGTCTGCGCGCGTACTCCTACTGAATCATATATTACGGTATAAAGAAAACGGCTGTCAATTTTCTTTCTTCAATCTTTGACATTGAACAGATTTGATTGGATTAGTCTACGCCAATGACGCAACTTTTGAGCGTTAGACATTTCTCTCTCTCTCTCTCTCTCTCTCTCTCTCTCTCCAAATTATCTTTTTATATGCGTTTTGCTCATGAATACTATACAAATTTATTAATAGTCACCCAGTCTGTCATCATTTTCTGTATAGTAGAAAAACCACCCATAGATGTGGATTCGGTTCATGAATTGAATCCTGAAACTCCTATGTGGCAAGCGTACGATGCCCATGTATACCAGCGCTCTCGTAGCTATGTGGAAAATAGAGTTACGTCCCTCGACGTGCCTAGGATTATGCATTTTGTGGTATTAATAAATACAGTACAATGCAGTATAACAATTGATGCATGTTACCGCAGACTGGTTGACTAAGAAGGTTCACTTTCTTTGTACGAAAATTCCTGTAAGCTTTCATAGCTACTTCAAGTTTTTTTTTGTTTGATAAATTCAATACTTCTTTTCATAAAGTGATCCTGTTGAAAGAACTCAGGGGTCATATTATCTGCAAAAGCATTTACAATAATGATTGCAAGCTAAAGTCATACATGATTTCTCATCCAATCATCCTCTTTATTCTTTCTCTCGTGAATAAAGTTCTAAAGCAAAGAAAAACAATCTCGCAAACAAATATTTGAAAATATTTCAGCATACGCTCGTGCCTGACATAACAATAACGAACATTCGGAAATAAATGGGAATTCAGGTATTCTCAGTTGCTATTCATATTTAAGAAAGTGGAAGAACATTATTATATAGGTATAATATTTCTAGAAACAGAATATCTTTTTGTTTCGATTGTATACGAAATTAACATAAGTGAACATTAATCAAAGAATTTATGTATCTGTATAGGTAATCTCATAGTGCAGTATATAATTTGAAGCACATGGCAAACAGAAAGACAGCTCGGGGGAGGGGGGGGAATTCCCGAAATCTGATTAAGAGTGTGTTTAGGAAACATGTGAGATCCTTTCCTGTAATGTATGAATAAACTACCGACGGAGCGTATTTTCAGTGATTGTATTTTAAAGTGAGATATATATGTTTTAAAGCATTATGTGCTTTAAATCTGTTATAAGAGGCTTAACATAACATAAAACCTGGTATCTCGAACGATATATATATATTATATATATATACAATACTCTAACAAATTTACATTAAATCGCTTTATTTAAATTTTGGTGTCATTAATTCTAATGTTATTATTTTGTTTCGGTTTTTCATGATTTAGAAATAGTCAAAATTACATTTTAAACATTCCCATATTTTAAAAAAATATGATTATTTGTTGTTAACTTTAGATATTTAATTATCTACACATTGCAATAAAATATGGTATTTTAAAATTGGTGTTTTAAATTTTCTTATTATAATATCTAAAAGTATCTGAAATAAAAAAAAAATGAAAAATTTATGACAAGTTGTAAGTCAAGGGAGCACTTCACTTTACATTCTCCATTTCCTGCAATTTCATGTGAAGAGTACAACGAACTCTTTTCCTCCAGTGAAATCATCTTAAAGACGATATGCAGGGTCTTATGTCCCAGTTGAATCAAAAAATATAGGAAGCGAGATAAAGTGGTAGCAGCAAAAAATCAATACTGTGCATGTAGATTTACAGCAGTCTTCGGAACAGTAGGAATAAATCACAACAGCGGTGGAACGAAATGCTAAAATGACATGCAGAACTATTTGTAAAGTGAATCCTTGATAGATGCATGGGGCCATTCACTTACCAGTGAATCGACAAGAACAGAATAAGCTCATAGCAAATATAGGGATTTATAAAAAAAACGTAAGGGACAGAATATATCATTTCCATTATTATACAATTAGCAAAAGAATAAAAGTTTTTCTTAACTCTGTAAATATAGCAGAAAACAAAACATTACGTGTTTGAAAACTATATACCAAACATACAATCAGAAAATAGGGAAAGTACTATTAAGCTACGAAAATCAAATTTAGACTTTTAGAGTGAAATCTACAAATTCCAGTATGCTCAGAAGCCAGCAAAAATCAAAAATCAAGTAATACTATACGTGCTTTCAACCATTGCTCAGAGAAAGAAGACAGTAAGAGGAAACACTTTTGCAAGTTTAGTGATAGCAAAGTGATTACGCAAGTTAATTTACCTATTCGTTTTATTATAAACGAAATTCACGTCATAGTAGTGCGATTAGTCAGATTTAAGGTTCACAAACAACATAAATCCATTAATATAACTTTGAATTTGATTCTTTAAAAACGTCAAAAATGCAATGCATTCTCTCCTCTCAAAAAGCATTGCTGTAATTTATCCATCCAGAAGATATAATGGATGCTTCTTCTTTATTATCGTATCTTTATTTGCTGTTAATGCCCTGCAGTTATATCGCAAGACTGTCTTTCATTACCATCCACTCCACACACTCCGTGTAGTCTAAGCTCATTTATTACCTGTATTCCTCAGTACAATAGAATAACCTAATTTAGACATTTACTGCTATATGGCTGTTTCACTCCCCTATAATGTATACTATGTTGAAATAAGTATTTGGATAGTACGATATTTCAGAGACACCCTTCAAATACTTCAGTAGCATGCGATCTTCATGAACACACCTTTTACTAGTTGGTAATGAGTCATGAGTCATATATATATTATTTAGGATCATTATTTCAACTACTTTTGGATAATTTTTTCTTCATAATACCACTCCGTGTATCATTGTCAAACGCACTGCTCTGACTCAGAACTGATGTTCCAATTCGTACCAAACTTGTTTCATTGGGTTTAGATAGGAACTCTTTTTAGACAAGCAAGTTTTCTAAATCATTGTCTTCCAGCTGTGTCTCAGTAACACCATGTGATATGACATGCCATGGCTAAAAGAGGCACAAATGTGGTCCGTGATGCTGCTACACAGTAGGAAAAAAAATTCACTATACAGACGCGTTTCATATCCGTTAGTGTCTCTGGACATCAAAGTAAAAGCCCATATCAGGAGAAACAGTTCTAGACCACTACATCCTACCATTAAGCTTTACAGTTGGATGATGTACACAGATGTAAAGCGTTTCAGCATCCGCCAACCCATACGCTCAATTTCGACTGGAAAATGGGGTATCGTAATTCTTTGTTCCATATCATACTTTTTAGTGCTTTATGAACAGCGTTTTTTTTTACATTAATAATTAATGAGTTGTGCCCTGTTGATTGCAATGGCTCATGGACAATCGTCCCGCTGTTGAAAACATGCAGTACAAATGAACACTAGATGTCGTGCTATTAATCCAAACGCCTGTCGATGATTTGAACTTCTGACTGACTGTTTCCATGGGGACTACCATCCTTCTGAATTACATTTCACCATCATTTAATCCAAAGTCCTTTCCCATAAATCTTTATTTGTTGGCTTCTGTTTTCTTTCCTCAGATGATGAGCACTCTCATTATATCCTTCAGCTGATGGTGTTGCCTACTGATTCTGAATGATGCGGCTTTATCAATATCACAAACAGATATTGATGTGATATCGTGTTATAGGATTGAGAAGAACTTATAGATTTCATTAGAAGTCTGTAAGTTCTCAGTTGACGGTATAAAGATGTACAGCGTACTCTCGAAGTATATTAGATTGCATTGTACAGTAGTATAAGTCATGTATGACGAAAATTGACGTATCAGTTATTTTCATTGAAAAACAGAAGATTCCCTCAACATAATATTCGGTAAAGTTAGTTTATTAGTTTCAGAAAATGTTGTACTCTTCTTGTAATAATATATCATACCCCATCTTCCTTTTAAATAATTAGAATCGATTGCCTGTTATTAAATCAAATTAATTTGTTTCAAATAAATAAAAAATTGATCACACAATGAATTTGGAATGTCTATCTCATAATTTGTTAATGCATAAGTTTTATTGGCTTGCTTTAAAAACACTACATCCGTTAGGAGAAGATTTTTTTAAAAAAGTGTATTGAATCTTATTTATTAGATGGCATGAAAAAGTTAATTTAAAGCAAATAAGAAGAATTATATTCCTTATGAAAATTCACACCATATAAAGATGTTCTTTCTTTTCCCCCCTCGTATTTTACGACTATGATGTAGCTTCTGGTCTTCTTCGATAGGGTTTTCAATCAAGTCACAAAACTCTTCAAGCGATATTTCTGTTTCACTCTTGTAACCTCTTTTTTGACCTTATTTATTTAACTCCTGTATCGGTCGTGTTTATTTAAAGTTAAGTGCATCTTTCAAAGTCATTTCTTTTCTTCTTTTTTTTCACTCCTTTTCTGCACACACCATGACGCCTGTTTTCTGTGTTCTTCTTTACTTCTGCTTTCCCAGCACGTTTCTTTTTGCATCCCTAAGAACTATTTTCTTAGAGAAGTGAGATCGTTACCAGAATCTTTGTAGTACGTCTGAAATTTTATGGTTTTCTTATTTCTTTCTTGACACCGTCTTTGTGTGATTTCTTTTATTTTCTGTCATGTTTCTCGTGTTTATCCAAAGTTTAAATACTTTTCAACTTTTCGGGTTTTATTTTAGTTTTGCAATATGATTCTTTTTTTCCCTTCTTTTTTGTGGTTTATGGTTTTATCTTAGCCACTGTTTTAGTGCACCTAAGATGATATTTTCTACAAACTCTGAAATTTCTTGTATGTTTTACGCATAAATAAAATGATTTTTTCTCCCAACTTTATAATACTATCGATGGACCAGTTTTTATTAATTCTTATATTAAATTTATTATTTATTTATATAAAACATGCATATTTCCGATGTAATTATTTTTAATACTTATCAGGGAAAAACCTCCACGTTAGAATGAATGATCGTAACATAATAATATTGATCTTAAAATCTTCTATGCAAATCTTCTACTTCTTTACCTTAAACAAAGCCACGTAGTAAAAATATAATTGTAGCTCTGGACTAACGATAGCTGGCCTGATAGCACCTAGATAGCAGAGATAGGCTTATGATCGTCATATTTTTTGATTTATGCTTTGCATTTCAAGTGAAAACCTGATGATATTCATAGATCTTAGGATCTCAAATGAAATTACTTTAGTAAAAAATACACAAAAATACATTAGATTCATTTTTATTTTCAGCTGTTCTAAGATACTGATTATATAGAATAAAGTTAAAAGTCTATTTCATTTTAGACAAAATTCAATTTTTTTTTAATTTTTACTTTTTTCTTTGTTTTTAAAAATGTAAAGAGCTGTGGACAAAATTTTCGGCTGATAGGGTCAGAAAATGTAAAACACTATCAGTTGAATTGATGATGTCGTGTTTTATTATTTTCTAAAATTACATTTTTATGATGAAAGAATTTTGTAAATCGAAGAATTTTGATAAAGAACACTGGACTTAGAGTAAGTAACATAAATTTTGTTATTTTGAGCTAATCTCCTTATGCGAAAGTAACGTATAAAATTAAAGATAGAATTTATCGAATGGTAAAGAAAAAAAAAACATGTATCATAAGAAGGAATAGCAATTGGCAGAGTTGAGTAAAATCTGAGAGTTTTATATAATAAACTAGAGAGAGAGAGAGAGAGAGAGATAGAGCAAAAATACCCTAAATCTTAAAAGAAATGTGAGCGTTTGAATAAGGTTCCATTATTAAAAAAAAAAGCATTCCGGTCTCAAAATGCTTGAAACTACCATGATTTTTTTTATCATGCAATAACGTTATTCAATGATTCATTACTGAACATTTTGTCAATATCAGAAATAGATTGATGAAACGCTAGGATGCCTGTGGCTAAGATATTAAAACGCTGGGGGGGGGTGAAAGCGAGATGGATTTCCAAGTAGCTGTTATCGAACAAGGAGCTACAAGTAAGGCAAATCATCCTAATACGGATGAAATGATAAATTTACTTAAATCGATAGGCTTTAATTCTGACAGACTCACTCCACTACTCTGTATTTGTAAGCCATGATCAAAATTACCTACCTTCATTCCTTCTTTATTATCTGTTAACCAATATATTCGAAAGCTTAATTAAATATACAAAACTCTGAATAATTGTACGCATTTCGAATTTAGCTTAGTACATTTCTTAGTGTCTACCTGAAACATTTAATCAATGAGGACAAAGGGAATGGTCATCGCTCATCTGGACAACCAACCCATCTCATTTCTACCAAACAGCCTTTGCTTTTCGATCAATAATCTTGGCTACTTATGTCTCACAGACTTTCTTCTCTCGCACAGGAGTACACGAGTCTAAATTTACCTATCTAAAAGACTGTTTTTATATACTTTTCAGGAAGCTATCATTAAGAGTGCGTGACATTTGGTAATCTTCCGATAAAGATTCTTAATAAGATTTTTCTAGAAATACTGCGACTAAATAGGGTAAGGTCAAGTAATCTTTTAATGAATTATGATCCATTCAGATTACATGTAGGGATTCAGATTTTTCATCAGGTTCAGCAATGTATAATAGTATTGTGATATCATGATTTAAGCATCACCCGATTTATTGGATTTTTAAAGATTGATTAAGAGTAATATGTATTGTTCAGGTAATGTGATGTAGGGATAAAATGAGTAAATTCGTTGTATCAAGAGATTATCAAGTATAAAAAAAACTAGACCAAAGATGTTATGAAAAGCTTAAGCTATATACTTTAGAAAAGGAATATTACCGTTGATAATAAAACAGTTTATGGTTTTCATAGTCACTCAATCCATTTGAATTAATCAGACCCACTTAGCTCTCAGACTTAGTCAAAAGCCATTGGTTATCATTAAAGTGGATATGCAGACAGTGAATTAAATTCAACAGATACACACTTTATACCGTTTTTGTTAACTCTAGTTATAGCTGCTGACGCATGACCTTAGCCATCTTTTCTTGATTTGTGTCTGTTAATCTGAACAATCATAATACTTGGTGGTCATCATCAGGGTTTGAAATATTTCGGTTTACGACGAAAAACAAGTGTGACCATGTACCTGTATAAGCGCTGGTATCATATATCGTTCCAAGAATTCCGATTCCAGAATCGGTATACAGAATAAAACAAGATAATGGTCAAATTATAGAAATGCATAGATACTAAATATTTGTGAAATGCAAATGTTCCTAAAACATGAAATGGCGCAAAGAGGAAGCCAATTTTTAAGATGTAACTTTATCTAATAGTTTCAAGAAGGTGGTAGACTATCATCATCATCATCATCATCGTTCTTGCTGTGATTCTGATCGGAAAATAATTCTTGTTTTAAATGTTAACAAAAATAAAAACAATTCTGTTAAATCGTTAACTGTCTTAGTGATGAAACAAAATATTTTCCTTTTACCGATTTCATCCTATTACCTCTTGGTAAAAGAGAAAATAGGAAGAAATTCCTGACATCTTATGAACACAGTCTTCGTTGCAATTTCATCTCCTGAATTGTTTGACAGTTTTACTGAACTCTGCTATTGAGGTCTATGGCTATTAACTTAGAGCTTAATCATACAAAATCAGATTACTTATGATGCATTATTCTCCATTCTCCTCGTTATATCAGCGCTGCTTTACTACTAGCAGACTACCGCATTTAATGGCAATCTCAAAAGATAAGTAATATATCACACATCAGAGGCGTGTACGGAATAAATGTTAGATAATCCACTACCCTGCTTATATGGGTGTCATGCTTCGCCTATAGAAGGCGAAGCATGACACTCAACTAAAGAGAGCGATCTCATGCTAGCCAATAAAAAATCATCTGCTCTTGAAGGTAACATTAAAAGATATTCACACTGAAATTCAAACCCACAGTCTGTTAGAAGAACAGAGATGATATCCTCTTGGCGACCTGCTAATTAGAGGCTACCTAGTAAAAGCTTACACAATTAGAATTTTATTGTACAGTTATTTGAATGTTGAGATTGAGATATAATGCCATATTTTCTCCTGTGAGTAAATAGAATTTGTGATTAAATTATGTTAGATATCATATAACATAAGATATATAACATAATTTAATATAATATAGGAATTTAACAAAATTCTTAAAAGTTGATGGCATCTTGATAACATGTAAAACACAATAAAGATTTTTTGGAGGTATTATATGTTTCATGAACGACAGAAACAACCGCATATTATTATAATTTCTGTTCTTGGCATATGTATATCGTTCGTCTTTTGTGCTACTTTTATGAAAGTGAAAAAGTGAAAAACATTTATCACTTTATGTGGTAGTATTCTTTTTTGTAAACAGTGGTTCGAGTTATCCCATCAACTGGATAAATGCAGAAAAAAAAGACATTTTACTGGGAACTTTTCAGAACATTTTTGGCAAGCTTTTCCTATGGATCTCGATATCTCATATCAATTTTCTCTGAAAGAATAGGTATTAATGGGACGCTTTGGGTAATAATTTATTTCTTTATTTTCATTTCAAGAATGAATAATGCGATTACTTATCCCCCAGCAAAGCTTTTCTTTTGCTCACATTATTTTACTAGCAACCAGAGGCTACATCCATTCAGTAAACCTTCTCTTAAAGGTAGTAACAGTATTTCCTATTACACAAACTAGTCTAACAGAAAATATTGTTTTTCAATTATAATTGAAGGTAAAAGATAATTAAGTTTGATGCCTGGGGAACATGGAGCTATTCATAATGCAAAGCTTAATGCAATTTTATATAAATCAAATGAAGTATCGCACAGTCTGAGACTTAGTTCCTTCGCAGTGGTTCAAAGTGTAACACTAAATCCACCATTGCGAAATTATCAGTTTAACTTCGATACGTATGAAGATAATTCCCAAAGATAGGCGAGTTTTGTAGATGCTTGACGTTTTAAATAAACCAAAGTTTTGCATTTGCAGTCATTCTGTGTTTGAGACGAACCAAAACATCTCCATGAATAAATCCTTACCATTAAAAGGCTTAGTGGATTCATTTATCCATACACGCATACAAGAATATCGACCGTTTCATATGAGCAGAATTTCAGATAGAAACCGAACCATCGATGCACGAAGGAAGGAAATAAAATATCTTCGAAAATGATAAGAAGCAATGTATGCGACGGGGTTGCAAGATAAAACTGCACGCTGGCTGAGAGTTTCATTCCCTGCGGGTGTACCACATTGCTTTGCTTATTTCTGCCGATAAGATATCTTAGAGCAAAATGAGTTTTCTCTTGTTACACAATTCCCATGAAGGGAAAAAAGATGGTTGTGCCATAAACTAGTTCTTCTCAGGTGACAATTTCTTATACGATTATATACCATAAAAACAAGAAATAGTCTCGAAAATCTTCAGAGACAGTGAATGTCAGTTTTCCAAGGAATGTGCTGTTGCTGTTTTGTCTGTCTGTCTCTCTCTCTCTCTCTCTCTCTCTGTGTGTGTGTGTGTGTGTGTGTGTGTGTGTGTGTGTGTGTGTGTGTGTGTGTGTGTGTGTGTGTGTGTGTGTGTGTGTGTGTGTGTGTGTGTGTGTGTGTGTGTGTGTGTGTGTGTGTGTGTGTGTGTGTGTGTGTGTGTGTGTGTGTGTGTGTGAAAGAGATCGATCTTTTTCGCGCGAGCGAACACACACACGTGGATATCTTATATGAAGCTGAAGCTGGAGGGTCGATCTTTCTTCAGCACGTGTATAAAGCAAAGCAAGCAGCAAAGAGGACAATTTGAAGATGCAAGAAGTAGTGTCTCCCAGTAGAAAACAAAGCAAATATGTTCTCTATGGTGAAGGATAATTTTGCCTGTAATTACCTGATATTTTTACTATTTTTTCTATGCT
The DNA here is from genome assembly GCF_054136105.1 of Typopeltis vanoorti. NCBI lineage: Eukaryota > Metazoa > Arthropoda > Arachnida > Uropygi > Thelyphonidae > Typopeltis > Typopeltis vanoorti. The sequence goes on along the minus strand of NC_143550.1, from coordinate 74,163,213 downwards.
AGTGGTAACTGAATTTTCCATAATACAATAACATATAATATCATATGGCAACGAGCAACGAAATTATAAACGAGGTAAAAGTATCAAAAGAGATAATTGCGTTCGCTGATCCATAATATCAAAGTGTCTACCTATTTGGTTTAATACCGTTTAAAACATATTGAAAGAAGCTACGCAGTGCAGGTCCACGCACATTTGAGATCTTGGGACAATGCGGGAAATGGGAATTCGGTATTTGTGAGGCATCTGCAAAGTAAGCAGCTGACCAACTTGCGGCCGGTTTGTAGACATCGTTTTAGTTATCGGAATAGCCATAGTTATAAATAGCTTATTTCAATATTTTAGTAACTTCTATGCACATAAAATTCACCCTTAAACTTAAAAATCAAAAAGACACAAGACTTTCTTCAGTCTTTCTCTATTGTTAAGATAAAATTTCTTGAATAAAATAAAGAAACCAACATCTGCGATAATATCAATTTTAAATACCCAAAAATGTACCTTTGATTTTTTTTTACATAAAAAAAGTAAATCGTGATCCTCACAGACTTGCTCTTATTTAATGTATCATTCCAATGACAAACTGATCAGGAAACTCTGATAGCTTAACAACGATACTAATTACACATAAATCCAAATAATATCTCAAATACTTCAAGAGATACACGCTACAATCGTGACCGAAGAAACTTACATCACAGTATAAATCTATGTACATCAGAACAGGATGATATGTAAAATACAATAGTGCTAGGCCAAATGCTATTCCATTAATATCTGGCCTATACAACCAGTTCCAATCCTTACCACTATTACAAAAATAGTGAGGAAAGAACCAATATACAAAAAAATATATATATTCACTCATGTTATAAAAGAAAAACATGTTCCTAATATATTACCGGCACACAAAAAATTAAAAATATATTGAAAAGTATTACAGCGATAAAAATATTACAGTGACACAAAGAGGCACCAAAAGAAAAAAAACATCTTCATAAATTAAACCCTCCCACACAATTCCTTCCATTTGTGGAACTTTCCTAAATCTCATATGCACAGCTACCTAACCTCGATTTATAGAAAATCAAATATTATTATTAATCAAGTTCCACAAAGAGTTCTCTGGTAACTAAACTGCTACCTACAACCTGGCGGGTTTAGATATAGTTTTCTTTTTAATTCTTACCTTAAAGACCTTATCTGACGATAACGTGGCAAAAAGTGCCAAGATTAAATTTAAGAAGTATTTTTCCTTTTTCAATCTCCAATATCTGTTTTATACTACCCTTTCCACTTCTGTCAATCTGTTTGAAATTGCTTTAATTTTACATTTCCCCTTTATAATGCTGCTTTAATCTGAAGGCCTGAAACATTTATGGACCAGTGGAATCAGAATTTTACTGAGAATAAATTAGCCGCTTTCCATCTTCATTTTACTAATTATTACTTGGGATTTATACTAAAATTTATCCATATTTGAAATGTCCCGATAAATTTTAGTCGAGATAATAAATAGCACATTTTAGTCTTCACAATCTGTTATAAATGTAGAACGTATACAATGATGTTATTTATGATTTTGTAAAAATAACTTGAAATAAAAAAAATGTCAGTTATAAACTGGTGTTACTTATTAAAAATTCCAGTTTCTTTCCTATTAAAAATGAAAGAAAACGGTAGACTATAGGTTTCTGAAGTGAATCAGAGAAAGACAAACTTCGCTCCCTCCATGCCTAGTAAGAAAGGGGACATTGTTTATTCAATCCGTCCCGCCTTTCAAGCTAGTTTTTGTGCATTCTTCTCTCTCTTATTAGGAGAGGCTACAGATTTTATTTCTTCACTGTAATTACTAGCTATCTGGATGATAACGTTTTCTCATATTCATAGGGAAAAAAAAAGAAGACTCTATATATGGAATTAAAAAGAAGTTTAATTCCATATATAGAGTGCTATTCCTGAATATCCTCAAAAGACCACTTTTGTAGCACCTATACTAAGGATAACGTACTTGGAAAGTTGTTGTTTTTTTTTTCATTTTCATCAAGAGTTTAAAGTTTCAAGGACTTATATCAACAGATTGGAGGATACTTCAATATTTGTCAGTTAGAGGTTCAAAACTGTAGTTTTGAACCTCTAACTTTCCAGTTTCTAACGTGTGACTTTGTGCATTATCACGTAATTCAGTGGTTGGAGTAGTATCCAATAGCTAACTTATTGCTATTTGCCGATGTAAGAGTGGGAGACATTGCATTTTCCTTTCCTCGATGGTGTGGCGATGACTATTAGATGAATAATATATACTGGCACGATTCGAAAAGCTTTCACACATCCGTTTAACAATAGTTCTTTATGGAGCTTTATGCTGCTCAAGCTTCAGGCATACCATGCGCGCGCGCACGCACACACACACACACGTACGCACGCACGCACGCGCGCACACGCCCGCCCGCACGCCCGCACGCCCGCACGCACGCACGCACGCACGCACACACACACACACACACACACACACACACACACACACACACACACACACACACACACACACACACACACACACACACACACACACACACACACACACACACACACACACACACACACACACACACACATCGATACTGAACTACAGCAGTCTTTCTGTTTAGTTTTCTATCTGGGATGGAGGTAAAATGGTTTTTACTCCAAGAAACTCAGGTCTGGGTTTTTTATCCCACAAAGTAGGCCAGAAGAATCCATACATATACACAGTTAACAGATAAATGGCCTCGTAGCCTTAGTTGGTTTGGTCCGAATTCCAAATTATAACCTCTCTTTTAATCATGCTTTCGGTGGAATAGCCACTGAATTAGAGTTATAAATACAAGTCACTACTGCAAGTACATGTAATACGCACTTCTTAGGTTATCAGTAGCACTTCGTTTTTCTTTTAAACTCTTGTAAGAATATTTTTTAAATGCTACACACTTTCTACATTAATATAGTATCAGCATTGTTAGTGTGTGTGAGAGGATATAGATTAGCTTCTATCGTCTAGCTCTTACTATATTTCATTAAATCTATTTCGTTTATTATATTATTAATAAATAATAATAAAGTGCGCCTGTTTCTAACCTTGTCTTTCTTGTTTGAGCAAGGAGAAGTATGTAAAAATGTATGTACAGCTGTAGTGTTAGTGTTAATCAATATGCCATTTCAATTAACTGCGCCAGCGCTAAACCAACAGAGTTATATACATCGATTCTAGTCCAGTGCAAGCGGCAGCACGATATCTCGTATATACTGAATCCAAATTTTTTTTTTAATAATCAAATATTGGATTCCATATGTACGCGATATTGTGCTAGCGCTAATGCAATTCTGTTGTTTATGCACTTTTCGTTATATCTTTATTCAGTACTTTCGGTGTTATAATACCAAAAACAAATATTTCAAAATATATTTACATAAGCGTATTCGAGAAACATGTGAGACTTGACCTTTTCTCCCTTCCGCAAAATTAATTCAAGAAACTTGAACATTTTCTCCCCACATTTCAAGAGAAAATTCCTGGTTGTTCCAATGGCTATTTCTCTCCAAATGACTACGCATTATGCACTTCGCAGACCCTTTAAAACGATGCATCTGATTTCGCAAAGCAAGCGACAATTCTCCAATAACTCGGATCAATTTCTTGTCCTGAGTGAATTAGAAGTCAAACACCAAAGTGCAGTAAGTAGTTCCAGACATAAGTACTTGTTCTTTTGTGAAAGGTAGTTTCTGTTAATTTCATTATCCCATGTGTTTTCTTTCCCTAACAGGTTTTCCGGGAAAAGATCACAATTAACGTCTTATGCCTCTTAGATATCCCAGTGAATAGAGTTTCTGCTTTGTTGCTTATAGAAGCTTGGAGTTTGAACCTTATCGTGGTATGGATGTTTATGAAAGCCTTTTTTGGTGATGGATGTTTATTATTTTGTTTAATGGAGGCCTAAGTGGCATGAAAAAGAAAAAGGTGGTCGAATGTTTGCCTCTTTTTTTTATTACCCCTTAGTGCTGTTTATTGATCTGTACACTTCCGTGATACAGTCCATACGGTATACCGTAATTATCATACTGTTATATGAAGAGCATCTAATTAGAGACACCAGGAGGCTATTTTAACGAATGACATCATCAGCTAAAATAAAATAACAAAACATCTACATGAAACTTCACAATTCTTACTGGCATAACTAGAAATGTTTTATTACTTTTTTTTAGCAAAATACGCTTGAGGTAGAAACTATTTGAAAGACAGAAGAATTAATTTACTCGGAAATACCTCACTAGTAAAACTTCTTCGCTAAGTGAGAATGGCAAAATGTTTGCTAACGGACAATGTTTTGGTGATATTTTACCTTTTTCTTTGGGGTACATTTTTAACTGCGTCGTTTTTCTTTTTTTCCAACGTATCTCTAGTAATAATCTAAAGATGTTATGGTTGTGATTCGCTTTAGGTGTGGTCTACTTTCGCTTGAAGTACTCCAATGAAATGGAAGAGAAATATGGAGGACAGATAGACTTCTCACTTGTGCAGTGAAGATAAACAGAACATATGTCTGCGAAAACCAAGGAAGATGCGTCGAAACGCTCACTGCACTTTAACAGGAAACTGTCGTTCCACTGAACGAGCATGGAAATGACTTTATCACAATGGGTATGCTAGATTGCGATCGATTGTATTTTGTGCACTTTTCGTGGTCGACTGATTACTGAAACGAAATACTGAACTACAGAACTAAGGAACTGATTTTTTAAAAAGTACATAACAACAAGAACAAGTTCATAAATTAACGTATATTTTGAAACAGGGAAATTTCATTTTTAAATATATAAAAGTCCTAAATTGATGTGAATATTTATAAGAAAAATATCATGACAATTTTATAATGTTATTAAACATTTTGGCCAATTTAAATTTTTATTTATAAACTGTTAATGTCGACAAAAGCTAAATTACAGTATCCAGAAATGTTTAAATACAGGTTTCCACATAAAAATAGCTAAGCGTCATATTTTTAATGGGAATCTTGCTTATCAAAGGTTGTAAACTTATGGTATATTATTATCGTGTTGTTAACTTAGGATTGTGTGTGTGTGCGCGCGTGCGTGCGTGCGTGCGTGCGTGCCAGGCCAACAATTAAATTTAATGTGTGATGCAAAAAATATAAAATTTTATTTTCAACCAGATCCTTAACAAAATTATTAAGCAAAAAATTGTTTTGTTCAGGATATTTAAATCTAAAATCTGACGTGTTTAATGAATTTTTCTCTTACTTGAATGGTTTCCCTTCGCAATCGCTTGTAAATACTAATGCAATTAAGAATATTTTCCCTCATTCAGTCCATTTCTGTGATCGCGAACACATTATTCCGTGTTTTTCCATTTCAAGGCGTGGAATAAATTTTACTGCGTGTACCAGTTATAACTGATAACATGAATCCTCCCACTGCCTTGATGATTTTCAAGGCAGTGGGAGGATGTACGTCATCGTTCAGAACATGAGCCGCTGTGATATTAATTGAGCAGAATTTAATTCAACTATGGTCTCGACCCTGTGGCAACTCGGTATTAACCAATGCAATAGGAATCATTCCTAAATGATCAATTGCTGAAACAACCAAAATAAGAATCGGATGCTTTTGTTGATTATTTGACTAAGGAGTCTTCGATCGTTTGTATTAGACTGTACTACGATGTTTTTAGAAGGGGCTCAAATGGATCATATCGAGACACTGTTCTGAGTGTATTAGTATGCAGTCAGAATTATGCACTTTGAATACCTAAAAATCTGAATCACTTTTTTGCAGTCAGAGGAATCAAGGATTTAACGAAATTCTGAAGAACTCTTTCAAATGGGATTAAGTTATCCTGACAAGGTAGATATTTACCTCCCGGACCTTTAAGTTTTCTTTCATTAGAACCCCTTTACCCCACAAAAAAAACATTGAAAATGCAAACAAATAGCAGATTTAAATACTGACTTATATATTGTCAATATATTGTTTAGTTATGGTCACAGATGTCTCGGAGATAACGTTAAAAAACCAGTCCATCCAAACAATGTATCATTTTCAGTAGGTGATACAGTTACGTTTTTTCCCCCCAAAACGACAGCAAGCAAAAATTTTCAAAAAAAGCTGCCGTTTACCATGTTTGCCCGATTTAAAAAAAAAAAATCTAATAAGCGAGACGTATAGAGTTAAAAAAAGGAAAAAGATCAAGTAAGAGGGAATATTTTGTGATATATAACCTAAAAAAATCCCAATAAAATAAACTTTTACTGGAAAGTGCATTTGAATTGGAAAGACGAAACGAATAATAAATAAACCATTTTGTAAAGCACTCAGAAATGCTTTTGTTATGAGCGCTTTTTTGTGAACTTTTGAGATAAACATATATAAAATAAACATTTATATATTATTTCAGTTCTTTATTAAAAATGCTGGATTTATAATTGAACAATATTTAAATTGAAAAAATTTAAATTTTCAAATTTAAATTTCAAATTAGGAGAGTCGGAATTGGAATGATTTCTCCTCCTTCAAAAATATTCGCATCAGCTCGAGAAACAATTAACTTTAGTAATTTAATATTTTTGATTATTAACTAATCCTTTCAGTGTCATAAGAAATTTGAAAAATGCAATCGTTAATATCTGGCCGATTGGCATTATCTACAACTTTCTACGCCATTATTAAAAATGTTCTACCCCCTGCAAACAGCGTCAGCAAAGTGTTACCAGACATGAATCAATGTAAATAAGTCATGTTAGTTGCATCTTATACTAAACCACAGAAATTTATTTTTTAAACGTGTTTGTTTGAGTGTTCATCTTATAAATACTGTTTTTTTTTTAATGAAGGTCCGATTTTTTTTTTTTTCCCTTCTGAAGTATATTGTTACAAATAGTGTTACCATAACAACAGCAAGTGTTATTTTGGTCGTCTGCAAATTTTGTGAAGACGGAAGAATATTTTATTTTAAATAATGCTGATAATTATAGAAGAATTGGCCTAGTTGGCCGATTGGATAGCATCTCGGCTCTCCAACAGTAGGTCATGGGTTTGGATTCCACAATCGGTATGGATGTTTGTGAATATCTTTAGCTGTGAGATCTTATTGAAGGCCACAAGTGACTTGAAAAGGTACCGTGTTGAGGAAGGTTTCCGGATTATGTAAAAAAAAAAAAAGAAAATAGGAATATTACAAAATAACAAAAAAAATGTCCGCACAATGTACATAAAATTATTACATTCAGTGGGAAATGACAAATAATAACAAAAAACAGAAAGAAGAAGGCTGTCATGTTTGTGAAATTCACCAGCAATGTAGCAAATGCACATTTATACATCCTGACCATAGCACACATAATGAAATAAAAAGAAGTGTACAGAAACATTTTAAAGAAGAAAAATCTTTCATCACTCAATAATAATTTTTCTCTAAAACTGTTTTCCTACAACATGGACTTATACACACTACTACTTCGAAATTTCTGAAGCAAACTATTCTATTCTATCTTTTTTGTCAAATGCACCATGTATTTGGATACCAGTAGCGCTGATGCTACCTACTATCGACTGCTTTGATAAAATACTTTTATTTTCTTGTTGGACATAATCACGTGCACTTGATAATATCTAGAAGCTGCTTATAATCTGTAAAACTAGACGATAAAAAATTTAGTTTCCAAACATCTTGTGCGCTCTTTCAAGTTGTGTAGATTTTCTTCGTCCAAATTATGACCGTCCTTAGTATTATTTTCGCATAAAATTTGGCAGGATCAGTAGTATCGAATGTCGACACAATTACTAGTGCAACTAGAGTCAGTTTAATAATTGGAGCCGCCGCGTGAGGTCTCAATTGCTTCCGACGGCCATTGTATATAGAATGGTGAGGGAGGCAGCGAGAGATGTTGAATGAATCATACTTGGTACGTGGTCAAAGTCTATTTCCGTAATTATGTTGCTCTGGATATATTTCCACAGTTATAACAGAACAGAGCGAAAAAAATAACGTGAAAGTTAAAACCAATTAAAAAAAAATTGGTAAATGAACTCACAAATGGATTTCATTTATCATCAACAATATTCATGGCAGTTAATCGTAGGTTTTTAATTAATGTTGTAATTATATCTATTACGTTTAACGTTATGCAAAATTAATTAGTTCACTTATTTAAATTGCAAGAGCATCATATAATATTCAGCACGCGCATGTAGCTGACAAGATACACCAGAATTACTTAAAGCGAAATATAAAGTGATATTAATACTAATGCTGTTTTGGTGTTGTTGATAACAGCGAATGCACGGCTTCACTACAAATGATGATAATTTATCTTTGTCATATATGTGTGGACGCGGTGAGGTGTTCTTTTTGAGCAGCGATAAAATCGAAATTTTTTTTATTCTGAAAATAATCCATATATCACAAAGTCACCTGAACTTTTTAGCGAAGGTGCATAGACCGAATCCTTAAATTGTATTTAATGCAAGGGACATAAAATACCATAAGTCAAATAAAAAAAGGTGACGACATAAAAAATTATTTAAAAAAAAGTGAGACACACGCTGATTTAAAAATATATAATTAAAATACTCCAAATTATTTATCTTTTTCCTAGGCGACAGAAAATTCAGGACTAATTCTAATTACATTATTTATGACACTGTGAACGATGAGGGAGCGATGTTTAAAAATACGAAAAAAAAACAAAAAAACATTCCATGATTTATGGATGCGTCGTAATGGAGTCAGGTCATGCAATAGCACAGGATGATTTTTTATTCATCGAACCATTTTAGATACTTTTATTTTTATAATCCATGCACTCTCAGAAGTGAAAGTTCAGGAGACTCCAAATGTATATTTGTGATTCAGATGGTAACATTAAAAGGGAGTTTTTTTTTTACTGAACGTTTTCAGTATGACGGGAATTTCAAATCTCTACTTTCATTTATTAGAGTACAGCGAATTTTGTATAGAGATTTGTACCTTTATTCTAGACCAATAAACATTACTACTTAGAATTTAGCAAGGTCTAAAATGGGTAGAAAAATGAACCAAAAAGTGTAAAAGATATTTTAAAACCCTTCTAAAATATAAAATATAAAATGCTGTAAAACTATCGTTTACAAAAATTAAATATAATCTATAGTATAATGGGCAAACTTTACCACTCTTTCTCCTCTACGACATCATCCAAATCTTTAATTACGAAAAATAGTCAATAAATACACAACATACTCATAAACAATCAGGAAATCTATTTTTGCTTGGTGGAAGTAGTCGAGTCAGGACTGCCACATTCAGAAGAGAGAGATGCAAAATTGCTGGAAGATGCTGTAGAGAAGATCAAAAGAAGGATCCATGTGGTATATTCAGATCGAAAATATGGAATATGAAGGTTACCCTTCATATTTTATTTTTGTTTTATTTAGAATGGGTTCTACTATACAAAATTTAACTGGAAATAGCAAAGAAAACATGGGCACGAGTAGCGTTAGGAAAAGTTATGAAAGTGTAAACTGAATCCAGAAAATAGTCTACCAGAAAAATGAAACAAAGTGCATTTTTACAGCTAACCGCTGAAAAATTAAATTAAGAGAGTGACTAAAATTTTACTTATTGCTTCCCCAATTATGAATGTGTACTTGCCTTTTTCCCCTCATTATGGTCTGTTGTATGGTAAACGACATATAACTTCTTTTCATGGTAGGAAGCACATCATCGTACTTTTCTAATCTACTTGAATTAAGGAGTCTTCATATCAAACCACACTTTAATTGAAATATTGTGTGATTTCTATTTTTACATGCGATTCTACAATGTAGAATCATACAGTGTAGAAATAGAGTACACTCTCGTTACTCTTAGCGAAAGCATATTCTATTTCCTACAACTCAGAGAGTAACCTCCGATGAGCACTATTGATATAAAAAAGTTCTGACAACATTAATACCAGATCCACAATACTGTTGCTTCTCATTTAATACCAGATCCACAATATTGTTGCTTCGCGTCACTGAACAGTTCTGATATCCTAACCATATTGAAAGAAACATACAGAAATAATTTCTATACAGCATAATAATTTCAATCCTGTAGACTAAATTTTCAAATGAATCTATATGGAGAACGTCTTTAATTTCTTTTTTTTTTATTAATAACTTTTCTACTTGAGAAAAGTTTTCTACTTTGCAACACGAATTGACTTGTAGCCAGTGGCGTAGCTAGGGGGGAGGGGAAAGGACGATCCGCCCAGGGCGACACTTTGCGTTTAAGAAATCTTGCCATACTGTCTATAGAATAGCAACTGAGTGATGAAATAGACTTCGACAACGTCATCGACGATTTTGCTAACGGAAATGCAAGAAAAATAACATTTTAGAATGTTGGAATTAAAGTTTTACTTCAAAAATAAACATAGTGTTTTAATTTATTTCTCTACACGTCATTTTCACTTTTTGTAGTATTTTTGGTGTGTATTGAGAGGGGCGGCAAACTCAGGAATCGCACAGGGCGACAAAAGCTCGCTACACCACTGCTTGTAGCTTATTAAGAGCAATCGTGGATACCAGTTACCCACTCAGAATAACCAAGACTGCCAAACACGTGAAGTGATCCAGTGCTCGGAAATGGCAATGCAAATACAGGAGGAACAAACACAATGGAAACTCTAGTACTTACTTATTTCGTGCTAAAATCCGGTATCTTATGCGGAAGAAGATGATCAATCTACCGTGATACTGGAGCGTCAGTAATACTATTTTATTATATCGACAGTGGTAAGCGTATTTTATCAGCAGGTGTTTTGACCTGACCTCATAGTATATAAATAATCGGTAGTCATTCGCGAAGGAGTATGATTCTTTCAAATTTTGTTTACTGTTAAGTTCGGAAATGCATTACTAGGCGGAAGGTCAAGAGGATCATGCATCGGCCTAGTAATGCATTTCCGAACTTAACAGTAAACAAAATTGGAAAGAATCATACTCCTTCGCGAATGACTACCGATTATTTATATACTATGAGGTCAGGTCAAAACACCTGCTGATAAAATACGCTTACCACTGTCGATATAATAAAATAGTATTACCGACGCTCCAGTATCACGGTAGTTTGATCATCTCCTTCCGCATAAGATACTGGATTTGTGTTTCCTAGGAGGTACTGATGGTCGAAAAGCATTTCCCCTTGCCATCTGTCGCTCATTTCGTATTTTTCTCTTCTCAGTTTCTGTAGCACGACGCATAGTTTCAAAATATTGGGATCCTGTAGACACCTCCTTTCTCCGCTTCTTTTGATCTACAGCCTGAACATCTCAGTTGATTTATGTGAATATTTCATTTCTTCATACTTGCGTTGAGGTTATTCATGAAGCTATTCCCTCCTCTTGTTCTTTGGCTTTTCAATTCCGAAAAGATCTGTTTGGAAGGAGAATATGTGGAATGCAAGTGATGGAACCAGTGAACATTGATTCTTCGAAGGCAACTCTGATATTATTTTCCTAAGTTTTCCAGGTGCCTGCAGCATGTGATCGTTTCTCAATCTCACGACATACGTGAGTTGGTTACACGTTTTTTTTTAAGTAGTCCATACTAAGGCAACTCGGGGATGCTGAGGAATGTATTCCCGCAAGCTCTCTGGTGAAGTTATGAAACTTTCCTAGTTTCTACATTCGGCTTTGAAATAATGTTGGATCTAATATCCACTTTGCTTTATAGGTTCCTAATTGCTTATAGCAAATTTTAAATTATGCTTAGTTATGTATTTAGTGTAACTCAGCTGAGTTCTGTTTGTGTTTTTAATATTGTTGTGTATAAGCAATTCTTTATTTTAGTGATATTCGGGTAAACACAGACATGATTTAGTTATTTTATTCAGTAGATGTGATCTAGTAACTGCAGTTATCAAGAAATTATTAACTGATGACTCACTAAATATGAAACAGTTAGCGCAAAAAGTCATCTGTGACAATGTAGCTTAAACTGGTTTCACTAGAAGGACACTGTCAAGAACTTTACAAATTTCATCATGTCTTTAAAAATTGTTTCAAATTAAAAGTTGGCACTACAACTATTTGATACTTTTATCCAAACATTTTAATAATGAAGGATTATATACAATGAAATATTTCGACCGTGGTGAGGCTTCGTTTGTATAAATTATTTCTCTGATTACGTCATTCAAAATTAATCCTCTAGCATTCAGAAACTATAACATTGTCCATTTTCTCCTACTAACGGCACTTTCCACTCATTAAAGCGTAAAGAATTACACTTTAGCGGTAACGCTGCAGCATCAGATCTAACCATGTGGTAAAGCAATAGTGAGCTTAGCTATTCTATCGATCAAACATCTGTTGTAATCTTGCTGCTAACATGACTATACCTCAAAAGTGTTTATCGCCACTCTATAATGAAGTGAATGCTATTTCCAGTAAAATATGGATTAGTCATTAAAGCAGCGATGCTGAAACTTTTATTGTATGGTGTGATGAGTTGAGAGAAGCCATTAGAAGGAAAAATAGTCTCGAAACTCAATATATATGAACATGTTTTTTAAAAAAAGCAAAATAAGAATTTGAAATCAAATACTAGAGATCTCACTTAATAAGGAAAATTCTTTTAGCAACTCTGTATTGCTGAAATTCGCATTCACTGGCGGTGGTGGGAGTTATAACATGAATTTCAATGCAACACTTAGCAAAAACTGACTTACAAGTTCGATGTTTACTGAGCTACATATGAAGACGACATTGAAGTTTTTGATCCCCCAAATAATAATAATATTTTTTAAACTGAAATAACATATAACATTTTATTTATCAGCATACAGAGTATTTAGATATACTGTATACAATAAAGTATACTATTACATTTTCTGTTCAGTACAAAATGTAGAGTACAGTGATTTTTTTAAATGTAAATGCACACATTTTTTTCAATATATATATATATATATCAGCATCTTCATTATTATTACACACCGTACTGGACTTCAGGGAGTCCAAAGACTCATCGAGGGAGGGCACCTGCCCTACAACGCTGTCTCCACCACTCAATCCACTGACCGCAACTACCAACGCCATCTACCGATTTTGGCTGGAGAGCGGATATGCTAGAATCAGTGTTTCTGAATGTTCGAAATGAGTTTGTTTTACAGTCACATTGTATTTTTCTTTGATAAATGCTACGATGCCACCCCTCTTTTGTTTGGTCTACATAAGTTGTAGGTTTGGCAACTATTAATGTTGTATGCGTAAGTTTCTGTGTCGTTTATTGCAACTTCGGTCAGTATTAGCGCATCTATGTTTGTCAAAGTGTAGTTGAGCAGTATTATCAATGTTAGCCAGTGTTTTTTTATACTTCTTATGTTTGTGTGTATGATAGTGAAATCGGTATTGGTGGAAATGTTGTCTGTCCATTTCTTCAATGAGTCAAAGACCTTGAAGTTTATATTGTCTGACTAGATATGTTCGCCTATATTTGAGATCACCGTCATATAGTTTTTAAGTGATTTCTAATCTTGTTCTTAAGGATGTGAAGAGTTGGTGTTTTATATTGGTAGGCTGTGTATGTCGGATTCTCTTGGAATTATATAAACTCGAGTGTTTATATAATTATACATGTTTATATAAATGTATACAATAAAGTATACTGTTACATTTTATGTTCATTACAAAATGTAGAGTACCGTGATTTTTTTTTAAATGTAAATGTACACAATTTTTTTTCAATATATATATAAGTATCTTCATTATTATTATACATGTATAATAATAATGTTTATAAATATCTGTAAAAATTGTTCCTCTGGACTAAGGATTAGTCCAGAGGAACTTGTAGTTTTTCTTTGTTTTTGTCTTCCTTGCTTGGTATAAAAGATTTTTAAAGTATGGAGTTCAGTGTTCAGATATATAGATTGGTGTTGGGAGTTTCTTGTCAGTTAGGATCGATGTTGTCGGCCTTATTTTCTTGCTTGCTGCAAGAATGGAGTATCTCAGACTTCTTCTGGTAAAACGAGCGATGATTGGTGGCAGTCTCTCTGTTTTTTTTTGTGGGCCTCAGTTAATAGAGGCCCACAAAATATTTCAGAAGTATTTCAATTTCGTCCATGCAGAGTAAAATAATCATTCATTCTTCAATTACCTCTTCATCACTGCTACAGCGGTAATATACAGCTTCAACCTCAGACTACAAGACCAGACAGCTCAGCAACTTCTCTCTGTGAAGTTGCTGAGCTGCCTGGTCTTAGAGGCGATGTCTGTGGTTGGGACTTGAATGCTAATTTTGCTGCGAATCAGTTGCACTATGTTGCATAAATCTTCTGTCTTTTCTTTAAGTATTCCCTCAATTTGAAGTTCTTTTTTTCTTTCTTTTTGTAGCATGTGCTCCATTTGACACCTGAGTGTGTTTATCTCTTTCTGCAGTTCTTCATTTTCGCGCTCGAGTGTTTTTTGCGTTTCTCTCGCTACCGTTAATTTTATCTTTATTTCTCGCACGGTTCCTAACATTTCTTCAACCGTCATGTTATTGTATTGTATGTAATGTTCATACTCTTTGAATTTTTTGTTAATTTGCTCCACGTGTGTATTTAGCAAATCTTTAACCATAAGTTTGAATGAATCAAAGTTGTCTGTAATTTTAGGATCAGGAAGGGACCTACTTTGATGTGCATCGTTGCTTTTCTTCGGTGTCTGTTCTTTGTTCTTCATGTTTTCACGGCATTATAGACAGCGCCATTCGGTACGTTTCGCAGCTCCTTTTGCTTTCCACATGCTTTCTGAGATCCAAGAGCATTGATAGTATTGTCTTCGCCCACATCCAGAACAATGCGGCCTATCTCCCTTCATCGGTTAATGGCTTAATACACTTGTTATAGCTCATTGCGCTTGACCTTCGCTGTCTCGGTGACTTTTAGACTTTCTTCCCTTTAGCCACTGTAGTGCGACTTTTAAAATGGCGACATCCTTTGATCTTTGTTGGTTGGTGACAGCAGTTTACTCTATGACTTTCAACACACCGAATTTGGATACTACTTAGCCTATTTTGATGATTTAAATGTCCCTGTCTTCAGCGTGACTAGTAGAATTAAATAGCAGCACTTTCAAATTAAAAACATGAGTTAAAACCACTAAAAACGGGAGCAGCGATAACAACACGCAAACATCCATCTGCCTACACAGCGCCCTCTGGTGGGAAATAACAATAATAATAAACATTAAATCACAAGCAATTACTCGCAACATATATTATTACTTCGTGTTATTTTTTTTCTTTCCTTCAATATATCATTCGATTATCCGAATTACTTATGGCTAATATCCTAAAAATAGAAACGAAATGGAATCGTTTTCATTTCGTTTGTTTTGACTCCGAAATTTTACAGTCGATAGCGAAGATCCCCTCTGGTGGGAAAGAATTAGGTTCGAATCCTGTATAGCATGCGAAGAATCTTTATAAGGAGCTTTCAATTGAATATTATGTCAAAACATTCAAGTTGAATCATATGCAATTGGAAATATTTTAATGCCTGTCAACATTGATGTTTTCATTCTGGAAAACAGTCAAACAGAAAAGAAGAATATACTCATTTAACGAACATAACACACTGGCGTCGCAGTCTTAGTTGCTTGGGTCGTAATTCAAAATAACCCACTCCATTGAACCCACGATTTATATAATGATACACCGTTTAAATATGTCATTTTGTTAATTCGTTAGTAATTCTAACGGATACTCTGTACTTTTTTTTTAGTTATGAAAGTGAAAATTACTCGTTATTTAGAACAAAATGCTGTAGTTTGGAGAACTTCATAAAGAAGAGGTTTACTTTATAAATAGAATACGTAATTTAGCAGCGGTTACGTTGGCGTGACATTCATTAACAAACATCATGTGCAAGCAACGTAGGGATTAAATGGCATCAACGCTATCTAGCATCGCAATTTATCTTGGGAGAATTATGAATTCTATTAGCGCTGCATATGCTTGTGTAGAACTAGTGCACAACTAGAAGCTAGAACTTCCAATTCTAATTTTGTCAGCTCTAGAGAGGTGTGCAGGTCACTTCACGTTTCTAATGAAACACCAGACTGATCGTTGTTGTCACTGTAGAAAATGATCATTTCAAAATTAGCCACATTTCCATGATAAGTTTAGCGCTCATGACGAAATGCAGTTTCAATGTAATTTAGAGCATATTTACACTTTTAAAACTGAAGAAAGTTTTTCACAATAGGCATGTTTGTGATAAGCCTCTCATATCACAACGCTTTGTCATCATTTCTAGTATTAAACATTACTTTTAATATATCATTAGTTAAATAGTAATTGGTAAGAAATTTTGGACGTAATATTCGCTAATTATCAAAAACTTGTTCTGACTTTGTGTGTGTGTGTGTGTGTGTGTGTGTGTGTGTGTGTGTGTGTGTGTGTGTGTGTGTGTGTGTGTGTGTGTGTGTGTGTGTGTGTGTGTGTGTTCTCTGTGAACTAGTAATAAATAAATATTCTCGGTGCTGGAAAGAAAGGCAGGTGTTTTCAATGAATTTATAACCTAACCATTTATTGTTATTTCCCATTATTTTTAATGTTTAGAGAGAAACATAAAAGTCGTTTTTTTTTCATGTTTTAGTATAAAAATGCATTACAGTTTCTATGATAAATGACTTTTCAGACAGCACTGTAAACATTCCCATAATGACAGGAAAGGTATTAAGCTGCCTCGTGAAAAAACTTCCATATACATTTATCATCTTATAGTTTTAAAACTGCGTAATATGCTCGTGAAAGTTTTTTTGCATCTACTCTGCATTTTGTTATAAGCAGCTATTCTGAGAAGAAACATATTAACATTTCGATCATGTTCACAAGGAGAAGTTAACCTATTAACTAGAAGGGAAGCATAACAGAATACTTGAACATTATTTTCGTACCAGTGGTAATACGAGCTCTTGAAATACGTCATTTCATCATTTTATGGTGTTATGAATTTGAGACCCATTTGTCTTATTAAACCGATCCTCAGCCTATCACATTTCAAATTTAATTATTTGAAAGATATTCGTAATTTCATTAACTTTGACATGGGTTGGTATTCCTATTCCATCCTCTGCAGCTCTCTTAATTGAATTTTGATATCGTGTGTTCCATTATAATTATCCTATTGCATTACAGACGGATGCTATAATTATCAAATTTTCTAACAGAGTATCTCTATCGTGATGATGATGCTCAGTTATCAACTGGATATGAAAATTTCTACACTTTCTTCGCTTACGTCCGCGAGAATTAAGGAATGCTGCTGGGATTGTAGGGTCTACTTCCTGACTACCTGGTAACTTCTAAACGCTATTAAGTAAATAATATGACAATTGATAAGCTACCCACTTTCCCCCCACACACAAATACAATATTACAATAACTGAATTACTGTCAGTCATGTTTTCATATTACAAAAGGTTAAGGGGATCTGAATTAATAGCGAGAAAAACAGAAACGAAAAACATCATTGTGAATTAGCCATATTTCATATGTACTGTTTGGAATAGGAATATACGAAGTATTAAAAATACCTCAATTCAGACAAACAAGCGAACAAAAAAAAAGGCTACAAGCAATCAATGAAAAATAGGACTTGCGAAGGCTGAACTGTACTCGCACACACATTGCTAGATCTGCTTTCTTTCTTTTTTTCTTTTCGCTGTGGTGCTGGAGACAACTTTGAAAGGTATTTGATTTGTAGCTTTTATACCAATCCCAAAACTAAGGTCCAAATTTCGAATTCTTCACATCCTTTTAGATTTTAATTTTTTTTTTTTTTTTCACTTTCTTGAACTCTTTAAAATTCTGACTTTTCTAAGTGATCACAGTGTTTTTTTTTCTTTTTTTTTTTGTTTCAGAAACCTTTTTGGTTCAATATGATCATGTGAGAACTACTTTTATGGTACTTAAGAGCCATTATATGATATTTATATCATCATACAGTAATTAATCAGTTCTCGTTATTCGTGATACATATATATCCAGCAGAAAGATATTTCTATTTTCCTTAGCATGCATGTGGGGATTTTTAGCATATTCACTAGGAAGAACCGTTTGATTTTCGTTTTTAGGAAATGAAATAATATACAATACAGTACAGTATCCAGTATTGAACACTGCATGGAAAGAAGCCAATGGAGACCATAGTGTGAGGAACAAACAGCCACGGTGCCCACCTTAATAAGATGTAGGACCGCCGTTCGCTGAGATAACAGCAGCAATCTACAGGGCATACTTTCCACAAGCGTACGATAGCGATCAATGAGAATTTTGGACCATTGGTTTTCTAGGCATGTACTCAGGTCCTGGACTGTTGTGTAGCGGACGTCTCTTGACCTCACCCGATGCTTCAGTTCATCCCAGATGTTCAATAGGTTTGATATCAGGACTCTGTCCGTCAAGTTTGATGACATTTATGTCCACAAACCACACAGTTACAGCAGCAGCAGCAGCAGCAGCAATATGACATGGTGCATTGTCTTGCTGAGAGAGACGGTCAGCTCCTTAGAAATGTCACAAATTAGGAAGCATTGCATTGTCCAGAATGTTCAGATCCCTCTCAGAGTTCAATGTTCGTGGCCACAAAGAGAGATTCGAGGTCAAATCTCAGACCTCTGTTTGTGGACAAACGGACCACACCGTTAGATTGTCACCTCCGAATTTCATAGTTGAGGTTATGCACACTGCTAAGGGACGTCCACCGGCCATCCACCACACCCACGCTCGTCCATCTGTTCACTATAAGATGTAGCGTGATTCGTCGCTCCATAAAACAACTGCCCAGTCTTCTACGTCCAACTGTACACGCGCTTTGCATCACTTAAAACGACTCTACATGGTGGTTTTTCGGTAATGTGGGACTTGCATATTACGATCCTACCATGGGAACCCTGTTTTGAGCCCCGGGTTTTCAATGTTTTTGTGCAACTTCGTGTTCCAGTCGATTCCCGGAACTCCGGATTCAACGTGTCGGCCGATGAATGGCGGGTTTTACATATTATCCTTCTTAACACACCTTGTGGTCACCTTCGTAGAGTGTGGTGGTTGTCCACTGCCTGTATTGCTTGCAGTTGACTCCCTGCGCTTCCACATCACGCTGATTGGTGACCTGGGATAGCCCAATTTGTCAGCAATTTGCCGAACAGATAGGCCTGCAACATGGCATCCTATCATAACGGCTCTTTCAAACTCTGTCAGTTCCCTTTTTCCCTTCTGGCAGTCATTTCACCCGGACACAATTGCACTGATTTGGGAACATCATATTCCTCCAATTTACACCGCTACAAACACGTGACTCGTTGCATGGGACGATACACCTTGCTCATGGGATGTCCGTTGACTTCTTTTAAAGCAGCGCATATTGCTTCTGCATTGAGAACAGTGAAAAAATTTCAGAAATCTTATAAACTTGCAAAGTCTCAATAATAAAGGTTAATAAAGATTAATAGATGTAGACAATAGCAGAAATTTATTAACCCTTCTTACTTGTTACAAGGATATCATCAAGAAGGATATCATCAGGATATCATAATGTCCAAAATAACAAAGGGTGTATAGATTAATCGAAAAATCCGTGCTATTTAATTTGATGTTCCATTAAAGTAAGGTACAGAAACTAGGTTGTATCCATTAATAGCCATAGAAATTTTATTTTTTATTTTATTTAATTCTTTCAACAGAAGGAAATGAACAAAACAAATGAAGTCAGCTCGCTGTACAAGAGTTTTGATAACACATGTATTTTGCTATGGATGATGGTGCAAGGCCCAGTGGATGTATCTTTCAGTAAAGGAAGGCTTCCGATAAAAAAAATTGAATTACATTTGTAGAAGTACGGGTATACAGAAAGGGAAGACTCTTGTTAGTCTCGTGTTGGTTTGTGAACTTGGGTCAGGAGTGTATGGAATTTATTTTAACCAGAAATTGCAATAATTCTGTGTTTGAGTGTGATCTAACTATGAAGATTCACGTAGCGAAGCCAAATACGAGGTTAAGAAAAAAATTGTACCGAGGATTTGACATTCCATATATTCCATAAAATAGCCAGCCAAAACTGATAGGACTGTCCATGGATGTTTCATCAGTCTGCTTGTACAACTTAATGTGCACACGTGAAATGGTCTGTGTTCATTACAAATTTAAATTCTGATTGCATACCTGTCTCAAAGTTTTGGAAAGTATTCACAGGTAATTGTTAAATGATCATTTTTTTTATATTTCGGTCTCAGATATCAGTTACTGAATGTGAAGGATATCACTAGTGCATGGGAAGCAGTGAAAAGATTCTGAATGATGCAGCATCTGAATGTGTCCCTAGAGGTCGAAGAACAAACAGAGCGGGAGTGAAATTCATGTGAAATCTTATTAAGAAAGAGATCCAAAAGACGACGAAGAAGAGAAAATCGTGAGGATAACGATGAGATCGATAATGGAATATAAGAACAGGCCAGAAAGAGTTACGAGTATTACAGAAATCAAAGTATGAAATCGACTGTGCAGTCAAAAGGCAACTGAAAAAGTATTATTATTCTCTAAATAAAAGAAATGATGAAAATTAACTAGTAACTGCACTTCTTGTAGATAGATGCTTTTGTGTTAAGTGGATGTAATTGTTCAAATAAATATAGCTACATTGGATAAAGAGAGAGAAATGCATGAGAAGGAGGTCCTAGAGCTGTTATATAGCCTGAATGAAATTCGGGAATATGGAGAGGTGGTATATCAGCACTTATGATAAAGGAAAGTTCAGATGAACTGGTCAGACGCTTGACCTGGATGCATAATTTGAGTGTTAGGTCAGGAATGATCCCATAGGAATGGAAAGAATGTATGATAGTCCAATATGTGTCTAATATGTCTACCTGCCTATCAGTATCTCTGGGATGTGGTGAAGACTTTTCGAAAAGTTGGTAATAACTCGCATACAGAAATAGGCTAACAGACAGGTTATACTTTACACAGAACAGCATGAGTTTAATTAATATGGTCATGTGTGAATAATTGGCTCTCTTTTTATAATAATGTTATTGCTGAGTGAATATAGAGAATGGATACACTATGATACTGCTGGACTTGCCAACGCATCTGTCAAGATACCACATATGTAAGATGCTGTTGGAAAGGTTAGTGACTGACAGGTATGAGAAGTGGTTTGTGTGTGCGTGGGGGGGGGTAAGTTAGCAAGGTTTACGGTCAACAGTGTGTTCCCAATAGATAAGTTCTTGGACTATTGGGAAGGGGAGACGTTAATTTTTTTTTTTTTGCTCAGAATGTAAAGATAGGCATCGCAATCAGAGACGTTAGTGATGTGACACTCACAAAATGACTTTAATTGGCCCGGCTGTGTGCAAATGATAGTTTTCAATCAGTTTTAGTAAGTGTAAACTTATTCACTTTGGTGTAATGAGAATTTCAACAGCATATTACATTGGTGAGACTGTTTGGAGAAACTTTAGCGACTATCTATGAGGTATGGTGGAAAAGAAGTTGGAAAGCTCAAATAACACATAGATAAGATTGCAAATATAGCTCAGAGGGTAACTGCGTTGCTGAAAGGAACGTTGAAGAATGAGAATTCATTTTATCCCTTTACAAGCCCCCGATAAGACTGAAACTGGACTAGTGTGTGTGTGTGTGTGTGTGTGTGTGTGTGTGTGTGTGTGTGCGTGCAGAATCGGTCTCCTGGATTTCAAAGAGGAATGAAGAAGCTATGGAGGGGTGTAAAGAAGCATTTTGTAGGTTGTTCATAGAACAGTGAGGATGAGATTTAATTTTGCCATTTAAACCAGAGTTGGAGGAAAAGACTGATGCTAAGAAGAGAAGTCCACCTTATCTGTAGGAGATGTTACCATTATATCATTAGGATGAGAAAGTGATAGAAATATGAAAGGACAGAAGTTACGCCCAGCAACCTTGGTGAGGGATCAGAAGATTTGTTGATGATTTTTACTGATGTAATTAAGGCTATAGTTGAGTGAGAAGATGGAGTTTTTAACTTCAGCTATGGATACGTAATATTTGTTTTGGACTGCTTTGACACATTTCTTGGAGAACAGGATCTTAGGCAGGGATTAGGAATTTTCATTGAGATTGTTATTCCAGCAAGAATGATTTCGGTTATTTGATAGGAGCCAGTACATGAGTCAAAGAGTGGAAGTAATAATCAGATAGTGGAAAAGATGCATAGAAATCCCGCCTCCCACTTGGCATCCCAGCTGCTAGCACTGTAGTGCTATAGGATACAAGGCTGAACCGAGTGACCGAGAGAAGGAAGATATACAGGAAAAAGAAACTTGAAGTACGTTAAAGTTAGAGTTTCCATTAAGATAACATCGGAGATGTATTATTTGAAGGAAGAGTTGGTTAAGAAAAGGTTCAGGATGCTGAAATAATGATAAGGAGTATCTGATATTCTGACAGGTTGGTAAGAAATTATGCTAGATCATTACTAATAGTTAACACCCGAACTTCTCTTCTACCTTGGCCTGTAAAGTTAAAGAACAGGTACCAGAAAGTCGACGATACTCCTAGAAAGATCAAAGATGGCATTTATAGCATATCAAGATTCTTTTTCACATAATATGTTAGACAATATCAAAATAATTGTAAGAACAATGATATAAGTAATATAAGTAGCCCTTTCTTTGAGAATAATATTTTATTGTATTCATAACTGTACAGATGTGAGAAATGATGTAAAGTAACGGAAGAATAAAATCATATGTGACAGAGAAAAGCATGATAAACAACCCTTAGGTGTTCATAGTTAATGCAAAATGTAGTTTAAAGAAGATATAAATAATCAAAGCGTTCGTATTCATAGCACAGAAAATAAGAGACAACGGACTTCGGCAAGTTATTCGGCTAGTTGGATACCGAAATATAGTACTATCTTGAGTTTTGAATTAGAAGAGTAATACTATTGGAATTTTGCGGTGTTGTGTTTCTGATTAAAGCAAGTAAGAAAATGACTGGAGATATTCACATGTAGGTGAATTTCATGAAAGTACTCGCTTGGGAAGTTTTGGGATAATGTATTGCAGACGTGCAATTTTGTTTTGGCTAATAAAAATTATTCTACTAAAATGATCCAACTGAAATCAGAATTGAAATGATTCCAATGTATTTTAATACGTAATCATAAATACCAAATTTCATCCAGTCAGAGTGGAATATCACTGTCATTTGGAATAATTTTGCCAGTAATCCGAATGATCTGACAGAAAATCAGAAGTGAGTTAAGTGAATACTTAGAATAGTCACTCTGCCAAATTTTATTCAATTCCATCTTGCAGGAACAGGGTTGCCGAGTTTTTATGCCATACAATTTGGAAACGTTTTTGTTTCAACAAATATCTCGAAAGAAACGGAAATTGAAATGAACTTGACAAATTTTCTAACGATTTTGCATTTTGCGAAAACTTCTGAAAATCGAGATCGGAAAAAAGAGTTGTAAAAGTTTAATGAAGATAAAAGAAATAATAAATGTTTAGCGTCTTTCTCGTACGCTTGCCGTTACCGCCATTGACTAGTCTCAGCTTTTTAATATTACGCTATCTGAAAGTGAGCCGTAAAAGTAATACAAAAAAAATCATCAGTTATTGACATAGCGAGAAAGCAAAGATTTCTCGATCATTTATTTCATGCAGATTTGTCGAAATGCCTACAAATGTATACTTATATCGACCAAATGGAAAAAATTACTTCATCCGATATAAGTGGGAATTAATTCTAGTATAAATTTTGAGTCATTATTTCCTTCCACTCAAATACAGCATCCCATAAACCAAGAAATTGAAAAAATGTTTAAATAATACATAACCAAATCCTTCAATACGATTTTCTATTCACAGTTTCTTCTATCTTAAAAGGGAAATAATAGTTAGAGGCAACTAACAGATATATAAAAGCTCGCAGTTTTCTTGCCATAAATTGGAATAGCGATCAGTACTTTATATGACTTCATAAACGTGATAATCACAAGTCTGTTATTTTTCACTCCATGGAATTCAGAAAAAAAAACTGAATAATAAATAAATGTTATTAATAAAAATTCCGAAATCTTGAGAAAGTGCTACATATGACAATCATATTTCACTTTGCTCACTACTAGAGATGTGATTACCTGTTCAGAACTATTTTCTTTTTCGTTCTTAATATTAGGAAAAATGGAAATCACACTCAAAGAGTGGAGGAAAAAATCTATCAATCATACATCATACTAAAACAGATGCAAAAACCCTGATAGGAATTCGAATCTCTTCACAAGTTTGAATTAGGTTACTTTAAGCTAGGTGTCACATAAAAGAAAACAGTAATATGAAAAAAAAAAAAAAACAACTCAAAACTCCCTTTGCAGTCAAAATTTGATTTATATATAAAATAGAGGGTTCCTTCAATTCTGTTACGAAAGCTATATTAGTATTTGTTGTTAATTTTATTAACTATTATGCTGTACTGAAATGATTACATTTCTTGCAATAGATATTTACATGCAGCACCGAAACAGCCTTATTTGGATTTCCATTAAACTAAGTTATTTTGCGACTAACTTTTTTACGAAATAAAGATATAAACTAATCTTTTTACCAAACTATGGAGATATATAGCATATTACTAATATATTGAAACTGATTCTAATATAGCATCGCCAAATATGAAGGTATAATATTTACATTCATTTACAAAATTGCATTTTTTCAATTTAAACTGATGTTTATACCACCAGATGTCTAAGTGGTTTTTATATTCAAAGTCGCTACCAGGAATAATATTGAAGCCTTAAAAATTCTTCTCTTACCTCATTCATTATGCAAACTTTTAGAAAGTAGGATTTTAAGTTGAACTCCTTATTCCATTTTCTTCAATGCAGACTAACCTGCCTGGTTTTTTCCTCTTCCGTTGCTGTACTCTTTTCTTATTCATATCACATAAATTCTGAACAAACTTCTAATATATGCAATTCTTTGCAAAGTCTTCAAATTATTTTTGAATCCTTATCGCGAGCAATGCTTACGCTTTTAACTTTCGTGATCTTCTGACTTTACAATGATGTAGGGAATTTTTCCACAAATATAAAACAACATTATTAATTTATGCTTGGAAATTTAAACGTACTATTCCTAATAATGTACACATAGCAGAAAATACTGAAATTACTCTTGAAATAAATTATGAGACAGAAATGGATATTGCCAGAATGCCTTTAAAAATGATGGTTAAATTAAATGTCTAGAGAGAAGTTCTTAGAATAATTTATTATCCACGTGGTTTATCAACTATTTAATGGAATTAGAAGAATATAAACTCTGGATGGATAAAGACATAAACGTGATTAATACAACCATTAATAATTTTGTACTTGTAAAACTAAAGATTTGAAATAAATGCGGTGTCAATATTAGCATCGTTTGAAATAATTTTTGTTTGACAATAAATTAAACTTCATATCAGAATCGTCAACAACGGAATAACAATAAAGCGTTCAAGGAAAATCAAAACCTCGATGTCATTTTTACGAACGTTGAAGAAAGACACCTGCATTTGAAGGAGGGAATTTAGAAGAACAACACCATGAAATGAATGAAGGGTAATTTTACCAACAGATTACTGGACAGCTTAAATCTATCATGTCATTGAAATGTCTGAAAATCAAGTACTAAACAGCCACTCGCGATCTACAATGGACTTTCCCATCATCATTTGAGCCCTTATCTCCTCTCTCAACGTTCATATCTTCCTAGTATGTAAATATTGTCCATGGCAACATGGGAAATACCATTAGCCTGAGGCCTTACAAATTCAAGGAAAATTATACAAACAGTTGTTCTTGTTCAATGCCAGAAACACATATTCAGTTGTGTGAGAAAGTGAAATTTACCTTCAATACAAAAGCTAAATGGTACACGTTAAAGCTATAGAGCTTTTATTCGTTTCTCCGCAAAATCCTTCGAGAATTAAACGGTAATCGTTTCCGTGCCCCCATGGTACTAAGGGAATTAAAACAGAAAGAAGCTAATTTTCGTTCTGGGAATAGAAGAAATAATAAAAAAAAAAACATCGTGAGTAAGATTAGAGAAGATAATTGTTATTTGTAACATAATTACTAATCGCAAACGTAGTGATATATTATCTAAATTACTAAATTAAATGAATAATATTAAATTTATTAATTGTGATTGTTTATTTACTAAGTTAAAATAGTAATTATGAATTTAGTAATTCTCTCTCTATGTCTCTCTTTTCTCTCCAATAAATTCTCCGACATTTCTTAAATTTCGATGAATGGATATCATTCGAAACCTTTTAAACAGTAAGATACACAATTTGAGGAATATTTGCGATAATTGTATTACAATTCACCAAGCATACTTTAAGTATAATCTTGGACATTTAGATGAACAATTATTTGAATCATGCATCAAAACATCGATATCTTAGTCTTGGAATTCTAGCGAGCCATGCGAATGTTGCGCTGTGAGCTACCAGTAAATGCATTTTTCCTTTTTTTTGTATGAAAAATATAAAAAGAATCGAAGAAATCAAACTTAAATGAAGCTACATCGACATTTGGGACGAAACCGTTCAGATAAAATTTCATTCTTTCTTTAGCGACATAATAGGACTAAATTAATAATAACGCCCAGTAAACATTCAGGTGACCCAAAACTGAAATTTCCCTAACGTCAGTGAATCTTAATTTTTTTTTAAAATTCTTAATTTTTCATACCACCTTATCACTTAGTAGATAGGAATGGTAATCACCAAGTGGATGTCACTCATCCTCCAGGTGGGTATCATTCATTCGCCAAATGGATATCATTCATATTCATCAAGTTCTGTAATGCACACCGCAGAAATCTTCTCTAATAGAGATACTGCATTTTAATATCATTTTAGTCATTCTTTTCCGGATCTTTTTTTTTCAGAATTCGCTCACGTGCCTGATATCAAGTGACCAAATGCATGTCTAATAAATTTGGAGATAATTTTATTAATCTCATTCACTAGGAATAGCTGCATGCATGCCACATACAATGGGAACAGCTACTTCTTTATTACTACTCGTCAATGTTCTCATTACTGCTGCAATCATCGGCAGTCATATATTGCGAGATTTTTCGATAAAATTCAAAAATCTCACAATATGGAAGCCAACTTTCTTTGTTTAATATAACTATCGCCATATTACAAAATTTAAGAAAATTTGTAAAAAAAGAAAAAGAAAAAAGGAAAGCCCACCACGTTGAAGAATGATATTCTCGACTACTCACTTGTATAACCCTGTCCTAATCAATTTCTCATAAGTCCCTCTCCAAATAAATAGAACAAAATACATAAAAAATAAAATGAAAAAGAATCGGTATACTGTATAATTCGACGTCTTTATGTGTCTTAACTTCCCCTACTTCCTTTTTTTCTTCCTTCTTCCTTGAAACTTTTTTATTTCAAGACGCACAGTAAAATACCCAATTCAAGAGTGTATTAATTCATTAGGGGATTCTCTCAAACTAAGCGATGATATCTCATTCAACGAGACAGTTTATTAAAATTAATTTACGACAATTTCAACGCTTGCATTTTATTCGTCTCTGATTTCTTAACTGTTTCTCTTAGCTAGGACCAATCTGATTAATGGAGTGGTAACATATTCGCTCTGCAACCAACTGGTTTATGTTCGAATCCTACCATGGGCATGGATGTTCGTGAAGGTCTTATAAGTGGAAGATGAATTTCGTCACCTACTATGAGTCTACTAGCCTTCTTAGTGGAGGTCTGAAGTGGTATGAGAGTTTCATGCTCGGTCTTAAAAACCGTGATTCTGGAGTTTACCCCATGGCTCACTGAATACTAATTCGCTATTGATTTATTAGCATTTAACTCACGGAATTCATATTAAAAAAATCAATATTAAGAAGTATATTTTTGATCGATAGAGTGTCTTAACAAATAATCAAATTCCCTTTATTGGTGTGTTCTCTAAGGTGAGTAAAAATTGCCATGCTTAGCACTTTGTCGTTAGCCACTTCAGATGCATACTTAAATACACCAAGATAAGAAATCAACTGACGATGCCTAGTAATTCAGTTTAATTCATTCAAATAGATAGAACGAATGCATTTAATGGAGTATTTCTGATAAAAATGAAGAATACTGAAATGCAACGGCTAGTTGAGGGTCACTGAAGTGAAGTACCATGACAATTATTTTAATTGCCGTCTCTGGGTAGTTACAACTAGATATGTGAATTCGTCCTTGCCCTATACCTCTTGAAACAGCCAACCAGACTACGCACTTCATGGCGTCACGTGCAATGAATGTGAAAAGCTATCTCTACGATCGATTTCAGGGGCTGCGGTAAGTCGAGGGCAAATCCTTAGACACGTATTACACGCTCGCTGCTGTTTCTGCCGCTATTTCTTGCACACCCACATACACCCACCCATACGAGATGTCGGAAGAGAAAATAATACCGCTTTCTGTATTTAGAAAAACAGAGACAAATCGGGATCCCTGCATAATGAGAAAATTGTCAATAAAAGAAATGGAATTTTTTTTTCTAATCTGCATCGACTTTGTGTGTGTGTGTGTGTGTGTGTGTGTGTGTGTGTGTGTGTGTGTGTGTGTGTGTGTGTGTGTGTGTGTGTGTGTGTGTGTGTGTGTGTGTGTGTGTGTGTGTGTGTGTGTGTGTGTGTGTGTGTGTGTTGCAATTTTGTTATATGACGAATGCAGCGTTTCACGAAAGGTATACTTTATTGAGTAGGCAGGAGTTCATTGGATCTCTTTAAGTTGAAAGAAACTTTGAAAACAATAGGCTTCCTAATATTGCAAGTTGTTTTTCTATTCACTCCTAAAAGTAACTTCAATTCAGTCTACGAATAAGAAATGAAAAATGATGCCGAGCATAGGCACCACAAGATATTATATGACCATGTCTCGAAATATAAAATGATACAGCTCAATGGTATTATTCAGAGTACTGGAGAAATGACAGGTAGGTAATAACTGTGAAGTGAGTGATTCTAAAGAGAAAACAAATAGATTATATTTAAAATAATAATCAAATATAGAGATTTATCATAAATTCACTAAAAACATCGATCACATAAACCCATATTCTTTCATCCGAAACCGAGCATTAATCTCAATAGAACTGAAATCAATACTCAGATGTACTCCAGAATTTCATTTCGCTTTTGGAGTATAAGAAGAACACTTCTATAAATCATTTCTCCATTATTTGAGACTTGATTTGTTGAGTGAATCATCCTCTTCTTCATCTTAGTTTCATCTTAAATGAAACTAAGATGAAGATTTTAGATTTTATTCTTTTCCTGAATATAACATCATTTGCCTGTTATGTTCTTCGCAATTTTCTTGCAACTTGGTACAGCAATCCTGGAGTTTCCTCCATTGTTAATAAAATATTCAGAAATCCTGTGTTTTGCGCAATACCAAGCATATCCTTCGAATTTTCAGGATTTTTTAAAATCCTGATGATATGATTAAATATTCTTTGCTTTAGTGCAAACTTGAATTTTGTAAAAGAAAGTTTCTGGATTTCTAGATATGGGAAAAGTATGAAACAACACTCTTCCTGTATTTATCCATAAATTTCCGCAAATATTGACGAAGTGAATGAGCAGGAGCATTCTTGTAGTAGAGAAGCCAATCAACATTGCCCTACGTCTCTGATGATTTTTACATATACTCCATCTGTAGAATAGTCAGAAAATCCGAACATTTCTATGTTCAGATTTTCTTTTCCACGCTTTGACACTTGGAAACGAAAGTGTAATACACAATTTCATGAATGTCAAAAGCAAAACAACAAAAATCAGCATACACTTTATCACGGAACACACTTGTCTGTGTTCAGGGAGCGGGAAAAA
This sequence comes from Typopeltis vanoorti, assembly GCF_054136105.1. NCBI lineage: Eukaryota > Metazoa > Arthropoda > Arachnida > Uropygi > Thelyphonidae > Typopeltis > Typopeltis vanoorti. The sequence goes on along the minus strand of NC_143550.1, from coordinate 74,133,244 downwards.
ATAGGCTTTCTTAAATTTCGTTTATGTCTGTTTCATCCATAAACGGCTGTAAACATATAGTATTGTAGTAAAACTACAATACATTAATGCAGTGCACATACGTAGTAATGTAAAATTTGAAACATGTACCACAAACTTTGTACTAATGTTTCTGTGGTAATTCTTCCAGATTTAAAACAGAACATGATACATACGCACTGTTTCTTGATGTCGGTTATTCATGCAGAGGATATAGGAAACAGTCTCAGCTTACAAAGTATTAGTTCTCAAATGGCGAATAACGTAACAGATTCTACTCAGCTTCTACTTAGCGAAAGAACTTATACTAATCAAAATGGTGTCATTGCGCCATCAGTCCGAGGATGTTTTGAACGCACTTCATACACTGAACTATAGAAAAATAGGATTTATTTCTGCGTATTATTACAGGATATACTTGCAATAATTATACTAACAATTAATAATTATCGCATAAAACTCGTTGAATTGATAATTATTAATAAAATTTGCTCTATATAAACTACGTTGTTATATTATATTATACTAGGGGGGGGCTCTGTCCCCCTGGCGCCTACGGCGCTCCCCCCCCCCCCGAGTTCCAGGCTGGTAAGCTGGTTCTCCATTGTTTTGAAACGTCCAACAAATTGTTGTCTCATTAAGGCAAACACATCGTTGAACGCTTCAAAACAATGAAGAGACAAAAAACGTGACATAAAAATGTTTCAAATTTCGACTTATCTTTTTATATATATAGAATAGATTATGTTCTTCGCTTCATCATTATTACAAGAGAGGAAACATTGCTACGAAGCCAGGGAAACTAGTTTATTAAAATAATTTAATAGATATTAAGTGTAGATATACGTATTAACATCAATTATAAACAAATTATAAAGCTTAAAATGTATTAACAGATTCACTTTAACTAAAGCTCATTAATGTCCATACTAGGACACGAGGATTTTACATCGAGGATTTTCAATTCGTACAGTCGTACTCTTACAGTTCATTTCAATGTTCGTGTTCTTCTCCACCTACACAACCTTCTCCCAGCTGCATTTCTGAATCATTCCCACACCCACCCACACTGTTCTGATTGATTTCCGTTTGTAGGAGTTATAAAATATTAGCGTTGTCGATACACGACCGTTCCTAATTAGTTAAAACGCCGCCCGATGTCTGTGGGTTATAGCCATTTCGGCGCCCCATATTTACCTCAGTATCAGATATCAGTTATTGATAATTTTATCAAAAGCGCCCCATCCTTTCGTAAAGATTACTGGATTTTAAAAGAATTTCTTTATCATCATCGTCATGATTTTCTAAAAACAAATTTATCAAGTTTCTGAAATATAAACAATTAGTAGATCGGTTACTCAGAAGAATTACTGGGAATTGTGTTTGTTTGTAACAATTGATATTTATTACAAATAAAAGATATTTGTAATATCCAATATATAAACTATTATAGAAGTTTATATATTATATCCAATATATAAACTATTATTATTGCAAAAGTTACACAGATAAAATTTTATGACGATCTATGCTATGCCACGTAAAATGGCACCAAAATCACCCTCTAACAACCAACCATTCAAAATAATCGAGTTATTAAATTTATGAATTACATATTGCATAGGAACATAAGTATAGATAAATTTTACAATATGCTAAGAAAAGCACCATAATGCGGAATGGTGGAGAAAAAAGGTGGAAAAAAAAATAGTACTGAATAACTACAACGATATAGGTTATGGATAAACACGGGTGTCTAAGTTCAGTCATTTGGGGGGGGGGGGGGGACATACGATAAAACTTTAACAGTAAAGAAAGGTTTTGCAAAGCTCCTTCCTATGTTTTATAAAAGAATCATGATTACAAATCATGACACAAAAGCGATCAACTCGATACCAGAATTAATATTAAAATAAATTAATTAAATATTAAATTCTTAACAGAAGGAAACAAAAGATAGCTTCTCCTTACCTTATCTTCAAACATTTTTCTCCGTTCTTTCAAGTTAACATTTCTTAGTACATCACATTCATAGTAAGAAAAGCAGCTGTTAATTTAAATCGATCTTGAATCGTATCAACTTTCTAAAACTTTTAAAGTATTAACAATATTAATCATAATACTTTTAAAGTTTTAGAAAGTTTCAGGTTAGGTGGGGAAGAAAACCACCATTTGACATTGTTACTGACATACTAAAAATGTATAAACCACAGACTTCTCGAACACTTCGTAGAAAGTTTGCGATTTTTAATGATTAAGTAAGATATATATGCTAGTTTCTTGGATAACCGACGCTTTCTTAATGTGCAATGGTATTGCTAAATAAAGCAAGGATGACGGGGATAAAGGATGGCGACACATTCTTTTCAAACGTTTCACGAAGTGTGAGGTATTGGAGCTTTAACACACTGTCAGAAATGTTGATTAATAAAGAAGACAGAAGAAATTTAAAATTCAGTGGCACCATTTCTCATTTTTGTGAATCGTTTGTTAAAATATCACAGAAATGTACAACTCATGATTACTCAGTTTTAGATATTAAGCAAGTAATTAAAAACACCTATTTTTCTTTGATCATTCTTTAGAAAATGCTTCAGGAATGAATCTCAGTTTAGTAATTTCAAAAGATTTTGCTTTTGGATCATTAACTTTATTTTGTAATGATAAATTAACTGCAGCTTTTGTGAATGCATAATGGTTCTAAACTGTATATTTTGACGAAAATTATTTACTTCAAAAGAACATTTTAAAAAAATAATTTTTACTTTTAACTACTTTCAGAACAATCGACAAAACAAATTGAACTTTTGTTTCTCAAGTTTATGTATTCTGAGTAATAATTTTCAGTTTTCTTGCATACTAAAAATTACGTTTCTGCTAGCTCAAAATCTTTTGTTTTGCATCTGAGCAAGTTAGTATTCTCTTCACCTAGTTTAGTTGTTGGTTAATACCAGATGTAATGATTGATGTGCTTCTCAAGAATTTATATTCAAATAAACTGATGATATTGGTCAGACCTATATCGTTCTCAAGATATTAATGAAAAAGAAATGATGTCATTTGTAAAATAAAAATAATTTTGTCTAAAAAAATAAAACATAAGCTGAAAATAAAGGACATAACTCTCTTTATCATTGCACTCTGTTCATTTCAACTCCTCTAATTCTTGAATTGATCATAAATCCATAGTGACAAGAATTTTTGAAATGTACTGACTACTAGTTTAAACTGAACATATAACGTTTACGTTTACGTTTGATAAAATCATTAGTTTTCTTAATTAAATATTAATATTCCTGGTGAAAGTTCGTAATTCATTAACATGTTTTGAATTAATACTTCGTTTTTTTTTAAATAAATCACATCTTCAAAGGGCACATCATATTTCATGACGCTTAGTCCAATGTGTTTAATTAAAAGATCGCGCAAATATTTTTCTGATCCAAGAAATCCCAATTTCTATAGTTTGCTGTATCAAACGAAACGTCACATTTCTAATGAACACATTCCCTTTTAAATATAAACTAGATTTAAGTCTTTCTTTTTATTTTATATGTATTTATTTTATATTTCTTTTATATGTATCCTTTCATATGTTTTCTTCTTATTCTTCAAATTACTAGTTTTCTACTCAGAAGAATGTTACAATCACTTAACTAATTAATTCATTCATTGATTGTAGCATTCGATTAATAATTACAGAAACTAAAAAAAATGCAGCACCTTTATCTATCCGGGAGCTATTGTATGTGATATGCCACATAAATTATTGATTTTAAGTAATGATAATTATCGTACTTAATTTGGAAAAATCGAAACAAAAGCAATGCGCTTAGGAAGAAGTACTAAAGACTGAAAAATGACAAAATGCGACATATTCTGTTCGATTCTCAGGTAACGGAAAGGAATGATACTTTGACTAGCTAAGCGTTCATAACAGGCCTGAAGGCAATTTTTTCAGACGCGCCGATTGGTTAGAATGCTTTCTCTTCCTTCCTCTCTCTCTCTCTCTCTCTGTCTCTCTTTCGATCTGACTTGCTCATTTATGAGATGTCGTTTTGTCCCCATAACTGTATGCCATTTGGGATTTAGAACAGAACAGAATTCTTTCTTGCTTCCAGTAAACTTAGATACTTCGATTTGTGCATCCGAGTTTATTATCAGCCACCGCAAAATCTTCCTATTATTATCTTCTGAATAAGTAACAGATGTCGCTTAGATTATTTCCAGAATAAACAAAAATATTTATAGGCGTATATGGAAATACTCTACCTTAACATTAAAAGCGTCAGTTACCATTTTTAAATTAATGAATTAAAAAATATAACACTTTATGTGTTACTTAACTTAATCATCGAAGATTATCTAATGTATATATGAGGAATCAGTGGGTTACCCTGTTAAATGAACTACATAAGTCTTTCTCATCAGTCTTAGTTTCCAGTTATAATTATGCATATTAAATATATATAATTATAATTGTGAACATGTTTGCGTAAATGACACTATTCAGTCTGGATTAATTTTTTTTAATGACTCTCGTCTTCTGACTGCGTAAAAGCTTATAACTTTACTTCGGGATTATTTGTTTTTATTTCTTCTGTATACTTTCTTCGAAACCCTACTTTTTTTTTATTTTCGACATTACACTTATTATTGCCGTTTTAGTCACGTCATTATATAAAGCGCTTTAATAATATCGTGCGATGTTACATATTAAGGATTACCATGCTCAGTTAAGCAAGGAGAAGCTTATGCTAAGATATCTTAATATTATCATTTATTATTATCATTTTTGAACTGTAACCTTGATAAATAGCGATATAATGAGAAAAATCTAATTAAATGTATATTTAATAATGAATTTTAAAGAAAATTTATGCATGTCAGTTTACATTAATATATTATTTAACTTCCTTTCTTTAAATATAATAAGACGAATAATAAAAAAGTAATAAAAATTTTTGTTGGATAAATTTATGCAGGAAGAACAAATATTGTATATGCGAATAGTTGATAGTTTATGTACAATTCAATAAGCTGCGAGGATAATTTATCTTTATTGAGAATGGTGTATAAAATTTCGAATTACAAAAGACTTTATCCACTTTCTAAAAACCGACAGACTTACATGCAAATCTTTTAATCTTACATTTTGCAACCTGCAGAGATGGCCATGCTTTCTTTCATTTAGTTAGTTACTTTCAAATATAATTTAAATAGTTTCAAATAGTTTTAAGAATGAATTAGAAAAGTGTTATGAGTTAGAGAGCAGATTAAAATCTTCAGCTAACACACGGCTGATTAGTATATAATTAGAAAGTAATATTGTAAATAGATAATTAATAGGTAATTAGTATCATTACATTATGGAACTAGTTTGAGCATATATGAACAATGCAAATGAAAGCAAAATTCAATTCGTCGGATCTCATTTTCAATTTTGTGCAAAATCGACAAAATAACCTGATTTCTCTCTTAAAGAAAACTGATCCTTAGAGACAAAAATCAGAGGAAGTACTTATAATGTTCAGTACAAATTATTGCGACTAACATTCACTAAGCCACTGTTATATTTTCTAGGCTTACAGACGGTATGAAGCTTTACAAGAAAATTATTTCCTTTCCTGGTATTAATGCGTCTAAGTATGAATTCAATTAAGCGAAATCATAATTTATACCGATGAAAATCAATAAAACCTAACTACTGCTTTATTTTGAAGAATAAAAAGCAGCGTAATTAAGTATAACTTAATTAACAAAAATGAAACTCATCTGCAATATGTGAACTTTTTTTCAGAATTTTTATTGATTACAGCTAACCGCAAATAATAAAAAAAATATCCATTTATTAGGTAAATGTTGATTCTTGTTTACTTTTAGTAATTAAATATCATTAATGTATTTTTTATCCGTTAGTTAAAGAAAGTACACAACAAATAAAAGCACAGTAAACAGTTCAGCTTAACTGCATTACTCCAGCATGCAAGCTAAAAAATATTTTTTGCGCACTGGACTGTAAAAAAAATTCACTATAATCAATTAGAGATATTTATACTTGATAAATACGGTAGTGTTTTTCATTTTTACTCCGAATATTAGTTTTTATAAATAACCAATTTAACTTATGATTAAAACACGAGGCGCCCTTGTTAAGGTTGTTTCTCCGTGTGATTTTCTGCATTAAAAGTAATGCGTCTTGCCGTGGGGGAAACAGAGGTGCACGTGAAGTTAATATTTTATTAATAGACGACCTAGATATATAACTGTGAAGGCCGACATGATTAAAAGAAACGGTTCTGATTGCCCGTGATAGATCCGTCATTTACTCAGTTACTTTCCAATTTCTCATTGTGTTTCTAGTGTATTATTCTTGTAAAACCTTCATGACAGTTCGTGCTATCATCTTGCATAGAGTCCGAGATAAAAATCTGCTAGCTAATGATAGAAATATTTCACTCGGTATCTCCTTTTTAGCGGGATGGAAAGGCGTCTCTTTATTAACGATTCAAATATACATTATACACATTAAATAATTAGTTTCTTAAGGAAAGTGGTCTTCACCAAAATCAGAACGGTTGCTTAAAAAGAGTTAAATTTAGTTCTAAAAGAAAAGTAGTTGAGTACAAAAGTCTAATCAGGTTTATAAATCATCCATTTGATTTGATTCATTATGTGCATTTGACAACAAAATACGGTATACTTAATTGTATTTCCTTTCTCGCAAGACTGGATTTTGTATTTTTGAATAATAACTAAAATATATGAATCAATTCGATTGTGGTTTATATTAAATTTTATATGACAATTACATAAAACTTTAGTCCATGACTGTTGCGATAATCAGATATGTTATGCAATAAATTCAAGCCTGTTATAAATAGCAAACATTTATTTAAGATTCATAGATCGTTTTTGATTCTTCAGTTTGTATAAAAGCAATCTGAACATTTAAACCATTTTGTAAATAAATCACTCATGTAGATAAAACAACGATTGTTCTTGAAAACTTAGGAAATAATAGTTTCAATTTCAAATGCAAAGGAGCAGTACTTAACAGTTAAATATGTCAACGTTAATTTATTAGCTATGCATGATATAAACCTATTGAAAATATCCGCAAAACTCATCACAGAGCTCCTCTGTTTGCAGGTTGGCATTGGAAATGCCTGAAAATAGAAACAAACTTGCTCATACGAGTGGTTTTCGTAAAAAAAAAATAAATAAATAAAAAGGTGTTACGCTCGTAGATTCATTTTCTATTACAGAAACTGCGATTTGTGCACTGAATTCGTTTAAAATGCTTAACTGATCAGTGTAGTGAAAGAATGGACTCATAATATAGTATTCTATCGTTTAGTTTTCTTCATAAAGTTTCATATCTACTTGTTTTTAAATAATACATGGTTCAGTATTATATAATTCCATTTCATTCATATCGGTCGTTATCTTCCGAGATTACTTTTGCTTGGTATATCAATTTCTCATGAGGTTAATTTCCGTTAATAATCTAAGGAAACAACTTTGATTAGCTCAATTTATTAACAATCGGTTAATAAAGTCGGAACATTAGTCCGGTGAGTAAAAACTTTTAACAGTTAATCCATTTTCATGAAAAAAAACATAAACATGAATCCATTGTGTGTGTGTGTGTGTGTGTGTGTGTGTGTGTGTGTGTGTGTGTGTGTGTGTGTGTGTGTGTGTGTGTGTGTGTGTGTGTGTGTGTGTGTGTGTGTGTGTGTGTGTGTGTGTGTGTTACTCGTATTATAGAAGCCGCATATTATCGAAAATGTTATTTGCTTATAGCTGCAAACGAAAATCCTAAATTTTAGAACAAAGCTGTTTAAACAAGAAATATGAATGCAGGCAGTAGCAAAAATATGATATACTACCCATTGTGAAATATCAAGTGTATTGATATTTGACATCATTAGATAGAATTATTTCATTTCATGTGTTAGAAGAGATGCAAATTACTTATAGCACCTGCCATATATTATTATTAGTAGTAGTATGACACAAGACACCTCTAACGAGTACAAAGACTTATCGTGGGAGATGTTACTATAACTTTTGGATGATCGTTAAAGAAGATAAGTAAGAGGTTCTATTAAATTTAATATTTGGAATATAATATAAAATAATTATTAAGTTACTAAAAATTCCACATATCATAATATAGGTTTTTATAATGAAAAATGTCTACGTCTAATAAAGAGTAAAGAATAATAGTCAAACATCTTCAAATACAGCGCCGAGAAGTCTGTGTTCCAAAGATCTTTGGCACGCAAAGGATCAATGTTCTCTAAATGGTAGGATGTGCATTTATGCATTACTAAGAAAGAGCGACGTCCTCTATTGCACTTGAATAAAAACTAAACACATTTATAAATATTTCTATAAGAGCTGTCAATGAACTTGTGGATCCTCCCTTCTGCTCTTTTTCTCTTTAAGAGTATTAACATTACGATCATTATACTATTGTGTGACTAACAATGAATTATTTAAAAACCAACTCTAAACACATTTATAAATATTCTATAAGATCTGCCAATGGACCTGTGTGTCCTCCCCGCCTCCCCTCTCTCGGGGAGAGAGAGAGAGAGAGAGAGAGAGAGAGAGAGATAATGATACAAATTATCATAATTAACATTACGAATATTGTTGAATATCGAAAAATCAGACCGAAAGGATGATTACTAAAATTAAATTGTAAAATACGAATAATGCATTAATGAACTTAAAATGTGCTTTTAATCTTCTTTCATGCAACCTTTTTCAATTCAAAAAAAAAAAAAGTAACAGAGCATTTAATTTAACTAATAAGAAGCATCGCCTCTCCCACCACCAACAAGATGTCCAGTTTAACTATATAGTGTATATATTGTGCCATGTGTGAGGTGGAGGCAACCGTGTGAATTGAAAACTAAATGGAATGCAAGAAAAGCTGGCTCCGTAAGTTCAAAGCTAAATTGTGTATCTTGCCTCGGGGACATCTATGGATAGAGAAACATCTGGAAAATTTATTTTCCGTACATATGTCATATGGAGACTGTCGATCAATTTTAATCGTTAATATGTAGCAGTTCGCCCATGCATTGTGGTAAACTTCTTACGAGTATGAAATGAAAACCTAAACTTGTGCTATTATTGTATCAGTACAATTGTAGTTGTACTATTTTTGTTCTCATTAATTGATTAAAATTATCTCGCCTTCTTTGCACGACAGAATAAATTCACTTATTCTGAAATAAGTCATTTTTAATTCCATAATTCAAAAGTTAATATTTAGCAGTACACATTTTGTAATGGTAATGGTAATACATCTTCTAGTGGTAATGGGATGTTAATAATAAGTTAAATAAAATAAGTTACAAAATTACTCCTTGAAGTGAAACCTTGGAATTTTCCATTGGTACTAATTATAGCTATACTCAAAGAATAGGAATTCGATTATTCGTTTGCTTTTTAATCTATACTTAATATACACTATCTGCCAATAATTGTCCGGACACTTTAGTAATTTACAATTGATAACAGCAGGCGAACCCTAATATCGGGTGTGTTCACCTTTGGCTTTGATCACCTCCTGCACCCTTTGAGGGAGGCTCTCCACCAATGTGCGCTGACATCAGGTGGAATTTGTTTCCATTCCTCTATCAAAACAGCACTAAGTTCAGCGACAGATCGAGGACGTGCTGCTCTGGACCTCAATCGGCGCTTCAATCCGTCCCACGGGTGTTCGAGGGAGTTGAGGTCAGGACAGTCGTTTAACACCCATCTCTTCATACATTCCGTAACAGCTGCAGCTTTGTTGCATGGGTCATTGTAGTCTTGATAGTAACACGGGTCTGTTATATAAAAATTCCACAGCGAAGGCAGCATCTGATTATCCAGAATATCAAGGTACTGAGCTGCCTTCATGGAACCACGGACAACGACCAGTGGGTCCACTCCAAACCAGCTGAATACACTTCACACCATTACTCCTCCACCACCAAACTTTACTGTGTGTATACAACACACTGTGGTGACAAGCGTTCACCAGGCTGCCGCCACTAACATCAGACTGTAAACAAGTGAACCTTGATTCATCGAGCCAGAGTACCGTTTTCCACTGGTCAATTGTCCAGTTCACAATCCTTTCTTACTCCATGGATGTACATTTGATATACTTCCGCATAAAATGTTCTTTGTATACTTTGTAAAGAGTGCCTAATAATAAATCATCAATGTAATGTATGAAAACACAGCATCCGAAGGTGACTTTGAAAACCTCATTCTACATGATGGCACCATTTCTAGATATGCAAGTACGCCGTCTGGAGATTATCAACTGGATTAACTTATTATTGTTCAGCAGCTGGCTACTGAAGCTACTTATTAATCACTATGACTTTATGATTAATTAGTTATCGTTATAAAGCAGTGAGGCCTGATTTTTCTACTATTACCACTAATTTTAACCTCTATTTCTTAAAGACTTTTTATTTAAATATTGGAAAAACTAATACGAATTTTGTATTATAGCTTGTACCAATTCCATTTCAACATGTTTTACTATAGCGCCTTACTTCTCTTATTTTTATTAATGTTTAAATAAAGATATGCCTCAATAAAGGAACAGCCTCACCATATAAATACTTAAAGGCATTATTTTTATTTTTATTTTTATTTTTATTTTTGCCCAAAATAACATTTAGAATATTGTTTAAGTTGGGATACCAAATTCATTAAAAAATGAAGTTTTTGTTTCTAATTTAAACACGGGAGGAAATATCCGCATTTTATACAAACATAAAGAATATTTTTAGAAATGGTTTCATTCTATCTTTTAAGCGGCATTGTGAACTGGAAAAACGAAGTTCTCTAAAAAGGGACATTTTATTGAAGCAGCGAATTGAAATTTTCGAAGACCATCAAACTATTATTTTCTTCCTTTAAAAAATAGCGTCGTTTAAATGGGCTTTTGGGAATGAAAAGAATCGTTTTCGTTCATTGTCTAATTAAATGAAATAGCATGTAAAGTAAAAAATCGATATTATCTGATATCGAAAATCCCGAGTATATTATTTCTGGCTAGCTCAGTTTAAAAATGCAAAAAAAGTAGTAATAATTGATGAAAAAAAAATTACTTCAAAGAATAGCGTTAATATGCAACATGCGTGAGAGTTATTTTATTTTTTTCTTTTCGACTGCCCAAAGGAAAGTTGAATAGACAAAGAGAACCAAGGGAGCATTTATCGAAACAATGCAAACTGTTTGCATTAAGACACTGAGTAAACAGTTCTACTCAGTCCGTTGGTTTGTATCTGGGTTGAAGGTGCCATTATTTAAGACTTGCATCAATTTTCAATGCACTTGTGCCTTCCACAATAAAACAAAAATCCCACATAATAAATTCTTTTTGTTGCTCAATGTACAAGCCATTCAACCTCCATTCCACTCATTAAATATTTCTTTGAATATTAATTCTAATGCTTTTCCGCTGATCGGCTAATTTCTCTGTATTACAGTAAGAGAAAAAAAAACGGGTTTCCTGTATTGCGGAATGTAAAACTCAAGATTTCTGGAGGGAACTCTACGACCTCCGTACGAGACGGACTAACTCGCTTTCAGCTGAAAAGTCCTTATAAAGATTCTTCGCATTTTCAATGGAATTCAAACGAGATCTTTCCAACCCAAGGGCATTGTCGGAACTGACTGAGTTACGCAGGCTCGCAATTCAGGATCTGAGAGGTAAAATAAAATATATTGAGTTACAGTTGTCATTTAAATAGGACCAGTTTTATCAAAAAATGCGAAAAAGTGAATCAAAATGACAGAAAATTAAATATTGCGAATAACATAAATAAACTGATTTAAAATCTCTAGTTTCAATTACAAAATGGTATAAAAGAAAGTTGTTACATTGCTCGCCAAATGAAGTAATCAGTTCGATCGGAAGTAACGCAATCGGTGGTTTTAAGCAGATACAAGCATGGAAATAGTCTGAGAAAATCATAAAAAAGAGGATAAGTTTCTGGCCTGACTCTGGACTTTCATTAATGCCACCAGGCTGTTCTAACACACTATAATTTTTACCTCCCTTCATCTACAATCCTTTTCGAATTTTATTCCACCGATTAGCTACCCTTTCACTAACAGAACATTTCCTTAAGTATAATCTACAACGAATTTCCGTTAGTTTTTTCTCCTCTGTTAATATTCCTTCGGGAAATATAAATATATACTAAAATCTCCATAAACCAACAAAATACTCTAACAACTTTATAAACTTCAAAACTTCAACATCACTCTAATCATTATGGCTTCACGTAAAATCTATGTATTTTTCTTTTAAGAGTCAAGGGCTCGTGCCACGTTTTTCTCCTCTGCAGTTTTATGTATATATATCAAGTTCGTAATTTTATAGGCGTATTATACAATTGATAAAAGGCAAAAGTTCACTGCATCAGCTTTTGTTCAGTAATTCCCATGATGGCATTTGAGTCTGAGGCGCTTTCCTAAGACATCTGAGAAAAATAAGTACTTTATCGGCTAGATAATAACACGCCGTCTTTCTAATAAATGTGACACAAATATGAGAATAAATATAGAAGGGTTATTAAATTGCATAATAACTTCCAACTAAAATCCGTAAATTAGATTTAGCTATTCTGTTTTGCAGAACAGCGGAATCTCTTGGATACAGAAAATAGTTGTGAGCAGCACAAGAGAAAAATAAAACCGAATACATCTTGGGCGATTCTATGATCTTAAAGCATATTTGATATTACTGCAGCGGTCAAATGATACTATTGTAAGTATATTTGGCTAAAAAAAAGTAAGCGTTTTTAGCTCCTATACAGCATGACAAGGAAACTGAGGGCGTAGGATTTTTTTGGTTAATCAAAAACATTTCACAGTGCATACATACGATAGCAAATACACAAACAAGAATACACGATATATTGAAAAGTATATAACAGATCTCCAAAATCTCTTGCCAGTATTTTTGAACTGCAAAAGCACTATATTCAATGTTCTAGTATGTTTAAACAAGTCTGGGGAAATGCAGAAAAAAACGTGTTTTTTGCATGTTACGATATTCATCCAGCTCGTATAGATAAGACGTTTTAATGCTAATGAAAATCATGCAAATATAATATTTCATAGGAAATTGCGCCGGAGATTGGGTAGATTTCCGACAACGTAACGTGACAGCATCCGACATTTCCCAAGAGAAGTCTAGTTGACGAACGAATTTTCCAAGTATGAAAGATTCGAAACGGGAAGAGCATTTTTAATTTAGCATTTGTAAAACGACTATATTTTAGTATAAGGTACTTTCAGCAATAAGGCCAGGTGTAAGAAGACCAAGTTTGATAAAAAAAAAAAAATGTTCTTTTAACACAAGATTGTGAGAGTCGACTAATTGGTGACTTGGAATCGAACAGCGTTCTTTGTGGAAAATGTTCCAAGTCGGAGAGTCGGTTATTACTTGACAGTGAAACAGCTAATTACGCAGGTATTATTTTTCAAAGTCTCGAACCTTCTAAAAATTGTAATGTTAGAAAACAACTTTCCAGCTTTAAATAGTTTTGTTTAGTGTTCGAGTAGCGAAAGGCCATTAAGTTCGAATTATGCTTATTTGAATAAATTCTAATAAGCTGTAAACGGACTGGAAAAGACGTTTTAGAAAATTCACGAAAAACGAGATGTTTCGGTTATCTGCTAGAATCGGTAGAAGCTGACGTGAGGTTACAGTATCATATGAAATGCAGAAAAAGATTTTGTTGATAACGTAATGGATTACTTTGAAGAAAAGGAAATGCTAATATAAGAAATGGAAAAACAAGATACTTAAGAAAAAGGGAGATATTTTAGGAACGAACTAAAAATGGTCAGAGAGATCATAGATCATGAAACATGGATTTCAGATTAACTTTCTTGAGAGATGGAAATAGAAGTGGGAAGAACAGAACATCAATAGTCTCTGGACTATTATTTGATTTTTCTGGTTATAATTGATTGTTGCAATTACATTTAATACGGAACATTTCAAATATAGCCGGTTAATCAAAGAAGAATCACCTTAATTAATCTAATCAATTAATCTACTGTATACTTCATATAATTAACTTCGCATGATTAAGTATGTCAATTAAGAAGACAGCTATGATCTGGCTGGCGGCCCTAAATTTGCATTTAGATTTCGAGAAGGTCAGCACACAGTGCAGAAACAGATGTGCACATCACAAAGAAGGTATATTTGTATTTAACGCGAGTAGCATATAGTTTTACAGTAGAAAGAGAGAGAGAGAGAGAGAGAGAGACGCGATGTCTCGGCAGATCAAAAGCTTCGTGTCAAGCAAAGTTTTGAAAAGATAATACTTAGCAAATATTTATTCATCAACAACTCGAGATGTAAAATCACAGATAAACTGCTATCGTATTTTGAATATTATTTTCCAGCAACAAGTTAATATCGCTTTTGGTTGTTGTTTAGATTTATTAAATGAGTCTAGGCTATGAGGCAGGTATACTGCGTCAGTTAATTCTTTATATTCTCTATCATATTGCTCTGTTCTTGCTGAGTAATAAATTAAAAAAAATCTTTCATCTCTGTATGGGATCAGCTAATGCTCCTTCACGTAACTCTCACGTGAGGGAGAATTAGCTCTCACGTACTTCTTTTTCTCGCATCCTGGACATGATATTCTTCTAGCAAAACATTCTTCTGGTTACACCACGTTTTATATTATACAGAGCGACAACATTTCTGCGATTTTATGACACATAAAACTGTGTGTTAACTGCTGCCTGAATTTCTATAATATATTTAAAATTATTACTGTTTGAGAGGTGAAGGAAATAATATGAAACAGAATGGGGTAGCTTTTTCTGGAATGCTACTGTCTATTTCTGTTATCAATTTGCATTTCATTTAAATGTGTTTTCTCCAATTAAAACTTTCTCACAAAATGAAACAGAAACACAAAACACAACTCGAAAACTTCCGATACCAAAATAGCAGAAAAGCCAACACGAAATCAGTTTAGAAGTAAAGCAAACCTTTTAGTCATTAACGAATTTTCTGAGATAATATACGTTCTTTGATATTGTTATACTTTTCAGTGTAGGTCAACATAACCTGGGATTGACTGGAAACTTGCCTTGGTTAAAATGGGCCGCTAGATCTGAAAAATGATTAATAATTCTGTTTTATCACAAGATGTACTATTATTATTAATTTATAACATTGCAGATTAAATTTTACTGATTTTAAATGAAGCGTGAAATGCGTATCATTCTCCTGTCTAGTTTGTGTTTTAAGTTGTATACCAGATTATGATTTTTTTAGTTTTACATTTCACTTAGTATTAGCAAAGATTTTTTTCATTCTAATAATCGATTGTAAATAACTTTAAAAGAGATTTTTCAAAATCATAAAGCACGCTCTTAATGAGTAAGTATTTTTGGTAATTTCTTTCAAGTGTTCGATCTTTGTAGATTTTTATTCATGCACAGCAGAATAAGTAATCAAAATAATGCTATCAAATTAAAGTTAATAATATTAATCAAGATGCATTTAAATTTTTTTGCTACTGTAATCGCGTATTACGTCTACCTAATATTTTATAGAAGATGCAAATGGTTACTGCAAAACCTAAGCAAGGTAGTCTGTCAGAGAGAAAATGATTTAATGTCTTTTTAAATTAAGGTGTTGTGAATCAGTGGTTTTTAAATCAGGGCACTGGGTAAAAATAACTGGTTAACCTTTTGCGATTAAACTTTTTAATATGAGTTTTTGTTAATATGAGTGTAAATAAATATGTTTATAAAAAATAAACGACCTTTCATAAAGAAAATGTGACACTCGCTAATGTGTGGTGCCAATCACAGTTGTAAAATCTTTGAAAGACAAAAACTAGGGCCAAATTTAGTATTGTCCGTTGACTTCTTTCCACGCAGTGTATAAAGTGCCGTATGGAAAGAAGTCAACGGACACCATAGTGTGAGGAACAAACAGTGATGGGCGCCCATCTTAATAAGATCTAGGACTTCCTTTTGCTGCGATGACTGCAGCAATCATACGGGTGAACGTCCATTTCATCACACAGATGTTTAATTGGGTTGAGATCAGAGCCCCCTTGGAGGCTAGTCGAGTGTGGTAACGTTCATGTCCACAAACCACGAATTACAGCAGCAGCCTTATGACACTGTGCATTGTCTTGGTGAAAGAGACAACGGTCAGTTCCGTAGAAACGCTAAAGCATTGCATTGTCCAGAATGTTCGGACACCTTTCGGAGTTCAATGTTCGTGGCACCACAAACGGAGGTCCAAGGCCAAACGAGCACCACATATCACACCGCCACTTCCAAATTTCATAGTTGTCTTTGGGCAGTCTAGGAAGAGACGTTCACGGGCATCCGCCACACCTACACCCATCCATCTGCTCAGGTAGAGGGTGTAGTGTGATTCGTCGGTCCATAATTTGCCTACATTCGTCGTTCCACGATGATGCTTCATGTTTTTTCGAATAATGTGAAGCTTGCGTATTACAGTCCTACCATGGAAAACCCATGTTGTGAGCCTCAATTCTAAATGTTTTTGTGCAGAATCGTGTTCCAGTCTATGTCTAGAACTCCGCATTCAACTTGTCGGTCGACAAATGCGCGGTTTTTACAGATTATCCTTCGTAGAACCCTAAAGTCACGTTGGGTAAGGAGTATGGTGGGTCGTTCACAGCCGGTAGCACTTGCAGTTGACTCTCTGCACTCCATCCCGGTATGATATCACTTGTTAACCTTGGATAGCCATTTCTCAACAATTTACTGAACAGATAGGCCTGCAGCATTGTATCCAATCACAACGCCTCTTTCAAACTCAATCAGTTCCCTTCTCACAGCATTTCACCCGGATACAGCTGCACATAATTTATACCGGCTATAAACACATGACTCGTTACACATAGCCAATGGGCTGTCTGTTCATTCATTCATTTCGTATGGTGATTCAACGGCCGTGATCCCCTTTTACGGGGAGGTACGGCACCACCTCAATCCCCCTATTTTTATCCGGGCTCGGGACTGGCATAGCTGACAATTCAGACCTATGGCTGGAGTGATTTTCTTAAGTATTCCTGACTGTATCAGTGTGTGTTCACGGGAACGGTTTGCCTGCTTGCGGGATGAAAAACCCCAGATAAACTGGGTAAAAAACCTTCTGTCCACGCCCAAGACCGGTTAACTTGGCTATGGCTGAGGAAGATCCTTAAGCTCCTCACGTCGTCGACGGGAATCGAACCTAGGATATCCTTCCTCAGGCATATGGTTACGAAGCGCATAGCCACTAGGCTAACCGCTCGGACGGGGTGTCTGTTGTCTTCTTTCCAAGTAGTATATAATAGGAAATTGTAGATGTAAGCTGAACTTGAGCACTAAAATACGTATAAATAAAATGTAAATTAGAAACAAACATAAAATGCATATTTAAAATCTCAAGATGTCAGTAACCGTAAAATCACTAACAAAATCAGTAATAAATAAATTGTTACAGAAATATGTACATTCTATAGACTCGAGAAGAGATATTAAACTGTTTAAACTAGAAAAAAAGTAAATTAAATTTTTAGAATATTTTGATTCTCTCGGAAAAAACGCATTAAATAAAACTTAGAATTATTGTTTAATGTCATATGTATTCTAATATAATTTTAATATATTATAATACATATGACTCATACTTATAATACTCTTTTATATATTAAAAGAGTCGAAAGCAATTCCAGGAAATATTGAAACCATGAATTACCATAAACTATTTTATTCTTATTTTGATCAGTTGACATTCTCTAACTTCAATAAACACTGTCAAGAGCGAAACGTTCAGAGAGAGAGAGAAAGAGAGAGAGAGAGAGAGAGAGAGAGAGAGAGAGAGAGAGAGAGAGAGAGAGAGAGAGAGAGACCTTATTTTATTGTTTCATAACTGCTGATTGAATAGCTAAAATAGTAATATTATTATTAAATCATTAGAAAAACAATGATTTAAATTTCAAGCAGCAAAGATCTAAAAATAAGTTATAAATAAACATTTCTGAGATGGATTATATGTTTAAACGGGCTTTTTTTAAAGTACTTTTGCAGCTAGATAAAAGTGGACACAGCTAACGGTAGTGCCGCATCATCAATCAGAGGTTGTCCGAGTGATCGATCGTCTGCTTCACCGGTGAAACAAAACTCCTGCAGTAACAAAATTGTCTTAGGCATTACTGAGAAGCCACAAGATAAGAAACCAGACGTCTGCTACGAGAGAATCTTCTTTTATAATAAATGCAATCAATTACTTATCACTATTTAGAAGAAAACACTACTACTAAAAGTGTATGTCACTGAAAATGATGGTTATTTTACTTTCGTTCAGTGTAAAATTTCGGAATTTAAATTCGGATTCAAATTTTTTAATTAATTTCCATATTTTTTAACCTGCGAAAAGTGAAACTCGAAAATAAAAAAAAGTTTCATGAGAGAGAGAGAGAGAGAGAGAGAAGAGAGATTCTATACTTCAGAAAGATTGATCCAACATTGATCAGTCCATGTTATTCAAGAATTATTCAACGCAATATGCATATGATCCTGATTGATACAAATATAACAGTGAATATACCAAATTGCATGTGATGAAAAGCAATCATATTTAAGCAAATAATATTAATTATTATTGAACACTCACATAAACTTTACTGGCTGAGAGTATTAAAAGGAGTGTTTTTCATAGCAGTTCTACTATTAAATTTTGAAAACTTAGAGATGAACAGTAAGTATTATGAGTAAGGTGAGGGACAGACAGACAGATAAGCAGAGAATTCTGTTTAGACATTGGTAGTTTTCAAGGCGCTGCTAGTCTCCAGAGTAAATAAAAAAGTCCCATTCATGAAATATCGCTTGCCACTTTCTCTCTCCCTCCCCCCAAATTTGTGCGATCTGTTAATTCCAATCTTCAAATATTCAGACTTTGCTCTCTCTCTCTCTCTCTTCCTCTCCCTCCTTAGTTTGGAATAAAACTAGTATATTTATTTATTTCGTATAATGATAGAACGGCCGTGAGCTCTTTTACGGGGAGGTACGGCACCATCTCAGTCCCCCTCCCCCCTAATTTTATCCGGGCGGGCATAGCTGATGAATGAGGCCTATGGCTGGATCTTTAATATTCCTGACTGTAATCCGGGTGTGTTCACTGGACCAGCTGGGGGACAAAAAACCCGAGTTTCCGGGTGAAAAACCCCTACCACCGTATGAGACCAGCTAACTCACCTTTCGTCGAAAGAGACCAGATAAAGGTTCCTTACATCACGGACGGGAATCGAACCCAGGTCTTTTCGACCAAAGGGCTTCGTCTATACCAACTGAGCTACGAAAGCTCAACCAGTATATGGCGGATGATTACAAAATCAAACAAGATTTTGAAAATTGCGTGTTATCCCTTGCCTGGAAATGTTAAACTTGCATTTATTTTATAGCACAAGCTGCTCGAATAAAAGTTACGGAATTAATAAGTAGCTGTGATTTTCGGAGTTTTATTGAGTCGACTGACTTTTGTTAGTTCCAAAAGATACCTTCAAATACTAACACAGACGGACCTATAGGAGCACCGAAAACACTGCGCTTGAACCTCCCTCTCTCAAAAATCTAAATGTTCGCTATTTAAGAGATAAAAGTACCTTAAAAGGAAGGAATTTTCTACAGTTTATATACTAATTACTAATACTTTATATCATTTGCCGATCATATGAAATTCCATTTATTTTAAGGTTTTTGAGCGAATTTCACTCGTGAAGAGCTCTTTTATAAGTAATAATACACTAAATATCCTCCGTAAACTAAGGGTTAGGTAATCTGGAAACCCTATTCAAGAGACAAATGTGGTATTTTCTCAATCCACTTCGGGTATCCAATAAGCAAGTGTGTAGTTTCACACTGGACGATCCACTTCATCTACCATATGAAAACATTCGCGAATTTCCACACTGTAGTGAGATTCCATTTTATAGCCTATTAGTCGTAACGCTGAGAGCGATACTAATAGATTAGGACAGGCCTGAAATCTAATGTAAAACTAATTGCTAAGTAACCAAAGTAATTTAATTCAAATCGAACTTTTAATGCATAAAAATCATGGCGAACTTTCTGTTCCAAAAACTAAAACATAAATTAAAGTCTAGTACAAGATTTCTATTTAAAGTAAGCAAATGAAGCTTGAATTCAGAATATTTCTTTTTTAAGACCAATAATTGTTTAGAAATCTGCGCAATTATTCACTTATTTCTCAGAATAGAGGATATTACCTCATTCTTCTGCCACTATAGATCTTTTCTTCATCTGTAAGCGCTCCTTCAAACTGAGTTCGTAACGTGGTATTGATTTCTTCTTCTCTGGAATTTCTTTGCCACAGCTACGCTGAGTCTCGTGCCGCTTGACATTATAATAATGTCAGATGTGAAATTCTCCGGAATTCTATTCTTCCTTGTTAATACAGACTTTAAAGACTTTTTTTCCGTTAACGTTAATTAATTTAAAGCAAGTTCTGAAGATTCTTAATTTGTCTAGTCTACTCAAGCTTGTCAAAAACGTAGTGAGTCTTTTGTGTTTGATCTTCTGATCAGAGCAGAAATCAGCTTCTTAAATGAAAGAAGAATTCTTATTTCTTTTATACTTCACTTCATTACGAACTCTTTTCTTCTTCTAAATCACAATTGTCTGCTTTTCTCCTTATATTAAAGCTCAGTAGCATGATCTTTAACCACACTATTAACAATTTCGAAGCGTTACTGAAAAGGACAAAAAGTAAACCAAACCTTTGGTATTTCAGCAGATATAATTGAGAGTCTTAGATAAACTATTATTCTCAACGATGTGAACTTAATTTTCTTCTAACTAGTTCTGTTAGGGAGATAAACAAATCTCTCTTATTTCGTTTTTTGCGCAGAGCAGCAGCGGCGATGTCAGGTCTCTGTTGTTTCTGTCGTAAGTCTAACCAATTCAATCCATCCCTTTTCAGTTTTAAATGCATCTTAATCAATATTGATCAATTTTCATATCAATCAATTGGCTAAGTGTCAATGACTTCTCCACCACTGTGATTAGAGCATGTGCTCTAGAATTGACTCTTAACTACATCGCATTTCACTTACCTTTTCTACTTTCATTTATCTTGTAACACGAAAACTTCCGCAAATCCTATCAATTTATGTATTTTATGCATAGAGAAAATATTGCTGCAATGCGCCAATCGTCCTGTTTTTAATACTTTGAGTAGAGTAATTTACTTCAATCAAATATTGAAATATTAATTGAAGTATTACTGCAGTCATTGAAGTATTATTTCAGTCACGATCTCTCCGAAGTAATGAAAAATTCATTTAGCTATTGTGTGCAAGGATAGTTAAGTCAGTTTTGACGAAGCTCTATGTGTGATAGACTTAGATTTGAATCCCGTAAAGTCCTGATATATTTTCTCAAAAAAATATATCAGTACTTTTAAATTGAAGGTGAGTTAGTCATTATCATACGAAATGGCAGGCATGGGTTCTCTTCCAGAAAACTCGGGTTTTTCATCTCGCAAACTGGCCAGGCGAACACTTCAGTTTACGCCGAAAATATGTATTTAGCCATTAGACTAACCACTGTCTTCTAATTACGGTTAAGAAACCAATCTGGGCAGATAATAGGTCTTATGTACTTGTAAGTACTGGATTATTAATATTATCATTTGCATGATTGAAGTTACCGAATAACAATTTTCACTGTAGAATTCACTACACTGCCATTAATATGTGTGAGAAGTTAATACTTGAAGCTTTCACCTCTGAACAAAGAACTAAAACGTTCGAGAAACTCAAAATTGCTTCACGAATTTCAGAAATATTTCATCAATATTATTCAATTATATGATAAAGGCGTTTAGGCAAGTTTTTAATTCTGTCGCGCTCTCTATTTTGTAACTGCGCAGTTGTCCTCTCTAGCTGGTCATAAAAGTAAGTATCAACAGCTGCACACTTCCAGACAAATCCTGACGAATGCTATTCGTCATAGCTCTAGTAGTTCACCTATTATGTCTCCTTCGATACCTCAATAGGATTCGTCTAGCGACTTCAATTTCAACTAACATTTTGTTTTGTTATCACCATACGTGCTCTTGATAACATTTAGACCATTAGACCTTAAATCATATTTTTTTAGTAATCTCCATAAATACAGAGGACATCTCCTTTTTAGTTCTTTTCCTTCCATCTCTAAAGTCAAGTTCCATCCCTCAAAGCAATATTTTCTTTAAAAAAAACAAAAAAAACTGTTCGCTGTGGTAAATTATAGGTCCGTGAAATACAGACTATTCTTCAAGTATCTGAAGCGTCTATGGATTGTACACTTTTACATTTTCTTAAAATGCTCGACTCTGTTCCATTCTAGAGTACCCGCAACTGCAGTTTCAACTGTATAAATCGCTTTGTGCTAGGAGAAATTACTCCTTACAAAAAAATCTAGAAAACAAAATTGTGTGAGGAAGTGGCTAAAAGGATAAATGTTAGTAAGAAAATTAATAGGACAGTAAAATTCACAAAAACATTAAATAAGAAAAAATTGCATCATGAAAATAATTTAAAGTAAGCTGTCTTAGATGAACCGGATAAGTATAGAGGTACAATAAGAAATGAAAAATTAGGAAAGCATTATGATTATATCAGGAAAGCGTGCAAGAGAAATGTCAATAAAGAAGCGGATGGGATCCTACCTTACGGAAGATAGGAGGAAAATGGAAGCTACAAAAACGAACGATCGAATTAGATGGACGAATGTAGTCCGATTGTCAGACAGTAGATTATACTATGATTGGACTACAGAAAATAAATGGAAGTGCTTCACTAAAACTGGCATCTGTAATTAAATGCTATTCTAAATCTACTGAAAACGCGAGATGACTAGCGGTTCTTTCCAATTTCAAATCACCTTTCTTTTCCTTTCTTCGATCTATTCTTCCATTTGAAGAAGAATTTCATTGCTAGGATGACACTGACATCCTATTTTTTTTTGGGGGGGGGGGGGTTGACTAATACTGGATGCCTGCAGTGGTTTGGAAAAGTATTAATGTTTCATTTCCACATTATCACATTAAAATGGGGTACATTTTGTTCTGGAACGCTACTGTCTGTTTCTGATATCAATTTGCATTTGTATTTAAAAGTAGGATGTCAGTGTTACACCTAGCGATGAAATTCTTCTTCAAATGGAAGAATAGGTCGAAAGAAAGAAAGAAAGAAAAAGAAAGGTGTTGTAGTGAAGCATAAAAAAACTTATTGTTTAATACTGACCATATACAAATATTTTAACATTCTTTGCCTACCAGTTTCGCAAGCAAACTGTCTAGCTTTTTCAAGACGTTGACGGAAAAGTATAAAAAATACTAGTAAATGCAAATTGAAAGGAACATTAAAAACGTTGTAAACACTCTAGGAGCTAAGGTTGCACATTCGCGTGACAGAGACTGAGTGGACTTATTGTTCTTAATCATTATCACGCATGCGTGTTTGGTGTAAACGCATAATGTAATTACTAGCCAGCTGTAGTCAGATGGATTTAGAGAGAGGATGAGGTTTTTCCATGAACTGTTAAGAATAGCACCCTGGTTTCTGTTGAGGTTTCTGCCAGTTTTTAACGCTACTGCGGCTTCCTTGAATAAACGATGTCTATAATCGTCGTCTAAATATGGCATGGAGCTATTTTGCCACCCTAACATCATTTCTGTACATCGAACCACTCTATCGTATGGTTAGACGTACAGAAATGATGTGCTAAGCCGGAAGAAATACTTCTGTTGTGGTTTACATCACCAACGTGCTCTCTCTGTCTGATCTCCAAACTCCGTGACGTTTGTCCGATGTAGGCGAGACCACAGGAGCAAGGAATGTAATATACTCCTCGATATTTGTAGAATCCACTTTGTCTTGTCTTTTGGTGATCCTAAAAAATGTTTGATGCTGGTGGGTTGGTTTGAAGATAACGCTGATTATTGCTTTTAGTATTCTGGCTTTTAGTATTCTGGCTATTTGATAAGAAATTGACTTGATGAAGGGAATCACTACAGTAGAAATGTGCTGGGAGTTTGGTTCTTCTTGTCTGGGGTTTTCATCGTATAGATATTTTTTGATGATGTTCGGAGGGTATCCATTTTGTGATAATGTTTTGGCTATTAGTGAGATTTCAGTCTGTGTATCCTCCTCTTCTGATATAAATTTACGTGCTCTATTTTTCAACATATGGATAATGCTTAGTTTGTGTGTCTTGTGATGGTTAGAAGTAAAATGAAGGTATCTTCCAATGTCTGTCGGCTTTCTGTAAATAGATAAATTGACACTATTTGATTGTCTTTTTATCAAGATGTCTAGAAAATGCAGATGGTTGTTGTTTTCAACTTCCAGAGTGAATTTTATCTTGCTATGTATAGAGTTGATTTTATTCACAAACGATTTTAGGTTTTCTAAACTATTTTGCCATATAATGAAAATATCTTCAACATATCTCCACCATATAGATGGTCTAGGGGAGATTGTTGAGAGAATTTCTTTTTCAAGTTTTTTCATGAAAAGGTCTGCACAAGATGGTGATAGCGGACTTCCTATTGCTAGGCCTTCTAATTGTTGGTATATGGTGTTATTAACCTTTATTAACATTTTTATTAACATTTTTATGCTTAACTTTCAAACGACCAAATATGTTTAATTTGAACAGGTATTGTAGTGATTTGAAATGAGAACGAATTGCTGGTCATCTCACTTGTTTCAAAAGATTTACAAAAACATTTAGTTACAGATGCCGGTTTAAGTAAAGCACTTCCATATAAATATTCTGCACCTTTCTTTTTTTTATTTTCTGTAGCCCAATCATAGTATATTTACTAACGACACATATTACTAAATGTGATAAAGGATTATCCCTTTCTGCGAGTGGAATGCACCTAACATTGAAAAAAAAACTAAATATATTTTCTACCACCGCAGAGGTGCAAATGTAATTTTAATAGAAATATATTTTTTTGTTTTTCTAACTTTCAGCTAACCCATAGTACTAGTACACTATAGTTTCGATAGATTTTTGTACAATCATCAAAACAATTTTATTCAAGACATATATAGCTTATCAATAATAAATCTCACTTGGTAATATAACAAGAAAAGAACAACAAGAAAAGAAACTTTGTTAGCGTTTTTTGGAATGTCTGTAATTCATTTGACGCGACTCAGCATAAAAGTAACTTACTTTAGCACATCAATAAAAAAATTAATTAATTACGAAACATTCTAGAAGGAAAATTATTTAGATCAAATTTCTTTCTTGGTTTAATAGATAATTTTACGATACATTTATTAAACTGGACAAAAACGTTAATCGACATGTTATCAAATTATAATCTAAAACGAACGAAATCCAACTGTATATCACAGATATTAGGAAACGATTTCTATCCCTAAATTCCGCCTGAACTGAGTTTATTTTAAATTTAGATTATTAATATGTATTTATCTAAACAGGCGTTACCAGTAACACGCGACTGACGACAATACTGACACCGGCTATAAATAGGCGATAAATTGCCTATGCTGTCTGAATTCAAATGTGTGTGTATGTAAAAATGAATAAAGGGAATGACCTTTAATGGCTGCAAACAGCGAATAATATCCGAAGTCAGACGGGCAAATAAGATTATACTGTCACGGAAACTATTGTTGGCAGAAACAGTTGACCAATGCAAGAAATAAAAAAAAGGATCAATAGAATCGTAAAATCCTATAGACATGGGTGCTGCAATTGATAATATGACGACTTGGGCCTGATAAGGAGTGAATCCATCTAAACACGCCATAAGAAAGACACTAAATCCGAAAGGGATATTTGCTGCATATACGGCAACGGAGAAGATTTTTATTTATTTATTTATTTTTTATGTGGTTCCCACCCACGAAAGGTTTAATTGAAAACCTATAATACATTTGTACCGTGAGCGGGCTAGGAATTTTTACCATTTGTATTGATTATATATATAAATATATATACCTTTTCCATAGTCTGGAAACCCTGCTTTTGAGAATCCATTTCGTCTAATTTTGCCATCAAATGGTCCAATGTGCTCTAAACATAATTTTGTTTTTTTTTTCTTATTTTTCTAACATTAGATCGATTGAAACAATAATTCCTTTAAAGGAATTATTGTTTCAATCGAACAATAATTCCTTTAAAGGAATTATTGTTCCTTTAAAGAACTATGTAACTCTGAATCATTTCACGAGTCAAGTCCAAACTGAAATCAAACGGACACATTCTTGTTTACTTCCTAAATACCAATTTTAATAAATTCTGCCCATTCATAAAGGAATTATACATCTATATCTAATTTCAAAACTTGCAGTTGGCAAAAAGGCCAACTGCAACACAAAATTAGAGAGCTCAACATCAATATTCACGAAGATTACAATTTTTTTTAATTTTAATAAAATTCTTCCAATCAGCGTACGGAACTTTCATAAGTATGAAAGGAAAAGTGAAATATAATAACAATCATTTGCTGAAATGCATTAAAACTTTAAGATGCAATGACTGAATCGATAGTCATGAAATTAAAAAAATAATAATATTTTTGTTCACAATATTATCATGTACTATAATATCATAAAAATAACTTGAATGAAATTGAAATTAACATCTCAACTTCACATGAATATTTGTTAATTTATCGACTTTTAAAGGTCGTTCTCTTGTTTACTACTCCTTAGGTTTACTTTTCCTCTAAAGTTGATTCTAAACACTTAACATTTTAATCTAAGATAGCAATTAATTATTATTTATCGACGGTGGTAATGTACGAGTATATTAAATTATCTTAAACTCTATACTGAGCGACGAATGGCATCACTCTTCATGTTTAAGGAGAAACCAAGAACTGAAATATGTTGGTGAGTTTTCTATACAGTATGGAAAGCCTTGCTTCTATGAATTCGTATCAAACTAGTTCTTTCATTTTGCAAGTCATGCTCTATATCATCGTGATATGTTACGCATTGCTGAGAAATAAGCATGTGATTTTCGTTGCATCATTAATAAATAAATGTTATCTCATATTGTGGCGGATTCCTATCTGGCCACAAATTACATACTGAATATAATTTATTTATAGAATTGAAAGAGTACTCTGCAACTCAAATGCACGTTCACGTTCAGAAAATGCATTTTATGAAGTAAAGTTAATTCAAATCCAAATTTTACTCAGACATTTCATGCTGACTATTTAGTTAGCATATAATGCTGACTGTTTGCAGTCACTGTTGACTCTGCAAACAGTGTGTGTGTGTGTGTGTGTGTGTGTGTGTGTGTGTGTGTGTGTGTGTGTGTGTGTGTGTGTGTGTGTGTGTGTGTGTGTGTGTGTGTCAACATATAATTCTCACCCATACCCACACACACACACATGGCGCAATTAAAAACATACATACTAAATTTTTCCAACTTGTTAAAATGCTTCAGAATGTGATTTAGACATCCTGATAAAAGTTTGATATGTTTTCAATTAAGTATTACTTTTATGGTGTGCAAAAAATAAGAATAAGTACAAAACTGGTTTTTATCTTTTCGAAAGTGCTTTGCATGGATATAGATAACCGCTTGCAATGCACAAAACCAGGATATCAATGAAAAGCACAGTTTAAGACATACATACATACATAAGAAAGCGGCAGCATACCGAGTAATAGAGTGTAAAAAAAATTGTACATCCCGTTGGCAAGTTTTTCCAGTGAGCTATCATTGAGAAGAAGAAACAAGACAGTTATTGTAGAATCAAATATATCGGAAAAGAGATCGAATCTTATTTTCTCAGCAGAGTGGTTCTTAGACTTGCGTATCTTTAAAAAAATTAAACGATACAGTGGTATATCAAAAGATAAAAATAACACGTGCACATGTGTAAAAACAGTAATTCTAGTTCTGCATTACTAATTTGTTCTGCGCTAGGAATAAATAAATGGGAAGGTGAACGCATTTTGAATAACTTAATTTTTCTATATCTAAAAGACATTATCGACTGTTGTGTTTTTAAATCATTACTTTATAAAAATTGCACAAATTAAGAGTGACTATCGCAGATTTTTAAAACTTATTTTTAATAAGTTTAAAGGTTGTAAAATTTCACAAGATGTACAGCTTATTGGTAGCATGCCGATCGTTGATAAACTTTGAAATACTTCAAAATATATGAACATTTTATAGAATATTTAACCACATAAAATAGTGTAGGGAGAGATTATTTTGAACCTGTATAGATTAGCTGGTAAAAACGAAGCCTTCGGTTTGCCTAGAAAGAATTAGTGAATTTCGACTGAAATTGAGTTAGTCACTTTCAGTTGAAAGTGAGTTCGTCAGTCTCATACGGTGGTAACAGGGCTATTTCTCAGGAATCTCGATATTTTTCACCTCAAAAACAGAAAAATCTAACAATACAAGGAATTTGACAGCAGAGAGCATTAACCACTGTATCATGGTACCGGTTAGCTTTCTATGAAGCTAAGTTACTTGGCCGCGATATGTCATTGAGACTAACACGCAAGAGAAAGGATGTGACGGATTTCTGAAAATAAATACTCATCAATCATAGTATGACTATGCATTTTAAATCTTCTATAAAGCTAAAATGCTTCGATTCGGAGGAGTGAAACAGACTGCCAGATGAGAATTAAATGTAGTTCGACATGTCGTCTTTAAAAATTCTATTATAATTAGAATTTAAACTTCTGTTCTTTAGCTTGTTCCCATCCACTGCTGGATATTGGATTCCCCCTTAACTTTCAATTTCTTTTTGTCTGTAGCCAATGTCCATCATCTCATGTCAAACTTGGTAGATCTTCTTTATCTCGTTCTTTGGAGATCTAGCCTTTTCTTTTCATCTCTTGGTATCCATTCAGTACTTACGAGGGTGGTCTGAAAGTTCTCGGCCTCGACCATAGATAGACACTATCGGCAAGATTTTTTTCTACTTTGGTACATCTGTTGTAAGCATCCATGTGAAATTGCAAGTCATTCTATCAAGTAGTTTGTTTTATACAGCTGTCTGAAGCAAACGTGTTGTCTGTATCCCTTGAAATGGATATAATTGAGTATCGTGCGGTTATAAAATTCTTTGTAAACGAAGGTTTAACCTCCAAAGAAATTCATTCAAAGTTCATAAAGTTGATGGGCACTCTTCTCCATCGTTTCGACAATTAAGAAATTGGCTGACAAGTTTAAACGTGGCCGTACCAGCCTTGAAGATGATCCACGTGAACCACGTCCAAAAAAGTGTAACAACGCCAGAAATCATTGATCAAGTGCACGATATGGTATTGTATGACCGGCGAGTCAAAGTGCATGAAATTGCTCAGACCATAGGCAGGCATTTCAAAAGAATGCGAGGATATATTTTGCATGAAGAATTGCAAAATGCGCAAAATGGGTACCGCACTTGCTCAAAACGCACTGGCATGAAAATCTCTGAACAGTGCATGGAGCATTTTAACAAGAATAAAACTGATTTGTGCGTCGATTTATTACTACGGATGAGACTTGGATTCACCATTACGCACCAGAATCCAAACAGTAGTCAAAACAGTGGACAGAAGCCGGTTGTTCATTGCCAAAGAAGACAGAGTCGGTTCCATCATCAGGAAAGGTTACGGCATCGGTGTTTTGGGATGCTAAAGACATTTTATTTATTAATTATCTTGAAAAGGGTAAAACAATAACTGGGGAATATTATTCCGATCTTTTAACCAGACTAGACGAAAAATTTCGTGAGAAAAGACCCGGTTTGCAGAAGGAAAATATCATCTTTCGTCAGGACAATGCACCTGCCCACAAAGGTGTATTGGCAATGGGAAAATTAAGGGATTTGCACTATGAATTGTTGGAACATCCACCCTATTCTCTAGATTTGGCTCCCTCTGACTTCTGTCTCTTCCCAAAGCTAAAACTCTTCCTCACTGGTCAGCGTTTTTCTTCGAATCAAGAGGTGATTGCAGCTGTAGAGAGGTATTTTGCAGATCTTACTGAGAACCACTACATGGATGGGATAATGGCGATGGAGCATCGCTGGAATAAATGTATTAGTCTTAAGGGAGATTATGTTGAAAAATAAAAATAATTTTGAAATTATAAATTCGTTTTTTCATTGTTAGGCCGAGAACTGTTTAGACCACCCTCGTATTTTGTTTACATTTTATCTGTCAATCTACTAAGCTCTAATTTATTTGGTACAGTATCTTGATACTTCTGCACACATTGAATTTCATTTATCATGCTGGTTCACCGCTGTCGCCGATATCTACTATAGGAGTTTATTCGTTTTCAGCATATTTCATCTTAAAAGGCTATTTAAAATTTTCGAGATCTTTGCTTCTCTCTATTTAAAATGCTTCTTCATAAAAAATGTAATTTAGATTTTTCTTGTGCTCTCTCTTTTCTCGAAGGTTTTGTAAGTTATCTGAATTTTTTATTATTTGTCTTTCCTTGAAGTTTTAGAAAAAAAAAAGTCAGAGGTAATTACAGATAGAACTTTATATTGCGAGAATACTCATATCTTGATGTTTATGTTCGCATTATCTACATTTTTTTGTAATGAGTAATTTTTATGGAGATTTCGATTAAACAGTAGATGTCTGCCAAAAATGAGAGAGAGAGGGAGTGAGAGATGCTGATGATATTTAATGATCATTATAGTCTCTCAGTATAGGTGTAGGAGATTGTGGAATGGCGCCGGTCAAGCAAATAATAAATTCAAAAAAGATTTCAAAAATTTATTTTGCAGATGGAATTCCTGAATTTTTTAAAAACATTAAATGCGAAGCAAAGTTATGAACGACTAATTTTCAGCTTAAAATAATTAATTACAAGGAATCAAGATTTAACTGTTCTTAAAAACCTTTTTTTGGACATATAGTGCCAAGTGCGGATACGTGTAGTATGCTTTCTGAAATCAAATGCCTGACCACATATTCTGAAAATGACAATCCTAATTTTCTTATTTATAATTGTCGTTGAAAAAAAAAGTGTAAATAAATTAGCAAAGGAGAAATATCATAGAAGAGTGGGTGTACCATGCAGTTCAACGCGCGAACGGAAAACACACACACACACACACACACACACACACACACACACACACACACACACACACACACACACACACACACACACACACACACACACACACACACACACACACACACACACACACACACACACACACACACACACACACACACACACCGAACTGCATCGGGACATACAGAAAAATAACCGAAGCTACAAATACAGTTCGTACATACTTCCAAGAGAATACAAAATGATCTTTGGACACAAAACAGAAGTAGTATGTGCTCATTTCGTCCTTTTTCGTTTGATTTGATTTGATTTGATTTCGAAAATATTCTCCAGTCCTCCTAATACCTCCCTATTGTAGTTTGTTCAGTACTGCTTCGTTCAGAAAAACGGAAAATGTGACAGTTACTGTCACCTGTTTCGCATGAAACCTAGCATCGTAGTGACACTTGGTATTTTCTCTTTCCCTCAGCCGTATGCAGGTGATCAGAAATGCCGGGTACAGAAAATAACATTGATAAAATTGATTGTCCATATCCAAAGAAGGTCGTATTGCGTTAAGTTAAAAGCAAGAAAAATATCGGAACCTGGACTTGGAACATTATGCTCTGCTACTTGATTTTCTGCGTTAGAAAAATCTATATATTAATCCCTGCTGATTTCTCTGCGCTTCTTGCTTCACTGGACTCCAACTATATCTTCACTATTGCTATCGAAATGGGGATACAACTTGATTTTTTTCAGCAATGTTGCATTAGATGTTTTTCGAATAAAAATATAATTAATGACGACATTATTAAAATCATCTCTAATTTATTTCATTATCATATTATTTTTCATAATCTATTTTGTTAAATATTTTTACTTAGATATACCGAGATTGATTTATACTACTTGATGTATCTTTAAGATATGACACCCCCCCCGTCCACATACAAACATTAAAAACTAGAAGAAGATACATACGTACATAAGATCAAAGATGATAATATTGTAGGTTTATAAGTGAGCATATATTTTTTAAATGTTAATGTAAAATTGAAAAACTAAAACTAATCGCTTATCTAGTTGCTGCAACAATTCGTACATTTTGTAAGAATTACAAAACCATACCACCAAACATACACTAAAACCACAAAATCACACCACCTTTAAATTATTTTTGTGTGACTGGAAAAGAAAAAAAAACTTGCTAGAAAGCTATTTTGGCTATGGAACCTTTGCAACAACTGGCCTAAAAAAAATTAAAATCAAGGGAGGTTTAAATTAAAGCATATTAATTTAAGGATTGCTTAATTTACGGACAAAGGGACTGCTGAATGTCCCAAAACAGCTTAGCTTTTTCTTTTCCAACTTCAAATAATTCAGAAGCATCATTACTTTTCAGAAAATTTTCAGTATTTTTGCGATATTTGCTTAGCAAAGTCATATGTAAAATTATCAAAT
Organism: Typopeltis vanoorti; assembly: GCF_054136105.1. NCBI lineage: Eukaryota > Metazoa > Arthropoda > Arachnida > Uropygi > Thelyphonidae > Typopeltis > Typopeltis vanoorti. The sequence continues at coordinate 74,100,625 of NC_143550.1, read as the reverse complement.
TATAAGCAGTGAATATCGTCATACTCCAGGAACTTTTTAAAGTTGATATTCATAATTGATTATTGATTTCTCATGAGGGCATCTAATGAAAGATGGTAAGATAGACGTTTAATGAAGAAAATTAATAAAACTGCTTCCGTAATAATTTTTAGCAGTATTATTATAGTTTTCCAACATCGAGTTCAATAATAAATGCATACTTACTACTATAAAACAATGTACTAAACACGCTATCCTGCTGTGGTTTCTCTCCACAAATCTTATAATGGACTAATTTGTGTATCGTTTCATGTTCTGTAATTAGATTGCCCTGCAACTAATTCGCGATATGGATCAGCGTTTTCCATCCTGGAATATCATCGTTCAAAGGCGAAACTCAAGTAAAATTTTATAGTTGATTCTTTGGCCTATCGGCAGATGCTGTTAAATTCATTACTTTGTTTAACTCCAAAGTATATTTGGTAATTCATAAAATTCATAACAAGTGGTAGAGATCAATGTTTCTAGCCTTCATCTCTTGGTAACACCATTTCTCAGGGTATTATGCTTCCTACACTTCTGACCAAAAGTTTTGGTTTAGTTATGCTTGAATATTACGTCTGTAGCACCACTAATCCTATGAAGTAAGTGTGTTTTCTATGTTATTTGCTAATGTTTTCTCAGACGTTTACTTTTTTAGAGAGATGAAAAAAATTCCCCCACCTCTCAGATGGGATTTAGATCAAGATCTTTCTAAACAACAAGAAAATGTTACGATATTTTCGCGATTGCGTTTCGGAGGCACTCATACCTAAACAAAAGTACATTCGTTTTATTTTCAAAGAAATTTCAAAAATTATAGATTATCCTTAAAAAATTAATTAGCATTGCTGTGACAATATAACTTAACATATAACGAAGTACTGATAACTCAGCAGAATTATGTCAAAAAAATAATAATTAACTTCTATAGTAAATAAAGTTAATATTTGTATATATAAGTAGCTCATGAACAAAATACATTCGAATTAATTTTTGAATATTGTCTACGAATGCTCATAGATATAAAGGTATAGGCACTGGGGTGGTCTGAAAAGTTCTCGGCCTAACAATGAAAAAACGAATTTATAATTTCAAAATTATTTTTATTTTTCAACATAATCTCCCTTAAGACTAATACATTTATTCCAGCGATGTACCAGTGCCATTATCCCGTCCCTGTAGTGGTTCTCAGTAAGATCTGCAAAATACCCCTCTACAGTTGCAATCACCTCTTGATTCGAAGAAAAACGCTGACCAGCGAGGAAGAGTTTTAGCTTTGGGAAGAGACAGAAGTCAGAGAGAGACAAATCTGGGGAATACGGTGGATGTTCCAACAATTCATAGTGCAGATCCCTTAATTTTCCCATTGCCAATACACCTTTGTGGGCAGGTGCATTGTCCTGATGAAAGATGATATTTTCCTTCTGCAAACTGGGTCTTTTCTCACGAATTTTTTCGTCTAGTCTAGTTAAAAGATCGGAATAATTTTCCTCAGTTATTTGTTTACCCTTTTCAAGATAATTAATAAATAAAATGTCTTTAGCATCCCAAAACACCGATTCCATGACCTTTCCTGCTTATGGAACCGACTTTGTCTTCTTTGGCGCTGAACAACCGGCTTTTGTCCACTGTTTTGACTGCTTTTTGGATTCTCGTGTGTAATGGTGAATCCAAGCCTCATCTATAGTAATAAATCGACGAAAAAATCAGTTTTATTATTGTTAATAGGCTCCAAGAACTGTTCAGATATTTTCATGCGAGTCAGTTTTTGATCTGCTGTGAGCAAGCGCGGCACCCACCTTGCGCAAAGCTTTTTCATTTGCAATTCTTCATGCAAAATATATCCTACATGTTCTTTTGAAATGCGTCTAGTCTCAGCAATTTCACGCACTTTGACTCGCCGGTCATTCAATACCATATCGTGCAGTAGATCAATGATTTCTGGCGTTATTACACTTTCTTTTCACGTGGATCATCTTTAAGGCTGGTACGGCCACGTTTAAACTCGGCAGCTCATTGCTTATTTGTCGAAAACGAAGGAGAAGAGTTCCCATAAACTTTAATGAACTTCGAATGAATTTCTTTTGGACTAAACCTTCTTTTACAAAGAATTTTATAACCGCACGATACTCAATTTTATCCATTTCAAGGGATACAGACAACACTTTTCCTTCAGACAGCTGTATAAAACAAACTGCTTGATAGAATGACTTGCAATTTCATATGCATGCTTATGATGGATGTACCAACTTGGAAAAAAAAATAGTGATGATAATGTTGCCATCTATGATCGAGGCCGAGAACGTTTTAGACCATCCTCGTAAGTTAAGAGTTATAAATTGTGGTAATTTCTGTAAACATCAAGCATGTAACTGATTCAAGCCACTTCAGACTTCCAACGATGAGGGTACTGTACAGTATTTAGCAATTCGAAAAAAAGCAAGCTGAAAATTGTCATGGATACAAATCTTGCTATGTGTAAACATTTTCTTTCATGTCTAGCATTTAGAGACCGACGTCTTTGTGAGTTGCAACCCGCTTGTTAAGAATCAATCGAATGATTGTTCTCAGATCGGTTTACGCACTACAGTTTATCCATGTTATCATTCATGGCAGAAAAGTATTCTTTTGTTGCTTTAAAAGCTTCAACAGAATGTCTTTTCTGTTGAAGCAGAGGAACATGCAGCTACTTCGAACACCAGTTCTTTAGGCCATTTCAAATAATTAGCCTTAAATGATCGAATTGGGCGTGAAGTCTTTCAGTAGTGTAGGAACATAGCTATCACATGTTTCTTCGAATCCTAACGATAACATTTGAAATATTATTGATCACGAGGAAAGAAAGCGATTCGTTGTAATTCGAATGTTTCTTTCCTTTTTCCTAGACATTTCTATTATTCCTAGTTATAATTATATCATCTATCCTCTTGCATATCTGTGAAATATCCTATTATACGCTTGTATGCTCAGAGTTGTTTGTTTGTTTGAAGGAATAAAATCTTCCAGGAAAATAATAACGTTAACGATACATAAATGCATATAAAATTTATTTTTCAATAAGAACACATAAGAAAGTGTGAGAATTACCTATGGGTATAAGACGTTTTTTTTTTTAAATTATATTTGTCTTCTTGCGTGTTTGACCGCAGTGGTGTTTGTTAGAGAATTATCAAAAACACTTTAATGCATTAATTATATATGACGATAAACTTAATATAATAAAACTAACAGAAAAATCCTCTTAAAATGAACATGGAATCTTAGATGAGTTTGTTTTCGCTTTCAGCTGTAATCATGCTTCGCTTATAAGTTATAATGATGTATTTAAAACTTTAAACAACACCGTTCGGTCAAAACTACACTAATTAGCAGATATACTAATACTACTAATATACTACTTATGTGTGTGTACGAAAATACTTAGACATAAAAGAGGATTACTTTCAAGACATTCTGCTATCATCATCATCATCATCGTAATCATACTTGTCACATTTATGACGAAGGAGTTCTAACCTGGGTGTGATTGCGGCGATTTTAGAGTTGGTGTGGTGTGGTTCTTATTTGCTTAGCTGATTTTGGTTAACGCTATTCATTTCAATGTATTTCAATGCTCTGTTGTAATTGTTGGCTGTTAAATGAATTATTCCACTCTCTGAAGAAATATATAAGAAGAATAATCTCTGAAGAAATATATATAAGAAGAATAATCTCTGAAGAAATCTGTAAACTAAAAAAACTTTTAGATTAAACGAATTTAATATGTATGAACTTCCATGTATTCTCGAGATCTTCAAAAGAAATTTCTAATTTCATTCAATACTGAGGACTAAATGCAAGCTAGAGCCTTCTATATCATAGTTGAGCAGTTCATACAAAAGGTTTGGCTACACATTTGGCAACATAATCAGGGCGTGGTTTTTGAACTGCTTTAGTCCAAGCAACCACCAACAGCTGAAGTCTGTTTCCAGCAAACTCTGCTTTCATCGATAGCACAAGCGTTTTTTCATCAGGACAACGCACGTCCTCACACCACTAAGATTACATGTGCGAAAATCGAAGAAAAATGTTTTTAAAAAATTCACATCCGCTGTATTCCTCTAGATTTTGCGTCATCAGATAACTTCCTATTCAGAAGTTTACAATACTGTTTCGAGAGAAAAGCACGGGAAAGTTTCAAGGCACAAAAAAAGCGTGCTTTGAAAAAAAAAACGCCATATCCACATACTTTGCTTCTAATTCAAACGAACTTTATAAACACGGTATTGAAATGCTTTCAAGAAGACGACAAAAGCTCATAGAGAAAGCATATAAGTTTCATGCGACGTGGCTGGATGTTTCCTTTTAAGATGCATGGAAAAATAAAATTACTTATAGAATGAACTGATAAAAAATGAGGAGGGTTTTTTTATTCGAAGAAACCGCGATACCTTGAGCAATTCTAATTAATTGCCTGTAAAATTCATTACCTGTCTTTCTTCTATCCGGAAAAGGCGGGACAAGGTAGGTGTTGATTACAAACTGCAGCTAACGAATTTGTTACAAGCTGTTATCATACGAAAAAAAGGACAACCCAGTCATTTTTTATACAAAGAAAACTAAAAGCTGCATTTTGTTCAAGCTGATATTTTTCATTTCTCTTAATTATGGAAATTATTTTATGCGCGTTATTAACAATTCTGTAATAATAGGGTATATTTCGCTGCCTTTACAGGATGTACCTCTTCTTAGACTGAAATTTTTTGGATCATATTGAATATTTTTACCTAATTGCAGAAATACTATCTAATATTTTTGTACATTAACACAAGCTAATTATGGTTGTTCTAATTATAAGGTTGTACTAAAGCAATTCAGCAAGATTTTGACAAATTATTGAAAACTAACTTCATACTTACTAATCACAGCTTTGAACTTTAAAAACGTTTTCATCGCACCACAGTTGACAAGGAAATAGTAAACACTATTTCTCATAAATTCTTGTAAAACAATCACAAACACATAACTGAGGACAGTTGTGTGTTTGAAGTGTATCGGTTTTGTGAATTTTTAGATGGAGAAAGGATGTCGCGACTGTGTGATTTCGCCTGTGGTTAAAACAAAATATCAAGATACAAGTTTGAGTTGCAATAAGAAATACTCAAAAATCTATTATTTATATTTTGGCTGTCATTTGAGAGGTCAAAGTAAAACATAGAACCACATATCCCTTCCACTTAACATTCTGATGATCTACAGAGAAAAACATCTAACACTTTGAAGATCGTTATTTCTTATTTACAAACGTTGAGAGTTTTGTGAAGAAAACAAAAATAAAAGAGTAGCATTCAAATATCTCTTTGTCAACAGTGAAGAAGCCAATAACATACGGTAAAGATCTTTTTTCACGATTTTACTTGACTTTACGGAACAAGTTATTGTTTCTGGTTTGAAGAAAGATATGAGCATGTGCACTGCATAGAATTTCGGTTTCCGTTGCTTATTTTACAGCAAGAAAAATCAACTTTGTTTTGTAAACGACTCTAAAGAGAGTGGACTTTGTTCTTTGGAAAAACGAATGTTCAGCGTATGTCATTCTAGTTAATTCTAGTCAATACTTCATTCTCGATTACACATGAAATCGTTCTAATAAAGTATTAAAAGTTTGGTCTAAAAATGCTTTTATTTACTTAAAGATAAAGTTTCCAAGACTACGTAATGCAAATCTCAAAGAAGGCATCTCTTTTTTTTTAATCCAAAATGCTGGACACCTTTTGCATGAAATTAGTTTCGAAGACGAATCAAATTTTATCCTGTTAAATCAGATGAATGGGCATTATTTAAATTTCTGATTTCTAGATTTTGCTCGTAAAAATAAAAACAAAAAACTATCAACATTTGATAGAGGAATTTTGCAGTGCTGTTAAAAATCTTGGATTCCAGATGTCACAAAACATGCAATAGTTACATTCTTATCAGCATCCAAATTGTCAGACAATATAGTTATTGTCTGTTAGCAATTAACAAGGTGAACGAATTTCTTTACTAAATCGGGTATGCAAATTATGAAAAACAATGGTTTCATAGAGATTCCCTCCCAAGGTTAATTTCATATAAATAACATCTGTCCTTTAAAGTATATATAATAAGTTCGCATAAGTTAGTGCAAGCAAAAATTAGGAAATAAAATAGCTTGTCACAAACTTTCTCTATCACTTTCATAATGTGACTGCACGCTCGACTAAAATAAATTAAAAAATGAAAATGTATTGCTCAGTATGATCAGTATTTGGTTAACATCGAAATATTAATAAAATAATAATAATAAATAAAATAATAAAATTAAATAATTTAGTAATATTTCTTACTGCAACATATACCATAGAAACACAGGAATAAATAAATGCAAAACCATTAACATTTAATGATGGGGTTTGGAGTTTGGAATTTCTTAACTGATTAATGTTTCTCCACTATTTTGACAAAACATTTGCATACTTTGACTTCACCAGAACACCGTCCTCAACTGGCTTTGAACAATCAGAATTTTGTACCATCATGAATGTCTAGTATTTGATTACAGATCAAATATTATTTTCTAAATATTAATGACAACACATATATATTTGCCATGAAACATTTTTCGAAAATTGCCTGATGCTAACCAGAAGAGGACAGTCCATTAATAGACATACTTTCTCACATACTCGCTTCAGTCACTATGCCTCTTCTGTAGGAATTATTTTTTGGCAATGCCTAATGAAATAACCAGCATAATTCCTCCATTTTCCTTAAGCCTGTATCGAGTAGTTGCTGCTCAACATCCATTTCCTATCAGGCTTCAAACTTACAAGCGTTTCTTCCACCGCTTTCACTATTATATTATTTGGAACAGCCTTCCTCCTCACACTCACATTTTTTTTCACGCAGATTAAAAATCAAGAAACATGTCAACAGAATCCTACTTCCTTCTTAGCTACTTATCGGATGAAAATTATATACATATAGGAATAAAAGATAAAAGAATAAAATAAATCTTCGTGCCCTTTGAATTTTGTTTCTTAGTGGATTGTAAGGTAGTGTATTTCTCTATTGCCTATTTAAAAAAAAAAGATAATTTCTAAAAGTAGTACATTTTAAACTAATTATTAAAACTAATATAGTAACACTGCTATATGAATTGTTGAGAAATATTCCAGTTATCCCTTTTATCTGTCAATAAATAGTGGAAATAAGTATTCGTTAGGGGAATTGAAACATATTCGTAACTGCTCAAACTCTTGATAATATTTTGTGTAATGAACCGTAAAAAATCAAGGAGAAAAACTCGAAAAATTATTAAAGGAATGGATAATTAACTATGTGGGCTGCTTAAGACGTTTATTTAATAAAACCAAAAAAAAAAAAAAAAGAAGAGCAAAGCGTTGGCGCATGAATCTAGCAAGATTAACAGCCATCGCTGCTGAGAATGCTGACATTAATCAAATGCACAATAGTTGATGGATTCGCGCTGCTTCGCAAGCGCGTAACTTCGGAGGAACTATATAATCTGACTCAGTATTTTTTTGAATTCTACGCTTCTGAATATATGTGGTACATTAATTAAGTACTAAAACTCAGTGAATTAACAGCACAGCATACGCTGTATGAGAACCTCATCTATTAGTCAACACCTCAAGAGATTTAAAATTAAATGGAAGTCATGTTTTTTAAATCCCCTTACTTTTTTTTTAGTCTTCGGTTATTTCAGTTTTTATTCATAATTTGTATTATAAATATCTTGCTGCAATTAGTGTATATATCGAAGCTAAAATCAAGTGAATGTCATTTGCAAGTTTAATTTAAAGATTTCGTAAGAGGCTAATACCATTCAAATATCCCGCTCCCCCTTTCCCAAAAATGGAGAACTAAAATTGAAATCTACGAAATAAAGCTCGCTTGAGAAAGATAAAAGTCATATATATTAGAAATCTCCAGTTATACGTGAACATTATGAGTGATATTTGAATATTTGAGACTAAATGAATGTTAGAATAATAAACTGGGAATTTCCTGATGCAAATAACTTTAAGTTTATTAATGATAAAAAATTACAAATTACAAAAAAAAAACCCGTACAGAGAATAATGCAGGTGATTTTTTACATTTAACACTCTTATTTAAGCTTTTGTAATTTTTATTAGGATTTATTCTATATTTTTGCACTGTTATTGAAATGAAATCAAAATATGCATTATATTTCGAATAGCATTAATTGTGACGTACTTGTTTATTATATACTCGTGTAATTGCTTTTCGTTTGCAGAAAGAAACGTTAAGCCTGTTTTATTATTATTATTATTATTATATATTTATACAGTATACATGACACTAGAGTACACTAAAGGCATTTCACGTAAAAATAGCAATTGCGATAGAAGATATATATTGCTCTAAAATATATATACATGGTAGAATCCTTAGAACTAGTTTGTAGAGCAAATTCATATGTTATTATGTTATCACATTCAAAATAGAAATTCATACTTCTTGTTCAAATAACGACAGTTATTTGAAGGAAGAACGTCACAGGCACTCCCCAATAGACTACTAGGAACATTTTAACTGGAAATTCAAATAATGGTGACAAGAAGCAATTTAGACCGAACTTGACTGTATCTTTACAAGTTCATATAAGTGAATAATTTAAAGCGCCTACGGAATAGTTAGGAATATTCACAGTCCGTTATGTAAATATTTAATCATTTTTCCGGCAGCGTTTGGTATTTCTGATTTTCTAATGTACTGGTGGTGATGAAGCAGCCGGTTTTGTATTATTCATGCGTTTCGTCAGAATATTTATATTAGATATTTATATATTCACTTTTTTTTTTCAAACAAAAAATACTGACAGAAAATCCACTTAAAGCTAGAAAACAAAAACTTGAACAAACGGATTCTTCGTTTATTTGAAGAAAAATCGTCATACTTGATACCATATTATTATTTTCTGCCTTCCACATGGAGACCTAAATACATCTAGAATAAAAACCGCATGAAATTATCCAAATTCATATTTATATCCGAATAGAAATGTAGCTACTGCCAATTGATAAATATTGGGAATGGAATCCTATCCTATCAGTGGTCCTAACAGGCACTTAAGTGCCCACGATCTTTCCAAGTATTCTTGGATTTCGCAACAGCAACTCAAGGATAAGGTGGTTATCCCTATGCCTGCTGGTGTGTGTCCTATGTGTGTAGATGCGTGTGTTCACGGGTCGATTTGCACGTTCTGAGGACGAGAAAACCGAGTTTCGGGTGGAAAAACCCTACATCCGTATGAGAACAGCTAACTCGTCTTTAGTCGATACAGACCAGATAAAGGTTCATCGCGTCACTGACGGGAACCGAACCCGGGTCTTTCCGACAAAAGGGCTCCGTCTATATCAACTGAGCTACGGAGATTCATTAGGAATGGAATAATTAACAGAATTCTCTCTCTGTTCTATCCCCATCCGTTCCTTAGTAGAGTGGCATAGAAAGACATGGAAAATTCTGTTCAGGGTATACAAAGAACTTTTTTCTAGATCTTTTCAATGGAAAATAGTTACCGGTCTAGAGAGGTAGTACGGTTATTTCTCAGAAAACTCCGACTTTTTCATTTTTTTTACAGTTGTGTGAGTATCACGCAAGACACACACACACACACACACACACACACACACACACACACACACACACACACACACACACACACACACACACACACACACACACACACACACACAAATTTTTAAATTTTATATAAGATTATTTATTTGAGATTTTAAATATGCATTTTATGTTTGTTTGTAATTTACATTTTATTTATACGTATTTTAGTGCTCCCGTTCAGCTTACATCTACAGTTTCCTATTATATACTACTTGGAAAGAAGTCAACAGACACCCCGTCCGAGCGGTTAGCCTAATGGCTATGCGCTTCGTAACCATATGCCTGCGGAATGAGTGTCCTAGGTTCGATCCTTGTCGCCGACGTGAGGAGCTTAAGGATTTTCCATAGCCAAGTTAGCCGGTCTTGGGCGTGGACAGCAAGGTTTTTCATCCCGCAAGCAGGCAAACCGGCCCCGTGAACACACACGGATCTACTAAATACTTAACCCCCCATGAGGGGGCTCAACTCGCCCCAATAGGAACGGGGGAGAAAAGGGAGGAAACTCCATATGAATAAATAAATAAATAAATGTCACGATTAATGAAAGATTAAAATAAAGCATTTTATTTAACTGTGTGGCTATTATGCAAACTGAAATTTAAATCAGTTGCATGATTTTATCACTAAAATTAGTTATGAGAGAATTTAAATATCTAACTATCAATATTATACTCAAATGTTTTGCGAGATTATTCGTTAATAAAATTCACTTTATTAATAAAACGTACTGTTGCATAGGGTGTGGCATAGTATGTTTTGTTATTGAAATTAAATGAATAAAATCGCAAAGTTTAAAAAAGGGTGAAACACACAGCAGCTATGATGTTTTAATGATCTTTCGGAGTTTTTTAAATAATTCATATTCATTTTGTTATTATGCGGTTGCATCCTATTATCTTGGCTTCGGTTCACTAGTATGTTAAAATAAGTTAATCTCTAAACTAACGTCCATCAGTTGCTGTGATTTATACAGAGGAGCAATAAAATAGGTCTTCAATTTCGTCTGTACTTTCGAATGTAGACCAGACTAGCTATTTCGGTTGGCGCCCATGTTCTGCTACTAAAGAAACGATCCAAGAGAAAGAGAGAGAGAGAGAGAGAGAGAGAGAGAGAGAGTGAGTGAAGAAGAAAAAGATAACAAGCAGCGCCCAATTTATGTTACCATTTTACGTGCACTTGTTTATTTTAGACTGAGCGGCGTCGTGTCAAAAGTTATGAGTATATAGAGCTGGCAAAAATGTTTTCTTTAGATATTATTGAAAAAGAAAGAATTGAGACACTTTAGAAGGTCATAAAACAGATGGGCACTATTCCAAAATCTTCCATAAAACAACCGAAGTTCATCACAAAGTAATACAAAAGTTGTGCAGTAACAATTTATTTTTCAATTGAAACATTCTCAATATTTTGTATCTACTCAGAACTAGTAAGATTTACTATAATTCTCTTGTCATGCTAGTATTGATCGACTATTTACCTTGACTTGTATTTCCATGGAACTTTCTCTATCCATATCGACATATTTCTATTTTACACCGACTCGCCTTTTATATTTCGTGTATGTATCCATCAGCAGTCCAAATTTTGTTGATCCAAATTCGAAAGAATACAAAATTCTGATCTCAACAGCAACATATAAAGAATTTTATCTAAAATTCCCTGTGCCAGGTTATTAGACTGGTGATGGGTAGATCAGTGATAGGCATGCTACCATAAAGTATCTGGAGTTGCCTTCCTCAAAATTTAACCAATAGGAGAAATAAGGGTATATGACTGGCATTTACACTAACTTAAGATGCTTCCCTTATATCGAAATACTCACTATCAAAAGGACAAGGGTAATGGTAATAATTAATGACAAAAGTGAAATGAAACACTTCAAAAACTGCGAATTCTACACATAGAGTACCACTTCACAAGCGTTTCCAGGGAGCAGAATACATTTGTAGTACAATATAAAGTAGAATATACGAGTAAGACAGCTTCGTCGAGATGAAAGTACGAGAACAACTGAAAATTGATAAAATATCAACGGGTCATTTTTTAAATTATATTAGTTCTACAACTGAAGAGAAAACTGTCCGTATGAGTTTTTATGTACAACTGGTTACAGTCCTGTAACGATATCTTTGAAGAAACGAATTCACTTTATTCTCATTCAACAGAGTGAGTGAACTTACTCAAAACATGTATTACTTCTACGTTCAAGCTTAAGCTCAGAATTATATAAATATGTATAAATAAGATTTGGAAAAATACTTGTAATACATTAAGAAAATGTTACTTTTTACCGTATCGAATGCTTTTTCTGGTCCTCCGTATCTCAGTCGGTATAGATGAAGCCCTTTGATAGGAACGACCTGCATTCGATTCCCGTTTATGACATGAGGAATCTTCATCTGGTCTCTTTCGACTAAAGGTGAGTTAGCCGGTCTCATACGGAGGTAAATGGTTTTTTCCCACCTGAAACCTCAGATTTTCCGTCCTTTAGGACAGGCAAACTGACCCTGTGACCTCATACGGATTTGCAGCCATGAATACTTATGGCAATAATATGTGAAAGAGATAGGGTCCTCACCATATGCAGTTACGCCCGTAGATAACCATGAGTCACATCATGGTAGTCAATATCCTAGATAGGAGACGGAAATGAATGGGAACGGGGAATGCTTTTTCAAAATTAATAGATGTGATATACCTCTATAATTTTACGTCTTCTTTATTACCTTTTTATGAATAGGAATTGCTATTGCTCTTTTTCATTCGTTTAATGGAATTTCCTGCTGAACAAACTTTATTTGATATTATAATAAAGGCAAATACCAAATAGCATTCTAATAGTTATTATGGTGTTACATTATTTTTATATTGTTTAAAAATAATGTAAAATACCAGCTGCAGAGATGAGATTTTTAAGAGCAATCAAAGGGTGCACAAAATATAACATATAAAGCATGAAGACATCAGAAAAGAGCTAGATATTTACAACGTAAATGAAAAGATAAAAAAATATAGAGAGAAATGTAAAGAACATCTGTTTAGGATGGAAAGATATCAGCTACCAAAACAGAATGAGTAAATATAGACCAAGCAGAGAGAAGAAGACCAGCTGCAAGATAGAAAGACCAGTCGGAACAGGCTAATGCCTAATCCTTGAAGATAAGAAGAAAAAAATAAAGATAATGATATACAGATACAACTGAACTCTAAATTATCATCTTGGAGAGAAATAAACCAGAGTGTGTGTGTGTGTGGGGGGTTAACAAGGATGTCATCTATATGCAACTCTAATATTTAAATTTAAATTAAAAAACAATAAAATGGAATAGAAAAAAAAACATCAAGTTATTAAACTGTCGTCTAATGTGAATTTGAACTTACTCATTTTTGTTGACTAGATGATAATTACAGATTCTGAAGATTTAGAAAGCCATAGGCATTGGCTTTAAGAAGATTATCTTGCTGTAAAAGAAATGGCCGAAGATTTCAGAATGATGATCTCAACAGAAACAATAGTGTTTAAAGGTCAAGATTCCAACTGGATCCAAATGAACTTTTACATATTTAGAATACATGATTTCATATGAAGATGAAAGGGGCGAATATATGAAAATTACAAAATACCTAAAATAAGAGATGTATTAAATTCTGTGCTTAAACCTAACCTGGTACAAAAGGAGACGCGACTGAAAGTATGTAATACGCTAGCTTTAATAACTTTACTATATAGAAATTAAATTTGGACAATAAAATAAGCAAAGATTAATAGCTGGATGACATTTATGAGTAAAACGCAAAATATAACCTACTTAATCATAAATGAAATGAATAAATAATAATGAATTAAATCCAGAACGAATAATAGAAAACATAAATACTATTCAAACAAATTCTGCATTATACGATATCAGGAAAAAGAAGGTCATTCATTAAAGAGACTTACGCGGAACGGGCCACCATAATTAGGCCCCCTTCCACATGCCCAATTATGGCCCTTTCCTTGAAGTGTGTGATGATAATGATGATGATAATCATAAATGGTATAATTCAGCAATGCAGAACAATAAGATCAGAAAAAAAATTGAAGATGCAAGTCCATATTAATCCCAGTGTTTTCGAATGCACATAAGCCCATCATACATTTAATCTGAAATGCCATTTTGTTTAAAAAACCCACAACTATAGGCCTCAAAAAAGTAAATTTTCCATTTGAATAAAACTACAACTGCACTACAGATGCACGGAGTGGTATAATGTATTATAATTGTTGTACGGTGATTCAAAGTTACGTCACGGAAAACCATTAATCGATCAAATGTAATTATTTAGTTACCTTTCGTACCTGGAATAAATTAAATATTTCATTGAGTAAATAAAATAAAATATAGAACTGCAGTATAGTTATGCTCACTTTATTTATTTTTCCTGTTATTGAAAAGCAAAACGCTTTAGCAGCTGAATAATACACGAAAGAATATGCGGACACTATACATATAGTCGGCATGTTCACGCTATCCCTAATATTATCCCCCATCAATCTTAGAAGTAATCAAAAGGACAAAAGCAATAACAAAATCATAAAATGAAGCGATTCAAAATCCGGGGAGTCATGCATACAGTAACAGTCCACTGGCATTGTGGGAGCAGAATTAGTATGCAGCACAATACAAAGTAGACAGGACTAAGAGCTTCGTCAGGGTAAAGGTATGAAACATTTAAAGATTCATAAAACAGTGGATCATTTTTTAATTATACAAGTTCTCTCAATCAAAAGGAAAACTGTTAGTGTGAGTTTTTATTTACAAACTTATAGTCATAATCCTAAGTATTCTCCAACGTTATCCTTGGAGAAACCAATTCATCCCATTCTCATTAAAAAATTCAGTTTTCATCAATACAGTCAGTAAACTTACACAAAAAATGTAACGCTTCAACGTTTAAATATAATTACAGTATACGCCAAACTATTTCTTTTTCAGCTATCGTTTTGAGCTAATGCAATTGCTCTTCTTTTTACTGAAATAATTGTTCAGAAAGAGTAAAGCGGAGAAAAAAAATCAAGAAAACAGGAAGTAAAAAATTGTGTTTTAAATTTCATCGTCAAAACTGATAAACATAGAATCTTTCAAATCAAAATCTATTCACGATTATCCTTTCTCCTCTCTTTTCTTGAAGAATTTAACTGTAATTTAGATTGATCATAGTTTTCAAACTGGAGCAATTGTTACTTGAAGTTTCCAATCCCTTACTATTGGTTGAATAAGCAACCAATTTCGAAAACTCGTAACTCTCGCTTCATATTACTCCGATAGAAGCATCAAATTTACAGTCAAAAGTGATAAAGTTTGCCTGAAACTGGCAAGAGTTTACGTTTGTAATAAGCTTCGTTTCTGCAATTTTATTTTTTAGTGCTCTTATATGCGAAAACCGATTTCACCAAGAAAATGTTTTCATGAATTATGGAAGATTAAAGAAAGGAAAAAAGAAAAAGTAAGGAAAAAAATTAGTATAAGGATATAAAAAAAGTATTTCATAGAAATGGAAATTAAGTTCGCATCAAACGATGCCATGTATTGGGAATAACCATTATACTTAAACAAGAGACAATGAAGTTCCAACGTACTTGATTTTATAATTTATACACTTTTGATCACTTGATCTTTTATCACTGCTAACGGTAAAACAATAACAGTAATGCAAAAAACCAAAGGTTAATTTTTGAAAATGCATTAATACTCCAAGATAATTGAACATAACAGATTTTGGTCTTCTGCACTATATTATTAAATTCACCAAGAATGATAATAATAAAAAAAGTGCAGACGTTTTAAAATATAGTAAATATCGGTTATGAAAAAGCATCATGAAATTATAAAATGAATATTTTGATTAATATTGAGATTTCCCCATTCAAGAGCCATCTCCGATCTAGAAGCTTGACGACCATGATTAACTACGAGCGATATATGTGATGAAGACCCTATCTCTTCCACATATCATCGTAAGTATCCATGGCTGTAAATTCGAATGTGTTCACGGGACTGATTTACTTGTTCTTTCATGGTATCACTTTTTAATATTTAAGACTCACTCCAGTTCTTTCTCCGTTTTCGTCATCCATTCATATCCAATTCTATATCTCCCGTTCCTTACTATCTATCAATAAACTTAGCAGTGAAGTAAAAACTGTTCATATGACAGAGAAACATTACTGGTTAATTAATCTGGTCATATTTAAAAACCAGAAAGAGATTGTAATACGCGATATATTTTCATCATTTGTCATAGTGTATGTGGGTGCAAATGTGTGATATCGCCTATTATGTACTAGTGTTAATTATCACAGAATTGTAATTAGTACATTTTTGCTTGGTTCTCAAACAACCATTAATTAGTGAGCTTATTGTTAGTTGTTACACTATTCAGACCCTATTCCTATGAAATATACACTGAACGTGTCGTTAACATGCTTTAGTGGTTACGGAAATTACGAGTTTCGGGCAGCTAATCTCTTCTCTAGCCCTCGTTATTTGCGCAACATACTCTATAAAGTAATCGGAAATAAAGTGAAGTGTGATTACTGCTTCAATGGTATACTGCATCTAGTTGTAGTTTATATATACACATAGAAACGCTTTAAAACGGCAAAGGCAAGATTTCAAATTGTCTGATATCATCGGGTGTCCAGAAATATATGGACACCTGATGTTGTACAAAAAGTTATTTTCTCAAAGCTCCAGTTAATAAATAAAAAAATAAATAAATTTTAGTCTATTTTTTCTACCCACTATCAGGTGAAGGCCGATTACCCTTTCTTGGGAGGTTTTGGGTCTACTGCTCCCATGGTGAACCAATTCCATATTGGGAGAGGACATAACAAACATCCATGCTTACGTGGGATTCGAACCGACAGCCTGTTGGCTGTGAGGCGGGTATGCTAATCACTCGGCCAGCCAGGCCAGCCCCTGGACCGGCCTGGCTATCTAGTTAATAGCCTATCCTTAATCAGCATATCTATCAAATACCAATGTTGATAACCTCACACTAGTATTTCTATTTATTCCATTCTTGTGCAAACGGTCAATCAGTTCCTGTAATGAATTTTTACGTTTGTTTCTTCCTAAAATCAAGCCTAATGCTTCCCAAAGGTGTGGGATATATACGAAATACAAACCTGTGCTAGCCAGGCTACCCTTTGCACTTTAATTTCTTCAAACACTATATTGCGGTAGCAACATAGTGTTTGAGGCAATGTCAGGATACATTATGACGTGTTATTATGTTAATAGTTAGATATTCGTTTCTATAGTATGTTTACGATATAAACAACTAAGAATTACCTAGAATTCGAGTTGACGTTGAATATTTATTTTCTTGGGTCTTGTGTATTACAATAACAGTGTTACAAACAGGGATTCTTATTTAATAGAATATACAATCATAAATGTATATTCTGATAAATAACAAACGCTATTGATAAAAATTTACAGTTCTGATAAATAATATTTTTTCAACAGACACTATTCGCGAACACGGTCATCTGATTTGAAAGAATGTTTACTGTGATTCGTCACTCCATCTCCCAGATTTTTCTCGTGATGCATAATTATCAATCATGTACAGCTCTATATCAGAACTCGAGCATTGTTTGTGTGATATAGGCTTGTACACAGCAGCTCTACAATGAAATCCGAGGTGGTGGAATTTACTCCATTTCGTAATATTCTGGAATGAATCTATACAGTAGTGCATGCCACCTTTTTCAGCATTGTTCCCAACTTTATTTGGTGCCCCTTAGTATTTCTTGCATATTTTAATGAATTCAGCCATTGTTAATCTCGGTTTCTTTAATTTTGCAGAAATTATACAACTAGGTATCTTCGTATAATTGGTACCTCACATCAAAAAATGACTTTTTATGGGAGTTAATTACTATAATTTGCGTATTCGGTTTTTATGAGAAATATAGAGATGAGAAATTTCATAAGAAAAGTATGAGCAATTAATTTAATCACTCTGCAGTTGAGTTAGAGCTTCACCAAAGAAAGTACAAAACAATAAGTTTAAAATAATCAAACGAGATTGGAATTGCCTGATATGTAGAGAAAAATTTATTTAATGAAACAATGAAACTGAACTTTTTTTTATCTGACACATAATTGAAAGGTCGTGAACTATAGTATATTAGTACGGCAGATGGATTAATTATTATTATTATTATTATTATTATTATTATTATTATTATTATTATTATTATTATTATTATTGATACTCAGAACTACAGACCAATAGCTACACTACCAGTCATCTCAAAAATTCTAGAAAAAATAACACACACCATACTACAGAACTATTTACAGAAGTACAACATCATCTCACAAAACCAATACGGCTTTCAGAAAACAAAAAGCACCATTACTTTATTAGAAGACATCGCCGACATAATAAACAAAGCTCTCGACAAAAACAAGTAAGCCGTCCTTATACTGCTGGACCTAACCAAAGCATTTGACACACTTGAACATGACATACTACTCACCAAACTATACTCAATAGGTATAAGACGAACACTGCATACATGGTTCAAGAACTACCTCTCAAATAGAACACAAGTAACAAAAATAGGTACATGTCACAGTCAGAGTATACAAGTAAAACACGGTGTACCTCAAGGTGCCATATTATCATCCACTCTATTCAACATATACATTAACGATGTTCATAGCATATCCATAAGAAGTCAAATATTTCAATACGCAGATGACACTACACTACTAGCAATCGACACAGACATTAACACAGCTCTCTGCAAAGCACAAGACCTAAACGAAATCACAACACACTTCCACCAAAACGCAATTCTAATCAACGGCACCAAAACACAGATGTTGATAATACACAACCCAAGAATCATACGCCCTGCATCACTATCGATACATTGTCACACATACCGCTGCATTAACAACAGAAATACCTGCCAATGTTCCGAAATCAAACCTGTAACATACGCAAAATACCTCGGTCTCTATATAGATTCCCACCTTAAATGGATAAAACATATAGAATACCTACAAACCAAACTCCGGATCATCGCAGCAAAACTCTTCCAAGTTAAAGACATTATTCCACCCAACATAAAAAACTGCTATATCACGGTATCTGCGAATCCCTACTCAGATACGGAATAACAGTCTATGCAAATACATCAAACAGCCACCTAACAAAATTAGAAACACTACACAGGAAAATCGTGTCAACAATGATCTGGACACCTTACACGCAACAACCAATATCCGACAAGCACATGGCGATACACAGAATTCTGAGCATTAAAAACCTGAAACACTACATGGCATTAACAAGGAATTACTTCAACATCACCTATCGAAACAACAGAGACACATATCATATAACACGACCTACAACAACTCTGTACATCCCTACACCCTTCAATAACTCATACGGTTCTTTTGTGAGATCACATCAGATACCCACGCAACTCAACAACCTACCAAGGAAGTTAAAACACGTCGATAACCACAGAACATTAAAAAACGAACTTTGGAAAATATACCAACAAAGTTAAGAAACAATTAACACTAATATACACATCACAAATCACTAGCATCCAATGCCTACATCCCATACATAAACAGTAGCAACAACACAAATAGTGAAGGCTAAATCCCACTCTCTTCATAAAAGCTAACCCAAGCTTCGAAGTAGGTGGGATTAATTTGCCTCACTCACTACAAGTAATCCTTATAAGCAAATGCAGAAATCTGTATGTATAATCACTCTTTCTCAAACTTAAAAAAATAAAATAAAATAAAATAAAATAAAAATAAATAAAAAATTATACAAAAAATTCTGTATAATCTTCGTTGTTAATATTAGAAGAACATGTGTTGTAAATACATAATATAAAGGCAAAAAAGTATTATTAAAAATTTTAATTGAAATCCAATGTAGGAATTGCAGCACTTAGTGCTGAACTCTGTAAAATTACAAGGTGCAATGTCACACAAGATGTTTATTGTATGTATAAATATTTTAGCAATTTTAGAAATTATTATTATTATTATTGATATATTGGTCCTAACAGAAATATCCATAACTAATGACGAAGCGACCGCTTTCCAAATTTCAGGCTTCTAACAACATAGATTATGCCGCCTAACAAAAAGAGGGGGTGGAATATTAATATTTATCGAACATAAATTAATAGCCAAAGAATCTGCCTATCAATTTGGGCATGCTGAAGCCCTTTCCCTCGAAGTCACTAATACAACAAATAGACAACATTCCATAATACTAAATGCTATTTACAGGCCACCAAACTTAAAGATGCTAAAATTCTTGCATGAACACAATTGCTGAACCAAGAAATATGCTCAACCGAATACCTAATGATAATCGGCGACATAAACATAAATATTGCAAACGAAAACCAGAACAACACTGTACAATACCTAGACACGCTATCCATGTATAATCTAATAATAACATCATATACTAGAGAAGAAATATTCGGAAATAATATCACTGCTTCCTGCCTAGATCATATAAACGTCCGAGCACCACCAAACAGTTACACTGCATCAGTCATAAAATGCAAAGTAGCAGATCATTACTTCACGACTCGAAATCTGCACACTAAGACAATATCCATGCAACGTCCCACAGAAGAAAAACAACACAAAACAATAATATACGAAGAAGTAGTCAACTACGAAATAAGAAAAACCAACTGGGAACAAATGACATCAAATTCAGCAGATATCCTCTACAACAACATTGGACTAACACTGAAACAAATATATAAGAAAGCTGCAAAGAAAGTCAGAATTCGCTCAAAAACAACTCAAAATCCTTGGATAACACAAAACTTAATCCTAGAAATACGCTTCATGGAAAGAATTAAAGCGATATCCAAATAACACAGCTTTAAAAACTGAATATACGATAACAAAGAATCGCCTTATAACACAAATAAGAAATGCAAAAAGAAACTACTACAGAGACAAATTAATCTCTGCACAAAAGAACATGAAACAAACCTGGCACCTGATCAACGAGATGCTAGATTGTGCTCCCAACACCACCGCCTCCGAAATCATAAAACACAGCTTCATGAAAGACGCAAAACCTATCTAACAACTAGCAAATGGCTTTAACCAATACTTTGCAAACTCCATCCAAGAACTGCACAGAAATATTCCCCCAATCACAAAACGTGATCCTCCACTTGGACCACAATCAAAACAGACATTATGGTTCCCAACAATAAAAGACGCAGAACTTCTCTCTGCAATACATCAAATCAAACCAAACAAAGGCCCAGGAATTGATGATATAAGATCTAAGGATATCAAGCAATATGCAACTAGCTTAGGTCCTATCCTACTAAAATTAATAAACAAAATATTTAAAACAGGACAGATACCAAGTATGCTAAAGACCGCCATAATCACAGCCATATACAAACATAGAAAAAGAAATTTAATCAGCAATTACAGACCCATAGCAACATTACCAATTAACAATCAAATTATGGAGCGGATCATACTGAACAAACTTACAGCATATACAGAGACCTTTCATATTAGCCCCAAAACACAATATGGTTTTCAGAAAAATAAGGGAACAACATCTCTCTTGGAAGACTTTACAAACGTAATTAATACCGCCTTAGACAAAAACAAAATTGCCATGGTAGTCTTTATTGATCTAACTGAAGCATTTGATACACTCACACATCAAAACCTTGTTAGAAAAGCTGAGACATGTTGGAATAGACGGGCCTCTTCACAGGTGGTTTACAAACTGCCTCCAAAATAGAAAGCATATCACACGTATCGGGTCAAACCGAAGTAGAGAGTTATCAATAACCTGTGGAGTGCCAGAGGAAGCTCTCCCCAACTCTATTCAACATTTACAAGCACGATATTAATCAGCTACCTCTCAAAGGTAAGATATTGACATACGCATACGATACAGCCATAACATCCATCCATAATAACACAAACATAGCCCAAACAAATATGCAATATGACATAAATCTGATCACAGAGTGGCTCACGAAAAACTCCATACACCTAAACTCAGATAAGACAAAATTAATGATATTCAGAAATCCACTGACTCGACCAGTTGATAACAAATATATACCCATCCAACATCCACTCTCCAACCTAAAAAACGCACAGAACAGCGAAACCACTACAATCACTCAGATTGAAACAATACGATACCTTGGAATTTACTTCGATGCAGATATGAACTGGAATAGCCACATAAACCATCTACATAACAAACTCCGAACAATAAGTGGCAAACTCTACAGGTTAAAAGACATAGTTCCCACACGCCTAAAAACACTAATATACAAAGCACTATGCCAAAATATACTAAGATACGCTATAACAACGTATGCTTTCGGTGCACCCTACAAATTAAATAGATTAATGTCGCTACAGTACAAAATGATAAAACTGATCTTTTGGGAACAAAGAGAAAATAACGACCTTATATACATTGCAATGTCAGAACACAAAATACTGACAGCAAAACATTTATATCACTATGCAGCTTTGCTAAAACATTATGTCGATGCCGACTACAGGACAGTCAGAAACACGTATCGCATAACAAGACCTCAGACAACTAATTATATCACATATAAATACAATAATCACTACGGAAAAGCCAACTTCTACGAAACATCTACATCCCAGACATGATAAACAAATTACCTTTTGAATACAGAAACCTCACAAACTACAATAGCCTGAAAAGAGCTATAAGGACATACTATGAACAACACGCGCCCAAAATACCATACAAACTTAATGAAACACAATATATTCGTTTCAGGCTTCCAGTTCAGCGACGCATCAATACATTCTAAGTTATATTGTGTGTGTGTGTGTGTGTGTGTGTGTGTGTGTGTGTGTGTGTGTGTGTGTGTGTGTGTGTGTGTGTGTGTGTGTGTGTGTGTGTGTGTGTGTGTGTGTGTGTGTGTGTGTGTGTGTGTGTGTGTGTGTGTGTGTGTGTGTGTGTGTGTGTGTGTGTGTGTGTGTGTTGCACCTGCGCGCGCGCGCGCACTTTATTAAATATCAGTGCAGTTTCAGTACAGTATATCAATACAGTATCAGTACAGTTTATTAAATAAATAAGGTCCGAGGATTACTCTTGTTGCTGGCAATGCTCTAAGCCAGTAATTTGATGTTGTGATATAAGCAGTTTACGCTTTGAACCTTAAGAAACCGTTTCAAGGTGATAGATAGCCTACGAAGTCACAAATCCCCAACATGAACTGTGTTCCTATCATGCTACTTAAAATACATGCCTGTACGGTTTGCATATTTGTCATTTGAATTTCGAAATATAACTTCTCAATATTAAAATTGTGTTTTGAACTTGTAAATAAAATATATAAATAACATAAATAAATCAACTTGGTAAAAAAAAAAAAGAAAAGTATTTATTATGTTCCATGTTAGTACGGCGCTGCTGTGGATGGGGAGAGTCTTCTGCAGAGAAGCACTCTCTACAGGGATAGAAGAAAATTCTGCAAAAAAAAGAGGAAATAGCACAACGTGTAAAATATCTGCTGCTCTGAAAGAGAGAGAGAGAGAGAGAGAGAGAGAGAGAGAGAGAGAGAGAGAGAGAGAGAGAGAGAGAGATGCCAAAGAATATCTTCAGGGCTGTCATCCCTTCACAATAGAGACATTAGATGAAAAGCCCCCTCTTCTTCCTCAACATCCGATAGAAATGAATTACGAGTGAAGTGGCAATCAACTCAGTCAGGCTGGTCATTATATTACTCTCTCATTCGAACCTCTACGATAATAATTTGTGATTACATGAAGAAATTGTCGATGTTATCGCATTTTCCTCATGCTGAACAAATGGCTGATGGTGAACTATAACAAATCTGACCTGAAAATATTTCACCTGATCTATGCCTAAAAAGCTTCTCGCGTAAGAAATGTGAGTTTACTCTTTTGGCGAGCTTCCAGTGTGATCATTGCCGTTCATCGCTCTCAACCAATAATATAATTCAAAATGAAATCGACTCGCTGTAAATCTGATTTCTGATACCATATTTTCGCTTTGCGACTTCTTCTTTTATCCTTTTCGGGCCTTTAAGGCTCATGAAACTTTAATCTGACAGACTAAGAAGTTTGTTTTTTTTTTTGCATATATTATGCCTACAAAGTTCGTGTATTCATTTGCTGGTTTACCTGTTTTCAAGACAAAAACTACAAAATTTCCAATAGGAAAAAAACTCGCTAAAGTTTAGTTTTTAGGAAAATTTATTTAAATTAGCTCCACGATCGTCCAAACTGACTCTGTCGAAGCTACAAATAAATATAGGTCTCGCATAGAAAATCAAATATCTTTGCAATATTACCTTTCGAAATATTTATGCTTTTGCTGTATGATTTTTTTTTTTCAACAGACACCTCAAAAATTTCTCGGGTGTCTATTTTTCAATAGACACTTGAGAAATTTGCCATGTTTAATTTTCTAGTGCGTTATTATTTTCTGAAGCTTATACTTCTGGAGTAAGCTTTGCTGAGATTCGCTAATAAAATGAATGAGAAAGTTCTCTATCCTAAAGAATGAAATGAGTAATAAAAGTCAAAAAAGGTAGTTCTCTATTCGTAGCGAGCAGTTAGTTGCAATGCTCTTGCTAATTACTGATTGGAATATAAGGTTTCTTTTGGAGAGGAACGATCTACTTCCTTTCAGGAAAAGAGCAAAAGAGTGAACGAACATAGACGAACGAAGTGATTACACTTCATCTACACGAGAAAATTCATTTTAATGAATAAAGGAGAGCACGGTTATGCAATGTAGTCCTACTTCTTTTACTACACTCATTTCTTTATCAGAATTGCCATGAAATATTAATTATCAATCACTATGGCTTTAAAACAAAATATTTGCACAAAAATATTTAGCAACGTTCATTAACTTCTTGGATAATTATCATCGATCGAATAATAATGCACTATGTCCTATCTAAGTGACTGCGTTCACGTTATGATTTGAATTATTAGTGAAATATTCCAGCGCCCTTTTCTTTCTCAAGTAAGCTAATTCGTATTTATGGTTTATAAAAGTCTTATCATTTATCTCGAAGCTTATACATGATTATTATTATTGTTCATCGACTATCAAAGATAGGATATAATACAGTTAAACTTCGATATAACAGACTAATTCGGGCGGGGGGGGTCTTTTAAATCCGAAAGCCCGTTTATATAACGGACTTTCGGATAATAAAGACGTTTATATAATAAAGTAGATTTTCCGAATCCATCGGCCGGCACGCTTTAAAACTGCCATAGAAAGTCACGCCACGCGACAAAAGAACCAATTACAGCACAATTGGTGTGATCACGTGCTAATCATTCGCCGAACATGTTTTATGAGCGGTGACTTATTTATGTCGGCTAAATTACTACAATGTTTTTCCAACATACGATGGCCTGTTCGCCAAACTTTGTTAAAAATAACAGGAAATTAATAACAAAAAATAACCTGTTAATTTAATTATAATCAAATCTTGGTTAAAAGCATTTTAAAATTAACAGGGTGTTAATTTTCACATGTGACATACGGACTGGAAATTTTAGCCGTTGAATCCGAAGTCCGCTAAAATCAAGGTCCGTAAAATCGAGGGTTTACTATATACTGTTAAATGGAAGATAGTTGGCGAGAAGGTCATAATTATATTAATGAGGTAAAAATCGCAATCTGAACCTAATTGGAGGAAGCAAACTTGAATTTTGCTTTATCATTGTTTTTATTTTTATGTCTTCTAAATGGTTGAAACAATATTGCATCTGGTAATGAAATACAGTATGGAGGGCTTGTTTACCCACCCTTTTTGGAAATGAAATAGGAATCCTGAAAAACTTGAGTTACCTGGAACGCAAATAGGCAACTAACATAATTCAACATCAATGAATGCTGTCTGTAATTTATAAATGTTTTAAAATTATATCGTTAAGTTTTTGTTTGAGAGCATTATAACAGAAACAAGATTTACGCTGTTATATATTAACTAATACTTCAGAGATTTCTATTATTCGTGACACCTCCAAGGAGTCCAAAGACTCATCGTGGGAGGACACCTATTGTACAACCCTCCGTCTTCACTACTACACAGAATGTCCACTACCAATCACCCACACCAACGCCATCCACCGCTAGTATTTTTGTCTGTAAATTGCGTGTGTTCTGAATGATTTGTGTGTAATTTCTATAATTTCGTGCCAGCGAAGAACATATTATTATTATTATTATTATTATTATTATTATTATTATTATTATTATTATTATTATTATTATTATTATTATTATTATTATTATTATTATATTATTATTATAAAGATTTTTTTAAATTGCACAGACTGAAGAACAGATTGGCGAAGAGCAAGCAAATATGGCTGCTTTATTGAATAAGTTTCGCATTGAATATGCAAATATAACAGTACTGTCTACTCTTTTTACCCCACCAAATGAAGAATGAAAACAAGAATTTCAGAAAATGATTTCGAAATGGACATGTAATGATGAGGCACCAAAAAATCTTATGAGCATCACCAAAACTGATCTGGTACCCTTATAGCGATGACCCTGCCCATGCCCAGACAAGGAACTTATCCACCTCCACTATATATGGCCTGGATAGAAATACTTGCACGTGACATGCCTCCTTTCTTGTTTGTGAGAGGCAACCAGACTAGTGTTCTGACATTTTATTCATGAAGCATATAACTTCTGAATGAGTATTAATTTGCAGAATATACAGCTTTCAAAATATGTATTCACAATTTTCCCTTGTATATATAATAGAATACCTTATATATAAAATAAGTCTGTAACTGTTTGTAAAAAAAAAATTATTATTATTATAGTAATCAGGAAAACAGGAAATAGATGTGTAATCTAATTAAGCAGGAGATTCGTGAGAAAAATATGATGTGAAAGGAATACCGAGTGCGTAAGGATAATATCAGTTATGATAACTATAAGCAGCAGCCAAAAGAGTCAAAACTGTTGTACCGAAAGCAGAGTCTGAATATGAAAAGAAACTGGTGCTGCAAGTTTCTTTTCCCAAAATAATTCTACTGTTATGCTTCAAGTAAAAGAAAGAATGAATTTGAAAGAATAACTGTACTGAATGCAGATGGTGTGCAGGTGACTGATGCAGAAGTGATTGTTCAACTAATGAGTAACCATTTTGCTAAAAGCTATCAAACCTAATATATGCAACATTGAACTCACTGCTACCTCTTCACCACTGTATGAAGAAACTAATGTTATGAGGAGGAAGTGCTAGAGATGTTGCACAAACTGAAAAAAATTCTGCGGGAACTGATGGAGTATCAGCACAGATGCTGAAAGGGCATTCAGCTGAACTGTTTATTTATTCCGTTGACCAGGATATATAATTTGAGTCTCAGAAGAGGGAAGATTCCTTCCGTGCTCCAATCAGTATCTCAGGAATGGTGGTAAAGATTTTGGAAAAGTTGGTTAGGGTTCACATTCAGTAATGGGTTGGCAGCGAATCTGTACTTTGCAATGAACAGCATGGGTTTAGTAAGGGATGGTCATGTTTTAGCAAGTTGCTCACATTCTATAATATTGCCATTGAACTTGACCTTGACAAGTGGGACTAATACACCATGATACTTTTGGATTTTGCTAATGCTGTTGACTGAATACAGCATGGAAGATTG
This sequence comes from Typopeltis vanoorti, assembly GCF_054136105.1. NCBI lineage: Eukaryota > Metazoa > Arthropoda > Arachnida > Uropygi > Thelyphonidae > Typopeltis > Typopeltis vanoorti. The sequence goes on along the minus strand of NC_143550.1, from coordinate 74,073,167 downwards.
TTCCATAAATTGGAGAATATGGGATAGGATTATCAACTATTGGCATGGATAAGAGGATGGTTGACTGAGAGATATCAAAACGTGTGCCTCAAGGATCCTTGGTTCATTGTAATTCAATCTGCACATTAATGATATTGGGAAATATTTGACATGCAACATAAAGCTATTGCTGATGAAGCAAAGACAGATAAAGTAATCAGGAGTGCTGGTAATATGCAGTACTTACAGAATGATTTGAATAGGCTGGAACTGTGGACATGTGAGAATGGCTGTCATTTCAATGTCAACAAATATAATGTCATGCGCTATGGTGTGATTAGATATCCAATATTGTATTCTTTTGGTGGGATTATGCTAGAAGAAACTGATCAGGCTAGGGATCTTGGAGTTTTAGTAGTCAGGAAGTTGAAATTCAAGAGACATATAGCAATAATTGTACATACAACTCAGAGAATAATGCCAAAGCTTCAAAGAACTGACATATAAAGATAAGGAAGTCATTTTGCCTCTTTAGAAGGCCTTGATAAGACTTCACTTGGACTACTGCGCGCAGGTCTGTTTTCCGTGGTGATTCTGATACAGTGGAAACGGTGCAAAGAAGGGAGTCAAACATTATATCAGGATTATAATAAATTTAGTTTAATCCTTTATCCAAGTGTGAGCAAACAAAGTTTGTGCCTGAAAATATCTTCAGGACTGGGGTAAGGTGGTACAACACCAGGCAACTCGTTGTAAAGGTTGAGCAAGATAACATCACTCCTATCTCAGTATCTCCCATAATGCAAAAAACATCTCTTTGTGGATATGTATAATGTTATGCATTAAGGGAAGGGCCACTATCCAGACTAGTTCCAACCGTTATTGAGGTCTCTTCAGTGGGAGCCAGGCCGAAGTGAAGACACCAGGCAGAAGCATTATCAAGGTCATCTCTACCTATAGGAGTTGCCGAACGGTGTGCCACCTTTTTATTAAATTACTCTGGATTTAGAGAAAGATGTCGAAAGTTTATTTTTCACTTGGTTAGACTATAATAAATATTTAGTTTAATCCTTTATCTTTTTGTTGAATATTGATTATGAAGACATTGTGAATTTGAAGGCTGCAGATACTAGCAAACAGAAGAAAGAGGGAGTGTTATGAGTGAGACTTACAAACTTCTGAAAGGGTTATACAAAATTTCAGTAAATGGGATGTTTCATTTTATGAAAGGTGGGGAAAGGACGTGAGGGCATCCCTGGAAGTTGAGAATTAATGCTGTCAAGAAGGGGTTAGGGATAGATTTTTCTCTCAGAGGGCGGTGCATTATTGGAATGGATTGCCGTTGGATACTGTGTGCCAGTAATGTGAATGAATTCAAGAACAGGTATGACAGCTGGTGCGTGTAGTATATGGCTTCTCTCGATGGGTTCTTGACTCCCTGGAGGTCTTTCTTAATAATAATAATAATCTGATTTTTCATTTCTAAAAAACAAATAAAATAATTGACAGCTTCAATGAGTCTAGAATTACTGAAACATATCTTTTTGTTTCTAAATATTTCTAGTATTATATACTGATTGCAAATAAAAAAATCAAATATTAATTGTCCAGTGTTATGAACTTGTATAAAATGTGCTGAAATTTAGAAATTTAGAGCAAACAACCGTTTTCTCTCTCTCTCTCTCTCTCTCTCTCACACACACACACACACACACACACACACACACACACACACACATAGAAATAAAACAAAATAAATTAAAAACAGATCTCAGCGATGTACTTGATTTTCTTCTAAGGACAAACGAAATTATTTCTAAGAAATGATTTCTGAGATACAGTATAACTTGTCTCAGTCTCAGTTATTTATTGTTTACTTATTAGACATATAAGGATGAGAACCTTCTCTAGTCTTGCCGTTATAAGGTAATTGCTGTCTTCCTGAGTATTCCATCTTCTTGAAATCACCGTCATATTTCTGTCTTCTCTTTACATTTGCCATTTTGTTCTCTTCCATTTTTCAAAAAAATAAAGTATTTTATTTAACCTCCCTAAAGCAAAACAGCAAACTTCCTAGATGGCCATACGTCTTATAACAAAAAGAATGACTATATTTATATTACTATAAATATAATGATTTAGGTAGCTGACTACACATTGCTCTATTACCATTTCTCTCACTCTTTCTCTTTCTGTAAAAAAATATTTCGCTGAAACTTAAAATGGCAAATATCTTTTTAGATGCTGTCATCATTAGATAATACACTTTTGTATTATCTAATAATGTTGATACTTTAAATGTCTGTAAAAGTGTACAAATAAATGTCCCTATCTTAAAAATATTGTCACATATTGAATTTCTATACTACAGAAAATAAACAGTAAAACAGCATTACTTCTTTATTAATTGTTTCGAGGATTTAGGCCTATTATGGTGTTAATTCTGTCATTCTGGTCTCAGGATCAATTAGCATTTCTCTTCAATGGACAATACGATCTTTGTTTTTCTTTTATATGACAATGTGTTCATATTTCTTTATTTTCTGTATTAATAATTCTTGGTTTATTTTCTTATTAAATAGGATAAATTTCGCTGTTTTTCTCATTCGTTTTTTATTTAATTTCGTTCAATCGTCGTTTAGATTTTTAGATTATAGCTGAAAGAATATGTATAATTCAGGCAATCTAATGTTTATGAAGTGAAACCTCAAAAGAGATTTTGAAAAGAAAAAAAAATTAATAGTGTACGAAACACACGTACCTTCGACGTAAATTGCCTTGATGTTATCGAAGAAGCTGTATTATTGCCTTTATCAGATTAAGGCCGATATAAATACCGACTGTTTCGGGGCAGAAAAACGAACATTCCGAAAGTACTTGTAAATTATGTTGTTCATATATAAGGAGTTCGTGACCGTTAGTCGAAATCGCAATTACTGAAAAGAGCTTAAAAGCTTAAACATTTTGTACTGTTTCTTTTTTAATAGCGATCAGGATAAAATTATCCATAAAATTACAGCCAAATAGGTAAACTAACCTTTGCTCTGTGAAACTCAAAGAAGATTAAAAAGTAATGTATATTATTCAGAACGTTAAGTAAATTTTGATGAAAATGGATTTGAAATGCTTTCTTGCTGCACTGATTAAATACAGAATCACTGAATATCAGTTTGCTTATGTAGTTCACAACATGGGGATAATTTCATACTTTCTCATATGAATTAGAATAAAAAATAAAGTTTCCTAGTTTGGTAAAATACAAGTTCACTTTGGAACATAAATTTCAAAATCATTTTTAACAGATGGCAATAGTAGAATTTGGCAACCAAAAGTAGCGAATAAATTTCAAAATATTCCACATTTTGAATTTTCCAATTTACGTCGAAAATTAAGACGCGTTCATTGGGATGGTTTTTTTTTTCACAGGATAAAATTTACAAGCACAGTATGGAACTTGTAGGAAAAGTAAGACGCTAGGAGGCGCACGGTCGATCCTATTTTGGAGAGCATTGCAAATGAACTGTTTGGATATATCACCGGCCATGATGTCCGAGCAGTTAGCGTATATCTACGCTACAACCAACAACCAACTCTCTCTCTGGTTAGAATTCTGCCGTATATATATATATATATATATATATATATATATTAATATGAGATAAATCGCATATTAAAATCACGGTATGCAGAATCCATTGCCTGTATATCACAATGAGAATACTTGTAGCTCTTTTAACTGAGGAGTCAGGTACATTCCACTTAAGAAGCTATGCTACTTACAGGAGAACTCATGAATAATAGGTAAAGCAAGAAAGTGTTTTCCACTGGGAAATGCACTAAGTCAAAATGCTGCTTTTGATTTAAGCAACATAAATACAGCATTAGATTACTTACAATCCTATAAGTAAAAATGAGAACGATATGAAATATGAATTGAAGTTTCAGGGATATTTTGCACACACATATACACTAAACTCTCAACCATCCTTCCATATTACTAATTTAAGTAAACTGACGCACAGAATGACTGATATATTGCAAATTATTCTCTATTTCGAACAAACTTGAATATAACGTTACCAATATTGTGTTCAAGTTTTAAAATTGGTTATTGCTACACTAAAATTGGTTTTTCGAATTGACTGTTAAAATTTTATTTGTACACTAAACTATGAAAATTTTCATACTCGTATATATACTTAGATTGATTTTAATGAGACTAACTAGAATGTTTTTCTTCAAAAGTAAAAGTATGATGCCATTCATTGTTAATGCGCAGATAAATTTTTAAAGATATAAAAGACCAGTCACAAAATAGAGTAAGTTATTTTATTAATATCAATGATATTCTGTCTACATCGTGAGAACTGTTTGGAAGCCATAAATGATCTTGTTGAATACTGCTCAATATGCAGGAATTTAAATATACGAATGGACAAAGTTGGTGAAACCCTAATTCGTTTGATCGACTTTCGAAACACACTGAAAGAATGTCTTCTTTGCGATGTTTCAACTGTCGCACTAATTTTGTCTTTGTGTTTTGTTCTTCCCTTTTTGTACGTTTTCCTTACATATAACTGATATATCAAAATAATGCAAACGAAGGTGGTTAGAAAACATACACTCGTATTAAACCAAATCACTTTAAACCGAAGTGATAGAAAAAAAAATCCAGCATCACGTACTGTAATATTCTGAATATAATATACACCAAAAGCACATGGTCATTATAAACTCATGTAGATATACTCATTTATTCATAAATGTATCGTCGATAAACCCATGAGATAAATTTACTATGCAGAATGGAAATGCCACTGAATTTTGTATTCCTCTTTCTATATACATAAGTGAACAGGATCTCATCCTAGCCATTATTCTATAGTAGTATATTAGCATTTCGAAGAATTTAGGGAATAGTATTCTATGAGGTGGAATGGGAGTTTGGGGATCATCGCGCCTTACTTCAGAACGACTTTTTCTTTCAGTTTAAAGTAGACTCTGAAGGTCTACTTTTCAGAGTCTTAAGGCCGAGCTGTGGACACAGGCGTAACTCACGTCGCAAGTTTCGAAAATATACAATATTTTAAACAAGACACAACTATAATTTTAGAGGAGGGAGTGTTCTTTCTTATTGACTTCAATAAAAAATACAGATAATTACAGATAAAATACTGTTCTTTGTATTTTCTTCACAGCTACCTTAGTAAGAAGAATAACGTCACTCTCAACCAGTCGTTTTGTATTTTCGTGTAGTCGTAATTATTTCAGATATCGAGTATAGATTAGATGAAGGATATGATGACGATTTGAGCAACTGGAAGTTGAAAACAGAAATAGTGTCTATTAGTCACGTAGTCAAGATGTAAGTGATACGAGAAGGACAGTTCTCTGAACAATGACCATTCATGTTTGATGATGGCACCAGCGTATCTAATTTGATTAAGCTCTGTAATCATTTGCCTCTGGTGCTCTACAACTTAGCGATTCTCTTTTGTCGGCAGTAATGTGCGTCGTATCCGGTAATGCTGCGGTGAAAACTGATTAGTAATGGAAGTGCCGGTCGTTGTTGTCTACCAAGATCCTTGGTTGGCAATCGACGGTGAATATTTCGGTGGGAAACGTTGCAGTCTACGACTTCATCTAGGCTGGCTCTCTTTGCCAGGATTCCATTATCTTCCCCAAGAATGTCTCGTATAAAATGGAAAGTGACAAGAGTAGCCATTAGGAACGGCTGGGTTATTTACAAGTGATGGACAACCAAGCCTTACTAAATGTTCGCATAAATGTTATGACCACTCCCTACCAATGTCTGAAAAAACTTTAGTTATACATAATACTAAATTGCACAGTATCATCAGGACAAAATACGAATAAAAATGTATACTTGTATTGTAGACAAAGGCATTTTCATGACCTATGATAGTAGTCGTTGTGCTCATCATGTAAGAAAACTATGCTAGGTTGATTTACAGGACACTGGTAGCCCCTTAAGGAGATAATGGTGGAACTGGCTACAAATTTCTAGAAGAAGGAATACTGGTACGTACTTCAGGGACTAGTATCTCGAAACTGCACTCAGCAGACAAAGACAATTTCACATAAGAGTGTAGTACTGCTAACAAAATAATAACAAAATACAGCACTAAATATAGATAATGTATCATAAAACAATTTTAAATCAAAAATTCATATTTAAAATAAAATATCCTTTTAAATTGTTTTTCCTAAAACTTTCTGACTGTAATCAGTATAATTTATATTATATTAGTCACTTCCTTCTTCCCTAATAAATTCCCCAGTATTATACTGGGTAATTTATTAGGGAAGAAGAAAGAATCGTGTATCAGCTAATTTTTTAACAGTTTCAATAATTCTCACCCGTCTGTTTGTCTTCCCAGTTATATTTTTGTATCTGATTTTCAATTTCTTACTAATTTTACTATTTTATTGTTGATATTAACAATTTATCTTCTTAATGTTTTCATTTCGCACACTGTAATTTTGTGTATTTGTTTTGTGTCTTTATTTTTCGGCAGTGTTGAATTTAATCATCTTGATAATTTGTCGAACTATGAAAGGTGTCTTTTACTTCTATGTTATATTTTTAATGTTAATTGTTGTTCTTAGGAATTTAAATTCTATTGCTTATACTTGATGTTTCAGCAAGTTCCACTTTATATCTGATTGTAATCATTGTTACAGCCTATTTTCATTATATTCCAATGCTAACCTTACTGGATATCGGCAGTCACATAAAGAAGTTCCTTTGGATATTATCGTCATGCAAGTAATAATGTACCGTATTCTTATCCGTATTCTTATCCATTAATTTTTTTTTGTTCCATTTAATTTCAGTTATTATTTCATCTAAAGACTCGATAGGTTAATGATCTGCACATTATTACTTTAAAAATCTAACTTTAGTATTTCTTAAAGTTCTTGTCTTATCTTCCCTCATATTTAGGCTCAATCGCCTGTTATGGCTAAGTAACTTGGCCTTATTGAAACTTAATTAGTACTCTCATAGGACGGTTAATCCTATTTTCATAGTGTGCTAGGTGTCGCTCAATCAGATGTATTCTCTGATCGGCATTTTATCGTTTAGGAATGAAAAATCTAAGACTCGGATAGCAAATACATTTCCACCTCCATAGTCCAACTCACTTTCCTTTGAAAAGCTCATATAAAGGTTCGCATTCTACACAGAATAGGAATTTAGTCCTTTCCAATCAAAACACATCATCCTTATCTAAGGAGACTTATTTCGTTAAGTTGTAGAGATGAAATCTGGAATGGGTGTGTGTGTGATGGGATGAAAATTCAATAACAACCAGTTCGTTTTGTTTGCTGGTTTGGGAGAGGGGAAAAAGATCACCACTTTCGAATTTCTGTTTTAATGATACAACTCTAGAAAACATCCAAAAATATTACTTTACATGATTAAAAATTCATAATCGTAAGATCTTCAGTATAAAAAATAAGAAACTGCTTACATATTTCTGAATACATTGAATTCCTATAATGATGTAAAGCAACAAGCACTGTGGTCACTGTTTCAAGTTTTGTAGGTGCAGAAAAAAGTAGATGTTAAATTAACTGTTTCAGGTCGGTCGGGTGGTCTAAACGATAGGTTTTAATATTTTTAAAAAAGAAATCTTAGTACAGTTGCCAGACCAACCACCCTGAAAACATAGTCCTACTGTAGGAATAGCCTTCTAATCACTCAGAGTAGACTGACTGACGATTGTAAGTTCTCAACTGATAACTGCTAAATTGTCAAATTAATAATCGAGAGGTTTAGTTTAACAGAAGCGTAACAGAGCGTTAATTTTAGGGTATCCTGAAAGCAAATGATTAAAACTAAGCCCCTATAAAAGAATTTTAATTTCCCCTCCCGAAGCTGATTGCCGACGGGACTTAGACATGAAGCCCCAATATGGTTAGAATCACTTCCCAAAGAACTCAGGCCATTAGGATTTTGTATATTATGAAAGCATCGCCTTCAAGTGAGTTTGTGAATGTGTACCTGCATTCATGAGCGTCCGAATGCGGGCAGTAGTGCATGTCACTGTGTTAGTTAGTCAGGGTTTGGTATACCATAAAATCTATACTCTTAGTTTCATTTAGATATTTGAATGACGGTCTTTTCTTTCAATAAAATAAAATAGTGGTTACTTATCAGTTACTATATATCGTTTAACGCTTGAACTACTAAAAAAATCAGTCATAAGGAGCAGTTTAAGGAAAGAAACAAACAAAATCAAACAAACAAACAAATTTGTAGTATTTCTCTCTTTCCAAAGCCTTCTGATGTGAAGTGACTAATACATGTGGAATGAAGTAGTCTCATTTAATTCTTTCTATTTCCATCCCACCCAAGTTGAATTCCATTCCTCAAATTTATGCTCTCACATTGTCACCTTGTTTAAAATCAATTATTCTCTTATGTAACTTCTCACCCACTAAAATTGTATGCCTATGGTACATGGTAACGTGTGTATGAGGTAAAAGAATTATTTTAAGTTTTACATAAACGGAAACATCGCTCTAGATAGGTACTAAATACAGAAATATTTCAAGGCATTTCAGGCCTCTAGTAAAGTGGTTGGTGGTCTTACACGAATCATCACCCACCTAGACATTCACAAACATCCCTGCCCTCAGTAGAATACGAATCTGTTGGTTGGAGAGTGAGCGTGCTAACTACACAGCAAAATAGGTTGGCCACTTTTAAATGAAAGAGTAGTCCATTTTTAAATAAATAAAATAATACATTTATTAAAAACTTTTTAAACCAATAATAAGAATAACAGACAACAAGAAATTCTGTGAACCATTCTTCCGCACCTCACTTCGTAAGATGCAAATGAAATCTATTCCAAAGTAAAAAAAGTACAGTTTTGTTCTGGTGTACCGAAAGATGCATGGCACATATTTAAAGAAACTTTGGTAAGAATTTAACAATCTCGTTGAAATTTAATTTAATTGTGAAACGGAGTACGAAATGAGTGACAAATGTTTTAAAAGGACTCTAAACCACATGCCAGCGAAGATAATGAGGAACGTGCCCACGATGAATATAACCAGTTGTACCAGTCTTAAGAGAGAGCCTCGTGCGTCTATAAAAATTAATTTCGAATAGAAAATATAATAAAAATGCCTAGAATCTTCGCTTCTGACGTGTTTCACTGTATCAATGAGAACAGAATTCTTTAGGAGGTGATGAAACTAGTTTTCCGATGATCAGTGATCCGTATCTGAAAAGTACAGGCAATAGTCAAATTTGGAGCACTCAAAAGTTTTATGCTGTCAGATAAATTCGAAGAAAAGCTAAAGCATAAACATATTGTGCAACGTAATCTTTGAGATGAATTAAACTTTTTTTGGAAAAAAAATTAGAATGTAACGTTACCTGATATGCCTAAGCGTTGTGAATTAGTTGTAATACTTGTAATCGGTATCATGTTTCCAAAATAAAAAAGAAGAGATGCGCAACCCAGGATACAGGGCAAAACAGCATGTAACGAAAGAAATTTCAATTTTTTTCTTTTTCATTAAACATATGTAGAAACCGAAAAACGACACTCTGAAGAGGCTTTCGATTTTTTTTATCATAATCTTCACAACGTCATGCCAGTGGAATTAAAATTCAGAGAGACATTATTCGCTCAGTCATCCAAGACAGCGATAATCCCGAAATAGGATATAGCTATCAAATTTAGAAAAGTAATTTTCAAATATTATTAAATTTTTATCTAAGTTTTCTTTGAAAACTTAATCAGTCACTTAACAACAACACTTGGGGGGGGGGGGAATGTCTCAAACATTATCTAATTAGAATGCTTTATTCTTTACGTAAGATAAAGTCACCTTATGTCACCTTACTAATGACATTCTTTTCAAAATGATTCAGATATTTACAAATTTTGCTGCAGTTAAATTAATGAACACAGAAAAAATCTGGCATATCTCTCAAGAAAGATATATCAGGGATTCGTCAACTCTTTCTATTCCTTATGAAAAAATGTCCATTTATGCCTATTAAAGAGTATCATGAAGTCACACACTTTCATACCATCTTGAATAGGAATTAAGTCAATACTACATGATATATAAAATCATTAACAATACTGTGCAGTGAGTTTGAATTTAACTACTCTAGGGACTACAAATGAATACATGAGACACTAGACCGTGTCAAGTTGATGACAAATCAATGGCTCTTGAAATGTTTTAATTTTTCAGTAAGTCAAACGTCGTTGTTGAGTTCACATTTTTATTATCTTAAAACTAAGTCATCCCTGATGATGCTAAAATAATGAACTGAAATGGAATAAGGAATCTTAAATTCCATCACAACATTCATCACACACACATAGAGACAGATTTCATTACATGATATCGTATTCGTTTTCTTTTTTCTTGTTTTCAATGCATACTACAATTCTTAAAATGTAATAATTTTATTCAGGATAACAGTAGAAACAAGCAAACAAACAAACAAGCGGGGCTGGTAATGTACATAAAGTGTTCTTGCTCGGAAAAACTTTATAGTTCAAAAGTAACTTCTTTTACTGCCAAGTTATCATATCAAAATATCAACCGAATGTTAATTATTCTCTACAAACAAACCTATCAACTCCAATCAATTCATTTACAACCATCCCGTTTTCTGACCGGCTTTCTTGTGGAGTGTTGGATTTAAATTTTAATTAATTAATTAATTTAAATTTCTATTTATTTTTAATTAATGTTAAATTCTTCTGAGTAATCAGTTCTTGAACCTAACAAATGTTATTCTTGGTTCTGTAAGCTGTTGCTTAGAGCAAGTGCCCCATAACTTTTCTATCAACTTTGTTTTCGGATACGCAAGTGCACATACGTCTAATCTTTTTCACTGATGCCATAAAACAAAGTACAAAAATAATAAATTGAGTTTAATCCTTTATCCAAGTGTGAGCAAACAAAGTTTGCGCCTGAAATTATCCTCAAGACTCGGGTAGGGTAGTACAACACCGGGAAACTCGTTGCAAAGGTGGAGCAAGCTAACATCACTCCTATCTCAGTATCTCCCATAATTTCACATCTCCTTGCGGATATGTATAATGTTATGCATTAAGGGAAGGGCTAGTACCCAGATTAGTTTCAACCTTTATTGAGGTCTCTTCAGTGGGAGCCAGGCCGAGAAGTGGAGATACCAGGTAGAAGCAATAGCAAGGTCACCTCTACATATACGAGTTGCCAAAAGGTGTGCCACCTTTTTATTAAATTACTCTGGATTTAGAGAAAGGTGTTGAAAGTTTATTTTTCACTTGGTTAGACTATAATAAATTTAGTTTAATCCTTTATCCTTTAAAAAGGCGGCACACTTTTGGCAACTCGTATAGGTAGAGATGACCTTGCTATTGCTTCTGCCTGGTATCTCCACGTCTGGGCCTGGCTCCCACTGAAGAGACCTCAATAAAGGTCGAAACTAGTCTGGGTAGTGTCCCTTCCCTTATTGCATAACATTATACATATTCGCAAGGAGATGTGTTTTGCATTATGGGAGATACTGAGATAGGAGTGATGTTAGCTTGCTCCACCTTTGCAACGAGTTGCCCGGTGTTGTACGACCTTACCCCATTCCTGAAGATATTTTCAGGCGCAAACTTTGTTTGCACACACTTGGATAAAGGATTAAACTAAATTTATTATACTCTAACCAAGTGAAAAATAAACTTTCAAAGTACAAAAATGTTTCTGGTTCTATATACAACTGCAATTAGCACATCACACCATAGTAGCAAAAATTATTTTTAGATTTTTTCCTCCCTCTAACTACCCCAATGTTTCAACGTTGTTTGCTTTTATTTTCGGAAGCACATTTTTTTTCATAAGAACGATTGTCATATGAACATCAACACTCAGCATAAGTCTCCATCATGCTTATTGGAGGTCTGATTTGGCTTGGAAAATTACCACTTTTTTTTATTAGAGCAGGATTTCTGAATTTTTCTGACTGTATACTACGCATGGCAATAATGTGCAATAGATTTGCTATCTACCATTGACAGAGTCATCATAAAAAGTACAAAATGATTCGATTATAAAGATTTAAACAAATTTCCCACTTTAGACTCAACTATTCCATAGACCATTATGGCGACGCAACAAAAATAAAAGATATAAAACATAAATATTATATTTATTTTTATTTATTCTAAAGAACAACGTGAATAAGTACTTTATCTCCTTTCTTCTTTTTTTTTTAATAAAGAACTTTTATAAAAATCGGAAAAAAAGCTTGCCGAGACCTGCCTCCAGCGTATTTTTTACGAGTATGCATTTCGGACCGCAAAAGCCTGCGATGAAGTATGAGCTCGTGTCAGCTGGAGATACGCTCAAGAGAATTTCTTGAAACCAATAACGTTCTATGTCCACATGCTCAAGTTTTTCTTTACTCTTTTGAAAGAAAGTAAATATTCCTTCATATTTCTATGGATAGGCTGCAGTTAGACTGCTTTTATATTATGCTTCACTACTAACAGTAATATCAATAAAGGAGAGTACTTTGTTCAGAAATATAAAAAGTGTCATCTTTGTGTAAACGTTTTCCCTTAATTCGAAACTAAAATTTAGAGTATAATGAGAAACAAAATTCCTGACTTAAGTTAAAATAATATTCAATATTTTCAACATTCAGGCAGTTCGAATGGCATACGCTAGAAACTAATTACTTGATGATATTTGACTTAGGTAAAGCACAGAGTTATCTTTTGACAAAATGGACTGTGCAAGTACTCTGAATAAATATTTCTTCGTGCGTGACTTGTACATTTCATGACTAGTGCTTTATTTATTTCTAATTCTTAACATAATTAAATTAGGTGTTTTTAATGCAGCGTGGCACAAATTTTAGAGGAGAGGCGATCACGCAAATTCAAGAGATAGCAACTTTTCTCGCTGCTAATAAAACGAATTTCATTCCGCTAAACTGAAGTGAAATGCTTAATAAATAATTATAGGATTAAACCAGAGAACAAATTAATCGATGAACAGAGAACATAAGTTATCCGATTGAAAATAAAATCCAAAAACTATTCGGTGAATTATTTCAATAATATGAAAAGCATATTGTGAAAATATGCTGCTAATTTAATAATTTGATCATGATGTATTTATAAGATGAAGAGTCACGTTTGTTATAAATTTTAGGACTCCATGCCCTATTATGTCCAAGTTGGTCATGTAAACCTAATTAATACTATAACAGAGCGGTTAATTCAATATAGCGGTCAATTAATGAAGAACATCATCATCATCATCATCATCAATACCGATTTTCCTACGATTGTTTTCTTTTCATTTACAACAGAATTCCACAAGCAATGTGTACATTATTATTATTATTACATTTGATGTTAAAATTAACAAATAATCCTCAACACTTTCATCTGTTAGAAGTATTACATAATAATAAGCAGAATAATATTAACAGCTTAAGTAATTAATGCTGATTAGGTCAGCACAACTCAAAGCTGTTTGTTTAGCTTATGCGAAGATCTTTGTAGACGTTTAAGTTCATGAACTCATTGAGTTCATAGATGGCGTTGGTGTAGTTGCGGTCAGTTGGTGGATTGAGTGGCGAAGACAGAGTTGTAGAGCAGGTACCCTCCCTCGATGAGTCTTTGGACTCCCTGGAGGTGTCTAATAATAATAATAATAATAATAATAAAGTCATTGTTAAACTAACATATTAAATTATATTCAATTGCTTTTAGTTCAAATCTGAACTAAAAGATGAAATGAACAACTTTCGTTGTAACATGATAAGCGCAGCAACGTGCAATATTACATGCAGCATTTATGAACTGAGTATGATGTAGGGATTTAATATCATTCTAGCTGACGTAATGTGTACGCATTACAATACATTTACAGTTTATCAACATTTTTATCCGTATAATTTATATTTTAATTTTTTAATGTGTACCGCCACATGAATGACTCGTATGTTGTTTTGAGAAACAATTACTACTAAAGTTTTAATTATCAGATGACATGAGATACCCTATAGTTTATAAAGTGTTGAAAGCATTTGTGTAGCAGTGATCTGAAACCGCTTCATTTATTTATTTATTGCTTATTTTGATAATGTTGATGCGAACTCTTAGTGATAAAATTATTTTGAACATAACCCAGTAGCAGACCTATATATTTTTGTATGATATTAACTATAATATTGGAATGTTTGGACAAGATTACAGTTTCTCTTATGAATTAAAATAAAGAGTGGTCTTAAACAGAAGACGGCTTATAAAACAGATATCAACGGATAATGGTTTTCACTACATTCTATAAAAAATACAGCATTAAAAAGGGTGCGTGATTAGTAAACATTTTTATTAATATTATAGGGCTGAGCGGTAAGAATATAATGCCTCCTATTTTTTTCTCAGAAAATAAAATTAATTTAAAATGGTTTTACATGGATTAATCCACCATCTTTCACGAGCCTTATCTCATTTTCAACAAAGTCTCTATCATTCTCTATAAACGTTTTCCATCACTGAGTGAGACACTGTATACAGCACCCGTAAAAGTTTTTATTTCAATATCGAAGAGAGCTCTTCAAGAATACCTTGTTTCAGTTGCTTGTCCTCTGCAGAAGCAATCTCGGAATGCATACTTCTGATGCAAAACGTGTTATTCAGAATGTATAAGGTTCGAACTAGGGGAAAGAAAGGAAAGATCAGTCCAATCAAATATTGCAATTGCATCTCATGTACGTAAACTGATGTGAGATAGGGCGTTTATAAGGAGAAGAAGATCTTATTCATGTTTCCAGTAGGCAGAACTCGACGTTTTTTTTTTCAATTTCTGCGATGTCTCCATGTACCGTTCTGTATTGATCATGATGGCTCTCCATGAAGTTCACAAGAAAGACACTTATCTTTGTCCCTGAACACGGTTGTCATGACATTTCTTACAGAAGGTTGTCTTTTGAATTTTTCATGTGACCGATCGCAGTGACGTTCATTTTGGTGGAACTAGAAACTACTTTTTTCCACTTAGTGACGTGTAAAGATTACTACCTCGTTTAAATCGAAATAATTTTTTTTTAAAAATAGGAATCATTACTACAACATCTCTCTCATATTAAATATTGGTCGAGTATGACACAGGGGCTGTGTATTTAATCAAACCAAGATTAGCACGTGTTTGCACTGGAAAAAAGTAGTTTAATTTCTCAATTCTACTCATTTTTTCTGATCTTCTAATATCCTCATTGTTCCCTAATTCCCTGAAAATGCTTAATGTTTTATCGGTTTTAATTGAACTCATTATTTAAACGATGTCAGTTAAATTTTTATGGTGGGGGATAAATGTAACCGTAATATAAAACGAATATATATTTGAATCCACAGAAGACGAAGACAAAATTGTCTTAAACACAATGATAGGAATAATAATCAATATATCAAAAGTAATAAATGTATGCGTTATTCTTTTTAATTATAGTGGAGTTCGTCAAAATTTTAGTTGTTTAATAGTCGATCTCACGTTTCAGAGAGAGAGCAATGTAAAAACTGTTTTTAGTGGAAAAGAAACCAATAAAATATCCGAGGAAAATACATTTTCGAGAGAAACCTACTCAAAGGTTTCTCGCTAGTCGGTCAGAACACTTGAATTGAAATAGCCACTATACATTTTCATGAACTAAACTTCTGTGTGTTTGTTTACTCAACTGCGTGTAGATGAGTTTAGATGAATATAATAACTTATAGCTGTATTGTGAGTGGTTGGCATAAAATTTTAAACGCCGATGCTACTACTATTCGACATATAAACTTGTATATTTTCCTCTTTCTTTGTCTTTGGCTATTTCTTTCAGTATTCTTTTTGCAACTTCATATACAAAAAAAAAGTTACAAAACCTAATATACAAGGCACAATGATGCCATGAGTACTAGTTTTTGTTTAATATTACTCCTAAAATTGGTTAGGGCTAGCCTTCTTACTAAACAGAAATATTCGCAAAGAACGAAGTGCATATAATATATGGCATCGAAGCAATAAATCATATCATAAGCAAATAAGATAATAAAAAGCATTAAAAAGAGGAATAGAACTGCAAATGAAATGTAATATATATATATATATATATATATATATATATATATATATATATTTATTTATTTATTGTCTTCCTTTGAGGTTATCACATACTTCACCCCCCCCCTTCCACAATAGACCATACTGAGAGGAGAAATGAATCTGTATAATATTACAACTTTACAGTTTTATTTCTAGATCCCAAACCTTACTTCACTACATTTAGCTATTTCTGTTTGAGTAAAACCTTTAGGATGCCCTCTTGAAAAGCAATGATTTTGGTAATTTTATTGGACTCAAACACATAACAACCATAACAAAAGTCCATGTCACTTTTCGGAAAATACAAAAAGTCTATCAGCTACTCGAAAGGTTTAGATACCAAATATGTTTTGCATAAATGACGGGTATCTGACATCATAAAACGTTAAAATACTTTGCGAAGATCAACTGAAAATATGATCAGTTATAATCAGGTTACCAATTTAGAAAATTTCATGAACAGATTTATCAATTGTGCAATGAAAGCTATCAAACGTTACCACAGATTCATGTTGATTTGCACATGGGCGTAGATGAGAATTATACTGATACATTAAACATTATTTTCTTTCTGAAACATGCAAAATGACATCACACTATTACTAAGAACTAGCTGAGATATTTGGATATTTACATTTGCAATTAAAAGTTGCCTAAGCTGTAGCATAACAATACCAGGCTAAACTCTACATAAGAATTTCATCTTTTAGTAAGAAGGCCATAACCAAAATATTCCATAATATGATCATCAGTAAAAAATATGAAATTGTTCTATTGTTCTTTTGTTTTCAAAAGGTAAATGTGGCTTTCAATTTTAAAAGCAGAAAATATTCAACAATCGTGATTTCACTGAAGCAAGATTTATGATGCATTCTAGCAAAGTCCTGGAGTTTTGTGTTTGAAGTTTTCAACATATTTATGTTTTAAAAAATGTTCACGTAATACATAACCTTCTACATCTATTAAACAGTTAAAATCATGTAATTGAAGAATTACCTTAATACAACTACGGTATTTTTCCATAAAATAACAAAGAATGAATGGCTTCCACAATAATCACCAAACACTTTCTTAATCGAGCTGGTACTTCTTTCCACGCCTTGTCGAAAGATTTCCGCCCAGCCGTTACCGACGGTTCCATCTGTACCCAAATTAGTAGCCTGTCCAGATAGCGCACAGTGAAGGCAGATCAATATCTAGACATGCTCTGCTCTTTGCCAAAATTCTTAACGTGAAGACTGGATACAGCCTTTACTTCTGCTACATATTTATGTGCGTATGTTATCGTTGCCTTTATCCGCATAATCAATTACGAATTTTATACCATGCTAATCTTTGATACATACACTAGAAACATAAATCTCCTTCAAATAACATGTTCTGTATTATATGTAAGAGCGAGGAATCGTTTCCTACACCTAATTGAATTGAATTCGAAACATCCATTCGAATTATTTGATCAATTGAATGTAGTGAATTTCAGCATGATAACAATAATTTACGGAATAAAAATTAAAATTAAAAATTGCTTTCTCTCAGTTTTCAAAAATATATATCTCCTTAAAGGTGTTTCTTTTCTCGGAAATGTTTCTTTTTTAATCAATAACTGTCAATCTGAAACATAACCGACTTAAGTACGATAATATTCGCCTCATGCCATCAGTTACTTTATACATTGAAATAGAAAAATAGAGAGCATGATTTTTCCTTTCTGACAGCGTACAATATTTGCTTTATACAATATTCGCTAAGAAATTATCCATTCTCACTTTTTATTCTATGCTGAAAATAACATGACGTTAAGATATACATCATTTTGAGCATAAAATACATTCTATAAATATAAAATATTTATTATTATGAATTTCACATTTCTTGTTTTTTTCGAGAAATTAATTAAATATTTTTGTAACAAATTATTATTCTGTTTGCAGTAGAAGTGAAATTGTAATACTGCTTCAGAAATATAATAAAAAACAACGGGAAATATCTAAAATAACAGCAAAATGAATTATATGTAATTTTTTTTCCTGTTCTGTGAGTTAGAATATCTTTTGATAATGCATTTACAACAATTTGATCTTCTCGTTTTTAATTACAGGAACAAATATAAATAGAAAATGAATGAGTATACCTTAAATAGGTGAGTTCCTAACAACAGCAGTAAACACTAGTATACTTTGGTTCGGTTCGGTTCAGTTCAAATCCACTGAACATACAGGATGGCCATAATTAAAGAGAGGGTGTTCAGAGCTCTGTATCGAAAAATATTTGGACAAAATTCAATCAACCTTGGTGTAAATACGCTCTGGAACATGGGATTTTGATTTACAGAAAAAAAAGTACGAAATTCTGCTACTGGCGGACAATTGGCGCTAGAATCACATGATATTTGCGTAATATCATGCGATCAAATAGCCGACCCGTTTAGCCGAGTGATTAGCGTATTCGAACCTGCAGCCAAAAGGCTGCGGGTTCGAATCCCCCTTAGGCATGGATGTCTGTGAAGATACTATTGATGGTGGTGGTGGTGGGCAGTAGATGGCGTTGGTGTAGGTTCGCTGTAGTTGGTGGAGACGGAGAGTTGTAGAGTGGGTGCTCTCCCTCGATGAATCTTTGGACACCCTGGATGTGTCACGTAATAATAATAATAATAATAATAATAATCTCATTATTTATACTGATGAGTTGGTGAATATAAGGAATCACCTTACCGGAACGCGTTCTAGTCAAGCTTTACCATCAATAACGCGGTAACGCTAATGCCACGCTTCGAGAATTCTGGCGTTTGAAGGATAGGAGAAGAGGTCCAATAACAATAAAAAAATTTTAGAAAACGGATTTTATTATTTGAAAATAGCGGATATTTAACAGTGAAGCCAAGAGAAGGGCGCAAATGAATTATTCCTCAACAAGTTCACGAAGTTGAAACTGCCGTCGTGTTATACGGAATGAATAACGCATAAGGATCCAGCAGTGCTCGGGTAATATCAAAGCAACTGGATATGCCATACTCAACTGTGTGGAAAATCCTGCGTCAAATGCTGAGGTTTTTCTCCTACAAGATCTTCCACACTGAAGCTTTGCTTCATGGTGATGCCGACACGTGACTGCAGTTTGCCCTCACGTTCTTAGCTGAAATGGAGGCGCATGATTGTGAAAGAACTTGTGGAGTGATGAGGCACATTTTTCTGAACGGTAGTGTTAACTCACACAATTGCCGCATTTCGGCTGCGAATAACCCACACATGTGTTCCATCAGACCACTTTACACTCACCGAAAGTCACAGTGTGGTGTGACTCTCGATAGTCAAGTTTCATGACCATGAAGCAAGGCTTGAGTGAAACGATGAAGTGAAACCACACCTCGCCACAGTGACCTGTACCGTCTTTGCTGTTAGGTATCGAGAGATGCTGCGCAACTTTGTGTTTTGCAACTGTAGCAGCAAAGATTCCTTGACTCTACCATATTCATGCAGGATGGAGCACCACCAAACATCGGATTGCCGGTACATCAAATGTTACGAAAACACTTCACAGAACACAGAGTGATTAGTCGTGCATTTCCCACAACATGGCCACCTTGTTTGCCTGATCTCACCCCTTGTGACTTTCGGTTGTGGGGCCATCTGAAACGCGTAGTGTATGAAGAACATGTTCCTGATTGCAGCATGTGAGGCCAATGTAGATCTGTTGCGTTTCGCTGTAGAAAATGTCAATCACAGAATGCAGTTCTTAGACCATCTGAAAGAAGGGCATATTTCACCACATGTACAAACACGAAAATTGTTTGTTGTGTCTCTTCTAGCAATCACTGTTTAATTAATCCAAACCATGCGCTTATAGCGTCAAATGTCCCCTGGTGGAAAACTTTTGTACTATTTGTATCTTCTGTAAATAAAAAACCCCATGTTCCAGAGTGTACTTACGCCACGTTTGGTTGAATTTCGTACAATACATTTTTCGCTACAGGGCTCTGTAGCGAAAAATGTATCTGAACACCTCTTTAATTATGGCCATCCTGTACCATTGCAACTCTTCTCGCTCTCAGTTATGTTGCTAAGCTGAAATGCAAATCCCAACAGCTATCAGAAAGCAAACTTCATGTTGATACATTGCATTTAGACTAAAATTGAATCCGATAGTTAAATTTTACTAATGATTTCTAACACTAAATTTCATTAAACTCGCAGTGAATGTTGTTATTTTATAGTTATGGAAGTCTTTATGAGAAGATGCTACGCAATGTTATGTGAAATGTATTTGCCCAGAGAAATAAAATTAAGAATTTTTCTTCCATCTTTATTCGAAAGGTGTCACAGAAATGTCCTTAATAATAATCTCCAGTGTGCATAAATGTTTCTGTAATATTATGTAGTATTGAAATAAGCTCCTTTCATTTAAAAGTCCAGCCAATTGTTATACTTTTAATGTGATGACTCTAATTTCATGTCACAAATATGTATATTCATGATATTAAATATCTCATTAAATAATCAGAAAGCATTGAATGTGAATGCATACAAGTAATATGTGATATAGCGTGTTTTTGTGGCAGTATCGGATTGTCTCACAGTGGAGATTATTTTATGTGTCTTATGTGCTGTTCGATTTTTTTACCAGTGAGCTAGTCGGTTTCTGGGTGAGGATATCCTGAGGACACTCCTGTTTTATCCTCGCTGGATTTCCTTTATTTAAAACCCGAAAATCTTGGGATTTAGATAAAGTAACATAGTTATGGAAGGGGAAAAACACTGGAATTAGCTGAAAAAAATGTTCGTCTAGTTATTAGAACACAATTTAATGGAGTCTTGCTTCTTTAAAAGTGGAGTCATGAAGATTACTAGGAGGTTAAACTGGCCTCTCGCAATTATTTTTGCAAAGGAAAAATATATTAAAAGTTCTTTTATGTTAATAATTTTCCTAACTCTTAGCACCTATTAAATTTCCTTTGTCCGTCAGTGTGTATATTATACTGCAACTGTCTTTTTCATATCAAAATCGACATACGAAAATAAAGGTTGAACCAATAGCACGTTAGCGCGATGCGTGGGTAACAGTTCTTCCTTCTTAACAGTTTTTAAGAAGGAAGAAATATGTTGGCGTGTTTCATAATTGTGTAAGGTTGCAATTTTTGAGGAATACAGGATGAGGAAAGTATTTCAATGAATGAGGTAGATAGAATGAAAGAGAAGGGAAGTTAGTTCGATAGGTTTATGCTAGACAGTAAATGGAAGTTGACTAGAAGTTGCTTTTGTCCTTACTGTCTTCAATGAAAGTGAAGGAATGCTGGTGGCCAGTTATGCAGAACATTGCCCATTAAAGTACTACAGAAAAGACATCAGGAATACACCGATCTACTAGAGAATGATGGAAATGAAGCTTTAAGAGGGCTGTCATCATTTACTCAGCTTACCCTCTTCTAGATATTATCAAGTATTTTCGGGAGGTGTTTTGGCTCCCCCACTTCAAATATGTTGCGCAGATTTGTAATTTGTATAGTGGCAGCACGATTGAAAAGTAATGCCTGCACACGTGGCTGTTTGGAGTCTAAAGAAGATATGGCTAAGATGTACTTATGCCAGAAAGATGAAAGCCAGCCTTAAAATAGAAATCTGATCATGTTTAAAGATTTGGATGTTTGTTTATCAAAAGTAAGAGAATTAAAGTAGTACAATTTTTCTTGCAAGAAACAAGATAGGATTGCATTTAGACAGCATCGAAGTCCAGAAAGTTCCCTAAATCCTTAAAAATGGCAAGGATATCAGTTTAAGTCATTTGTGATGGAAGATCTTAAAGCTCAGCATGACTGTCAGCTACAAGGTTTTGAAATTAAGAAGAGGAATGAGTACACCGTCAGCAAAGTTATGGATATGATTTGAGGTCAGAAAGAGAACTTATTTATGTACAAGAAGAAGAAGAGAATGGATTAAAGTACAAAGCCTTGAAGCTCTTGCATTAGTGGGAAAATATGAGAAGATATTTACCATGATACTAAGTCAGTGATCAGAAAGAAGCTGGCGACTCAGTTGCAAAAAATAGTAAGGTCGAAATTGGCTGAATAGATCTCTATGTTGGATCCGATCAAAGGTCCTAGAAATGTGAAGAGTGACTGACAAAGTGAGTTACTTCAAACCTTTCCGATACTTTTGTGTCGAAAAGTGTGCGGCAATGGCTAGGAACTCGACTTTTAACTGACAGCGAGCTACCCGCATTGACGACTGCAAACCATGGGGCCTCCATGTGATTAAGAATTTGAATCTTGACATTCTCCTTGCCTTTTTTAAAAACCTCAGGCAAGAGTAACTGGATGATAGTTGTTTGCTGACTTTTATCGCCCTTTTAATTTACTTAATATAGACTTATTCCGTGGTGTAGGAAAGAATGGAATAGGAAAGAGTAGGAAAGGCAATAAAAGAGAGGTGTTAATTCTGAAGCACAAGTTTAGTCCAACAGGAGGAATGCATGGTCACGATGACTTGTTGGTGTCCAGGCTGTTAACAATTCTTCTAATTTCTGTTTGGCTAATGCCTAGGGGAGGCTTTTTAACGCGGGAAGTAATTTGCTGTGGTCGTTATTACAGGAGTTGAAAAAGAAGAATGATGCATGAGGTCAGTATTGTCTTTGAAGCGATATAAGAACGGAACTATACAATCAGAACGAGTAAGAGGTGGGAGAATAGAAATGCAGAAGTTGATGTACTAGTTAGGGATCAGAAGACTCGACTAACATTTGAATAGGAGGCAAGTTTTTTTAATTTGACCAAAACCATACTTGGACTTGTTTATATTTTTTGTATCTACTGCAAGCATCAGTGAAGGCTGTATGAAGCTGGAGTTTTGATGTCGAGCCATTTGTGACATGCTGAATTTTCTCTTGGACTGACTTGCACACTTATCGAAAGATCAAAATTTGGAAAGTAATCAAGGACTTTGGGTGGAATGTGAAACTAAGACCTTCATTTCTGTGAAAATTGTTTTTGTTATTCAATCAGATTGGGTTTCTGGATTAGCAGAATAGAAACGGCAATCAGACCATAGAAAGCAGAAGTGGGATTCATCGTCATCCCATTCTGTACCATTATGCCAAAGTATTCGAGACCAAGAATGGTTGGGCGGAGTGCATTTCATTGTTATGAGGTCTTGAATGACGTTATGTCCTGAATTAACAAAGAAAAAAATGGAATTTACAGTATATTTAGGATAGTTGCAGAACACACCTTGTATATTTCATGATATTTGTTGAAAATGGGTATCCATGTTTAGGTGTTTCTGACGGAAATACAGTTTAATACTATTTATAGAATTATAGAATCTCTCGGTGTGTGTGTGGGGGGGGGGGGGTTCTGCCCACACAAATAGAAAAACTATTGAACCTCTGGTCACGTTAAGAAATGTTTTTATCTATGAAACAGTGCAAGAAAGTAATGGGACTGAAATAAAATAAAAATATATGAGGTACGAGCATCATTATAAAAAAGTTAATCATACTCGTAACGCACCGAAGTTCACACTTCAGTACGATTACGATTGGATAATTTGTGAATATTTAGTTTTACAAAAAAATTCTGTATTTAGAAAACTTTCTACTAAACGCATGAAATATTACAAACAGCTTATGGAATAAGTCCCATTCCCAAGCTAAAACTTTTAGATGATTTAAGCGTTTTCAAAGGGTATAGACTAAAGATGATCCTCGCAATGATAGTTCAAAAACGACATATGGCCGAGAAATAGTTTAAAGTGCGCAATTCGCTCCCAAAAGAATATTGATTGGTACATTATAAAACGCCATAGCGCTAAATGTGACTAAGTGCCGCGTTTGCGTTATCTGATTATTTCTTCCGCTCTTCTTATCTTAATATATTTTTTAATAACAGAAATCATTGTTGCTGGTATGTGTGCTTTTATTACCCATTTTTCTCAAAACTCTCGACCATTATCCAAGTCCTGGTTCTCCAACAACTGTGCCAAAGCAGTCCGAACTAAAAAATTCAGCATAGGCCCAATGGCACTAGTCAAAAACTCCACCCTATTAGTAGTCACATTACGGCCCATAACAAATGCAAAACGTCATCAACTAATTCAAATCTTATTGTTTAAAAGCTAAATACACTAAACTTTTCTCCCCTGATCAAATGGCAGTCGACACTTTTTTCCACGCCATTGGTGTAGGACGCAACTTCTGCCCTTTCATGTTTATTGCCTCTCTCACGTACTGATGGTACATCCCCTAAGGATAAGACAGACCTCTTAGGATTAGTTTTTTCCCTTCCACCTCAGACGACGAAGGCACATCTCCTCCGACTGTAATATATCCAGTGTATGTCTTCTCTGATCTTGCAAGAGAAGGCCATCAGAAAAATACTCTAATAGCCTTAACACTAAGTCTCCTAGCCTTGATGGTGTTCCTTCAGTTGTCTATATATTTCACAGCTTGGAAGTAAGATTTTATCCAGTCCATTCCAAAAAAAAGTAAAAAAGTCAGTGATATCATCAAATCACAGTCATTTTGCTCTGACTTCAATAATCTCGAAAATAACGGAAAAGGCCATCAACGGATAACAGCTTCACTATTTAGGGACGCAGTAATTACTTTGTAATCATCAATATGAATTCCGCCATTCTTGCTCCACAGAGGGGAGAGAAGAAATCTCCTAACTAACCATACTTGCCTCTGGACAATGACCATGGAAAAGTTTGAAGAAACTCAAATGGTTGCTCTAAATATTTCCCAGGCCTTATGTTAGAGTTTGGTATCGTAGACTTCTTATCGAGCCATCATTTTATTGTATTCCTTCTACAGTTTTGAGTGAATGCTAGTAGCTTCCTCTCCGGAGGTTAACTGGGGGTTCACCGTGAATGATCTCCTTTAGTCACGATTTTCAATCATGGTTGTTGGAGTATCTTAAGGCTCTGTGTGTGTGTGTGTGTGTGTGTGTGTGTGTGCTTTCACATAGCTTTTCCCCCCTACATATCACTGATCACCCCCCGTCTTTCTCTCTCTCTCTCTCTTTCTCTCTCTGACATC
Source organism: Typopeltis vanoorti (assembly GCF_054136105.1). Taxonomy (NCBI): domain Eukaryota; kingdom Metazoa; phylum Arthropoda; class Arachnida; order Uropygi; family Thelyphonidae; genus Typopeltis; species Typopeltis vanoorti. The sequence goes on along the minus strand of NC_143550.1, from coordinate 74,048,015 downwards.
CAATCCTTTTTTTTTTTTTTCATTCTCAAAACTTAGTAATGTTCAGGTGATTCGGGCTTTAAGATCCTCTATAACCATGATTTAAATACCGATAACCTTCGCATTCTAAACGAGGGTAAGTTTTAATGTCACCAAAAAAACAAAACAAAAATGCAATTCTACTTCATTTTCTGGAAGTAAGACCATCATGACTTGCCTCTGCCTCACTTTTACGATATTTTGCTTGCAAAACGGGATCGTTTCCTCTTTTTGGGCTGACTTCCGCATGTAGCCAGTCTTGGCACAAATTCATCACTCTGTAGTCTGTTCAACTTCCAAAAAACGTTGTATTCTTTATAGTTCAAAAGAATACTTTCCGTCGCTTAATAGAATCTCACTGATTCTATCCAGTTGCTTTTCCATAGACACTCTCTTCCTGGATTATGTTTTTTCTATAAATATTTCCATGGATACTCTCCACTGAACTCTCCACTACCTGTCCTCCACATTCCTTAAATCATTATCGAACCAACTACTCATCCTCTTACTTCTTCACCCGCTATAAATTTTCTCGAAATTATTGCAACTCAGCTATCCAAGCAGCAATCAACAGATTCCTTTCTTCTCTCTAATCACTTGTGCACATGCGGTACTGTCGTTTATAGGTCTTAGGACCTCTTGTGTGTGGTTCGAATAAAAAAATGAATTAAATGTTCCTTTATACACGCTCGGTATAAAGAAAAAATGTGTGCAAAGTTTTGTCACAAAGTAAAGCATTTCTGACTAAAACGAAAAATTGTAGTTGTGAGTTACTTTTCCCTTATATCACTAATCTGTCTCCGTCAGACTCTTTCTGCTATTAAAATTGGAATGTTTCCGATTTGATTTAGTCAGCGATATTCTGCGTACGCTGTACACAGCTAAATAAACAAATAAAGTTTATAAAAATCAACTGAATATTAGATCCAGCATTATTTCAAAGTCAAATGTAGAAACTATGAAAGTTTCGTAAAAATAAGTTGACCAGACAGCTTACGGGAATACGTACGCCAGCATTTACGAAAACATGCACGCAGGAGTGCGTACTCCCGCTCTCTGGTCAACTTATTTTTACGAAACTTTCATAGTTCCTACATTCAGCTTTGAAATAATGCTGGATCTAATATCCAGTTGATTTTTATAATTGTCGCATCGCCGAACTGAAGCCTTTTGGCTCTTTATATTAGTAAAAATAAAGTTTATTTATTTCAGTATTATTTGATTGATTTGATTTGTTTTTACCTGTATCGTTGACGATTAGATAGGATAGTGTACTTGCTCTCCAACCGACAGGCTTGAAGTTCGATTGCAGACATGACTGTTTGTGAATATCTTTAAGAGGTAGATGAGTCTCATTCCTTCAAGAGAGTCCTGAGGCCGGGAGTCACTTCAAAAAGTTCCACATTTGGTCTATAGAGCAGGAAAACCATCTTGTTCAGCATTACCCCACAGACGCTACGTAAATATACGATGGGCACAACCTTCCGTGGGTGGAATTCATATTTTGTGTGTTTGAGTGTGGCGCGCGCGCCCACACACACACACACACACACACACACACACACACACACACACACACACACACACACACACACACACACACACACACACACACACACACACACACACACACACACACACACACACACACACACACACACATTTATGATACATTCATTTTTGTAAACTAATAAAACTAGGCAGGCAATTTTGTCTGTTGTATTGTGAGTTAAACCTAAACGAACCCAATTTTGACAAACTTAGAAACTTTTGGTTTATTCTAGTTGTCCAAAAAGAGGTACGGAAAATCAACCAGGTTTAAGATACTCATTATAGTTTGAATTTCAAGCATTTAATAGCTGAGCGGAATGAGCACCTTGACATTCTTTATTTTTCACTACTATCCCTAATGCGCTAAAAATATGACAAAGATTGATGACTTCCCCAAGTCATTAGTGTAATCATCCTTAATTTGAAGTCCTAACACATGGTGAAGTATCGAGTTGTCATTCCTGATATCACACTGGCGTCGTCATAAACTAAATTATTAAGTTGTATTGATATATAAGTGCCATCTCTCATTCACGTATTTTAATTCTGTTATAAATGTTTGTCAAGCTAAACAACTTGCATTCTATTTGTATTATCAAGGAAGTGTGGTGCAATTTGAGTATCGAAAATAATCATTCTTTAATTCTTTATATGCCATCTATTATAAGCTTTAATTTGAAATGATTATCGAGTTATAATAATAAAAAAAATAATAAGTAATGTATAATCCCTCTCTCTCTCTCTCTCTCTATATATATATATATATATATATATATATATCTATATATATAGATATATATAGATATATATATATATATATATATAGAGAGAGAGAGAGAGAGCAGAATAATAAAATATGAATATTGAATCAGTGCCATCAGTGTATTATTTATCATTATTTCAGCGAAAAAACTTCGTAATTAAGTTTGAATTTGCTTAAAGCAAAATGCAAAATTCACTAAATTATAAAATTTATTAATATATAATAATCCACAGCACTTGAGATGCATGACACGCTCAAATTGGTTTTCGTAACCATAATTTTAGGGAAAGGTGGTTATTCTTTTGCTTATATGTATTCCTGCGTTTCTACGCGGTTGTTATAGTACATTTTAAAAAATAGATATTTAATGACTTTAAACCGAGGTAAAATATTAAGTTTTAATTAAAATGATACAACTAGTTTCAACCTTTTACAGCCTTCATCAGGTATCCACTAAAAATAGAACATAATAATAAAAATTGAAGTTATAAAAAACTGAGAATTACAGGCAAAAACGCAATACATAATTGACATAAAAATCGTTGTATTTTTTAAGTTGTTCTATCCAACGTGCCATTGTTTGTTGCGTGCATGCTTGTAAATTCTCGTGAACGCCAGTATTGAACAACTGCAGCATGGCTATCAGGGATGTCCTAATTGCTGTTCAAATGTTCAGGATTAAGGAGGATTTCCCTGGATTCCACAATTTTCCTTTCAAACTCATCACTGCAGCGAAAAATGTTTTCGGATTTAGCCCAGCAAACTGAGTGACTTTATAGCTCATCATGAGGTTGTTTGAGAAAAGAACATGACTGGATAGAGCAGATGCATGCGATCTTTTATAGGAGATGTCTCTCTTATGTTCTTCTATACGTAGTTCAATAGATTTGTTAGTCTGTCCAAAATAAGGAATATTACAATTGCACCATAATTTGTATATACCTGGATATTTTAGATTGATGAATAGGCTTCGGATGGCTTATAAGAGAACGGATTTAGGAAGTGTAGTGAAAAACGTCCTGATGTATTTTTAAGGACTTTAGCCAATTTATTGGAGACTAAACTAATGTATGGGATGGAAATGCTACCTTTAAAATTAGTAGTTTCCGTAACACTGCCTAGGAGGATCCAGAAGAAATTTCTTAATCGTTTTTTCAGAATATCCATTTTGTTGAAAGGTGATTAATTTCTTTTTGGAGCTCATCTGGTTCATTTAAAACAGAGTGTGCTCTGTGTCCTAAGGTAGAAATAGTTCCGAGCTTTTATGGTGGAAAGTGATGAGATTGACAGTGCAGATATCTATTAGTATGAGTGGGTTTTCTGTATATAGAGATTTTAAATCTATCACAGCATCGTGTAAGAATTACATCCAGGAACGGAAGGCAGTTATTTCGTTCTAGTTCTGCAGTGAATTTTATATTAGAATGCTGGTTGTTAAGATGATGAAGAAAATCCATGAGAGATATGTGCCCATGACTCCATATAATAAAAATGTCGTCAACATAATGCCTCCAAAGTTTCGGCTTAAGTGAGAAGAACGATATGGCTTTCGTTTCAAAATCTTCTAGGAAAATGTTTGCTAGAACCGGGGATAAAGGGTTGCCCATTGCTAGGCCTTGGTTCTGTTTATAAATGGAGTCCCTATATCTGAAGTAGCCAGATTGAATACAATGCTTTAATAAAGCAAATATATTTTTAGACAATTTGCCTTTAGTAATGCTAATACCTTCTCAGTAGGGACGTTAATAAATTATGAGATAATGTCAAAACTTGCTATGATATCATTTTTGCTGATGGAAATATTTTTGATATGAGAAACGAAATCTGTAGTGTTTTTGATGAACGATGAAGATTTATTGGAGAAACACTTGAGTATTCTGCAAGATGTTTAGAAAGCTTATAAGTTGGACCATCAATTCCTTCCACAATTGGGCGAAGAGGGGTGTTTTCCTTGTGGATCTTCGGAACTCCATAAATGCGTGGTATAAGAGGGTAGAGAGCGTAAAGAAAGGCGAATATTGTGAGGAAGTTCACTTGTAATTTTTAACAGATTGTTTGTGCGGTTTTGTAGTTCCCTTGTTGGATCATCCTGAAGAATTGAATATGTAATGTTGTCTTCAAGCAATTGAAGCATTTTATTGTGGTAATCTTCAGAGTTGAGGACGAGTGTGGAATTGTATTTATCTGCAGGTAAAAGAATGATGTTTTTGTTCTTTTTAAGATTCTTTAAGGCCTGTCTTTCGGCAGGAGAAAGATTATCTGTTGGAGGTTTAGCATTATTGATAATGAAGATGGATTCAATACGGAGAAGTTTTGCCAAATGATTAGGAATAAGTGAACTGGCTTTTTCTATTTTAATAAGTATAGATTCTTTTGGAATAAACTTTGGTGAAGAATGAAATTTAGACCTTTGCTTAGAATATCTTTTTCTGCAACTGTTAAAACATGTGACGAATTGTTTACTACAACTTTGTCAGGATTAATTCTTGTCAAATTCTTGTCCATCTATATATATATATATATATATATATATATATATATATATATATATAAAATAGTAGAAGGGATGATAGACAAGATTTTGAAAAGAAGGTATTCGACATACTTCCTTGTCAAATATTAAACTAAACTACTTAAGGAACTGACAGAACAATTACCGTCCTTTGTCAAAAACTCCGAGTATTTTGTTTTAAGTATCAGAAATAGTATTCTTCATAAACATGACATTTTAGCAATCTTTGATAGTTAATCTGTTTACCAATGTTCCTACAGATGATATACTTGTACTGATACAATACAAATTCTCTAAGATGGTTATGGCACTACTCGAACACTGTATCTCATATATATATTTCAATTATACAAATAGAATATTCAAACAGAATTCCTGTCTAATCATGAGCAGTTATTCTTTAGCCGGTTTTAGCAAATCTTTATATGGAAACATTGGGGAAAACGGTCCTAGAAAAATACCATTGAAACCAAAATTATGGCAAAGGTACATCGATGATATATTCATAATCTGGAACCATGGACTACCTTCACTTTTGCTTTTCCATGAGTACATGAATTGTCAATAATGAGAGTGTAATGGTTCACTCTCATTTCTAGATCTTCGACTAACTAAAGAATCAGGAAAATTAAAAGTATCTATATAGAGAGCCTACGCAAAACACTGATATGCCTTTTCCCATCATTATAAACCTCAAAAATTTGGTATTATTTCCACACTAGGAACAAGAGCGAGCCCGCCTACTCTTTACTGTGGCAAGGATGAACTAGCTAAGGAACCTGAACATTTAAAAAATATTTCTTTCAAAATAGCTATAATGGCCACATCATCTCAAGACTACTCAATCGACATGAGACCAGAGAAATTTTTAATGAAGAAGAAAACAGAGGTTTCATCATGCTTCCATATATTAGCTCTATTTCCATAAAACTGGCAAAACTAATTAAAGAATATAAAATCAAAGTAGTATTTATCCTCTTTATCAAGATGAGATCACTACTCCAATCCACAAAACCCACTTCCATATCAATGTGTGTTTATCGGCTATGGTGCAATTGCCGGTCATCTTACTATGGACAGACAGAAAAATCAATTGAACAATATATTGAGAACACGTCTAAGGTATTGAATAGAAGTGAAGCCTCAGCTTTGTAATCACATATGCTCTCTTCAGCTGATCCATAAGATGCTTCGTAAATGAGACATCAAGTGTTATGGGATAAATATTACACCGTTGCTATGACATAACGGAGAGAAAAATTCGGGAGTCTTTGGAAATGGCAGTAACAGATGTTTGGAATGTTTAGTATTCAGACAAGTTGATACGTGTCTGAATACATCCTAGCCATCGTTAGTCAAACACGTGCACACGAATGCGTAAACATGCACAATGTACTGAATAATGCAACACACAATTAGAAATATATTAAAATAACACTAGTCACTTCTATAATCACTTTTTCATTGCCGGTTTGCGGTATTAAAGACCCAGTTTCAGGGAAGAAACATTCTGTCACTTCCATACGAAACCGGCTAACATACCTTCAATTGAAAGTCCTGATAAAGATTCTTCGCTTCTTAGATTTAAACGCACATCTTTCCAACCAAAAGACTTTGTCGAAACGAAGGGATTTGAAATTTGTTACTTGGTATAATTTTATAAAATATTTAATGATATCATTATGTTATGAAGTATTACTTTATGAAAGTGCGATAGCTTTCAAAGGTAAGGACCATATTAAATCCTCACCTGAAAAAATGAAATGTTACAACCTATTTCTCTGCAAGATAATTGTACGTCAGTCCAATATCGATGAATAAGATTTATCTGAAAACATATAAACTTTAAAATAATAAAAAATATTTACAGCAGATCACTAGAAATTAAATATTCTAGCATAAGAACATGTACATAGCACACCAAGTACATACACGTATCGTCTTAATTTTCATAAATGAAATATATCAGAAAGAATTTTCGAAGCCAAATTGTGGAAGTACATTCTAGCCATAATTTATAAGTTAAACTTAGAATTAATTATTTTGTTCCTCTTAATTTTGCCAGGCTTCATAATTATTTTGTACGCCTAAATGTTGGTTATACATTTCTGGAAGGATAATGATGTGATTGAAAATATGACTATTAAATGGACATCACTGCACGCAAAATTACTATTATTGCATGTGGTATGACAGTTAAACGCTTATCATTAATATTTAGCAATTCTTTTCCCTCGGTTATTTCTCTCTCTCTCTCTCTCTCTCTCTCTCTCTCTCTCTGTGTGTGTGTGTGTGTGTGTGTGTGTGTGTGTGTGTGTGTGTGTGTGTGTGTGTGTGTGTGTGTGTGTGTGTGTGTGTGTGTGTGTGTGTGTGTGTGTAAAATTAATCATATTAAAACAATAAACAAAACAGAACTGTATAAATCATGTTAATATTTACACGATAAATTATTATAATTACGGCTATTTTGCCTGCTTCAGTTTAGGAGTGCCTCTGTTTAAATGTCATTGGCTATTTACTCACGGATTCTTAGGACATTGTAGATGTAAATTTACCAAAACGTATATGTAGCATAAGGAAGAGAAATTAACACATACCTTTTTCTGGGTGTTGCGGCTTTTCTTCTTTCTGCGATGTCCAAAAACGACTGAGTGCGTGGAGAGGGGGGGGTGGCAGGCAATTTGGGAGAATTAAATTAGAAAAACCCAGGTTTTTTTTCCCAGTAATATATATATATATAAACATATATATTATATTATTATATTATATAGGGTGGGGGAAAAGGTGAAAGGGTTGATTTTTTATATAAGGGGGAAGGGAAAAAAGGGGGTTGACGGGGTGCGGTCCGTTTCGACTATTCTTGGTCGCCACTGAACGCATTCTGATCGTCATCATCTGAACACATCGGAACACGATAAATATTTTTATGAAGTGAGCCAATGTCTCGTATGCCCGTAAACCAGTTGGGAAAAATATTTAGCCAAAGAGATTAGGCATCTCATCACTGATGCGCACGAATAAAATGAAATAGAATTTTATTCATATGAAGGAATGGTTACTTTTAAAAAAATACCTATTATTTTTGAATGCAAACTAAACCAGACCAAAAGTTGTGATAAAAAAAAAAAAAAAAAAAAAAAACAGCGTGCTTGAATTCAGAGTGATTGGAAACACAAAATATTACTGCTCAGTGCTTTAACAGCATAGCATTACTGGATGGAGAAAGAGAAAGCAAAATGCATAAATAACAGCAAATCTGTATAGTATTCTATACAGAGTAATTCTATATAGTGATAGATGAATTTGGATCTACATTTTAGCCGTTCCCAAAATGAAAAGTAGTTTTCGTTCGTATTCTAGATTTAGAAAAAGAACTGAACTGCAATTTATTTAATTTCAAGTCAATGAATAATTCTTATGGAAAAATAAATTGCATAGTCAGTAGTATTTATAATAGAGCAGATCGAGATTGGACAATTTGTTTCTCCTAAATTCGTAACATTTGGATTTCCGGCACAAAGTTCATTGTCATAATTATGCTTTTTCAACCGTTCAGGAAAAATAAGAATAAAATGTTATTAAAAATAAAAATTGCTGATTGTAGACCGATATTTTTGGAGAAAAATTAGATGCAATAAAAATTGATTGTGAGGCATTACATTTGATGTACCGAGAGGTTCAGCTTGTTCGTGTCACCAAATATGAATTTTTCCTACAGTTCTCAGCTGATCAAGACATCTGTATAAATATCGACTATATTATAGGCAAAGGAGTGATGTATTATTTATTATATCTCTATTTTAGTACTTATAAGGATATTTCAACAGGAAAGTTTCGCACTTCTGGATATCTTCATAAATGGTCAAGAATACAACTTCTTTCTGGATTGTGTTTTTCATCATAAGAAGAGTTACTAAGTCCAACATGCAATTCATTGTTTCGCAAAATGTCTGACTGTCACTGGCAGCATAAATCTCTTTATCTTTCTGCAAGTATATAGCAGGGTCAATTTGATGGTATGAATTTTTGCCTATATCACATATGTGGAAGCGCTGCTAAAATTCACGACTGCATGGGTTTTGAAAATATTAGATACTTGGGAAGCTGTTAAAATTCATGAAGACTATTTTATTTCTTTTAATCTGAACAAATAAAAATCTAATTGCGGATTTATCCACAATGTTTAGAGAAATACTTTTTTGTGTGTGTTCCAGGCATCATTTTATACTTACTGGGATATAATACGAAACTACCGTTCAACGTTTTCAGTATTTTACCTATTCCAGAAAACCTCAATAAAAATAAATGTTACATGATCCTGAAAGTACATCCCTGAACAATAACGTTATTGTTCACACATTTTTCGCGATTACCAAATATTTTTCGTAAGCATAAACAAAATACGACACGATTACAAGCAGTTGCATGTTTTAGAGAAACTGCGTTACTTGATGATAAGCATGATTCATCAAGATACAAATGTAAAATACTCAGCTATGCTTTTTAGTTCTTGAAGAACGTGAGAGAGAAAATGTCGTTGCTGATAACCATTACACAGAACTATTTCTATAGGGTGTTCAATTGACGTTTATCATTCATTTAAGTACGTTAACATTTCAACAGTACGGAAATTTGTTGTTTAAAATACGTTAATAGCGTGAAACATATTACAGTAAAACATTTTGATATTAAATGTTTTAAAATTGCTTTTCAAGTATATTTCAGAATCGCTGCATAAATTGTAAAGCATTTAGAATCGTTTATTCTGGAAGCAAATCTTGAAATAGAACAACTTGTTCAAATGAATAAACATAAATGAAAGTTAAATTGTGATCCAGTCATTATTGATTGCCATGGACAATAACTGCTAATTGCATAAGTCAAAGGTCTGAACAGTGCCTTTAATTTTTTTTTTGTGACTGTCACTGACCAAAGATTGTAAGCCTAATATATTTGTACCATAAATAAATAAAATAAACAAAAGATAATAAAAGGCGTTAGAGACTTTATTTATTATCTATTGTTTATTTTATTTATTTTTTACATAGTTCGGATATGACGCTCTAAAGACCACAAAGTTCCATGTTTGCTCTAAAGACCAAACATGGAACTTTTTGAAGCTGCTTCAGGCCTCTAGTAAGCGGGGGGGGGGGGAGACGGTCTCACACTGGACAATGCAATTCATCTCCTACCTAAAAACAAACACAAATATCCATGCCGAAGGTGGGATTCGAATCCGCAGCATACTGGTTGTGGATAGGCAAGAAAGAAGTCACTGCACATGAAATGAAAAATGTGATTACTGCAGGCGAATCACTTGACTAGTCAGGACGACAATTTCGAAAGTGATTATTTTATTCTGCCAGTAGTACTTATATCTAATAGCTCTAATATATCTAATAGTACTTATAATCCAGATCAAACTAGAAAATACACCAGAATTCTTATCGCTTAAGTTATTTTTGTCGGTGATAACCGTGAACTCGTAGAAATATTATTAGGGAAATCGAAAAGGAAAACGATAACAAAACATTTAGCTGGATGGAAAGACAGCATCGATTTCCATCCCACCTCTTCTAGGATGTAGACAATTTGTCACGTTATATGAGATCAATCTGATAAATGAGAAGAGGGCAAGAAAGAAGTCACTGCACATGAAATGAAAAATGTGATTACTGTAGGCGAATTCTCATCTTAAATGATGATTCAACCAATCGAATCATTTTATTTTTAGAGTCGAATTTACATTTGCTATTAAATCAAATAGTAAACAATGGAAATGTTATCCTCGATTGATTTTCTGCGAAATGTTTAGCCTAAAAGTAAACAATCCAGGAATATTCAACGTCAGTAATGGTACACATACCGGCCATCGAATTAGAAATCTTGATGGAGATGTACGTAAACGTCATTTACCCAACGTATATGCAAAATACTTGGTCACGTGAATCTCCACGTATTCTCGGTAACTATTTAAAAATGCTACTGGTCAGTAATCGACAATAATGTTGATCATAATGAAAAAAAAACAATGAATCTTTCGGAGTTCGATAAAGGGCTTATTGCGGGTTCCCTTCTATGGCTAGTCACGATTTTGAAAACAGCACAGTTGACTGGTTTCTCAAAAGGTGAGATATCTCGAGTGTTCAATCAATGAAAAAATAGCCCACAATGCTTGTCTAAGAAGTATAACTGTGATCTTGAGAATGTCAGAAATGAGACTGCCGTCAACTGAGAAGGCTTCTACGGACAAATACAACTTCCTGTGTGCTGTAGTCGACCGAAGCATTTAATGAAGGTTCATGTTTTAAAGCTTAAGTGCTAGGAGAAACTCGTGTTACAGCATCAGGAAAGGATTAAAAATAGTATTATGCTTCCAATATTTCGATTCAGTTATAGAGACATCGTCACGGAGTGCAATATAAGACTTATAATACTCACAAAGGCAGCACAAAACTAACCTGGAACTGAGAGAGGATGGAGTTTGTCCTCAGTGGAGCAGATAAGGTAGCTACTCGTAGTTTTAAGTGGGGCCTGAAAGTGGTGCAAAGATTATATTTCTTTAAGATTCTGGCTATTTTTTCTGATAAGCCTTGGACATAGGGGTAGTGATAGCATTACTAACATATTTCTGAAGAGAAGGTCATGGATTAGGGAAACGATTGATTACCACGATCTTCTCTTCAAAAAATATTTAAGTAATGCTATCACTACCCCTATATCCGAAGCAAATCAGAAAAAATAGCCAGAATTTTAAAGAAATACAATATTTGAACAACTTTTAAGTCCCACTTATATACTGTTATCCGCTCCATTAAGGACAACCCCCCCCTCTCTCAGTTCCAGTTATACACAATGTTGCTTGTTCTTGCAAGTTGGCCTACTATGGACAGACAGGAAGATCAGCTACCATCTACATGGAATGACCATAAAAAAAATCCGCAATCTTGACTATGATCAATCTGGCCTTGAAGACCATGCTTTGGATACAGCTCACAGAATCAACTGGAAAAATACCATTTCCATCACAATAAACTTAGAAGAGAAATACTGCTTTTATAAGCTGTTGCCACTTTAAAAAATCAGCCTAATTTGAATAAATATGATTGCATAAAACTTCCCAAAATATGGGAAACACTAATAGTTCGAGATCCCAGTTTACATCTTAGGCCGATATGTGTCCAGAGGGGCGTCCCATTTAATTAGGACTCTTTCGTTCATGTATTTCACTTATTTTTGTTTTGCCTTTGTGTGTATTACAATTCTCATATTGTACTCCTTGACGATGTCTCGGTAATCGAGATGAAATATTGGACACATTAAAGACTATTTTAATCCTTTCCTAGTGCTGTTTCACTCTATTAAACTTTTAACATGAGCAATGAAGACCGTTCCCGATCCATATCTCAGCAAACTGTGCGAAAAGAATTGAAGATGGTCAGTATTGGCAGTCGCATGCCTATACCTAAAATAAAAGTTTGTAATTCAGTGGCAGGTATGTATATTGTTAGGATTAAGGTTGTAAGGTGAGAGAATTATACGTCTGTCAGCTGCACGAGTTCATCATGTCTTGCTGGAGGTGGAATTTCTAAGAGGAAAAACACTACAGTTCCGATCTGACTTTTAAGCAGAAAACATCTAGAAAAATTCTTGCATACTTAATAGTATAGTAATCCATGTTTTATTTTAAAAAAGGAAATATATAGAAATTCATAAAAATCAGAGAAGTTGGATAGTCACATCATGACAGAATACTGAATGTCATGGCCTATATTATATTTCAAGCTTGTATTTTTATATGTAATAAGGATAATAAGGGTTTTCTCCGATGTTTTAATAATTGATAAAATTAACGAATGCATCTATTCGCTCTCTTAATTCGAATCTTACAGAGAATTTTAAAAAAGAATGAAAGATGAAATATTCAGCAAGCAAGACATCCAGTACATGGTTTTGCTGGAAATTTTTAAAAAAGGCTGGCTGAAAAAAAAAAAAAAGGAGAAGAAGTATGCTATGTTTATGTTAAGATATTGAAAACGATAAAAGCAATTGTCATGTAAATATTTTCTTTTTTTTTTTAAACTAATATATAATATATATATATATATATATATATATATATATATATATGTGTGTGTGAAATGGACTATACTAAATTCAGTCTTTTTCCAGACTACAAAAGTTGGTAGAAAATGCATAACCACTGTATGCTAACTGCAGGTAAGCGCTACAGCAGAGATGCTTTTACAGGGACTTTTTGCGTATTTCATATTTGATTGGCGCTCACAATAAACTCATAACAGTCAAAATTTTTAGTCCAAATTCCACTCGATATTATACAACTTCAAAATTTTGTATGCCAGGCAAATAAGCAAACAACTAACGAAGTCTTTTATTGATCAAAATATGATTACTGGTGCTCTATATCATGATATAAAGATAGTGCTGATTTTTTTTCAATCCTTAATGATGTTTCACTGTGATTGCAAATTATTATGATTGATGATTTATTTAAGCTGAATATTTGTTTCGAATATAATTTATGAAAAATCAATTCAAACAGTTTTTTTTATAAACTACCCAGTTCAACGGATATACATTTATATCTGTTTAACTTACTTTAATTTAAAATATTTTGGTGTAATCACCTAGAACGTTTTATGCGGCTATTTTTAGCTTATTTATGAGGCTAATGTGTAGAGGACGTTGTTACTCAACCAAAATATTTTAATTCTTATTATATAAAATAATAACTTCTAACTGTTTTAAAAGTTATAAACCTTTATTGTGTGAGACATTTCTATACATTTCTACTCAAATTATCAATCTTGAAAAACTTAGTGCATGTTATGTGTTTTAAACATTAAAAGAGAATTTTGGTGGATCTGCATAAGCAGTAATAGCCAAATTCTAATACAGGTTTTTAAAAAATTGGAAAAACTAGGGAATGGCTCTATTCTACAAGAGAATTATAGAGAATCATTCTTGCAAGATGCTCCATTTGCTACTATTTGGGATGGCGTCAGTATTACGATATGACAATTATTACTGAAGATACATGAAAACGCGCCAAGAAAATAACTTGAAACGATGCGATGCAGGACTTTTGACAGCCTCTAAAGTCCCACATGATCATTTATATTCCATCAAAAACGGAGGAAGACATTTCCAGTTTGCTGTCAGCTTTTGGCACAGGGGCAATTTATCAGAAACAGACAGGTTTATCTATAACATGCGAAACTTCGATCATTTAGCAAGGTGAGAAAGCAACTGCTAGAATTGCAGTAATATATGAACAGAATAAAAATAGTTGTGGAACAGTTATCTGTTATATTTCATTACAATACAATTGGGAATATATAAAATATGGAAAGAGCAGCCATAACAATAACAAACATTTGAGTTTATTGTATTATCTCTTTACATTATTGCAAATTCTTATTTTCTTTTCTCCTAATGCGTTATAAATTTGTTTATTAGATAACAAACATGGTCTTTATCGTTTTCTACTCAGTACCATACCATGTGCGAATATAAATTATGATGATTATAACAAAGAAACAAGATACTGTATATATAAATATAATTTTTGTAAACGAACAGTGTGTAGCTCACTAAGCTGAAAATCCAGATTGGTGCTCTAAAGGAGAGCTCTTCTGATTTCCTATATTCAAAGCTAATACGTCCCTCCATTTTTCGGTTAAAATGATAATTTTTGTACCTGCACAGCAGAGCAACTTCCATTACGCTAAATTTTTCAGAGGGGAAAAATTAAATTCGATTCTAGTTTACACAATTAAGGAATTTTTCTGTGCCTTTTTTTTTAGCCGATTTCAAAGTTGGTCGATTTTTATCGTAATCCCTTACAGGAGAGGTTTTTGAACCTATAGTACATTAGTACTCTGAATAGACAGAATGTTGAGGGTTGGAAATGAAACTATAGATTGTACTCTTTGGGGAAATGCATAAGAGGGAGAAGACTGTTCCAAAATATAGCAGTAGAAGGAATGAACTAAGAGAAAGAAAACTTTCTTCTGAGTTTGAAACTGAACTATGAAGGAGTGGTGAATGGCTGCTGTATGTGTATTAACAAATTTAGAGTTCGAAGGAAAGGAATATTTTCATAGTTGCTGTTCGTCAGTTCACTCGACAGAACAGATGAGAGCGATATCAAATTGTTCTGTTGTTCTCTTCTGTCGAGTGATGTATTTTAAGGAGTTCTTAGAGACATCACTCCAAATGTAAAAATGGTATCAATGGATGGCGAATTTGTTTTTTGCATAGAGTTAACAGCTGCTCAGATGAAGTGATGCCAGTATTTGTTATTTGTAACAGGTTTATGTCAAGAAAGATGGGAAGTTTCTGTTGCTGTTTTTGTTTAAATTGAAATTTGAAGGATGAATATGGAATATGCAGTAACAGATTCTTTACTAAACCATTCATAAGGAGAATTTCATTCAACGTCTGAACGACAACGTTTCCTCAAAATACCTATTCAGCCTTTTCCAAGATACATCTGCCAGAATCGTAGGTAAAATTATCCTCTGGCTCTTCTGGAATACTCTTGAAGCTAACTTCTCTTTCTCCTAAAGAGAAGTTAGCTTTTTCTGTCTAGTTTACTATCTAGTAACATCGCTCATATTGCATTCTAGAAGAAATGGATGAAAATAAACTGAGAGCGGACAAGTGGGGATTTTTTCTTCAAGGAAAAAAAACTGATTTTAACTCCATCTAATAGGAACATCGCCTTTATAAATGCACTTGACTACGATCGTGATGAAAAGAGGAGACAGTATGCTTTACCGATTTCCAAAAAAAAAAAAGTTATTACTAAATGAATGTCACTTTGTTTGAGGAATGAAAAGGCCTATGTTTAATTTTATATTTCTTAACCTTTCCATTTTCCCTCATATATTACTTATAAACTATTACAGTCTTATTTGAATGTATATAACTTTTACTTCGAACGAAAAAGTTTAAGGTATAATACCATTAGCAGCCCGATATGCCAATCACAAATCGCTTGCGAGCCTCAGCCTGAATTGCGAGTTATTTTATCAGGGTATGCCTTTATTGTGGCTTTATCCATACTTCCTGTCAGAATCTCAAATCCAACAGATTATACATATTATTCCAGCTTGAGACTCAAGCTCTAAGTAGAATTAATTGCATATTTTCTATTATATTCTTTCAAAATGCAAAGATTACAATGGCTTTTAATCTATGGCATGTAATCATATAACATCATATGACGTCATATATCACTGGCTTATTTACACCTAGATTTTCAAGAAAGCCAACGGGCTTCAAGTCAATGAAAGAAAGCAAAAATATGGAATCTATTGAGGAAGAGTCGTATTTTTAAGTAGTTTAACATAAGGCACCTGAAGACGAAAATCGTCAATGCATCGTAACACTATGTTGTTTCTTTATCTCTGTTGTTTTAATTTCCATATTTGAATTCAAAGTTTGAAAGGCTAAACATATTTATAGATGGCGTTAGTACCAACAATGTAATATGGACTCAACCATGCCGGGCTCTATTTTTTTCTCTTTTTTGATCCAATTTTTTAGAAATATTTGAAATTTAATTTGTTTTACAAAATGATCCAAAGATTTCAGCTGCGCTATATACTAATGTTGAAATAAGTATCAGAATGAAATATACGATAGTTGTTACATGTAGTCTATACCCCTTTAGAAGGCAAATGCGCTCTGGAGTACACTGAACATTTGTATACATTTGTATACTCAATGACGTCGAAAGAGTTTATCATTATAGGATACCATGTCAGTGGTCTAGCCATTCGTAACATTAGTAAAAAATCACCCAAAATCAACTGTAGGAAGTACATCGGCTGGCGTACACAATATTAAAGAACCACACAGGGATATGTAGGAAGTTAAAACCAATGAATGTTTGGTCTTTGCTTCCTGGTTAAGGATAAGGTGTGGTAGTAAGGCAATTATCGGATTACCGATAATTGCCTTACGTGTAAACGATCAATCTTGAGTTGAAAGGGTGTAGGTGTTCAAGACAATAGCAGGATACTGCATAAAGAGCTGCACAGGCAGAGTCTCGGTTTCTATGGAATGGGTGATACTACACATAAAGCAAACATTAACGATGCAGAAGAAGAGAGCAGACTATATTGTTATAAGAGCATTGTGAATCATGGAATCGTGAATGCAAAAGCTATACCTGATAACAAAGTGTTTTTCTACATTGTAGTAGTTTTACGAAATAGACCCGCGTCTCTTTCAACCGTAAAGTGCATCATGTCATATCATGTCGTATTACACATACTGATTAGAGCCAAATGATGTATAAAACATTTACCGGCCTGCACAATATCCTGAAGACAACCCAATAAAACAACTTTGAAAAGATGTTGTCTGGTATGTCCAGTAAGATTACATTGACTGGAGATCATGAAGGAATATGATTAAAAATATCTTGCTCGTGTGATTTATCACAGACTGGAAAATATGCAAAGTGTAATTAGAACCAAATGACAGCGATAAATTATTCAGCTGAAGGCACTTTAGGTTTTTCAGAAATATACTTCTTTCCAAATATTTATTTCAGCATAAACTCCCAGTAACTGCGACAGAAAGTTTTTTTAGATCGAAACCTTACAATCACTTAAGACTAATGATGAAGAATAACAAGTTATCAGTTTATGATGAGTTACAAGAACTTTTTAAGTATGGAGGCTTAAGACGTTACATTTTCGCTTCTGATCCAAGAATGTTAATCTACCCTCTGCATAAAAATGTGATCAGTTGGTGTGTTCTAATTACCTAAGAATTGCTTGCTGACTACACATATATCACATTCTCTAATGCATTATATCGGAAACTGCTTCGTTACACTGAAAGAGAAATTGCCCATATCAATGTGGTTTTAGTAAAGGTAAGTTAATAGGAATACGATTTGTTCAGCATTATACAATTAAGACTTTTACACTTCCAATAAAATTAGACATGTGAAGATGACCATGAAAGATGTTTCGTACTCTGTGAAGTTCCATTCTCATCTTTCACTTGTATAATGGAGGGGACGAATGCCATAGCTGGTTTCTTATTTTGATAAAATAGAAAATGTTGTGAGAGATTCCATAATCTAGATAAGCAGCACAATAAGTTAACAAATCTACCCGACTATTTGCTTGCGCAAATGGCGTCGGTCACTTGGAAAAGGTATAGTAGTCATCCATCCAAATAGGCAATTATTCTTTTGAGAAACTTTAGAACTTCACATATCTTGGATCTCATGGACTAGAAGATCATGTCAGGAAATAAGACAGAAAATATCAGTTACAATAAGTATTTCAATGACCGTGAAGACATATCAGAAGTCAAGTGCTGTTGAGACTACTAAAACTATGTTATATAAGATGCTGGCACAACCAGTACTTGCATATGGTGATAAAACACCATATGCAAGTACTGCGAATATAACTAAACTAGGTTAGAAAAAACTTTCATTGGTTGAAAAGCAAGTTCTGAGAAATATTTATGGACCAATCTGAGATAGTGAGTAGTAAAGATGGCGACATAATAAAGGGATCTGGTTACGTTTTGGGAATTTGGATATTGTAGATATAAAATTAATGAGATCGTGATGAATAGGACATGTTCCGATGGAGGACAGTAATATAATCAAGAAGGTCTTCCTTGCATGACCAGAAGAACACAAAGGCAGGAAAATATTGGAATCTCGAACTGGAGAGTTGTTCGAGACTGCATTGGACAGACGTAAGTGGCGGAATCGTCTTCAGGAAGTCAGATCCAGTAATGGGTTGTAGCTCCAAAATTATAATGATGAATGATATCTTAGAAAAACAAATTGTGAAATTACAATTATTTCAACTCATTATGATGGTTTGGAAACTCAAAAGTATGTACTGGCTACAGCGGTAACCAAATTAGTTTCGAAGGAACTACTTTTTCAGTAGATAATGTCTTAACGTTTCAGAAATAAAATAAAAAAAAAACTAAATATTTACTGATATGCTGAAAATTAGTTTTCACTTCAAAACTTTACAGTAATAACAAAACGAAATAATTATGATTTTCAAAGTATTTTATTTAAAATTTTAAAATAGCTATTTCTTTGAAATTTTCTTTTTTTTACCACTATTCACATTGCTTTAATGTTCAGCACAATCTATATAATAGGAAGTCTTGTAGCAGTAATCGATCCTTAATAATAGATTTGATTTTGATTTTTTTTTATTTTGCAGTTGATTTAAAAATAATATTAAATTTTCAGTGAAAGAATTGAAAACATCAACAAAATAGTCTGAAAATATTAAATCAACGGTGAAAGTACATTAGGAGACTTATTTTTCCGATATGTTTATGTCCTTAACAATAAAGTAGCAGCATATTGCGCATAAAAATGCACTCTTCGCAGAAACTGAATATGTGCGGATAGCTTTTACATTGATTTTACTTCGTGTAAGTGTCGTATGGTCGCATCATTAATTGCGAGATGCAGAACCACTGTAAACATGGTAATAGCTAGTGATCTCAGCTTGATCAGATTTCTTCATGTTAAGGATATTTCACTAGCAGAAATTCATCACGAATTGGTATCAGTGTATGGAACAAATTTTGTTCCAGAGAAAGGACGTTTGAATTTGGCATAATGCTTTTGCTTACTGCGGGATGGGTGTCTACGATCAACAGTGACCTACTGTAAGTACACAAAAATGTCTACAGAAGACGATTTTTGTCGCGCAGATGCCTTAATCAGAGAAAATAAACACATTAAAACAGTATCGTTCGTGACTAGTTTTGTTACAGAAATATTTCCATGTGCTGGATGCTAGAGCAACTCGTGAATCTTCACAATACTTTTTAACGGCTCTTTGCCGCACATACCTCATCCTTCATTCCGTGATTTTTATCGTTTTATACACTAAAGAAACTTGCTGGCAAGAGATTTGCCATTGACCACGTTGTACAACATACTATCATTTCCGGGTTTTTTGTGTTACGATACCTGTTCGGTATCATGGTGGGAAAAATGGGTAAACATGCTTGGGGACTGTGTGGGAGCGTAATATGTGACAAAAGTAGATTTATATGTCATGCGTGCATCATAAGTTAGAATAAAGTCTTCCCGTAAGAGTGTTTGTAAACCTCAATTTGCAAGTATGCGCAAGATGTTTCTAAGATGCAATATCATAATGTCCGAATTTCCTCGTTAAATTAAATTTACATTTAAAAATTCTTATATCAAATTTATGAGTAAAAAAATCCATTTTAGTTAAAAAATTCAATACAAGCATGAAATTGCTTACGTGTGTGGTGATGAATCGTAATTTTCGTATGCTGATCTTCAGTACACCTCTTTGAAGAAATATGTAGAAAGAAGGCTGGACACATTGGACTCCATAATGTTTATATCACTTACCTAACTTTATTCTTTTAGCAGTGAATCTAAAAACATCAGGAAGTTAACTCTCTCTCTCTCTCTCTCTCTCTCTCTCTCTCTCTCTCTCTCTCTCTCTCTCTCTCTCTCTCTCTCTCTCGCTTTTATTTATTTGTTCTTTATGAAATCACTGATAAAATAAATACATAATAAATAAATATGTCATTGTATTAGGAAGCATTAGAAAATGCATTTAATTGCATCCCTAATAACACTTTCTCCTCTTTAAGGAACTTCATCTCTGCAATATTTTATTTTTACTTAAGTCTTTGTTGCTTAGTAGTATTTTTCAAATTTCTTTATCCGGAGCAAAATTCATATCTCACAAAGAATTTTTTCTTCTCGAATCACACGTATAGTCTTTGAAGTTTAAAATTATAGACGAGATTATATACAGGGTGGCCATAAAATAACTTTCCCTCTTTGGAGGCATCTAAAACCAATAAACGGAATGAGATCAAATTTTATATTGAGACTTTTGAAGGCATGGGGAGATGATTTCCGCGAAAAACAGATTTGGTACCAAAAGTCGCCGATATGGGGAAATTTTGGCGCTGGCGGAGCCGAAAACAAGCGAATAATTACATCAAAGGCAGATAAAATGGAATAATAACATTTCGACGGTAAGCGACAGCTGCGTCACTTATTTCAGCTGGATATGTGGCGCGTTACAATGAAAATAAGAATAATAATAATTAAACTAAAACAACAACTTGCGAGAGACAAAGAAATTAATGTAGCAATTGAACTCACAGGAAATAATGTTTTATTCATCAGAATCAGGGTCCCCTGGACCACATACACGATTTTCAATGTGCTGACCTTTCTTGCACTGCTTTCCGTCCTCTGTTAGGTCTAACTCCTAGTGATCCAGTTTCTTCAAGCTTCTTAATCATAGCTCTCAGTGCTATAGCTGACATAGGACCTGTACGCAGGTTATGAAACCTTCTAAATTCCCGAAGGGCGGCTACGACATTACACTGTTTAAGGTAAAACAACTTAACAAGTAAAGCACACTTAGGCAAGGTAGGACGCATATTGAGTACAATTTGTCAGTCATTCGAATAACTGCCTGAACGTTTCCAATCCCTTTTTAAGTGGAATTGCTAGTGCTGCTCTCACGTACACACAGTAAAATTTGCATAATCCTTTTTACCAGCGTTTACTGCAAAGATTTGACTACTTTCGGCTTCGCCAGCGCAAAAATTTCCCATATCGGCGACTTTTGGTACTAAATCTTTTTTTCGCAGAAATCATCTCCCCATGCCTTCAGAGGTCTCAATATAAAATTTGGTCTCGTTCCGTTTATTGGTTTTAGCTACAGATGCCTCCAAAGAGGGAAAGATTTTATGGCCACCCTGTACTTCTGTAAAAATAAACTATATTTTAAAGCATATAATTTTTTAATTGTGAATCATTACGGAAAATCCAGTGCTTTATTGTAATAAAGCAAAAGAGCTCATTATTTCTTAGTTTGAAACAGTTGGTTTTAAACAAACGAAGAATTACTTTATTATATAATAGAGATCTGATACATATATGGAAATATTCATCGTCATAATAGTCAACTCTTTAAAGAAATTTTTAAGAAATATTTTTAAGAAATGTACTTACAGCCAGCAGGAGGTTTCTTTACTACATCCGTTTTAGCAGGCTGGTAGCCTTCGTGCCATGTGAAATTTCGCTTGTATTCCGAGTTGACCTGCAATGTTTAGAACCTGAGATCATTTTAATCAATGCTTTATTATAAAACTTAAAGGGAAAAGAAAGACTGAATTTTACTATATTATCCACTGAAAAATAATTATATAGATTATAAAATTAATTTTCTTCTTATTTATTAGACTCTAATTTTTTTGTGTTTGTTCTTTTATTATTACGATATGTTTTCTTTCTCGAAATTTTTTGTATTAATCTCAAACATGCTAGGTTTCAGACCTCAGCAATTAGTGCTGTGTGTGTAGGCAACGGTTAAGGAAAAAAAGCGTCTATCAATGTTCTTTCTGAACAGCTGAGGGTTGTTGTCTCTAGGGAATATTTGGTGAGAAGGCTGTCGCGGAGATCAGACAAAAACAAAAAATAATTGAAAGAGGAGGTTACATGGATTAGCAGTTGAACCGTAAACGATGTTGACAACTTCATCGGGGAAACAATGGATGCCAGTTAAGTGGAGTGACATCCATAACTGACTGTAACTGTAGAAAAAGCATAAAATAAAGTAAATTGTTTGTCACCTAGCAGAGAAGTGACTCAATGAGGGAAGTTTTTGGTGTATCACTCCTACAGTTGAGAATAGTATTCCAAGTTTGGGCGGATTTGGCATTAATACAGATTTAGCAGCTGGATAAGTGAAACGTTTTGAAGGATGATGGATCTTGAAGGTTAGGATGTTTGAACCTATCAAAGTTTGTCTTATAAGTGGGCGTGGTAGAGCTTACCATCGTCAGCAAACTATGGATAAGGTTTGAGGTCTGTGAAAGAAGATAATTTATGTGTAGGAGAAAGAGAATAAGTAGAAAAAAGAGCTGTGATGCATTTCTTTATATATATTACAGATTAAATGGTCAGCTTTGAACTTGCAGTTGATTTTATTACAGATACAAAAAGTGTAGAACATTTAACATGAAATCGTAAAAATTTAGGTTAACATTTAGTGAACATATAACATTCGTTTCTAGTTTGTCTGAAATCTTATTTATAATAATCTATTAATTATAATAATAATTAACTAAAATATAAATAATTAAATGGATAAAAATACTCAGTCTTGTAATATAGTGAAATAGCAAAACAAGTTTGGCTTTTAAAGAAAGTTTCGAAAGTGCTGGAGAGCTCACCAGAATACAACCGTTGGAATGACAGCTGCTCCAGTTATTGCATCACCTAAAAGATGAGGTTCCAGGAGTCTGTATATTCGCCCTTTAATTAGTGTTTTTGAATTTTTATTTAGATTGCACCGGCCTGACTGCTGGGTCGATTTATTGGTTGTTTCAGAAAGCAAACAAGAACTATAAGAGGAACAAAACTATTTTCTCAATACCGTGAAATCTCATATCGGAAAGTTGTATTTCTTCATCAATGAACTCTTGATTAGGTGTATAAAACACAAGCATTGAAGAAAAAAGCATAAAAGGATTCATTTTTTGTATTTTGCGACGAAAAGCAATTCAAATAAAGGATAATCCTTTCTTTTAATAGTTGTAGGCCAAAATTAAGCTTTTCGTTTAATTTTGTTCGATAACTAACAGTTTTATGCAACTGCAGTATCACATGATCATTGCAATTTGCAGTTGTTTGATTTTGTAATTTCCTGTAACTAAAATTGTCTCTCTTTTTTGAAATAAAGAGAACCTGGAAATTTATGACATTTTTAAATTAATTATTAACAAAGTTGTTAATTAATGCTGCTGGAGTTAATTAATAATCAACTAAGGCATCGTATCTAAAGAGTAGCAGCAGTCAATTGTTCATCTAAATAGAAAGTTATGAATTTTGAGACGTTATCTACTAAAGCAATATAGAGCAAAGCACCTTACAGGCATGTAATGACTGTCTATCGCGACTTTTATCTAGGCTTTTATCTCTCAAGAGACTGATGAAATTCTGTAATGAATCATTGAATGAGGAAATGATTCAATGCGTTTGAAAAACGAATAAGTTTATCACACAGATTTGCATTTCGCATCGAGGAACCTGCGTGAAAGAAAAAAACGTTTTAAATACAAACTCGAGGAAAAGTTTTCGAGTGCTTTACTTTATATTTCACTTAGAGTTAATCAAATCAATATATTGCTTCTGCCTTCCAAACTCAATTCACATTATTTTATTCGAATATTCTCTTTCTGAATCGATTTTTTCTCTAGTCAAATTTCTGGTTAAAATTATCCAGTCACACTTTGCAAACAATGAAGTAATCTTCATTAGTAACTCCATTTAGTTCGCCGTTTCCAACCAAAACGGGAGAATACTCCAGTATTTACTAGTAACATTTAACATAATGTGATCGTTTATCCATCTCTCTCTCTCTCTCTCTCTATGTTCACTGGGCATCTACAGATGCCGTATGGTCACTGCGATGTTCGGTGATGTGCCACACCAGGTCTCGCATGGTGTGGCACATATTACTATGTAATCCTGTTTTGCTTTTCTGGCGACCTCAACTCTCTGAAGATCAGTCACTCCACACACACACACACACACCATCCATCTCATTGACGGTCTACCCCTGCCTCCTTTTCCAGGAACTTTACCTTCTATTACTGTTCTGAGAAGTCCCTCTTCCATCCTTTTTATGTGTCCAAAATATTTTAGCTTTCTTCTGTCAATATCCTTAAGGAGCCTTAAAGTTTGACTGATCTTTTCTAACACCCATTCATTTGTACGCCTTTCAGTATATGATATCCTCAACAGCCTCTGTAACATCACATCTCAAAAGCAGATATCCGTTTCTTATCTGAGTTCTTTAGGTTCCAAGTCTCACATCCATAAGTCGCTGTTGGAAAAACAACTACATCCAAAATCGTCAACTTCGTTTTCATGGAGATAGATCCATCCTTCCAGGTTTTAGACAGGTCTCTGACTTTTGTTTTAGCCATTCCTAACCTTTTTCTGACGTCTTCTGAACAGCAATTCTTCACATTAATAATGGATTCCAGGTACTCAAACTTGCTGACTTCCTCAATTCTTTCTCCATTAAGGTACACTTATTTCTCAAGAGCGTCTCTGTTTGTATTTCCTTTGAGAACCATAATATTTGTCTTGCTAGGATTGAGTTGAAGTCCTCTGTTATTACTGATCTTGTTAACTTTGTCAAGAATTAGTCGTAGTTCTTCCATGTCATTACAAAGGAGTACTGTATCATCAGCAGTACTGTTCATCCATCAAAAAGATAAAACAATAATGGCTACTACCCTCCTAACAGACCCTATCTTTTCGTCACCAAAAGACCTAAATATGTTACAGATATAAAATTTCCCTAAGCAACATAGGAAGAAAATCTTCATGTTATGATCTACGAGTACGTTGCGAAGGGAAAATTATTACTCGTATATCTGCTTGAGTTCGATCTGAATGCGAATCTATTTCTTGAGAAAAGCGGCCAACAGAATAAGGTATTCGTATATCATATTCAATACTCTCGCTTCTTAGAAGGAAGTCGTTTTGAAAACATATCCTTAAATAGATTCATCAGCTTTCCTATAGGTTGAAATACTCTGGTTTATAAAGTTTTAAAGCAATAATTCTGAATTTATGGTAATAATAATAATAATAATAATAATAATAATAATAATAATAATAATAATAATACGCTGAAATGCGAATTAACAGAAACTGTGCTAACTAACAAACTTTTAAAATTATATCGTTATTAATGATAACTGCATAGCATACCGTCCTAAAGGATATTATATGAGGAGAGTTTGTAAGCAGTAAATAACAGACTTTAATAAACCCCGTAATAATCAGACTTGCTGACGAAATATCAGGCTCTGATAATGGCAGCGCTAGTAGATTAAGTACATCGTTTGAATAGTATATTAGGAAATCCTTTATGGTTATGCTTTAAGGTGATGAGATCTTAAAATCTCATTTAGCAGCGTTCAATATTTTTCAGTAACCCATAACTGGCCGTAGGTTGCATGTAGTATATATTCTTGCGTTTGGTCAGCACTATCAATTGACATTATGTTTCTGTATTGTGCCCTGATGTAGAAATAATTGACTTATGCTTCTAGAAGGAAACGATGCATTTTGCGAAACTAAGATTTTATGCTGAAACGGATGGAGTCAACATATATATACCATGAACTCAAAACATCTGGTGTAATTTAACATTTTATATACTTTGGAGTGCAGATCCAAACTGATCCAATAAGGAATATATATGACAACTCACAAGTAAAAATTTAACTATTTCTATACAGAAATTTTGTTAAATTCAAATAATGCTGCTATATTATTTTTAAGTGATATATGATTTTCCTCACAGATTTGAGACCACAACCCTGCTTACTGGAAACATAAAATGAATTGAAAACTTTCCCTAGAGCAAGGTTCGCTGCTTATGTAACCTTAGTCCAGCTACCGTACTAAGTATATGATAGTTTTATTTGTTAATCGGCTCATTCGCTTCGATGAGGCACGCAACGCTATCGCCATGGTGTGCGTGTGTGTGTGTAGAAGTCAGGGATGAATTTCTACAAGTTACTAAACCTTGAGCCTACAAAAAGAGAAAGTCACTGAATGTTCTTCAGTATTTATAAAGGCGCAGTCATGTTTAGGGTTGCGCACGCATTGAGCAGTATTGAAAATAAATTAAAAACAATAATTTAAAAAAATAAAACATTCAATACTTGTTGACATATCCTCGTGCACTGCTCCAATACTAAAATATGGTGAAAGTCAGAGTCTGTTTTCTGAGTTTGTTTTAGTTTGAAATTACAGTGGAAATTACGACCATGATTAGTATTTTATCTATGCTGTTTGATCTTCTTCTGGCCAGGTTTTCTCTATTGAATTATTAAACAACTACGCCACTTTAGTCTATTTTTCTAGGAAAGCAACTTGCGAGAGCTAAGGTTATTCATGTACTCAAGTTTCCTGTATACATTTTATTCAGATATGAAGAAGCAAAGCCAATTGATCTTAAATAAATCTTTTATAAAAATTTCCAATCTTATATATATATATATAGAATGCAGCGACGTACAAGAAAATTCCAGTGAAGGATGTGACAGGTACGGGGATTGAATAATTATAAAATAGCTATACTATATATAGAAAAACATTCAATGAAAATAAGACTTAAATACCAACCTCATCCCCTTTCTGGACACGACTGAGAGGAGAATGCATTTGTGTTTGTTTTACGGTTATGACTATCGTTCAGACGGCACAGTGATTTAAAATCTTCAATAGTAATGTGCAACATATTTAAGAGAAAACGATCAAATGCTTCTCTCCTAGAGATGTGCCAAGGGATCGTTCGAAACCGTTGCACTTCCTCGCGGATGCTGATTAGCAAACCAGCAACCCGAGTCATTACTCGAGAGACTAACATATTCATTTCATCACTGCTCCCGCTATGAACTCACATCGCCAAGCTAAGATACGTGTTGGCGCTTAGATTTTAGAACTTCTAGCATCCATCAGTTCGAATACCGTTACTCTGCCAAACGAGCAGGGTTCAGCAATAATACTCAAGGTGCCAAACTGTCGGGCCCCGTTATCTATAAAATTTACTTGGCAGTTGTTCTTTTATCAGATATAGCGGAAGAAAAATTTTATTTCCAGTGTTTTTGTTAGTTAAAGAAAACTTAAGGTTCCATTTCATGTTTTCAATATATTAACAATATAATTGTCTTTTTAGTTATGAAATTTGCTCAGGTTACTTGGATTGTTTTCAATTCATCATATAGTTTAAAAGTAAGACAGATTTTAAATAAAATCAAATTTTATTGTAGAATTATACAGAGAGTTTTGTTTTTGTATTACTAGATTATATTACTAGATCATTTAAAAATATATATAGTTTATTATTAGAAAGATTATCCTGAGTTTCTACTCCGTAATTTTATATTTTCAATAAATACCTTTCAGGTCTAACAAAGAATTTCACTGAACTTAAAATTATGAAGTGATTATATATGCTGCCTACCTTTGTTGTGCAATCTCCACGTCAAATTTCACAGATCGTTATTGCCACAAGCACAACAAAGGTAGGCAATATACACTGTTTGGAAAGAAGTCAATGGACACGTCCCATGAGAAAGGTGCATCGGGCCATATACCCAGTCAGATGTTTGTAGCTCGTATACGTAAATTGGAGAAATATGATGCTCTCAAGTCAGTGCAACTGTGTCCGAGTAAAATGATTGAGAGAAGAGAACTGACGGAGTTTGAAAGAGGCGTTGTGATAAGATGCCATGTGCAGGTCTATCTCTTCGGCAAATTGTTCACAAATTGGGAAAATCCCAGGTCAACAATCAGTGATACTATACTGAAATGGAAGCGAAAGGAGTCAACTGCAAGTGCTACCCGCAGTGGACCACCCACCCCACTCACCGAACGTGACCGTAGGGTGTTACGAAGGATATGTAAAAACTGCCGTTTGTTGGCAGGCACGTTGAATGCGAAGTTCCCGGCATAGACTGGAGCACGAATCTGCACAAAAACATTCCGAATCGAGGCTCACAACATGGGTTTCCATGGTAGGATCGCAATATGCAAGCCCCACATTTCGGGAATCAGCATGCAGCGTCGTCTTCAGTGGTGCAAAGAGCATGCTTACAGGGGGACGTAGACACTTGTTATAGCTGTGTTATAGAGATACAAATCGCACTACACTATCAACAGAGCAGATGGACGGGTGTGATGTTGTGAATGTCTATTAAACGTCTCTTACCAGAGTGCATAACTCCAACTATGAAATTCGGAGGTGGCGCTAAAGTTTTTCCCACAGAATATCTGTTAGAAGAACTGAAACGTCGGGTGAGGTCAAGGGACGTCATCCCCACAACAGTCCAGGACCTGAGTACATGCCTACAGAAAGAATGGTCTAAAATTTTTATTGGTCGCTATCGTACCTTTGTGGTAATTATGCTCCGTAGGACTGTTGTCATTGCAGCGAAAGGCGATCCTACATCTGATTAAGGTGGGCACTGTGGCTGTTTGTTCCTCACAGTATGGTGTCCATTGACTTCAAAGTAGTGTATATGATAATTTTTAATCAAAACATAGATTTACAGTCAAAAGATACGTCCTGATCTAAAGTTGTTCCATGACATAAATTCTGGACTTATATCAAAGAATTAAAGAATTTAAAAATTCTAAATTTGCTTTAATTCTTTATTTTAAACAGTTCGAAAAATTTTACTTGTAAACGTAGATTCAAAGTATTTTTATATTTTTTTAGAAAAGTACATTTTAAAAAAGCCCCATTTTTCTAATTTTATGAATTTTTTATGAAGTAGAATAACATTTTATTAGATTCGATTATTAGAATTAGGTTTTGAAAACGGCAAAATGGCTTGATATCCTATGTTGCTGTTGTTTCTTTTTCTGCCGGTGAAAGCTTTTTATCATTCACGGCAGTAAAACAGCCTGTGAAATGAAAACCTATATAAAATTTTGTATTTGTTATGATAAAAGTCTTCTTTATCCCAACAAAAGTTTGTGAAGATAAAACATTTCATCGAAAAGTTGGGCCAGAGGCTAATCAGCTTTTAACTACTTTTTGATCATTATGTACACTGTTTTGACCGCATTCATTTGCTAGCTTAAAATGCTACAATCCGGTGCACAGAATAAAGCCCGTGACATACACACTCACACGCACGCACGCACTCACACACACACACTTCGGATTATTGCCGAGGCATTTTGGTAAGCACGATTTTGAATCTCGATTATTTTATTTTTTTGTTTTGAAATATACTTTCCTTGGAGTTGTTCTTCCAACGACTGACGGATTGCTTTTATTATTATATTTTCAGAGTAAAGATGTAATATATTTAGGAATCAGGAAGTTCACATGCAGAAATTTTTTTTTTGCTTCGCTTTCCCAAACTGAACAAATTTCTTTTTCATTTGAAATACATATACATATATGTAGTATATTTAGATCTTCATTTTCAAACAAGTTTTGTATAATGGCATACCAAAACGTTTATACAAATGTATAGTGCATTTGGTAGAAATGCACGTACAACGTAACAGTGCAAGTGCTCTTACCTACCTTATTAAGATATATTACTTATTAAACAAAACTTCAACAAGATTAGTGTGAAATGGCATTCATTGTGCAGAATGTAATATCCCGAGAAAATGAATAAAATCTATCTACTGCATGCATCACTCAAGTAGTGAAGTTAAGTTAAGTTAATGGCACAGTGAAAAATATATTTCTATCTTCGTTTAAAGTGCTATTATTATTGTTTATAAATTAATGAATAATTTTGTTTCAAAGTTTTAAATATTAAGGATCATCAAATGTCAGTAATTAGAGATCCATGTTGTGTGAAAACCAACTTAATTAAATCGATTGTTTATAACAATATGCACAGCATCGTTGAACACGATGTTATGAATATTAGATACCCTTATTCCATATTTAGGATTTCTCGGCTAGCCGAAATAAATCTAGGTACCATTACGAAAGCCATTCTGTTGAATGATTTGTAAGCATCCAAAATTGAAATGGTCCCAACGCATATCGTCCTGTCTTTATTCATTAGCAATTTTGAAAAGGACTTAGGAAAAGTGCCTGGTTCCTTGAATATTTCGACTAAACAATTTATTTCAGCCTTAAGAGTTTTAAATTAAGTTGGAAAGTTCTGAAAGACTGAAGTTACTGCACTTATTGGGCTTTACAGTTCTTTTTATTTTATATTTTATGATCCAGAACAAGGTTCTATAGAGCGAAAGCCGTCATAAAATTCGTTACAATAAGAGATTGAGGAACAACATAGCAATGGATTGTGTTATATTTCAAAAATATCTGCTCAAATAAATAAATAAATTACGGCAGTGTTCATTTGAGATATATAGTAAGTTTTTCTACAATGTCGTCTAGGAAGCGAAATGACACCCTGGATGTTTCACACCATGCAGAATATAGCACATATCGAAAAACTTCAGTACATTGTCAGTTGTTCTTCGGAAACTTCAAGAAGATTGTGTCAAAATCATTATTACTACGCAAAGCAAATCCTTGGTTATCTGATAATATCTTCTATCATGATGCTGGCTAATGGCTAATCAATCTCCCAAATATTGTTTTAGAACATTCAGAAAAAATAAAATAAATAAAATAAAAGTAGCTAAAAATAATTCTGATATAGTTTATTGGGTCTTTCCTTACATGTGCCACTTTTATTGTTTACGACAATTGAATAACATTCAATATTTCACCTGCAGCCTCATCTTCTAAATGAAACGGAAGAGGCTACATGAGACGTTATTGCAGCGCAGAGCACGCACACACACACACACACACACACACACACACACACACACACACACACACACAGAGAGAGAGAGAGAAAGAGAGAGAGCTACTTGTCGTATTTCATATTATAGATTCGAAGAAAGAAATCCATATGTCCTTTTATGGATGGGTGTGTAAATTTCTAAAACGAATGTTTTTCTTACGCATGCGCTTAATTTTAATGCTTTTACGAAAACTTACAAATATACTGTAATGTTCGCTTTGTTCGATGTGATATATTTCAGAAAAGAGCGAGAGAGCTACAAGAATTTGAAACTAGCTACAGCAGATGCTTCCACATATACTTCAAATGATTACTAAATTATATATAAAGAACTTATAAATGAAACAAATGAATCCTCTAACGCCTTTTCTTTCTTCAAACAGATAGAGGAACTTCTTTATCCTATGTTTGGAATATGTATGCTCTAGCCTTTCCACCATTCGCTATCTCACGAGCCATGTTCCTTGCTGCTGGTGAACTAGATGAATTCAAGGTGACAAGAACATGGCACTCAAATGTTTATATCACGTATTGGGACAATTTTGAGTGATGATTAAAAACAAGAAACATTTCGTTTGGTACTAAAACTAATTACCTTCAAAAGATCACTAACTAGAGAATATATCTTATAAAAAGTTCTGATTAGTCTGCAAATAGAATCGAACTAATTTTTTTCTCTGATCTTGGACCTTAGAAATCGAGGCTTTTACAAAGTATATGAAACCTTTGTTTGAAATTGA
The DNA here is from genome assembly GCF_054136105.1 of Typopeltis vanoorti. Lineage (NCBI taxonomy): Eukaryota > Metazoa > Arthropoda > Arachnida > Uropygi > Thelyphonidae > Typopeltis > Typopeltis vanoorti. The sequence continues at coordinate 74,015,995 of NC_143550.1, read as the reverse complement.
ACTTCTGCATACTATTGCTTGTTTGAAGCTGAATATTTTAACCAGCTTAACTGAACTTTATTTAAAAAATATTTTCTTTCCTGACGTCTGTCAAACATTGTTTTTTCGACTTTGTATTTCTTTTAGATTTGCATCACCACTGTTTAGACCTGAGTTGCCAATATGTTTCAATGCATACTACTCTAAACTTCACCATTTCTATCACAGAATTCTTCCTAGATTCAAACTGTTATTCCTATAAAATTTTGACAGCGCTTATAATCGATCAGGGCATCTTAAAGGTTGTAAATAATCCCTTTAAAGCTTGTTGTGAATTGTCAAAAGTTAACGATGCTTTTGATTGCGATATAATGAAAATAAAAATCTTATCCAACTTAACTAAAGTGTCTAAACGCTCGAGAAAGGGGGAAAGAATAAAATACGGCTAGCTACATCCAATCTAAATGGGATGGTTACACTGGGAACTACTCCATGAATATGGATTAACAGAAAATACAATACAACTTTGATATGTGTTATTGGCTTTTTATAGATGTATTTAAGAATTTAAATACCATCTATAAAAAGCCAATAACACATAGACGGTATTAAAGCATTTCGTTATTGGGACAACCGCTTCATTCCTTACTTGAATACCTGAAGATTGGCTCAGTAACATTACTTATAATAAATCACTAGAACATGTGGTTTATTAGTGAAAACGTATGTTTTAGGCCTCAAGCAAAAGTTTTCTAATTGGTTTAGTAAGTAAAACCAAGCTCTTATTTTAAGTTTCCTTCCCTTGTGAGAACAGCTTTCTTAATATAAAAATTGCGGATCTTTTATTTTTATATTTCGTAATTATATTCGTGGTCAAATTTCTAATTCTTCTCCTTCAGTTTGTTTAATTTATTGAGCTAAAAATTATAATAATCCTTTTGATTCCTCTCTAATCACCATTCTTTTTATTAAGTTCGCCTTTTATAGGCTGAAGAAATTGCTTTCCTTTCTTACTGACTACAAAAAATCAGCTCGAAAAAAAAGAAAGAAAGAAAAAGAAAAAATCTTCTTTCTATGGCTCCTTGAGTTTAAAAGGCATGCGTTTTTAAAAAAAGCAATGATAAATGGGATGTTTTGAACTATTTGATATTCTTTTACAACATGAAAGGTATTTAACTATAGTATATTTTTCAGATAAATTTTATAGTTATTATTGTAAATCTAGAATAAAGGCACTTATAATTGTATTTTAACGAAGATATAAAACAGTCAGTCAATTTATTCAAGCTTGAAAAAAAAAGTTGAATGGTCATCATAAGGTTGAATGTCACATTGCTGTCATAATTTGTGTCATGTTCTTTTCTTTCTCTCTCTCTCTCTCTCTCTCTCATTATTCTTCTTCTCAAAATAACTTAAATATTTTTAATATATAATTCATTAAAAAATGGATATTCTGAACAGTTTGCTGTGATTCATTATGATGCTTTGTGAATTTACCATGTTCAAAAAAAAAAAAAAAAAAAAGTAGTTCCCATAAATGAATATGCCAGGTTTCCCAGTTTTAGATGTTTTCATCTAAAACTGAGAGACAGTGAAATAAAGAAATAGAGATAAAGTAGACAAAGAAAGATGACAAACAGTTGTGATTCACTATGTATTGAAAATAGGAATTTGAAAAATACTGTATATATAGCTATTATCTTCATTAGTTCTCTATGCCCTTTGAAACCTCACTAAGGAGACAAAAGGTTCACACTAAATGTCGCAATGTGCCCAATGCTCTACGTCTTTTCTAAATTCATTATCAGTCATTGCACGCTCTATACTCTCCAAATTGCTTGCTCTCACGCGGAAATACACAATACCGGCCACTGAATTTGAAACTTTTATTTTCCGTATAGGCATGTGAACAGCCCACATTAAATGTTTTGGTCCATTGCTGAACATAGTTCTATTTGTCCGTCGTTAAGACTTCTCAGACGACGGCAATCTCGTTCCTGACAGACTGTCTTAAGATCACAGTTACTCCTCTTAGTCAAGCAATGTGGGTTATTTTTCCACTGATTAAACACCGGGATATCTCACCTTTTCAGAAACCAGTCAGCTCTGCTGTTTTCGAAATCGTGGCTCCAGCCAGACGGGCACCCACAATAAGCCCTTTATCGAACTCCGAAAGATCCTTTGTTTTTTCCCATTGTATTAGCATTATTCACGATCACTGATCATCAGCATTCTGGTCAGTAATTGCCTATACGTGGTGACGCACGTGACTGAGTATTCTGCATATTCACGGCATAAATTACGTTTACGTACATCTACATAAAGGTTTTTTTTTTATTCAGTGGCCACTATGTTTAGGATATCCCTTATTTACCAAGACATTAGATCAATTCCACTTAGCAGGGATTTTAGGAATCTAGAATGACGTTGTATGTTCATCCAACCTCTACATTGTAAATAATCATCTCCTTCATATTAACTTGATTAATTTCTCTCACCAAATTCAATCCGATGCAAGGGAACAAAGCTTAAACAACATTGAAGTTCATGTGGTAGATATTTTTGTTATCCAGCATGAGACTACGTTCCTCTGCATATTACAGGTCTGAAGTAACTTAAGTTAAAAAGTACATGTTTGATCTTTAGAGCAAGGTTTCCAGATTATCTAACTGTTATTCACCCGTGATACTAATGTACTATTGGTTTTCAGCCATTCATCACAGAGTTTAATATAAAAAATTACCATAGCAACGGAATCCTTAACAGCATGTGACAGTGGTGAGTTCACACAACTCATTCTAATTAAAAGGATCTTGGTGAAACCCAAGCACAATGAGCTGATGCTCTCCAAATATTTGTCCGGGAAATCTATGAATATTTTTAAAATGTATCTGATCCTAAAATGCTTACCATTTGTTTATTAAAATACACCCTCTGTCCAAATAGAAACCGAACTTTTGATAGAAAATAAAACACAGGCCAATTATAATTATTCAAATAATTTATTTCAATCAATATGTTCTCCCTCAGCTTCGATACAGCGTTTGGCACTGTCAATTAATTCGTTAAATGAGTTTTTTATATCGGTTTTTGGGATACTGTTGAGGGCGTGGTTACTGCCGCTTGAACGTTTTCAATGTTGTCGTATCGCTTTCCTTTCATCGGTAAATGAAGTCAGATAAAGAGAAAGAAGTCACAGGGTGCTAAACCAGGTGAACACGGCCAGTGATCCAACACAAAAACTTCGTTTTTGCTCAAAACTGTCTCACAATGTTCGAACGATGAGATGGTGCATTATCGTGCAAAAGTGACCAACTGCCTGCATCACGATATTCATGCATACGCGATTTCTCGCTATCAATCGCTTGAAAACTTCGAGATAAAACTCACCATTGATCTTTTGGCCAGGCGAATTCTTTGTGGATAATTCCCTTGGAATCGTTAAAACAAATCAGCATTGTCTTTACTTTTGACTTCTCCAAGAGACTTTTTTTCAGATGCTCCTCTTCTGGTGGTCTCCACTCAGCACTCTGGCGTATTGTTTCGGGCTCATACACAAAACACCATGTTTCGTCACCAGTAACGATCGTTTCAAGAAATTTTGAGTCCTTACGAGGTCCTTGAATGAGGTCATTTCAGTGTTCAATTCGATACATTTTTTGGTCGTCGGTTAACTTGTGGGGAACAAATTGCGAATTCAATTTGCGAAGACCTAAACTCTCGGTCAAAATGTTGTGCACAGTTGATTTTGGAATCCCCAATTCATCTTCAATCAATCTGACGGACGATTTCGGGTTTACTTTGATGAAATCACGCACTTTAATGTTAACTCCGCTCAGTCCAGTTTTTGGACGGCCTGGCTTTTCGTGTTCCTCAAGCGTCTCACGACCACTTTGAAATCGCTTAAACCACTTGAGTAAGGGATAAGAATTCATCACCTTATGCTTTTTGAAGCATTTAATGCGTTTCGGTAAACTTTTTACCAGATTTAACACAAAAGTTAATCGCAGCTCTGTTTGAAACTCATTTTCCGACCGTTCGTCAAAACACACTGTTACTCTTGGCACTATAACTCGGCTTCTAATGAAACAAATGTTATAAATAGTTGATACAACACTAATGAATATTGCGGCTTTCGGCAACCAAAAGATACAACAGGTGGCCCCAGTAGTTTCTTGTATTTTCGAAAGGTTTGGGATCTTTTTGGACATAGGGTGTAATTCAGCAGCTTAAATTAAAGGAACATTTTCTTAAATCTATCATCTTAAACAGAAAAGAAATCTCAAATTAGTTTAAAACCTATGCCCATGGGTATACGATTCTTAAAAACATATCAAATAGCCTTAATAGTTTTATACTCTTTAATATACCTTGTATCTCAGGTTTTTTGTATTCACCCATTCGAAATGTTCCTCATAATAATGTCAACTATTTATACTAGATATTAATCTGATCCCTCAAATAAGCACTTTCTTCTTATTATCATATCAATATCCTTTCAGAAATGACAAAAACTCCAATTCGATCTATCCAAGCATTGTATAAAGAATAGCTGTGCCTTCATTATTATAGCCAAGTTCCAACAAATTAATTAGTGTATCCCATTCGAAGTTCGCAAGGCTTCGGTATACTGTTTAGAATATTATATATCATTTTACCTAGTCCAATATTTGATGATAAGTACAATTTCAAGGCTAAGATTTTAAACTTCATTTGTTTTCTTATTATCAAATTGGGTTGGGAAGTAGAATGAAAAATGCCTCTACTTTGAAGACATTGTCCATTCTTCATTGTTTATTCATCACCTCTTAATAAAGGTGTGGTTCTGAACCTCACTGTGAGATTATCACTCTGATCACTGTAGATCCGAAACGGTTTCTTCAGTGTATAAAGCATGTTTCCCGGATGATTTAACTTCGCCCTATTTTCAAAACTAATGTACTATAGATTTTCAGTGTAAATAGGATTTCAAAAAAAACAAACAAAAAAATGCATAATAGCAAGTCGCAGTTTCTCACGAAGTTTCTCATGAGGCTTAATGGTAGATTTATTAATCACAATGAATTTAACACACTCTTACATAATCCCAATAATTAAAGGAGTGCAGTCGAAGGTCCTTCAATTCCCCACTTCAATGACTTATTTGATGTCATGTTTCTTTAATTTGTAAGCAAGAAGTGTGTGAAGCTGAATTAATTACCGTTCGTTCTTTCTTTAGCATTCCAGTCAAAACGTTTAATGTTCGGATTTAGTAAGTTAGAATATTCATATTCTAAATTAATAAATGAGAAAAAATAAAATAAAATCCTACTGAAACTAAACATATTTAGATCCTTTCTCGAGAGTCCTCGTCTACCCTAAATCCAAATGACGGAATCTAAAGAGCATTCCAGATCTCTCCTGATCAAGGATTGATACCAGAACAAACATATCCTTGTGGATGTTTAACACGTCAGCTCCTTTCTGAAATCTTAATCGCCTCCAAATCTCGGATATATTTTAAGCAGAGCTCTTCTTGTATGTTAGCAATATTAAACCATTATTTCCTCTCCATTTTATATTAGATAACCTCATTCAAATCTTTCTATAATGCTACTGCATCAGCATCTTTTGGTATAATTCTCTTCCTGGCTTTGTAGTCAAACCGCAAACGTTATGAATATCTTTCCTCAAACTATTCATTAACATATACTTGGAATAATGGAATAATTAACATACAAATTAAACATCAAAACGTTGCCCATGGTTAGAATCTTGTGTCACTCAACTTGTCATTTTTTCTCTCCCGAGATACCGCATTTGTATGCAATACGTTAATGTCTATCCAACTAACACCCACCATTCCAGCAGATAACCATTTAATATTCCTATCATGGTAAATTTAAATGCAGTCAAAGTCATCGAAGGAACTTGAAGTCTTCAGGAAACGTTAAAAGGTAAAAAAGTATATGTAACATTGAATACAATCGTGACCGTATTAGAAGATGCGAATAACTAAGGAGAGATCTTGCCTTAAAAATCAATAATAATATCCACTGAAAATCCTTTCTGGTTTACCTATGAATGTATGTATGTATGTATCATTCCACTATGACCACTTTCTTAAAAACTTTAATCACCATTCAAGAAATCCAAAATGGTCTAAACTTGGAAGCATCTTTCTTATTACTACTCCTGTACCGTGGTAACTTGCCCTTCTACGGAAGTGTTCCATTTGCAAACACATTAAGCTAAGTTAGTAGCACTATTAAATTCTTTATTCATTCCTCTGTCATGTTTCTTTTATTTACTACATAATGAAAGTACCCTCAACAACTTATTTAGATTTGCTTAGCAAGCATGTTCTGATTTTCCTCTTTCTTCCATACTTGCTTTACTGCTAACCGTGAATTTTATATTTCTTAATTTACTCAAGAAGTTTTTTTTTTTCAAATACTTCTTAACAGTATCTTCTCTGTAAAAGTTTGTTTTTCTTTCAGGTTAACGATGATTTTAAACTCATTTTTTCTAAAACATTTCATCACAACATTTGCAAAGCTAGCTGAATATTTTGAAGTTATTTCTTCAACAAATTTTACATTATAAATTTTGAATATATGCTGTCCAAAAGTGACTTGCGTTCTTCTAATCTAGTCTAGTAAAATTCACTAATCCAATAAAATCGTTCTGTAAGTGGACTAGATGTGTAGAATTGGATTTCTTCTTGAATTAAGCTGTAATCTTCGCAGAACACTAAAGAGGCTGTTTCAATGAATAGAGGTAGAATGGAAGAAATAAAAATAAATTGCAGCTGGACTTTGTACGGGGTGCTGATCAGTTAATGATCCTGTTTTAGAGAAGAGTGGAAAAATAATGTCAATTTAATTGAACAGTTTCCGTGGAATAATCTATAAAAAAGCATGAGGCAGAAATATTTCTGTGAACGAGAGCGTGGAGTAAATATACCCCCCTCTGTCCAAAAAAGAAAAGGAACTTTTCGAAAATAGAAGAAACTAGTGGCACTACCTGTTGTATCTTTTTGTTTTCGAAAGCGGCAACCTTCGTTAGTGTTGTGTCAACTGTTTATGACATTTGTTTCATTAGAAGCCGAGTTATAGTGCCAAGAGTGACAGTGTGTTTTGACGAACGGTCGGTATTCATGCCGTACGCGACGAATTCTCGCTACCAATCGCTTCAAAACTTCGAATAAAACTCACCATTTTTGACCGTTCGGCCATACGGAACAACTTCTTTGTAGATAATGCCCTTGGAATCGTTAAAACAAATCAGCATTGTCTTTACTTTTGACTTCTCCAAGAGACTTTTTGTCGGATGCCTCCTCTTCTGGTGGTCTCCACTCAGCACTCTCTGGCGCTTTGTTTCGGGCTCATACTCAAAACACCACGTTTCGTCACCAGTAACGGTCGTTTCAAGGAAGTTTGAGGTCCTTGAATGAGGTCCTAACGATGTCCTTGAATGAGGTCATTGCAGTGTTCAATTCGATACATTTTTTGGTCGTCGGTCAACTATTGTGAGGAACAAATCGCGAATTCAATTTACGAAGGCCCAAACTTTCGATCAAAATGTAAATGTTGTGCACAGTTGATTTTGGAATCCCCAATTCATCTTCAATCAATCTCACGGACGATTTCCGGTTAACTTTGATGAAATCACGCACTTTTTGGATGTTAACTTCGCTCAGTCCAGTTTTTGGACGGCCTGGCTTTTCGTGTTCCTCAAGCGTCTCACGACCACTTTGAAATCGCTTAAACCACTCGTGAACTTAAGTACGGGGTAAGCATTCATCACCGCATGCTTTTTGAAGCATATTGATGCGTTTCGGTAAAATTTTTACCAAGTTTAACACAAAAGTTAATCGCAGCTCTGTCTGAAACTCATTTTCCGACCGTTCGTCAAAACACACTGTTACTCTTGGCACTATAACTCGGCTTCTAATGAAACAAATGTCATAAATAGGTGACACAACACTAATGAACGCTGCCGCTTTGTACAACAAAAAGATACATCAGGTGGCGCCACTAGTTTCTTCTATTTTCGAAAAGTTCGGTTTCTTTTTGGACAGAGGGTGTAGAGGGAGGTTATAAATTAGATAAAGACTCCTCTCTCTCTTTTGATAGCATCAAAGACTGTTAAGATGGTTTTTGGTGGGTCCAATTGGGGAAACATCATTCTAAAGTAGAAAAAAAATTAGAAATTGCAAAAATGATGCTCTGTAAGATGGACTATTCTTGCGAGAGGAATATAAAAGGAATTTTTGGTCGTCGAAATATCAACCCGAGAAAAGAAACCTGATCTTCTTAGGATCGGGGTATCATCATAAAAAAAAAAGGCATGTGAAGTGCGACTTTTTATGAGTGAAAGAAAGCAAGAATGTGTTTTAGTTGCATCGACTAGACTGTCCACATTAAATTGAGTTTAGCAGTTTAGAAGATAAACCACAAGATTTGTCCGATAACGGCAGAAATAGAGTATACTGTTATCTGTAAATCTGTAGTTAGGATTTGAAGCGAAAGATAGATGTGGGCATGGTCAATGATATATAGGCCGAAGAAGGTAGGTAAAAGAAGAGCCTGGGGACACTCCTTAGCACAAAAGTTAAAATATGAAGCCATCTGTCATATCTCACAAAAACTAGCATGCAAGAAAGCTGGCTAACCAGTTACAAAAGGATGGAAAAGAGATTACAAGATCGCTTATTAAGAAGGCCTTTATTCAAGGTTTGGTTGCTGGAAGTCATTCTGATCTTTTCGATTATACCTCTGAAAAGTGACACGTAATTATCTCTGTTTGCATTTCACAGTATATTATATAGAGAATGTGGCTATTAAACAGTTTGGTCTGTTTACTTGACAAAGACGGATGTGACGCTATGCTTCTTTGTTTCCATGACAACCATAGTTCTGCTTGTGTCTACCACATGGCACGTTGCAATTTACGTCGTTAAGATCTAAATCGGCTAGCCACTACTTCAAAACGCTCTGCGTCACAAATATGCGGACTAACCTCACTTTTAAGAACGAAATATGCAACATTCTTGGAGCGCGCAGAGGCTATTTTTATATACATATTTATGTTTTATGCAGGATCTTTTAATAGTTATATTAAAATCGCAATTTTTTCGTGTTTATGTATCTTCGTATTTCGTCTTATCACATCTTCTAAACAGAATGAAGAAAATAAATATAACCTTAGAAATATTAAGTGAGCTTGTAATGCAGAAAAGGTTAACTCTGCTGCCAGCAACAACTGCACTTAGCCATAATTCGGATATGTAGAATTTGAACTTTCTTTCGTAGTGCAATTAGACAGTAACTACGAGGAATATATTTCAGTGTATAATGAGTACATGCTCTATAACTTATTTCGTGGCATGCTTATCGATGGTAGTTTTATCTAGACGATAAAATGTCATTTATATTATATTCTGATTTTCTTCAAATATTGATCGACTGTATTAATATAAATAATTGCCTATATATTATTTGCCTTTATCAATGCTTAAACTTTTCTTATTGACGCACCCCTCAGATAACAGGGGTGTGGGCATATGTGCATGCGTCATTTCGTCAACTCTCTCTCTCTCTGTGTGTGTGTGTGTGTGTGTGTGTGTGTGTGTGTGTGTGTGTGTGTGTGTGTGTGTGTGTAGGGGTGGGGAATGGGTGGGTTCGTGCGTGCAGTCATTCGCCCACTTTACTGAACTACATTTTTCGTATCATTAGCAAAATTTTCCATTGCTAAGGTGCAATGTTGTCCTTGTGACATCAAATATTTTGGGGAAAAAAAAAAATATATATATATATATATATATATATATATATGGTCTTGAATTGCTGAATTTGTCATTTTAAAGAAAATATGTGTGCTGCAGAAGTACATACATCAGTTTGAAAATCCGCATTTGATCTGAACCACTGATTATAAATTGATTCTTTTAAAAACAGAACCTCGATTTCTTTAACGCTTCCTAATGGTCCATTTGGGTCCAAATTTAATAAACGATAGTCTTCACTGCCGAAAATCTCATTTGTTTTAACTTAGCCATGAAACATTCCAGATATTTTCTCTAGCAACTCTTGAGCTAGTTATCAACTCATTAGCTAGTACCCCGATATGAAACTTTATTGCTAGGAATTTCGAATATAAACACTAAGTGTTTGCAAAATTTGCTTTTAAATAATTGAAGTGCAGACAAACTAATAAGATCTCAGCGGGTATAAATCGGAGCACTTTGGTCCACAATTTTTAAATCGATTTTCTGGTCATTTTCAGGTAATGGAGAGCTGTTCAAATTTTTATTGATTACGTTATCCCACGAGAGATCTTTATGGAGCTCTACAGAAGACTTCACACTTAAGTATTTTAGATTTTTCCTAAATGCAATTCAGTTTTTGTTTTAATGAATTATGTTGTATGAACGCGTTTCAAATTATTGAATGCATTTTAAATTTCAGATAATATTTTAGCTGAAACTTAAGTAAAGAATTTTTAGTTATGAAAAGGATCGGGTTTTAAGCAACCAATAAGAAAATTAAAAATAAAGATGATAAAGTGGTATTATATTATGTTCTACATGGCATCAAGAAAAAAGATACAAAAGATATTTAAAAAATATATAACACTGAAAGTGTTATATATTTTTTTAAATATCTATGATATATTTTGCATCTTGCTAATATGATGTTGTGCAAAGTTAAATGATATCAAGTTGAAATTATTACAATGATTTCAAACTAGACAGACAGAACTGAAAGTCTATAAAATAAAAAAAAAATAAATAACAAATAAATTCAAAACATAATTTCGTGTGTACTTATTTTAAAGTTTACATTTTTATTCAACTCGTTTATTTGTTAAATCACGTGCTCTCCTAACGGAGTTTCATAAGATATTATTGCTTAAAGTATTTACCTCATTTCTATCTTTCTAAGAGTTATGTTTCGTTCATGCAGTGAAGCATACTTATTAGTAAATATAAATAATATAAATCGGTATACTTAGACACGATAATGAAATTTATTAAATAGAAGCACGTATAAATTTAATAAAATTCATTAAAAAAAACTTCAAAAATGCACAAATGAACTGTTAAGTAATGTGATAAATTTCTTGCCAAAGAAAATATCACAATTCAAATGCCCTGGGTTAGCAATACGTATATTATGAAAAATAACACTCTAAATAATAAATCTTTATGAGAATAGTGACACTAGCAAACTAAGCCTAAATTGATTCATATCATATATGAACTTCGGTCTGCAGTGGTGAATGCATAGACTGTGAACTTAAGCCTAGAGCAGACAGCTTAGATGCTGTTTGCAGCTTACCTTCTCATCCGTCGGCACCGGACAAACACGGCACAAATTTATAAATGAGTTAATCATCAGCAGGCCTTATTACTTTTCCCCACACCACCCTAAACTAGCCTCTGAAAATGAAATCGAACCTCGCCAAACACCTGAATCAGAATCTCCCCGTCTATGCCGGTAAATCCCACATCTGCGAGTCTTCGTCTGCTAGTCTTCCTCTAAGCGATAGACGCGCTCCCTGGCGGTTAAATATTGAGTACGTAAATCAAAGAGCTGTACACGTTCTCCAACGAGAAAACCTGCATTGCCGCAATGCCCTTCCCCTATGCTTCTACACATACTGGAGAGGGCTGTACTGCAGAGATAAAACAGCTTAAAACGGAAAAAAAAGTTATAATTATCACTGCATAATTTCAAAAGTGTCAGTGCATTATCATTCAGTAGCTAACTAAGTGAGATAATATATTATTGGGTATTTAGTTATTAAATGGTTTCAGAGATTTCAGAATTATATTTTTAAAAAAAATACGGTAAGGTAGAGAGATATATGCGCTATCACGTGCTGAATGCTGCGACACTGTGACGTCACGAGTTTTCAAACCACACCTAAGTTTTGGTTTAGAATGATCCTTAATCAGGTGCAAGTTCACTCACACCTGACTTAAAGATCAAGGAGCTAAAGACAGAAATCAATAGTAATTTTCGGGTTTTCTCGCTAGGGGCTGGTCAGTGACATCAGCCGTTGTTACGACCAGCTCTTGCTGCCGTAGTATTGTGATGAAACGGAGAATTGGGTAGGCACCTTCTTATAGAAAAAGGAAGGCCTTTTAGAATTCAAATTGTGTCCCTTTTGCTTAAGAACTCCATTTCAAATGGACACACGTTTGAAGTACTTATTCCGAAAATCGGCTGAAAGCTAACTGATTTTATTTACAATAAAACACAACAAATTAATTTAGAAAGCATAAAAACACTAACCTTGAGGTTAATGAACCATATGAACTTGACTGGCTATTGTTTGTTGTGGTTACTTGGGAAACGATTTTTATTTTCGGCTTATCGAGGTGCCGTTCGCTTTTTAAATGACTATGCCAACATGTTTTAAAGATCGTAGCTTATTAATACTGATATGTCTGGATTGTAGATATAAATAGATTTACTAATTTCCCACATAATATTGACCAATTTATACTTTCATATTTAGGCTCTCTGATACTGTTATATTATTTTACGCAAAACGATCAGAACCTGTGTAAGATATGCACTTGTCATTTTTTTTAAATTATTATTTGTTATTTGTATTGGTCCTACACTCTCTAAGATGAACATGGAAAAGCAAATAGAAAGTTTATGAAATATTCTAATATTTATTTACACGTGATATTTAAATCTTAAATATTGTTTAAAACACACACACACACACACACACACACACACACACACACACACACACACACACACACACACACACACACACACACACACACACAGAGAGAGAGAGAGAGAGAGAGAGAGAGAGAGAGACAGAGAGAGAGAGAGAGAAACTAATTTGACTCGAATTCTCTTTAACCGCATGACAGGTTTATAATTACTATTTATGATAATTTGCTTTATAATAATTAAAAAAGTGTCTACCATTAAATTCGAAACTATTTAAACAAAATTATCGATTTATGAATACAGTATGTAAAATCTCATTAAATTTACCGTATCTTTTTTTTTTAAAAAAAAAACCTCCTCCTCATCATCATCAATTTCCTGATATGTACACTCATTGGGTGTTCATATTAAGACATGAACATGTAAACATGATTAAGTTTGCATTATTATCAATCTTCTATACTAAAAAAATGTAATGTTTATCGAATATGTAAGATATTTCTTTCAGAGATTTTCGAAATGTGAAGTTTTGGTGTTATGTATATTTTAAATATCTAATTCCTCCTCAGGCATAAATGGATTAAATTTTGACATGAGATATTTCTTGAGCATGTGATATTTGGTGTACGTGATGGCTGACTTTTGTCAACATTGGATTTTCCTTGGTAACGAAGAGTGTGTTCAGGTAGACCAGAAACGGTCGTCTAGGCAGTGAAAACGCTTACTAATATCCATAAAAATGGATAAATACTGTTCCACACTGCGACTGTCTTTTTAGTAACAGATGTACTACAAATATGATTGATTGGCGATACTACTAGCACTTATTGGCTAAAGTGAAACGTGCTCGATATATTATCAGTTTCCAAAAAATTGATTTCTTAATGCGAAATTTGTTTACATATTTTTATTATTAATATAAAAGTACGAAAAATACTCGTAACACATTTCATTGAAAATATTTAGTGCAATGTGGTTAAAAAGTTAATCACATTTCAATAAATATTATAATATAAGTATCTTTACAAAAAGCTTAACATTCTGGAAAGTAAGCCTTCATATTTGAATGTTGTCTGTCAGTTTGTTATACTCGCTTAATGTCGTAATGATTCTTTCGATTATTATCTATATGTGGTATGCAATAAAAGGCAATTTATGCATACCCGCACACACACGATTGAAGCAGATATGTTTAATTTTTTTCTTACACGATATAATAGTTTTTTCAATAATACAGTCGATTTTGAAATTTCAGTATGTCATCGAATAATGCCGTTTTTTTTAAATAAAATATTTTAATTAATAGCATACAAGATATACTGTAAAACAGAAAGTAATATGTTTAGAAATGGGGTTCAAGGAGAAATTTAATATTGTCTCTTAATATCATCAATATATTATATTAGATAATTCCTTTATATTATTACCTATTAATTAATCTATCTGATATAATATATTAATCTATTATATTAGATTAATATCCTCATTTCACTTTTGAAGACTAAGCTGTAAACTGCAGAAATTATTACCTTGCTAGAGAACTTTATTAATGTCAACATATATGTACGAGATTCTATAGGAATGAATCTACAGAATTTGAACCCATATCTCCTTTCGGTAGAAAAGCAGCATGTCTCCTTCCTCTTTTACGTTTTACGGTGTCGAGGTTTTTTATTCGTGCAACTGCAGCCGTAACGAGGATAAAGTGGTTAGCCCTATGCCTCCCGGTGTGTCCTATGTCTGCAGATTGCGAGTGTTCACGGGGCTGGTTTGCCTGTTCTGGGGGACAAAAAACCCGAGTTTCCGGGTGAAAAAAAATCCTACCTCCGTATGAGACCGGCTAACTCACCTTTCGTCGAAAGAGACCAAATAAAGGTTCCTTACGTTACTGACGAGAATCTAGTCTATGTCTTTCTGACCAAAGGACTTCCTCTACATAATGACTGAGCGACGGAGGCTCAGTAAGCATTAATATTCCCCGCTATTCGCATGAGGATGGTGTATTGCAACTATTTTAATATAAATTAAACTAAGGACTATAAAATAATAATAAACAAAGTTGTGGTTATTATGAACTATTAATGATATAACTGAAAACAATTAAATGTCGCTTCCATTGAAAGAATTTGCATCATGTTTCATTTATATTAAATAAAAATATTAGAACATATAGCAAAAATTTATTAAACAATATCACGAAATTGTTACTGTCAATACCCTTTTGCTTGGAGTGAATGATTTTGTTTATTTCTTTAAGTGTGAGGAAAGTTAGAAGTTTTTGTGTTTAGGAAAGGAGTGAAATCACGCAGCAATTCATGCAGTCATTACCGTTATTATTTATACATAACTATTGTGGTAATGATAGAATACTCGTATATATAACTAGAGAAAAAAATATATTCAGTAAATATTTAAGAACCGAGAAAAAGTTATCAAAAGAAATTTAATGAATGAATTAAATGCTGTTGTAGAACAGCTCATAAAATATGTGTTTTCTGTATTAAAAAAATATTAGTCACTGATAAAAATACAAATCTAAAGATAATGGGGTTTTTTTCATTGTTTTCTGACAAACTCTTATTTTTTTTTAAGAATTTTCACTAAGTTATAGAAAAGACAGCAAGGAAAGGAACAATTTCTGGAATAGTGGCAGACATTCCAACAGTGAGTTTTGATTGAAAAGGAATAGGACATAAATATCTCAAAATAAAATGCGATCATTTAGTTCTCCTTTACTTTATAGTATCGTTACAGTATTCACTATTTTTTTCCTTGAATGATTGCTGCCGAATAAAAAATCTAACTTTCATCTGTTTGTATTATCCTTTAATAATTTGTTCACACATTCATAAAAAAAATCAGTTTCTCCCATCAACAAAAAAAAGAGAAAAATCATCTCACCCGATTTTTATTCAGCTGTTTCAACTTCCACATTTAACATAAGTTAAACATATAACAACTTATTTTTTGTCGTTACAGAGGCAAGCGCACATAGTAGCCAGTTTATTAGTTGCTTCTAGGAACAGACAGCTCCTTCTCTTTATACAAACGAACAGCCCCTCAATGGATATGAAGTGTACGGTATGCTAAGCGTTCTATACGGACGCTTTCTCATGTGGACTCCATTGCATCCTACAACAACCTCACTTACAGAAGCAACTAAACAGGTTTTGGGCTTGTTTAGTTGCATCTGTAACTGAGCATGCCCCATGCGCAACTAAGGATCTGGGACCACTGGCCTATTTGACTGTTTTTTTTTTTCTTAATGAAAAGCCGAGTTTCCAGGCAGAAACACCTTTCATCTCCGTATGAGATCGGTTAACTCACTTTCAGTTGAAAAGATTGAAAGATTGGAATGCCGCGGGTTCATGTTGCAAACATCATCCAACTATTCATTCATTGAAAGTAGGTGCATTATCCTACCGGAAATACTATTGGCAAATGGATACGTTGTGACCGAGGATGCACCTAGTTGGCAACAATTATTAAGTGGGTTTGCAATTCATATAATTCATATCTAAAGACATAACATATTCCAAAAAAATTTACTCACATTTCATATAATCATATTAGAATAGATTCGCCAGACCAATAAATTTTCTAGTCTTTCTGTGTCCAGTATCAGTGTGTTCCCGAGTCCAATGTGCACAAGTCCTCACTGAATTCCAATGCTATCACTTCTGTTAATTGATAGTATTGGAATTAAGTGGCTATGGGAATTAAGTGGCTATCATCTTGGTTCGACACAGTGTGCACTTTTTCAAACTAATGTTGTATTGTCTGCCATTTTGTGGTATACGCCTACAGACTGAAGATTCTTATTTCTATATCTATGTCTCGGATTGACGAGTTTTCCTCGTTCACAAGAATATCTTTTACTGGATATTTTCTGGTTACTAGATATTGCGCGTGAGCCCCTAGGAGGAGAAAATCAGTTTCCAAGATAATTGGCTGGTGGTTATGTTACCAACTATTATATCGTGCTGAAAACACACACACCCTGGTATCCACTACACTTCGCATAGACCTGAAGAGGCACTGTCCAGACCATAGCGACTCTATCAACAATGGGGGTAGCTTTGCGAAGAAATGAAAGAATATTCCTTTTGCGACGTTAGAAATTGGTTGAAAGCATGCTCCCAACGGATAGTCACTGTCATTCAGACCAGAAGTGGTCTCACTCGGTACTAAAAATGTAATTAAAGCATTTTTGACCACAAGTAGGTGTTCAAATACTTTTCTCAAGATAGTGTATATTTGATTGTTTCTGATTTCTGCTATTTTCTGATTGAATTAATAGGCTCATGCAACAGCTATTTCTTCCAAAGTTCTAGTTTTTTGGACTGGAAATGTATGCCTTTCAAATTATCTGGTTATATATAGGAGAAAAATACACTATGTGTGTATGCGTGTGCGTGTGCGTGTGTGTGTGTGTGTGTGTGTGTGTCATTTCATAATCTTATAGTATAGTAAGATGTAAATATCGATTTGAGACACGACTTTGTTTCTCCTTTTAAACCACAAAAAATGAAAATGAAATTCTTCAGAATTACTTCAAAAATATCCCACCCGAAAAAAAAAAAAAAGCTTGGTTTTTACCTATCTTCAGTGTTAAATGGAAAGCGAGATTCATATGGTTTTAATTAAAGGATTGGATGTATTGTGTGAGGTTTTATTATAAAATTCTGAAATTTAATAAAGTCACTGCAATTTAAGCATTCGCAAGTTCTGATATCTTTTTTTGGCCTATCACAGATGAAAGTTTTTTTATTAAGAAAAGTTTCAAACAGAACGCTTGTAATGAAATTAAAAAAAAAATATCTACAACTGAATTGAAATAAATGTTTTCACTTCAGGATAATCTCACATAATGTGCTGTATAAAAACGTAGGTTATAAGTTATTGTCACAAAGGCGACAATAAATTATAGCCCACACTATCAATGTACAGTTAATAATTATTAAGTTTTTGTTCATAGCTTTGGTTATTATACAGGGTGTTTCAGAGAGAGTGTCCTATGTAAAATGCTGCAGGACTGGCTACTTCCATAGCTGAATGAAGAATCTGAAGATTACATTTTTCAGCAAGACGGAGCACCGCCACATTGGAACCTCCAAGTTCGTCGGTTTCTAAACGAAACATTGCCTCAGCGTTGGATTGGACGAACGGGACCCCATGACTTGGCACTTCACTCTTAGCCTCCAAGATCTCCAGACATCACACCTTGCGACTTCTTTTTATGGGAATGCGTAAAAGACTGTGTTTATTGGATGAGCTCAGAACCAGAATCAAGGCTGCAGTAAATTCTGTGACAGAAGATACTCTCAGACGCGTTTGGGATAAATTCAGCTATCGGCTTGATGTTGTCCGTGCAGCAGGTGGAGGGCACATTGAGCATTTGTAATTGTGGTGAGTGAAACTTTAGGACTTACTTCATACTTGGTAATTTATTTTGTAACTTTATTTTGTACCACATTTTCATTATTAAATATAATTATTTTTGAAACACCCTGTATAATATAATATACCAAGAGAGGTAGTCCATTATGGTGGTAAAGACATCAACTCTTAGTTACTTTTTTTTAAAAAAAAAAAAGGTGTTCTAAACGTTCTCGTATTTGGGAGAGGAACCGAAGCACCAGAAGGAAGTCAATCACTAATATCAAAGCTGTGCCATATTCTGTGAAACACCAGTGATAAGAGCGAAACAAGTATTCATCCTGAATTCTCAAGCTTGAAGAGGATGGCCCGCACTTTTCATTTTCATAATGTCGCCCTTGCATTCCTTCTCATTCTTTTATTATTTCTGCATATATAAAATAAAATCAATATTAATATCAATAATAAATATAATTTCAATTATTCCTAAGTGACAATAAATATAAATTATTTATGCACTTTTACTTGAATATCTCTACCTTAAAATTACACGATTTTTCTTCAGTCTACTTTTATATCCATTATCTTTGAAGTCAGTAACGTAACTTAATCCTTGTTAATAAAATGCTACTTATCAAATCTAATTTTAGAAGAATTATTGCTCATGGAAGCTTACAGTAACAAAGCTTGCATAAAAGAGATGTTGTCAGTTGAATAAAGATGAGATAATAGTATTAATGGACGCTTAGATAAATTAGTGGGTTAATGGTGTCTGACAAGTACATTCCTTAAACAAAAGAATGAGAACTGATGAAACAACATTAACCTAAATAATGTCTTCATCTAGTGCTTTTATGATGATTTTTGATCACTTCTGCAATATACGTCATAAAAAATCGACCTGCTCGAAAAGGGTGGCAATGTTTATAAGCAACAAATGTTTTTTTTTCTTTTGATAGATTGCTAAGCACACAACTCCATACGTATCTAAAATTAGATGCTCGAAGATTACCACGTCTAGTAATCCTTTGACCCATTCGAACAACTTCTGAGAGTGATTGAAAATGGCTTCTTTTTTTTTTTTTTTCATTCTGGAAATAGTGTCCTCGGAATAACTGTGAACATTACACAAGTGCATGATTAAATAGCAAGCATAAATAAGTTTTGGCTATTACATGAACTACCATTAGTACAACATATTCTCCTCCATCAGAAAGTTTCTGCACAATTCGATCGCCAATTTACTCAAAACGTGGGCTACAAGTGCTCTGTATATGGTTTCGTAAGATGGCCTATAGAAGCTTTTGCTATTATTATTATTATTATTATTATTATTATTATTATTCAGATTTTATATGAATCACGGACTCATTAAGAATATAAATTTTCTGCTAATAGTTAACAGTTAAATAGTCTGTTCATAAAGATATGCACTGAGAGTTCTTCTGGAAACAAATGACTCATTTCATTTTAAATTAGTAAGGAAAAACCCCAATGCGGGTTTTTAGGTTTTTTTCCCTTGCTACACAGTTAATTACAGCAATGTTTGGCTCTGTCATTGGGTTTGGCTTTTCCATTTAGGATATTTATTTTCAAACATTTCTAGAATATTACTAATGTTGTTTGTATATATTATCGCATGACTATTTTTGTGAAGTACGTGCCAAAACCATAAACTTGCAAAAGGCGAATGTTCAATAAGCTAAATTCGAATAAACTGCAAACGAAATGCTTTTGACTAAAGAAGAATAAAAAGTTGGTTCCAACGAATAAAGCAGTGTAATCTTAAAATTATGTATACTGGCTATAAAAAAGGTCACAATAAAATTGATATATGTTAAAAAAAATGATATTTCAAAAGAAAAAAATAATCAAAGAATGTTTGCGTAACCTATATTGCTAAAAAGCATAAATTGGCAACGAAACTTGGTTCTTTGTGTATGAAAAAGACATCTGTCGAAAGTTGAAGGAGAGAAATGCGATAGTTTTTGGGAAGAATTCCACTAAAAGAAAGATAAGAAATATGCTGTTTTGCAACAGAAGCAACCACCATGAACAACAACAGAGAGCGGGGGGGGGGGGGGTTTAACTAACTTATCGCACTATATGAAAATCTGTTAAGTTCTTATATTTCGAATTAATAATTAACAATGATATCGTCATGAAAAGTAAGAAATACGAATTTCTTTTATTGCCTATTAGTCATCGTCTGCGATCACTACTAAAAATTAATACTTGAAATGAAAAACAAAAAGACAAAATAGAAACAAAAAATAGCAAATGAGCTAGACATCTGTATATTAGTTTAGATTTAGTCTTAAAAATTAAGACCAAATCTAAACTAATTAATCACGTACTCGTATATACAACAATCGGCGGATAAATACATAATAATAATAATAATAATTTTTTTTTGTTTGTTTTTGTGTGAAGTGTTGCTGATTACTCTTCAATTACAATATAGATTGGTGTAATTCTGTCTAGTTATATAAATCTTTTTCCTGTTAACCGTAAAACCAAATTTCGCGCGCGCGCACACCCTTGTAGAATGTAGAATGAGTTCTGATTAAGCAGTTAAAATCATCGTCTTATCTAATTAATAACAGAAGCTAAGTATAAAACGAAATTAGACACGTTACACAAGAAATTACAAGATTTTTACTATTATTCTAATAATGTTTATTCAAATCGTTCTTGTATAACATAAACAGCCTTAATGATATGTAATTGTTTCATAGAATTACTAGATGTATAAATTTAAGGATGTTTATAAAATTCAAGAGATACTTCAAATCTCAGTAGTGTAAGCTAGTTTATGCTTACAGAGAAGTAGTAAACGTTTCCTGCTAAACTGACGAAAGTCACTGGTGAATGCACGTATTGTACAAAGCGAATTTTTAATGTGTTCGGCCAGCAGGATATGGTTTGCAATAAGCTCTGGAACTTACATATATAATGAGGCGAAAGAATATTAGATTTAAATATTCAAAGGATGAATTACGTTGTTACTTAATAGAAATATAGCGAAGATGGCATGATGAATTAGCATAAATTAGTAGGCTGGTTCTAAAGGACTATGAAAGAATTATCTACAGGAAGCAAACAAAAATGCATGAGTTTGAAGCCATCTTTACATGGTGCATGAAAGTTTCCTCTGTTACAGAGTAAAATCATGAACATCAAAAATAAATTTTTTGTTCACGAAAATATGCTTGTGGCGATGAATATACGCTGCTTGTCTTGTTCATCTTTATCAATCTGAATATGTGCCAATGGCCTTCTTATCAAACAGCATATCGCTCCACCAACTGTTAGTTGCGGATCAACGGGGAGAAATGCACGCCTGGATTGAGTGTGTGTGTGTGTGTGTGTGTGTATTTCACCAGTTCTGAGAATTCACACGTACAATTGACTGGGCCAGTAGTTATCAAGGTTTGTAAACGGGTAATTTACATGAAGAGGGTGATTTCAGAGGACATAAAGAGTTTGTAAAAAGAATATTATAGATTTAGACAGTAAAAGCGAATTCAAGTGAAGTTGAAAAAGTGAATATGTACAAGAGAAGTTATCGAACGAAGATTCCTGGTTACTTGAATCTATGAAGCATTTGGAAACAAACCAAAGAGCTGAAAGAAAAGTAATAGAATATGCATGTTTTAAAATTACAATGAAAGTGACTGATCTTTTTGGACCAAAAAACTTTGGAGATCAAAATATATATAAGGTTGGAAATATTAGTTGTCTAGATTTTCTGATTGCATTTTATGATAACTGTTAAGAAAAAGAAATCGCAGTTTGAGAAACGTTAGATTGAAAATTGTTCTTTGATTTTGCTATGGAATTAACCGAAGTTCAACACTTCTATATACTTGCATCGAAGTAATTCTGGTATTTAAACTTCTATTACTTGTTACTCATTTTGTTGTTTTGGGAAATGACAGCTTGGAAAATTAAATAAATCAATAAATCATTAATTCTAATATTTCGTCAAGGTTAAATTGTTAATATCATCAGGAGTAACCAAACAACAGTATAATACAGATACGTTCATGTAAGCAATGCATCACTCACTGAAACTGAGGAAAGAAAAACATAGAGAAGAATAATCCTAAATAGCGCAACCTATTGAGATTAATTGTGTGTTCTTGGACATTGGGCTGATTGCTTGGGAATAACAGTTTCGCAGATGAGGGGCAACTTGGTCGTATCATCAAGCTGCTTCTCATTTAGGGAACTAACAATCATTCCAACAGGCAATCAAGCTTAATAAGTGACGCTATTTAGGATTGTAGGCTAGTGTGAGTTTTTTTTTCCTCTTTTCTCAGTCACTTACTGATGGTGCATGTATGTATGCACCATCAGTAAGTGTATAGTATGCTATAAGTATATAGTATGCTATACTGTACAGTAAGCTACTGTATGGCTCCTCCCGATGAATGATGCCAATGTTATACGTTGTCATTTTTTGAAGCAACAAAAATTCATTTAAGTACTATTCATACAACTATGTAAGTGTATAAAAGTACTCAAGACAATTTAAAGTCTTATAGGGAATTTTATCTGAAAATAATAATATGGTTGATATTAGGAAAACGGGGAAAAAAGTAATTTAAGAGGAAGAAAGGGGGAAGAGTAGAAAATACTTCATCATCATCAAAATTCCTGCCATGTACCCTCAAGGGGTGTACAGGATATGATAGTACTACATGAAAAATTTACATCATTACTAACTTCCTATCTACAATTTTCCTCCAAATCAGTCTGTTACTTGCCAAGACTTCAAAATTATCACATCTTATGTTTCTATTGTCTAAGGTACTTTATACAGTATCAATCCACCTATATCTTGGTCTTGCTCTGGGTCGTTTTCCTGCCAGAGAACACTTGTTTTGCTAAGCTTGTTTTGATTCGTGGCAGAGAACACTTGTTTTGCTAAGCTTATTTTGATTTTTAAAACAAGTAGAAAATAATTTTCTTATTTTCTCTATATTCCTTTGTCTGCCATGTTTCTTGCTGCATTGTAAATTACCATCTCATCGTAAGTGAATGAGTTCGGAGACCACCTTCCTATTTATTTAAAATTGTCTAAAAATATGAAGGGTTTAAACTACCCGTTTTAAAGATCGAAAAAAATTTAAACATTCAAATTGTAATTAATCAAGCTTCAATTTTCTGATAACTGTTAAGAAAAAGAAAGCGCAGTTTGAGAAACGTTAGATTGCAAATTGTTCTTTGATTTTGCTATACAATGTAAAAATCATCATTAGCAGACTGCTTTTTAAGATATGCAAATGTTTATCAAGTTAAAATGAAATTATTTAATCAAATACGATAAAATTGCATCTAATTTCGGATTTAATGAGCATGCCACATATTCATCCCTGTATCTATTCTTTATATGTTGCTTCAACACAGAGGATAATATTAAATCAAGCACTGATTTGTCTTTTTTGATTAAACCAAGTTTTGATTTTTTTAATGTATACTGTGCGAAATGTAACCAATTTACACAGATCGGTAAAATCGGTAAATGAATTAAAACAGTACAATATGAACAGATCCAAAGAAAAAACGAAAATAATGGCTTTGATAAAGGAGAAAATTCCAGTAAAACTCCAGCGACAGATAAAATATTATAACAAGTAAATACTTGATATGATAAAGCACATCCTAGTAAAAAGAAACAAACATTATGAAATTTAGATAAAATTGTTTTCGTCTCCTTTCATCTTTTTTAAAGATGAAAGGAGACATTAAAATATCAAATTTTATTAAATTAAACGGCATAAATAATATATTTAAACCATCTTGAGTCAAAAACAGACCAGAATACGACTGTATAATATCCTATCTAAATCAACTTTATACCATGCAAGAGAAATGTGAACTATAAAAAAAGAAAGATGAAACCAATTCAGACTTCGGAAATGAAATTCCTCGGAAAAAGAGCTGAATATACCATGTCGAGCCGCAGAACAAAGAAGTTTTATAACCTTTAAATATAAATCCAGTAAATTATTACATAAATAAATATATAAATGAAATTGAATAAAACATATAAATCGAAATGAAAATAGCATACTACCAAAACTTTGTACAGCTATAAAATAAGAGGGAAAAAAAGAATTTCAAGACCAACAAAGCGATGAAATAACACGGTAACAAGTCACTCTGCCTTTAAAACCATGATAAAAAGAAGGGGAAAAAAAAAACATTTATTATACGAGGAATTTTTTTTTTATTTTCTCTACCCAAAACTAGCTGGTACCTCAACGCTTAGTTCATTAGATGGCAAACCTAAGAAAAAAAGCTTAATTGAGGGAAAAAAATAAACCTCCGTAGGGAGAAAGAAGCGGTGCTGCTTCTTATTTTAAGATTGATTTTTTTGCTATAACATAAATACATTAAATCTTGAAATACATAAAGGAAATTACTTTCGCATCCAATGGTTACTACAAGGAATTCATTTCCACTGATCTAGAACTTGGCTTTTCGAAGAAAGTATTATAAAATTTCATGGGAGCTTTACGATGTAAAATCACTATAATTAGGGATTTTACGATGCACCTCCGTACGAGCAAAGTAATAACTGTGAACTAAAACTGAAATAGAAAATTGACTCATGTCTGAGAGAGAGAGAGAGAGAGAGATACGGATAAGTATTCAGATAATATAAAGGCTACTGACATAGTCATAAAGTTTGTTTTTTGGTTTATTCCTGTTAAGTTGGAACAACACAAATATTTAATCTGCACATGACTGTTCTCAGTGATTTAGTAGATGTGCTAAGAATACTAAGATTTGATCAACTGTATATAAAGATGTGTTTATTTGATAATTTGATTCTAACCATATTTCTGTGTCATTCCTTTCCTTATTATTATTATTATTATTATTATTATTGTTGTTCCGGGCAACTCCAAGGAGTCGACAGACTCATCGAGGGAATAAACATCTTTTCCCATCTAATCTAGAATTGTATCACCGATTTTCACTGTTATGGGTGCCAATTGGTTTTATCAAATTGCTTTTATTAACTATGGAGGCATTCAGTTTTAACTAATATATTCATAATGTTTGTTTCTTTTTACTAGATTAAAATATTTTTCATAATTTATGAAGAGGACCTAATAATCAAGTTGAATTCTTTGTTTCTGTTAGCAGTTTTCACGTAAAGAAAATCAGTACACGAGCAAACTTTTTGGAATCAATTTTATTCATCTACTAAAAATTTTTCTATACAGTTGTTTAACTTTTCTTTGCAATATTGTTATTTATATGGAGTAGCAGACTAATTTCCTCTATAATATGACGATTTTGATTTATACATTTTTTTTTTAAATAGGCCAATATAAATGGATTTCTTTCATTCGTTTGGCACTGTTCTGCTTTCCAAATTTTATTTTCAACAAATTTAATAATCTTTATTTCCTAGCAAGCATATTTAAAACATCAATTTTAGATGCTTATTTTTCATTTTTGCTTAGAATTTCATTAATTCATGTACTGTTGTAAGTTTGGTTAATATGGTTAAGTTTTAGTATGACACTGTTAAACATACTTGGATATATTTACACAGTCAGCATAACACAGCTGAGATTTGATTTGAAAATAAAATATATACATTTTTTTACTGCATCGTAAAATATTTTATTCATTCTACGGAAAGGATGCAGCCGAAACAATCTTATTAATTGCACTGGGAATCTCTAATATTGCCATAAACTGTAATAAACCGCCACATCTTACATTAAATTCCCAACATTCGCCCCCAACGGACAGCAAATCGATATTCTATACGTTCCAACATCTTTTCGAAGTTAATGCATCATTTTCCCACTCTGCACCAAAGTTTCCATGTCGTAGACAAGAAATCATTCTTTGAACTATAATCCCTGCTTTTCTAAAAATGTGACTTTAAATTTGCAATAAAGAAATTTCTTCACTGTACGCCAAGCATAATTATGTTCAACCCGGCGCTCGTAGCTACTACAGAAAGGAACTTTCACCATGCATAATAAAATTCTATCCCTGAATTTATCTGTCCACTTGAAAGGGTCTTGCTGTGTTATCATCGCTGAACGGTTGTTACTAAGGTTACGGCAGTGTGCGAGTGTTTGCGCGCGCAACATTGAAGCACTTTTTTTTTTTTTTGAAGATGGATGTGTTGGAGAATTTGGAAAATTTAAAGCCTTTAAATATGCAAGGAAATATTTCAAGATTTCGAAGTATTCGCTATTAAAAATTAACATAAGGCAAAATGTAATTCATTCTTTGCTCGCGAAGAGAGAACAAAAAATAATTTATTTTTTATGGTAAGTTTTTTTTTTTTATTATTGAAGGTGGAAATCATATGAATCTTGAATGGCTTAATTTAAGATGGAAATTCTCGACATCTTTCCGGTGAAACGAATATGCTATAAAATGTTGCTTATCAAAATACTATCAGTTCTAGATGAGACAATGCTAGCATCTTAAAACTAAGAAATATTGAAAGTCCAATCCTTCTTTTTGACTTTCTTACATACGAGTATTGAGGTGAATTTAAGTATTTTCAGCCAACTTGTTAAATTCTTGTACAGATAAAGCGGGATTTTTTCTCTCCAGCAAGCCTATTATTTATCGGCCCCCAGAAAACAAACTGGACACAGAAAACAACTTGCAGTTGAGAGACCTGAAGATGTTTATAAAATAGTATAGCTAGTGATTATCTTGAAAATGAATTCATATAGTAGTTATATTCAAGCCATCCTAAGTACAAAAGCAATTGTTTCCATTATGCCCTGTTGTTTGTTTTTATAAGATTGATATCCGGAATTATAATATAACCATAAAATCAAACTTAATTATCCTTCTGCAAACCACTAAAAGTAGCTTCTCTTTTTTTAATGTGAATCCGTACGTGAAATGAAGGCTTACATTAGTGCCATTGGTAATATAAAAGTTACATAATCGGGAAACTCAGCTATAAAAATCAAACATGCAACCTTTTTTTTTTTCAAGTGAAGCCTCCGAATAACAAAGTAGTAGTTCCACACTAGAAGATGAAATTTAGTACCACCTAATGATATTCGCAAATAGTATGCCTACATCATGATTTGTCAGTCTGTGGTTGTAGAGAGGAAATGCTACCAACTGGACCGGCTGAAGTTGCGTCCTTACAAAAAATAAAAATAATAATAAACAAAAAGTAGGCTTACAGAGCCCTGGATGAGTATTACTATTGTTGATAACGTCTATAGTAGTGGTCTCATACATAAGCTAGTTTTGTGAAACCCATCAAAAGTCTTGCATTTTCTGGAGATGCATATGGAGCCGATAGTCTGCCGCCTTCTCGAACATTTGTTAAACTTGCATGTGCAAGAAACGTAAATTGTTGAACTTTTCTAAACTTCATGTTGATTAGTACCTCGTACATAACGTGATACAATTTTTCTATTATAGAGAAAAAGAAATATTGACATGAAAAAGTTCATTCTGTCTAATCATTTTCCACTGGATTTTTCTGTTTTGCCTGTATAACTATTTCACAGAAGCAGAATTTTCTATAAAACTCTACTTTATTTTCTAGGGATGCGGTATTTGCATAAAATATTGAAAATATATTTGTAACTAAAAAAAAATAATAATAACTTTAAAACATTCAAATCAGCGTTTTTTTAACATAACTTTTCTGTGCCATAAATAAGATTTTTTAATACCATAAAACATTAACATGCTTACTGTTATCTGATTTCAGTTAGGAAACCGACCCTAAGTATTATGGTTATTCTAGGTAAGTATGTGCGTCTTATTAAACTTAAATGAACAGTTCCATATTTCTGAACTTTAATTTTAGTTTTCATCGTTTACAGCTTTATGTTTTCTCTCTTCGGTTATTTGAATTTTCACGTTACTGAAGACTTGCACCAGGCAGGCGACCACAGTTTTATCAACGCCCTTTTTAAGCTATATTACACTATTAACTAATATAATCATCCAATCTTCACAGAAGTTTCGTACAATACTAAGTTTTAAACACGTTTATCGAGTCAGGATGATCCAAATCCAATTTTGATTTGGATCACTCCGATTTCAGAAATAATAATTATGCATATATAAGTATACAACAATGAATAATAAATTTTATTGCAGCATATTTTTACAGAGGCATCGTTTATGATCATAGTAGGTGAAGTTAGAACCGTGTTTGCTCGTCTACTTGTGCCTACGAAAAGGATAATTGAAATTTTACTAAACATCTCAAATGTCATTAAAATTAGTCCTGTGTGATTTAAGTTGCGGACGGATGGACAGAAAAAGTAAGAGTGTGCTTACGTATTTTGGAAAAGCATCTAAAATAAATTAGCTCGTTTGCATACAAATTTAACGTATTTAAATTTTATTTTACTAACGCGTGACAAAATTTGTTTAATGATGTCGACAGCAAAACAATGGCAAGAGTAAACATACTATGTTTACTCGTAGAGGTGGTTTCTGATGAAATCTGTTGTTTACCAGATTTTAAAATATTCCACCTCTATCATGTCAACTAGAATCTTGCCTGCTTTATTTGTTTAGTGAGTTGTCTTAATTTTCTTTTATAATCAGAGAATACATGTGTCAAATGAATTTTTTTATTAGAAATGAGTATGATAGCCTTACTAAGATATATTAAGGAACTATTTCTTCTCTACGTTGGAGATATTTGCTTGAACGTAAAATTTAATCATTTGTATAGATGACATTAGCAGTCGGACTTGACACTAATGCGTAAGAGAACTGCAGTGTCCACATTCGTGAATATCGGGATATATTTTAAAGAAATCCAAACAAACAATTGCCTACTGGCTAAATTAAGTATAGACTAGACTAGATTTCTCAAAATTGTTTAAAAGGATTAGTGCTACATTTTTATTGAAATAAAAGTTATAAATCACGTAGAAGATTATAGATATTAAAATGGAGGTAATGATTAAGATGAAAAAATTTGACTTAATTTTAATATTGATCGTGCTTTTGCAAAAGAGCTTAAGCAAGGAAGGTTGTGTACCTGTGCCACAACGCTTGATTACGCTCTTTAACGTTCGATTCAAATAAGTTGTCGATGAATCTTCGATGTCGTGTGTTTAGCACTTTAGTAACATGCACTCTCCACACATTGAGAATTTATATTTACGAGGTGGTCCTTGAATTGAAAAATTTTCGTATTAAGCAGCAATAGTTGCAAGTTTGTCTGCGTTTCGAATCTGAAATAATTTTTAAAGTTGTGCTCTTCTAGACTTTTCTACCTTGTCACAAATTTCGTACTGCTTCAGAACACTCCTCGCAAATTCAAAAATATGATTATATATTCGACCCTGTTCCTCCGTTTTATTACAAGATATAATGCAAAAGCTGTGGTGAATGAAAGTGAGCGTATTCTGTGCTACCGCACAGAACAATAATTAATTAAAGAATAAGACATTGAAAAATAACCAGCAGTTCGGAAGGCGGATGCTTCTTCATTAGACATCTTGTCAAAAATGAAATAGCATTACTTGAACGATCGATGATGGGCCGAAAATGCACCAGTACGAAGAGCACCTTTAAGTGATGTTAAATCAGATAACTGTAAGTAGAGAAGAGATAGGGAGGAGGTAGTGCTAGAAGATTCTTTAAAAGAAAAAGACAAGGACGTCAGTTATGACTATGATCAACAGTTAATGCAAGAAAAAAAAAATGAATGTAAAGGAATGAAATGGTGAAAGCAGAGATGAACAGCTTTCTTTTAACATCGACGTGGAATTTACCTGTTAACAACTAACTTTGCCATCTTATGAGCAGATAAAGGAATAAGGTGCAAAGAAGAATGCAAAAATAAAGCACAAAATATGTATAATTAAAATTTGCGACTTAAGCTTTAATATATTTCCATTTTTTTATATTCCAATTTTATAAAATTATAAATAACCAGATTCTGTTTGTATGCAACAGTTTGATTTTTTATTTGAATTCTTATTCTATCATCCCTGGTGAAATTAAAAAAATAACATGCGAACTAAGTCTATTACTCCAGTGATATAACTTTTTCCACGGATTTTATTTACACCACAAGCCTACAGAGAAGCCTTTACAAATGTGAAAGGCCATTTTTAGAGTGGGCAGTAGCATGACTCATTCTTCTACCCATAAATAAGCAGGGATGCATTAAGTTTCCCTAAATTTGTGGGGCTATAATTTTACGACTGCTTGTTCAACTTCTTCTCTAGTCACATAAAACGCTTACTGATACTTCAGTCTGCATTTATTTTGCTATACAATTTCTCCCATTACATACTTTTAGTATAATTGTGTTTGACCAGAATTAAGATGCTGATTGAAATCCAGGAAATATTCGGTGGTGGTGGTGGTGTTAGCAAATATTAATAACAGCCAATATTTAAATCTTTGTACGTGTAAGAATGATGCCGTATAGCAAGAAAGTTCTGTTTATATTAATAATTGTAACTTTTCTTTCGTAAATAAAATATTCAATCCGAATATTTATTATTGAATTATACTAGCAGATTGTGAATAATGGTTGTTTATTTGTTGGTCACCATGCGTTTATTATTTAAATAATAATAACTTTGTTAATGCTGGGGATCTTTAAATTTTTTATGTCATCAGTTTTGATTGTATCTGGTGATTGCTACACAAACATCTTGCTATAGTTCTTAGAGTGTGCTAGCTGTTACTTTAGTTGCATAATTACGATAATCTTTGCTGTTATTAAAATTGCCTCGTTCTTTTGTGATTTCCTGCCAGCTGTTATTGCTTACATAATTACCGTAGCCACTGTGTCTTCCCTTGATTTCTCATAATGGTACGCGTGCGAAGTAATAAGGAAAATGAATTCACTTGAAAGATTCATCACAATGGCTCTGTTAGCTTGGAATAAAACGCGAAGCGTCTATGTTATTAGTCTTAGCCGCAACTACTTTTCAGTAGCCAGAGGAGTTGCTATTTATGGCATCATTTATAGAAAACGGACGAAAAGACTTGGGTACGTTTACGTGGCATTCGAGACAAAGTGTTTATTTCTGTTTTTCCTGAAAAATTAAATGCAGTGCTTTGTTTAGGAGAACTAATTCTTTTATGCCAGAAAGTAACATCAAAAGAGATTTCTGCTTCTGTGAAAACTAATCAACTTAATACATCCATCTGAAATTCCTTTGATAAGAGAAATTGTTGACGCAATAGTTAGGAAGAGATGGGAATTGCTTCAGATAGCATAGTTCTTCGTAGTTTTCTTAATGTGACTTTGGATGGACAGTTTCCGAAATTCAAAATTTCATATTTTGCAAGATGAAAATGTAACATTGTTGGATTAACTCCGTTATATGAAAGTTCAATTGATGAACTTCGTTTAGGGTTGGAATGAAAACTACAGAATGGATCAGAACTACAGAAATATTTGTTTCTTAATTGAAACGCAAGTTATCATTAATCAAACTATTAAAATTCGTGACTTTATGAGTTAGAATTTTTACCCAAGTTTCCCAATATGTCCTAGGGTAAATTCTATAGCCATGAACAAACTGATAATTTATGACAGTCACGTTCACATTGCCCAGAAAAACAGTAATTAAATTATCTTAAATTTACTTCAGGAGCAATTTTTTATTAAACTGTGTTGTAAAAAACAGAAACGCACTCCTCTAAACTATATTTCATATCAGAATTAGATGAACTAATAATTTCTTATGCAATAGTGAACTATTTGGGTAAACAATCTCCATTTATAATGTTAATGCCATAGAAAGAACCAAGCAACATAATTTACTCTTAGAAAAAGATTATCCCATAAGTCGGGAATGTATAAGTTTACTCTTTCTCTAATATCATTAGCAAAAGGAATGCGTACTAATAAAGTTCTTCAGTATCGCTTTTATTTTCCACATCACTGTTCAGATAAAGCACTTAGTAAACTAGCTAGCACGTTCATCTCATCGCAGCTCATTCTGAGTGACAATACTGTATATGACAATGCATGGGATGCTCCAGACGATTCAATGTGTCATATTCCTTTTCTCCCCCTAGGAACTTAAGAGACTTGGCCTTGTCATTATGAGATTGAGAAGATCATAAATCTTAAGTATCATCAATAAGTTATTGCCTACCCACGGTGTTTGTTCGCCTGGGCTCAAACTCACAAAAGATCTATGATGGATTATTGCAGCAGTCCTCATATTTCTTTCGAATAAATGAACACAAGATTTCTCTGTATTTTTCCATTTCTTTCTGTTTTTTTTTTTTTTTGCTTTTTTTTCTGTTTTATCTCAGCATCACGAATGAAGCCGAAGACAGCAAATTACTTCTGAATTCAGATACACTCGAGATTTAATATTTACTTGCCAATCAGTCTATTACGAATGGGAACAAGCCAGGAATCCAAATGTTTATGTTGCATGATGTTAGTTTTTCATCAAATACATGCGCACTATTTTCAAATGAACTGAAGAATCGTTCGTTTGCTGACAAGTTATTATTCCTCTACATTTACGAGTATTATTAAATCAGTCACTCACTAAGGAGATAGGTTTCTTTGCATCCATTTGTTAGATGTCATGAAAACACTAACCCTAAAAAGACTGTATTAAAATAATTCTTCACCATTGTTTGCCTTTCGCTATTCAAAAGTGAAACTGCTGACAGTGAATGACATTCACTCCATCATTGTCTAATGGCTGGATAATGCCATCCAGCTGCCACAATTTTCCTTCCTTCGCTTTTACTTCTCATAATTATTCAAGTTTTCTACTTTCACAACACAAATTTCTTTAGACGTTTGTTCATTTGATGGTTCGTAGAGTGCTTGATAACTTAAAGCAGACAAGTTTTCATAGTACTAATGCAGATAATGTAATTGGATGAACGCTAGCTTGATAAAAAATGAGCAGTATCATAACACAAAGAACTAAAAATTATTATTAAAGAAAGCATTCACTGACTGTAACGTAATAACAAATAAATAATTTAATGCTATCTTAGCAGTGAAACCGATAGTTTAAAATAACACTTTACAGAGGCAGCCTATCTGTCAATTTTTATCTTTTAAGCTACATGAGAGCCTCCATTTCTTAGTAGGTTTCGACGATGCCTTTGGTTAGAAAGACCTGGGTTTGAGTTCCTCCCTGAACGCGAAAAACCTTTAACTGGATGGATGTGGCAGGGTTTTCCTCTCGGAAATTCGAATTTTTCATCCCTCAAACAGGTCAAAAGAGCATATGCAATTTACAGACACTTGATATTACGGGAATAAGGATTAACCACCCTATTTCATCGTATATGGTTCCGAAAGCCTTCATGGTTTACACATAAACGTAAAGCAGGAAGCTATATGAGCTTGGGTAGGATTAAAAATATAATCTGAATTAAAGTTGAAAGATTAAACTTCTTCCATTACTTTACATTTTCAAAGTTTATGACGGAAGGCTTTTTTTTTTTTTTTTAAACAGAAGATACGCTATTCAACTGCATATATTCTCATTGCCTGGGTTGAGATCCTCGAAATCACTCTGCACTTTTTAACCCATATATTTCAGTTCATGATATAGCGGCTATTTATATATTCATATTATACATTATTATTATCTAGGGAGTCAAAAGCCTCATCGGGGGTGGGCAGCATCTCTACAACTCCATCTCCAACACTCACTCACCAACTACGCTAACGCCATCTACTCCCGACCACTGATATTTCCACAGACAATCACAAATATCCATTCCCACGGCGGGACTCGAACCCACAGCCTTTTGGCTGGAGAACGGATACGCTACCTACTCGGCCAATTAGAACGGCACATGCAAGTTTTTTTTTTTTACGAATTCATTGAAGAAGAGTATTGTATACATTTTTAATGAAAAATGGGGGAAATAAAATGAGAACATAACCAAAGGCTAACTGAAGGATTTTTTTTTCCTTTGCAAAATTCACTATCTTTCAAAACAACAAATTAAAATGACCATTTCACGTGAACATTTCCTACATTATACGGGAGAGACTGTTTTTCCCTTTATGGAGGCATAAACTGTTTTAGCCAAAAATAAATAGAATGGATGCAAAATAGCATCGAAATAAATTTTAATATCATATCATACAGACTTGAAGTTTATCTGAAGGATAAGGTGCTTTGATATAAGCTTCATTTGGAAATTCTAATATTTTCACTTTATAATTTAGATAATGTCCTCATAAGGCCAGGGATTGCAGCTAAGGCTATGAGGCTAGAAATTATGTCTCTTAACTGTTTGTAATTTTTTTGTCCGGTTTGTCTCGAACAGTATGAGTCCATTTAACACCTTCCTTCAGATGGGGAAAAAAAAAACTTAATGGTTCTTCGTCTCCTAGATGGGATTCAAAACCAAGTCTTTCCAACCTAAGGTAACAGCAACAGAAAGTAATTACCGTCTTTCATGAAACTATTATGCTTTGTCGTCATGATTCTAATGATACGTCCGTACTTTGCATTCAAACTAAGCGCTATTATGTAATTAATTTCATTTGCATCTTTCTCGTCAATAAATAATTTTTGATTCTTGACTGTTTTAGAATATCAATATTTTAAATAGTTTCATAAATATGGCAAACCTCTTTACTATTTTTTTTCTGATGCAAAAATTACCATAAACCGACTTTGCCCACACGCAAAATTTTGCAAGTTCAGATAAACTGTCGTGTGTAGGGGAGGAGGGGGTGATATTATAAACTGCTGAACCATAGAGTTGAAAAAACAGTACTAGTATTATCTTGCAACTAGAAAGAGTTGCAAGGTACTGTTGCAGGAAATTATTTAGCTAAATATATACTTCTCAGTTGTACAATTGCTTACTTTTACAAATTTCAAGCTAATCCTTAAACTATTGCTTCCACGTTCGAGATTGTGTACAGAATATTTTCTAAAAATCTGATGGTGCCCAGAAGAGGGAACCTAAACTAGCTGATGATCTCTTTTAAGCCTACTTCCGAACCTTTATCACATGGTGGGTGTTATATTTGCTTGTAATATTTAATTTTATCATCAACAATCCTATACAATTCTCTTATTTTGTATAAAAAATAATAAAAATCCATCTTGTAGCACTTTAGGAGGGCGAAGGACGTTAGCAGCACTGTGTTCACAGTGTCATATTGCTACGCGAGCAAGCATATGCACGTCATAGTGAGATGCGATCTATTAGCGTAATGCAGCACTGTCCGTCGCCCAGTTCCGCGTTGTTTATATGCCGTTTGCGCCAGTAGTAGAGTTCGTAGTGCTTATCGTGTTACTCAGTCTCTTTAAATATTTGGACATTACAATTAAAGACATAACATTTGTTATAGTTTTTATTTTAGAACATTATTGGGGTTATGATAATTTTATTTTTAAGTACTTTTGAATTATACAATTATACTAAATTGTACTAAAACTGTATAATTTTATCGATAATAAACAATATTTTTAATGAAACAAAACAATATATTTTATTTTTAAGTAATTTTGAATTATACCAAACTGTATAATTTTATCGATAAACAATATTTTTTCATGTTTAATTTTTTTTTTAATTTTTACATTAATTTTGATATTTTATCCAAAACACGTATACACTGTACTTACAGTGTGCATGTATATTTCGAAAGTTGCAACACCCCCCATGATTTCAAGCCGCGAGCCGCCACTGGCCTTGTCTATAGAAATTTCCAAATGTACTGCTCAACTGAACAAGTATTCAATTGCCTTCATTTTACTGTAAATGTAAAGCTCACTCCGATGTGAAAGTAACTTTATCATGCTATTTAAGCCAAGTTAAACTATCTGAGAATTATGGGATTTGTGCCAAATAAAGAAAATTGTTGGAGAAAAAGTAAAAGGAAAGTTGGAGAAAATCTGTGACTGACAGAGCAATATGAGATAATACTAATAAATCTCTAAAAAGGAGTGTATATAGTCTGGTTATCTTAGCACAAAGAGCAATTTAAGGACAAACTTCATGCATAAATTGCGTAAAGGTTTTCGGAGGAAGGTTCAATTTAGATAACAATGGGAGATAGTCCATTGTATTAATATTAAATGACGCAGGAGGATCTAAAATATCGAAAAAGATTGCAACGTTTATGGATACACCCTCAGTAAAGGAATATTAATTTTTCTTTTAAACTGTCAAATGTATATTGCATCCTAAACTAATTATTGAAGCCTTTTTCAACTATTGATATGCTAACTGAACTATTAAAATAATGACCGATTTGGTTAACATCCACAGAAATAATGCGCTTTGAAGTACTGCCATCTAGCGGCGATATCTAAACTTAGTTATATTTTTACAAATATAAAGGGAATTTGGTAATAAAATACTCTAAGTTGAACTATGTAATATAATGCCTGATATTCTTGTACTTCGAAATTTAACATAGTAACAATTGTTAAAGTATCCGCAGCAGTGTTTGATAAAGCACGTCAAACTATTTATGATTCGGAAAGTTACGACAGTTATGTTTAATTAGGCAAATTTATGATTTGCATGCATTATAGCTTCTCGAATAAGTTCGATAAAATACACGTAATAGTAGCGTACATTTTAGCTATATGACTTAAGTTTTCCGAACGGAAAACAGATTAATTGATAAAACCGGAAGTAGAACTACCGTACTGCGAAACACTGCAATAAGGTTTAGGAGCCAAGACCTTAGGGAGATGAATGTTCGTAGAGCCCACTAGAAGCATTTAAGTTCCTGTTTGACATGTTCCCAAAACTCAGATCATTACCTGTAAACAATTTACAGTAGACGTGATATTTTCGAAAGGAAGCTTGATGAATATTTGCGAACAAAGGTTTTAACGTGTATAAATAGAAACTGGAGATTTCATTATATATCTACCCTATAATATAAAATGATAAGCTATTTTTGTAACGTTTTTGTGTCACGTTTTTTGTCAAATTATTTGAAACGTTTTGAAACTCAGGAGCTACCCTGAGTGTCGAGTCTTCAAAATTTGAGTCATCAGAATTCAAGGAGAACCGGCCTACCAGTACGCAACTAGGGGGGGCACCGTAGGCGCCAGAGGGGAGGAGCCCCCCCAGTATATATTATTATTCGTGACACCTCCGAAGACTCATCGCGGGAGGACACCTGCAACTGTCTCAACCACTACACCGAACCTCTACTACGAATCATCTCCATCAACGCCATCTACCGCCCACCTCCACCACTACCACAACTAGTATTTTTGTCTGTAAATTGCGTGTGTTCTGAAGGGCCGATTTGTCTGTGTGCGGGATGAAAAATCCGAGTTTCCCGGAGAAAAAACCCTGCTACCTCCGTATGAGATCGGCTAACTCACCTTCGATTGAAATCGTCTAGATAAAGATTCCTCCCGTCGCGACGAGAATCGAACTTAGGCCTATTCCAATCGAAGGGTGCAATGTACCTTTGTTCTTCCAATTGCGCTACGGAGGCGCTTAAAAAACCATTAACCTCCAAGGGTATTAATCATCGCATCTCACGGTCGATTCTATTTCACCACTCTGGTTAAAAACTTCATATGTCGTCATTTGAAATCGAAATTAATTATGGTAGAAGATTAGTTTCTTCTTTGATATCACCAATCGAAAAGTCATTTCATTATCTAAATTTGCAATATAACGTTTATTATATAAGCATTTATTGATATAATATATGCATATTATGTAGAAATGCTAAACTAAACCTGCTAAGAATGGGAAGTTCAGAATAGGTAGGTGTAAATTCTCTTTTGTGAAGGATATTATATTTAATATTGTCATCAGTTCATATATAAAGCTTTTTCCTGGTAAAGGAGAGATGAGAGCAATTACCCTGCCTATTATCCCCAAATGTATGTGTAATACTTTGCAGGTTGGATTGGTAGAGAGAGAGAGAGAGAGAGAGAGAGAGAGAGAGAGAGAGAGAGAGAGAGAGAGAGAGAGAGAGAGAGAGAGAGATTTCCGTTCTCCAACCACTAGACCTGTGCATTAAGAACGCGCTGGAGATGATATGTTTTGTGAATATATTTAGTGATTAAATTGGGTTTCTGAATTAGATAACCAAACCGGATTATCTAATAAACCTACACGTGTCTGAAGTGGTAGGTTACAAGGACATTAATTAGGCGATGTTTTTGATGGGTCTGTTATAAAGGTAAGTGATAATCTGGTGGTAAAGAAAATTTTTGCACACGTGAGAGCGCATGAAAAATATTTAATCTATTCTGATTAGAATATATAGTCTATGTGTGTGTTAGCTTGAAGATAGTTTAGTTTTAACATAAGATGTCGTTCTTATGTTAAAACGTTATGGCTAATGTTTTTGATTGAATCTGACAAGTTGATTTCTTATGATATTCTTTTCGCTGAATTTCTCTAATTATGATCTGAATAATCCAGCTGCTACTAACAAATTGTTCAGAAAATTAAATGTTATTTTTGTTTGAATACATTCTGAAAAGCTACCAAAAGAATGGACATAGCAGAAGTATTCTTACGTGTTTCATGTTATTCTTAAGTTAAATGAAAATTAGTTAACGGATTTAAAGAACAGGGGAATATTATGATCTCATAAGCTGTCTTAAAAATAAAATTTAAAATTAGAATAAACTGGGGATCTCCAAAACCAGAAATTGGTTTCAACCTGGTATCTTTCAAAATTCAATTTTTCCACGATTGCTCTTGAATCTTTTGTGATTCTTTCAAAGTATACATCACGAGGACTACATGGCTGAACAATTTCACCTCGTGTCGCTTTCTCTGGAAAGACGATTAAAATCCCACATCTGATAGATTGGGCTAGCATCGGATCTGAAGCAGATGCAACACTGACACCCGTGTATTATGCCTGTTAATGGTGGGCATTCTTCTGGCATATCTAACAGGATACTCATTTACCCTACGTTGAAAATTTCTTGATTCTTCCATCCTGAATGGATTCGAATTTCAGGCTTTTCTAACCAAATAGCATCGGTGCACCCGACTGAGGTCAGGTGGTTTTGCTTCTTATGGAGCTTTGATCAACGATACCAGGGCTAAGTTATTTGGCATTAGATGGACCAACGGGTTCTTCGTTTGGTGATTGATTGTTCTTCCTCTTTCAATACACTTATAGGCATTACATCTTGCAAATAAGATAATTAATATAATCAAACCTCGTTTTATAAATGTCAGTTTGGTCTTAAAGGCCACAAAAGTTCATTTATACGAGAGCTATTGGAGAGAGAG
Organism: Typopeltis vanoorti; assembly: GCF_054136105.1. Lineage (NCBI taxonomy): Eukaryota > Metazoa > Arthropoda > Arachnida > Uropygi > Thelyphonidae > Typopeltis > Typopeltis vanoorti. The sequence continues at coordinate 73,976,735 of NC_143550.1, read as the reverse complement.
AGAGAGAGAGAGAGAGAGAGAGAGAGAGAGAGAGAGAGAGAGAGAGAGAGCGTGGTAGTCTCACATGAGTGGTTAAAATTGTCAAAGATGTCAAATTACACCTTTGATAATTTTATGTTTCGTCGGAGAAAAATAGAAATTAGAGGCGAAAGAGAATGCAAGATGAGATAAAAATAATTTTCACGTAACTTCATTGTTTATCCATTTTCTCATTTTATGATATATGAATTTTAAAAACAAGTTTCTTTCTGATATCATTCCCCATTTTGACTTGGTAATATATTTAGAAAAGTTTCGGCTCAAGGCTAAAATATTTCACCAGAGAGAAGGAATACGATTTCACTTTACGATTCACATTTAAGAATGTTTTTCTGACATCTTTCCTCAACTTTATTGCTGATATAGTTCGCCAGTGACGAGATTATTACTTCATCTTCCGCTTGAAGTTTAGTTTCTTTGGGGAGGGAGGCAGGGAAAGAAACTATAAACAGTATCCTTTGACAAAAAATTACTACCATTAAAAAGGAACCTAACAATCATTTACTGTTTGACTGTTTATAATTGTTTCCCTGATGACCGTTTTTCCATCAATAGAAAGTTTATATATTACGTCACACCCATCCAAAAACGTTATTAACCTTAACGTATTTGCCTAGCAAATTAGCTAAGGATAATTTCAAATCTGCTTTAGATATACTCAGTGTTTTTTTTCTAGAAAAAAAGATGCCGGTACTCACCATGAAGATGTTATTACAGCAACTTCCACACTTTTAACATATCCTCCGATGTATCCTTGTCGTCTCTAGATCACTTCTTGCTTTTGGTATCAACTGCAGAATGACGACCTCGGAGCAGCCATGAGTCCCCATATTTGCTAGAGTTGAACTGAGTGAGAGGAGGTCCTACTATCCTGATGAACGTCAGTGCAGAAGTTGTCCGTACAAGCAGAGATGACCTAGATGAAGTTACTATAAGATTCATTTGTGAGAAACCCTTTTCACATTCATTGGAAGATATTGCAATTGAGCCCAAAGTGTGCTTTAGAGGAGGTAGTATGTCCGGGACTTTATTTTCTTGAAGATATGTACGGAAACCACGAACTCTTCTCTTTCATGTAAGCGAAATTTGCGTGCTAACGTTTTAATTTTGGCTTGACCAAATGTCAGAGGCCTCCCAGGAAATTCTGACCAATACTTGTAATCTAAAATCTTAGCACATTCAGGCAAATCAACATCATCTCCTTCAAGCAGACGCTTTCCAACAGCTTCTTTCTGACTTTTATAGAAAGCAGATGAACATTATAGGACTGTGTCTTTCATTTTTGTGGAGCTCAATCCCTTTGAACTACATGTTCTTTTGACTCTGAAGAAAACTGCTGTAGTACAGACCAGGATTTTCAATTCTTTCTTCAAAATGTTGAATTGTATTCTTTATCTTCCTGTCTGCTTTGTACAAGTCAATATTTCTCTCTTGTAAATCTAGACTTAGTTCACTAAGTTCTTGGAGAGCATCACGCATAAGGCCCAAATCAGAAACAGACTCGCATGACGTTATTTTTCTTAAAAGACCCTCATAAAGAAAGCGATCTGTTTTGCTTCTTCTGCTGTCTTCTTTTGCCTCCAGAAAGTGATCGACGAGGGCTTCAAAGTCTTGCCACACTGCAGAAACAGTGCGACGGCTAGATGCAACCCAGAGAGTGCTTAAAATTCTGCCAATTTTAAGACGTTGACGTTCTAGAATAACTGCACATTCGTGCAGTTCCCTAGCATTATTAGGTGAAGCTTGATAAGTCACAAAGTTTGTGCATGAAACTCTTAAAGTGATTCACTCCTGCCACATTATTCACTGTGCCACTAACAGACAATTCAAGGCGATGGCTAGCATAATGCCAGAAAATAACAGTAGGAAACTTCTCTAGCATTCTCCTCCTTACACCATTACATACCAAACAACACGGCTGCACATCACAAGTTACAGACAATAAATACTCCTTTAAGCAATCTTCAGATAATCCTAAACACTCAAGATGACTAATTAAAGAGTTTAGAATTCCTCTAGCAGTTACATCTAATAATTCGATCAAATATAGAAAAAGACTGACAGGAGCCGAAAGTTCAGGAAGAACTACACGAAAAATAATAATCAAGGTTGTTGTGTTACTCACGGTTGTCGATTCATCAATAAGTAACGATATTTTATTCTTAGAGTCCATTATATTGTTTATTAATGTTTTTCTCATTTCATTTGCAATGTGGCTCACAATGTTAATGCAAGCATTTGCAGAATGAAGACTATCCCATGTCTAGGCCATTAAGTTCCTGTAAATTTATTTCGTCTTCAAAGTTGTTAAATGATTGATTTCTCCTCGCAACTTTGTAAGCGGTTCGAAACACTTTTCCTGGCGTCTTTATTATGAGACAAAATATTTAGGAAAACTTTCTCTACTGTTTCGTTTTTTTCTTCAGATTTTATTTTTTGGCACGCTTTGTGCGCTGCACTCTCTTTATGATCGTAAATCTTTTTTCTTAATGACATTAACTGTCGTTTTCGAGATTTTCCAAAACGACTGATTTTACCATTTGCTCACTCCGCTGAAATTTTCGTTCTCATGTGTTCATCGACGGCAAGACTTCCGACATCACGACACACTTTACAGCCCAACATTTTATTCTGGACATACAGCCACTCGTTTCTCTCGCAGAAGTAATTTTTCTGTAAAAGTGTCCAACATTCGGGCCAATCAGAATCTGCTTCCTTTTGACCACGTGGATCTTCGATCTTGGTTTCGTGATTCTCTTCACCAAGTGCATTTTCGGTGCTAGTTTTCTGTTTTACAGGATCACAAGTCGATTTAACAATTTCTGCATCTTCAGCCTTCCTTTTTTTTACTCATTGACATAAAGAAACTACTTATTTTACTCATTTTGAACAATGATTGCACTGATTTAACTTAGATTAATTCAAAACTCAAGTGAACACCTGCCTGTTGCAGGGTGAATATAGAACTGATAAACTGATATTGGAAGCAATCGGAAGTGAACACAACTTCCTGTTTCCGGTTGCGTACCAACCTATGAAACAGCAAAGCAGAACACTAACTTATGAGTAATCAAACCTGAAAATTCAATTTGTGAACACAGTACCATCTACCGGAATATTTATAATACATTTTGCTGTCAATAAATCGCAAATTTTTAAAAACTTAAGAAAAAAAAAAGGTGCCGGTACTGCGTACAGTTGCGTACCGCCAGAGAAAAAAGCACTGGATATACTAAACATATTAGTTTACTGAAAAACTCAAATCGCACACGATTTTAGTTTTCCAGTAACAAGCATAGTAGTCTCACATGAGTGGTTAAAATTATCTACCACTTAAGCTTACTATTCCTGAAAGAAATATTCTTGTTCTTAAAATAATCAAATGATAATCAACTGCTATCTAGGATAAAATCTCAAGAATGATCTTATCAAGACTGATCCCCTCCCCCTCTCGTTAATCCCACAACAGTTTCATAACCGAACAAGTTCTAACCAGACATAGACATACACCTTAATGCTTTTTTCATCTGAAAATATCTACCACTCGTGCAACTCTTCCCTGGGAAGGGCATCAAGAAAGTTTCATTTCTTTAGCATATTATACTTTATTTTCTCTCTCGGATTCGGAAATTAATCTTCTTTTCATCTATAAAGGATTAATTCGTCAGTAGTTTATTCAAAAATTTTACCAAATCCTTATTTTCATTCAGACGACAAAATTGCTATTCTGCTGAAGTATGAACATGAGGATTGTATCCATTTCAAGAACATGAATCGAGATTGGAATGAGTTACTTGGAATTACAGATCTAAAGCCATGCCTTAACTGGGTGTGTTATGACCATTTTTGTCTTCTTCGGAATGAAATAACCGAGTTTACGGAGGAAAAACCAGAACATTCTGACCACATCCCATTTAGCAACTAGATTGCAGTGGTCGTGTAACTGCACTTTAAAATGTACCATCAGCAAAAATGTGCTTCATCTTTTAACATTTTTACTCGCCCAACAGAATACTCAACTGATAGCTACTATTTGTTTTTTTATTTGTTTTCCGCAATCGAGATAATCTCTTAAAACAACATTGAAAGATTCCTCTTGAGATCAAATTTCTTTCTTATTTCTTACTACAGCTGTTACAAATTAACATTTAAAGCTAAACAGGTAAAATAATAAAAGCATATCCATCACACTTATCTAGACGGTCATCTGCAAAAGATTTTTCGGGAAAAAAAATTAATGCTTTTTTCTTAAAGGAAGTTGACTAGGAGTTTATCGTTAACTTTCTGAAAACTGTTGATCTCCATTCTTACCCATCAATGACAATTAACCGAAGCCGATCAATGATTTTCATTGCCGTCTAGGGAGGAGAGTAAGGTAGACAACTACCGCCATCTCGTGTCCCCCATCCTAAATGTTGTTTCCGTGGTTAATTATACGATCAATTTTCTTTAGTTGCGGAGTTTCGAGTTGCAAGGTGGGACACGCCCTCCTTGCATCTGCCAAAGATTAATTAACCCAAGAATCCGCCTTTAATCAGCTTCTAGCATCGAATTTAATTGTCTTCTGGTAATCTAGAGCTATGGGAGCAAACATTATTATCACTGACTTTTTTTTTAGATAAGCAATAAACTTATTTCTTTTTGGTTTATTTTATCTAATTCTCACGCATTTCGCCTGTCTGGCAATACTTCGTTAGGTTTCTCTTGATTCATTTCGTATTTTTAACTTTTATCTGTCCTTGTTTAAGATCTATTCTAGGTAGATGATACACCAATGAAGTAGCAACCACAAGAACTGCTCACGATTAGTATTTCTTAAGCCGCTAAACCATTTACACTGAAAGAATGCAAACTTATTGTTGTCAAGCTCTTAGTTTCTTCCAGTATTAGTATTTCACAATCGTATGAAACTGTATTAAAAAACACTCAAATAAAAAAAAAATATATTTCAAATGCAGTTTGCCTTACTCCAAAAAAGCTTTCAAGTTCAATTATTGCAAAAATAATATCGGGTTTTATGGAAACTGCTAGATTAAATTTGACACATTGTCTAGCATTTTCCCCCTGATATTATTTGACACATTGTCTAGCATTTTCCCCCTGACCTTAAGAACGGAGATAAACTATTCTGCAACAAACCTTTTGTTGAACAATAAATACTAATATGGCAATGTGTTTATGACAGTTTATGAGATGCTTCAAAGTCCAAAGTTTAATGCCTGGAACACGGATAGTTTTAGTTTCCTTGTTTGTCTTGGTATCGCTGCTTATTAAATAATACTGCTTGCGAAGCCAGTTTACAATAACCATTGCAATCAATATTGTATAAAATATTAGCTTTCAGTAAACAAAATATTCATCGCTGATTAATCAGGTGGAAAATTATTGCGGGATGTATATATTTCTTTGCACGCATCATTATTAAAAACTTCAGCTTAGAAAAAAAAAAGAAGAAGTAGCAATGTATGTTATACAGAGACTTAGCCATTAAAAATGTTAAGCGCTTTGTAAACTTGCATGATAATTCTAGTAATTTTCCGAAAGCTTTCTGCAATAACCGTAACGATATTTAATTGCTTATTAAAATAGGAATTTACGTATAAGTTACATTGACATAATTTACAAACTAGCATATCAATGCTAGTTTGCGTAGCTAGTGATGAAATCGATGTGAAAAAATTGGCTTAGATTGCTCATTTTTAGCAATTTTGTTAATAATTTATAGGATACTTGGTAATGTGCCCTGGCATTACTTGCAAGCAATGTCAAGATAACTGAAATAAAAATGATGCGGTGCTCTATAAAACGAAAAACTTAAATAAGTCAAAAATGTGGGTATTGTGATTGATGGAATCAAGTTAACTGAAGTGTTCGATTCCATGATTGTTTTCTTCAAAACACCATCTTAAATTTATGAAACGCAGCATGAAAAGAAATTACTGTAGACACTGAAAGACAATCGGAAAACAAGTTGTCAGGAGTAGTTATTTGTTTTAATAGTTGATATAGCTGGGAATGAAATGATCTCAAGATTTATAACCCGACTTTCGGAATATTTCAAAACAGAACTGCAAGCAAAATTTTTAAATGAATACCCGTTAACCTCCAACGTTTGGTGAATAGTTATGAAGAAATAAATTTTAGCGAAACTGTGATCAGAGAGTACTTTAAAGAAAATAAATAGAACGATCAATTCTTGTATTATGATAGATGTCAATATGATAACACTTCCTTCTCTTAAAAGAACTTGTAGGATATCTTCTCATGGTGACTGTCAGTAAGTGAATAATTAAAAATAAACAATTAATAAAACTCGAGGGACTCACTCGGTAGTGAAACAGTACATCACGTTTCAGGCTTTAAATATCTAGGAATCTTTAATCTGAAGATGTTTGTAATGGAGGAGGGAGACATTTAGTACTGCAATGGCAAAACTCGCATCTTCATTTGAAGTTTCACTTTGCAGAAAAACAATTTCTCCGCCATAAATGGAACAACATCAGCATTCAGTTAGTGCTGTTGGCATGGAAAAAAGTAAAGTGGCCAATTACTCTTAAGAAGATTGTGTTACAAAAATACTATTAGGACTGGAAAATGAAAGAAATTTTCTTGAAAGTGATTGTTGAAGGAAAGGTTGATGGGTACGACGGCATGGTAGGCCAAAACTAACATTTATGGAACAAAAGAATAGGAAGTTGGAATTCCACAACTACATTACATCCAATGCAGGAAGATGACAGAAGTAATGGCGAGAAATTTCTGTGAGCAAGAAAAATATTCTCTTACTTAGAACTAATAGTGGAATTCGAACGAAGCGTGTACTAAACAACCTATAATATAATATGGATATTACACCCATACTTTTTTTCCATCTTTCATGAGAGATTCCATTGTTAAAAATCACAAACTAGTTTCTCTTTAGTTGACTAAGTTCAAAGTCTGACATGGAAAAAGATGTGGAAGGAATATCGAGTGCATAAGGATAACATCAGTTTTGAAATTTATAAAGCACAGTCCATTAGAATTACAACTAGTGTACGGAAAGCTAAGGGTTAGTTTGAAAAACTCTGCAAGCTAAAGACAACCCAAAAGAATTCTATTGGCATACTACAAATGAAAGAAAGAACGAATATGAAAGCATGACTACTGTAGGCTAATGATAGATGCAGAAGAGATGGTTCAATTAATGAGTGTCCGTGTTGCTAAAAAGCTATCAAACCTGGTGTAAGCAACATGGGGGTGCAATGCTACCTCTACTGGATGAAGAAACTCGGGTTTATGCGGTACTCGTGTTGTTGCACAAACTTAATTCCGCAATAAGAACTGTCGGAATATCAGTACGGATGTTAAGAGTGTTCAGCTGAACTGTTTGTTCCTTTGATTAGACTATATAAATTTGAGTCTCGGAACAGGGAAGATTCCACAGGCGCGGAAGGAATGTATGTTAAATCTATTGCAAAATTGTGATGCAAAAGCTAATGTATCCAACTATCGACCTCAGTATCTCAGGAGTGGTGGTCGTGAAGATTTTGGAAAATTGGTTACGGCTTACATTCGTGAATCATTTGGCAGAGAATCTCTACTTTGCAATGAACAGCATAAGTATACTGAAGGAAGGCCATATTTAAGTAACATTCTCAAATTTTACAATGTGGTGGTTGAGTTAGTAAGGGGAATAAATACACCGTGATACTTTCGGACACTTCCACTGCTGTAGCTTTGGAGAGGATACAGCTTGGAAATCTGTTGAATAAGTTGGAGGACATGGAATTGGACTATGAAGGTAACCAGTTGTGTACTCTAGGTATCAGCCCTTGGTCTATTGTTATTTAATCTCTATATTAATGATATTGGGAAGGATGTGGTAGGAGACATACAACTATTTGTCGATGCCAAGTTATGCAGGTTAATCCGCAATGCCACTGATATGCAGTACTTGCAGAATTATTTGAATAAGTCGGAATTGTAAGCATGTGAAAATGGCTACGAGTTTAATGTTTGTAAAGTTTCGTGTGTTGAGATATCCAATGAAATATTAATTGGTTGGATTATGCCAGAAGTAACTGACCAAAATAGGGCTCTTGGAGTTTTTGTAGATAGGAAGTTGAAGTTTTTGAAGGTTCTTGTTCTTGTCTCTAAGATGATGCAGATACAGTGAAGAAAGAGTGAGATGACAAACCCACAAACTTCTGGTAGGGTCATTCAGAATATCAGTAGATGGAATTTAATTTCATTTTATGGTGGGTGGAAGAGAGGACATCCGAGGAAGTTGAGAATTAATGCAATGAAGAAAGGTGCGCAGGGTCGATTTTTCTTTCGTAGAATGATTGGGATGGCTTTCCTCTGGAAGTGGCAAGTGCTGGTAGTATGAAGGAATCCAAGAGAAGAAACAACGGATGGTGCGAGTGATATGCGACCTTTCCTGATGAGCCCGACTCCTTGGAAGTTTCTTGTAATAATAATCTGCATTCTGCATAACAGGAAGCTCCTTGGAGAAGATTAATCAAATTTCAGTCTTCTGAAGACATTCCATAATCCAGAATGCGATTGCATTCATGCGAATTCTATAGAAGGTATCAGAAAATGGGCATTTTATATAAAAATTTAGAAACCAGTCTAACGGAATGCTCCTATGGGAAAGGATTTTATAAACATACGCACCTAGTTGTAGTCTCACGTTACCGGGAGGTCTATACGAATATGAAGGCGTCAGTTACGATTTCTGGATATGTCATCTCATAATTAAGCGTTACCTTGATGCGCGCAGCCAATGACACTTTCAGCTTGTCAATGTGTCTTCGTTGACAGGCTGAAAGTATATCCCAGGCAGTAAACAGATGGAAAACTTAATTCTGCCAAATCTAGATTAGGAAGTGGTGTGTGTTAGTCTAGCATTCTATTAGAAACTTGTAGCGTAATTACGTTGAATGCCTTTCCTTAATGGAGACCCGTTTCGCCGAATTACGTAGAACATCAGTTTAGTTGTAAATTTCGTCGGCCTTAGATCATTTAGTATGCAAATTTCCGATTAAAGATATTTGCACATTAATCCAACTACTGTTAAACCCGTAGTGTGAACTAATAGTTTCTTAAAATTAATTCATCTTACGTTCCGCTGCGTGCTATGCTATTTTCATTTTAATTCCAAGATTTCACTCAGGAGTTGTTAAAATTAAGGCTGACACGAGAAAAATTGACAACCCGAGAGAATTTTAAGACAAAACGAACAAGCATTGCCAGCTTGATGATTCTCAGGATATTTTAGCAAAATTATACTGCAATGATAGAACAAAATTGAACATTTGTTTTATTAACAACATATTTAAATTAATCAGGATTACAGTCAGTTGAGCGAAATGAAACGCAATTATCTGTCATATCCATCATTAAAAAGTGCAAGCACTAACACACTGAAAAGACAACAAAAGGTTCTCAAGAAGAAACTCAAATTTCGCTCAGTTATAGTAGATCTTATCTGATAACACTTCCATGCAATTTTAGCATGCCCATACTAACTACTGCATGCCTGATAAAATAAAATGCGACTCTTCACTGTACTTTGAAGCAACTTTCACGTAACTCGTACGACGTCGAATAACGAGGAAAAAAATATATCATGCTTACAGATCAAATAGGGGGAAAGTAAGTAATTGACTCACGTCTTCACCTCTAGAGCTGGAAAGAGGGGAAAATAGTTCCACTGCATAAAAGAGGTTCCAAGACTGCTGTTGCAAATTACCGACAGATCGGCATATCAGGAGTCGTTGTCAAGGTTTTGGAGAAAGTGGTCAAGTGAAAAATACAGGAATTAATAGATAAAATGGGATACGGTATAGGGGACAACATGGTATTATGAGGCCTTTGACAGGATACCACATGAAATTCTAATCAGTAAACTGCAGCATATGGGGATGGATATAGGGTTGGTGAGATGGATAAGAGGGTGGTTGATGGAGAGATATCAGAGTAGTTTATTCAGGGGTACAGTCCAAAAGACGACCTGTGACTAGTCGCGTGCTGCTGGGTTCTGTTCTTGGACCACTACTATTTAATTTGTTCATTAACGATATATAGGAAAGGATTTGAGAGGAACAGTTCATTTGTTTGCTGATGATGCAATGTTGGGCAGGGAGATAGCGAATGCAGAAGATGTCAAAATTTTGCATGATGATTTGGATAGATTGGAGGACTGGGCTAAGGAGAATGGATGTCAGTTTAATGTAACAAAGTGCAAGGTTATGCATTTTGGAGTGAAAAGATTAGCAGCAGTATACCACATTGGTGGAACTGTACTCCAGGAGATTGACGAAGCCAGGGATTTGGGAGTGTTGGTGGATAGGGAGTTGAAGTTTAGAGAGCACATTGCAAAAGTGGCTAAATCAGCTCATCAAATCACTTGTTTACTGAAGAATACTTTGACGAGCACAGACAAGCAACTTATTGTTCCTCTGTATCGAGCCTTATAAGACTCCATCTTGACTACTGTGCCCAGATCCGGGTGCCAGTTTATCTTCTTGATGGGGAGGAGGTGGAGAGGATTCAGAGGCGAGTGAGCAAGATGATTGTAGGTCTATGGAATGAGCCTTATGAGAACAGGTTGAAGGTTTGTGGGTTGCAGAAGGTTGATAGGCGGAAAAGGGGAGATATGATTGAGACATTCAAATTACTGAAGGGTTTCTATAAGATTAATTCAGAGGATATTTTTCAGAAGGACTGGTGGTGGGAGGACTAGAGACCATCCATGGAAACTGGGCAAGAGTGTGGTTAGCAAGGATGTTTGAACTAGGTTTTTTACTTGGAGAGTGGTGAATGAGTGGAATTAGTTGCCAGAGTCTGTTGTGGGCGCCATGACTGTGAATGAGTTCAAGGCAAAGTGTGATAGATACTGTGTGGATGTTGAATAGTTGTTCTTGACATGATGTTTAAGGACTCCTTGAAGTTGCCCGTAATAATAATAATCTCTTACTTTATGTTGAGATCTCCTAGATAAAGGGGCACATGCCATTTCAACTACGAGATAAACGAAAAGTACATTTACTATTTGTTAAATTTTGTTATGAATCAGCACTACATTTGAAACACATTTAATTCACTTTTTAAATGCGTTTCCTGACCCTTGCATTTTTCAAATCGTACTTGTTCTCTGTACATAGAACTCTGCCAGTGTTGTGTTATTTAGCACTGCGATCGTTGATCGAGATATTGATAATCATCATGCACACCTATACAATCTGGAAACAAAAACATAAGATTCTAGACATTAATAAGTATCAAATTAGTCATTTTCCAATCAGATACCGATATATAAATTTCACTTACAACGAAAACTTTTCTATTTGCTGGAATTTCATACTTTTTCAGCATAAACGGACTCAGACACTTTGACTACGTGATGAACGACATTCTAACGATATAGAACAATGATGAGTATAGGAGGGGGGGGGGGGAATGCTTTCACATAGAAGAGCTGACTTCCCAATTCGGAGTGGGAAGAACCTGATTGGGAAGATGACTTCCCAATCAGGTTCACTATCGAGAATATTGATTGGAAATAAGGATTTAAGGTAAATCATGAAAACTGCTGATTTACGGAGAATCCAATAAGTCTTGCTTCGAACCTCATTCTTTACAGTCTTTCCTCCAATAAGAGACATCTTTTTTGGATTTTTTTTTTTATTTCAAAATAAAAATTTATTATTCATGTCAAATTTTGTGTTCACTGAACCATGTGTGTACGTTTAATAAATCAGATTCTATGTTACGCTTTAAATTTAGCATGTCATTTGTTGAGAAAACTTGTTTAGGTCCCCTTTCAATTCTATTGAGACAGATTGTTTATATACAGTATGTAGATAGATCACAAATAAAATAGGTCTTAGAACGGAGCCTTGAGGAACTAGTTTTGATAAACTGGTATTCGCTCAGGGTGCAGTTTATCTGAACTGCTTGCCGTTAGTTTTCTAAGTTTGTAACCATAGGGGGGGGGGGAATCCCTCTAATTCCGACAGCGTGCAAGTTTTTTTTTTTTTTTTTTGAGTGTCGTTTTTAGAGTATAGCATGAGTGCTAGAATCAGATGCCTTCTATATCTATGAAAATAGTTGCTTTTTTTTTGCTGTTGTACTCTTATGAATTCAGAAAATATTAGGCAAGATCGTTCCGTGTTGAATTTTTCAAGGAATCCGTCCCGAGTTGTATTGTGAAAGTTTGAATTTAAAACAAAAAATGAACACTGTTCATTTTTTGTTTTAAATTCAAAATAAACCCATCAAGAAAAATGAAATAAACCCATCAAGGATTTTGAGAGAACTTGAATTAGTAGAATAGAGATTGGTCTGTAGTTTGTGTATTTGGTAATATCGCATTTTTATTTAATATATATAATAATATAACTTGCTTTTTTAGGTCTTATGAATTCAGTAGTTGAGGTGGATTTGTTTATAATATAAAGGAGGAAATTTGGGTGGTTATTAGTCTGCTTACCATTAGTTGTTCATGTTTCAAAATTTGACAGGAACAGGGAGGTTAAACCTCATTTAGAGCCTGCTGTCAAGGTTTGAGAGCTATTCATTTGTCAATCTTTGGCACTTCTATTTATAAAGCATGTGTCCACTTCATTTACTAGTAGTTTTCAGACTAGTATAACGAAAATATTTTCGTTATACTAGTCCGAAGTGAATCCCCGTTGCTTTCTTTGATCGTTGCCACATTTTGCGGATTCAGTATGGAAGAGTACTTGGACATTTTGATTTTGTTCTTCCCAAGCTTGTTAAACGATCGATATTCTCTGCATTTGCGACATTGTTTCAGGTATAGCATTTTTTATTTATTAAATTAATTAAAACTTTAGTTATCCATGTTGTTCTATTTTCTCTCCGAGGTCTATTTCTTAGCACATTTTTGACGGAATTATCTTAGAAATCAGCTTCCTAGAGAGTTCATCACCTCCCCTCCCTAATTGCTTGGAAGACATACTGTCTGAAACCCAGGTCACACATTATGTTTAGATAGGCGTTCGTTCGTTTCTCTAGTATTTGAATCAAGTCTGTTTACATCCTCTCGCTAAACTGTTTTGATAACTCTTTCAGCACTCATTCTTGCTCGTGTGACCTGTATTTTAGATTTTAGAATAAATGTAGTGTTATTTTCCTTATTGTGTAGCCGATGCACCCAAAGTAATCGTATAAAAGTTGGAGTGAGATTTTTATGTGTATCCATCACGGAAATTAAAACGCCACCAAATTTATTACACGCTCTACAGTTAACGAATATGAGGAACCCAGGACTAGCAAATATATGCATCTTTTATTTGACTCATATTCCAAGACAGCATAATCTTCAGGCTTGCATTGACATGACCAGAAACCAATTTATCTAAAGATCACTTGGAGATGTCTGTCCTCCTTTAGAAGCTTTAGTCAGATGTTCGGTGTAGTTTGGTCGTTGTTCTTTCGAAGAAGTATTTTACCAACTTTAATCCAGGCAAGTTGAAAACAGTTTGTCGTCGTGAATTGTTTTTCAACATAAAATAATTGTCTTGTAGCCTTAGTTGTGTGCTCATTGACATGTATTTTAATATCTTTAAATTAATTATTGTCAAGCTATGAATTTCTCATATTCTTTAGTATATTTATCCATATGTCTCTGATCTTGCTATCGGAACTTAATTAGCAGCTTTGTTTTGATTTATTAAAACAAAGTTTTAATAAATCAGATCAGGCACTCCAAGCCTCCAAAAACTTGGTTCTTATTTTCACTTTGTAGAATGCTGGAGATTCAGAATACTTTGAATATGTTCCGTTGGTTCTTCCGAAATGTCTACAATTTCAAAATTACTTGCATTAGATCGTTTTGCCTGGATTCCATGTCACTAGTGTTTTTAGTTAATTTCCGTTTTTCTTCTGCTAGGACTGTCACGTTATTCTGTAACAGTTCGATAAAATTCAGGGCACATCCACTGTTGTAATCTATGAAAGTTTTGATTTTCCCTTATTTTAGAATTATACTCTGATTTTTGTTCTTATACTGTTGATACATCTTTTTTGTATTTGTTCTCTGAAATTAATTAGTTCCTTCAGTTCGGTTAATTTAATTTTACCTTCTCTACTTAAAAGTTTATCATTACCAAAGCTGCTATTATTTAGATTTTTCAGTAATTTTATGTCGCTTTTGGAATTTACTATGAATAATTTGATTGAGTAACATGAGTACGTTAAGTTCTTTAAACAGACATTTATAAATTGAGAGGGGGGATAGAGAGGAACGACATCTTTACACCGTTACCACTCTGCGCGGGCTTTCATTTGGACGACAACTTCCTACACGTCGTCATCCGTTAACTGATATTCTTGTTGATAAATAAGGCTATTCAGGTAGATTGTCTTTTAAATTCGTTTCCCAAAAACTGTGCCGGATAGCAGTGTTTAACGCAAGAAGTGCTTATGTTATCGGTCTCCAAAATTTTGGAGACGGATAACATAAGCACCTCTTACGTAAGAGGAACGTGGTTATGTTGCGAACGCAAGAATATTTAGATGATTTCACAGGATAGGAGTATTCGTAAAACAAAGCTTCTGACCATGAGTATAACTAACACATTGCCAATGACGTGTACAAACATGAGTTTTGTTTGTTTGCCGATGTACCTCCATTTGAATCATACACTTTATTTACAAGTTTGCACATGGCATCGCAGTGGTCATGCGACTGTAGTTTCTAAGTGTACCGTGAAAAGAACTCGCACTTCGCCTAAACCTTTCTTCCTCCCACTTGTAAGAATGCTTACAATTATTTGACGAAAATTTCTCTTCACCAAAATTTTAGATAATGCCTTAAAATGACAATACATTCAAAGTTTCCTTTCGAGGACAGATTTCTTTCCAAATCTCCTGTTGTAATATAATCTAGCGTAACGCTTCTCAAAAAGTCAAGATTTGTTCATGAATGAGTATAAGATGAATGCTCCAAACTTTATGTAGTGGCCTCCCCTTCAGCGTAGGAAAGCGTAATGAAAAATATTCCTTTCTTTCCGTAAAATAATTAATTTTTCTTAGAGATATCTACTGTGATATTAATAGCTTTCAGTATTACGTTTATAAAAGTGTAATGCACAATCTTACGAATAATTTATTAGATGTGCAACCTGTCAGTTGATAAATTTGTGTAATAGTTTGTTTTTCAAAATGTTTCTCACGCGAGCAGTGTTTAAATTTTCACAAGACCTAGGGAGGTCTACTATGGTGCAATGTAGCTGAAGTTGTCACATGACATTTTGCACTTCCCTGATGCAGAATAGTCTTTAGTTTAGAAAGTAGCAAGTTTCATTCACAAGGTAAAATGTGAATGAAACAAGTGAAACTTGTACCAAACATATTTTAGCGTAAACCATTTCATGGTCTTTTACGTATTATCCGCCTACTTTCAACATTTATATGAACGATGGCATCCATGACAAAAGTAATAATTAGCATAGGAAAAAAAAAAGTCACTGAAGATGTAAAGTGAAAGTAAATTAATATTAATGATAAATGTAGTCAAGGTCTATTTTATGAGTTAAATTATTCCTAATATCTACAGCTCATGCTATGAAAAAAAAAATTACTTCAATTCCTCTTTCGAAAGTGTGGTAATTTAGAGATTGCGACTGCTTTTAATCAATAGCAATAATTTAATTTACTGTTACGGCCGTTTTAAAAAACTTTGTAATAGCTCGATAATAGTTTTGATGAGCTAAACCTATCTCCATATACATATCCGGAGATAATTCAAATTCTAATATAGCTGAGCATTAAATATATTTATGCAGATTTAAAGTACATAATTTCTAATTCGGGACATCTTTAAAGATGTAATTGAGTTACAAAATTGTTGTAACTCAATTACATCGAAATAGTGTGCCAATTCCATTTTGTGCCTTGTGCATGACAATTTTGTCATCTTATTTAAGAAGTAAGAAATTTTATTAACTTTCATTAAACCAGTTATTGATAGAAGACACTTTCTTTAGGCTGTTAAAAAAAAACTCTAGTTACGTAAAATAAAAAGCTCAAAACTAAAAGCAAGGGATTTTATTTATTAATATTTACATTAATCATATAACATGAGAGCATTCATAATCAGATCGATTCGATTAGTCTGCTAAATTCTCTGTGTGTGGGGGGGGGGGACTCATTTTGCCGCTACATTTTAACAACATAACTAAGCTGCACTAACCAGCTACTTCAATGCGCCCTGAGCATAATGCTAATTACCCCCTCCTTCCAATTTGGATCAAGTAGCAGTTGTAGTACTGATGTAAGCATTTTAGTATTGAATTTCAGTCAACATTTGGTGTCAGAATTCATACATCTAATAAATATGCAACACTGTCAAAATACCACAGACTAATTCAAATTAGTCTGAGGTTTTCTTCGTACATGCCATGAAATCAAAGTCAAAATGACTTTGATATGCTAGTCTTAGTGTACATGGACGAACATTAATACTTATCATAATGAGAAGCACATAAAACGATCACTTTAAAGCTTGTGTATTTTTCTCCCAAAACCTACTTTAGAAATTAGTCAGTAGTAATAGCATATTAATGTGTGTATCAATCAGTTCCTAATAATGCATAATTACATATTTTAAAATAAAATCGAATTAAATTAAAAATTCGACTGTAGGTACTTTGAGATATTATCAAGTAATAACCAGCACAACTAAAAACATCGAGGATCGAGAGAAAGTGCGAAAAGAAAAGAAAAAAAAATCTCAAATCAACGTCATGGTCAGACAAGATCATAACTTCCTATGAAGCAGAAGCATCTGCTTCATGCAACAGCAGGCAGAGTGGCTTACACATTAATGACAAAATACAGTTAAGCATGCATTTTTGCCTTTAGTTGTGTTGATTACGAGAACAGCTGCAGATAAGTTCGAAAACAAAACGGAAAGGAGGACTATTTTTATTTTATTCTTTTTTGCAACTGTTTTCACAAAAATAAAATTAAAACAAACTGTCTTAAACCAATTCAATGACCGGAATTTGTGCTTTAGCGTTTACAAATTTAGTTCGCCGAAAGATAGCCTCTTCACTCTCCGACCAACACGATGTAGCGAATATTTGTATACTTCACGAGGCAGACGATTTTCATCATAAAAGGAAGTGTCATCCTGTTTATTAAACAGGTTCAAATGACTTGAAAAGTAACATTTGGTCTACTGGAACCACATTATCTAAGCTTGATGAACGTAATGCTAATTAAGCTTTCGTGGATCCTATGAGAAGCTTATAATTATTGACATATAAACCAGCTCTTAAGTTATTCCGAATTTTATTATCGCTACTAGTTGAATTTCATCCATCAGTCAGCGAGATCACACCAAGTTGTTTACTGAAGGCTTAATTAAAGTGGCTTAAAAATTCACTGATCGCTAGCACAGAGCCGATCCTTAGTTCATCCATAGTAATGAAGTTTACATCCTTTCGTGAGAGAAAAAAAAAAATTTCGCAAAAACCATTTAATTCGATGACTGTCGAAAGTTAAACGAATTTATGCCACACCTACCAGTTTGCTTACGTACTCCAGGTCATTTGTTTTATCATTCCAAATGCTCCCACTGAAACCAGAAATGATCAAATTTTTATTAGATACCAAACAGTTTTTTAAAACATATCCAACAATGTGAAATTAAGTTAGGTCGCTAACAAAAGTTTATCCTGATGCGATTGTAAATTAAGATGTTACTATATATGGACATCTTGCGATTGCCATAAATAAAAATGTTATTCAGCAAGTTTCCATAAAATGTCTAGCTAGTTCAGGAATAACATGCTGCAAAACAGATTTAGCATTTTGCGAAAAACGCACCTAAAAAGACTTAAGTTTGCTTATCACATTCGATTTTATTCAATGTATCGATAATTACTATTCGCCAAACAAAAAATAATTTTTTTGGGGGGGGGGGGGGGCTTTCTCGAACTCTTTGGCATAAAGAACTTCAGTCTTTAATCTCTTTTAACTATCAGGAAAAAAAAACAAAGAATCGATAGGAAAAACAATGAAGGCGGAACAAGACTAACGGAATCTAGCTCCATCTTAGTTTGGAAGCAAGGAAATTGCTCCTTAGTAAGTACAATCTATTCGTGTACTCTATTTTGTTGCTAAGATAATCACCTGAACGAAAACATAAGCAGTGAAAAGTTCTTTTCATATTGTTGAAGTTAGTTTATGTATACTGCATCGCTTGAATTATCCCCCCCCCCCAAAAAAATAGCTGAATTAGTCGTATAGGATTCAACACGAGTAGAAATGACTTTTCATGCAGTTTTATTATTCATCCTGGATGATTGTAAACAATTGTACAAAGTGAACTTGCTGTTATACATGTACAGTTAGGAAATGTTATGCAATTACTGGACAGATGAACATGAATTTCTAATTTACTGTTTGTGGCTCGAACAGATAAAGTCACCATCAACACAATCTGTTCTCTAGTGGGAGAATATTAGTAATTTGCTGGCGCTCGAATAACGATCGCAAGTGCAGCGCCATAACACACATTTCACTTTACCATTATATATCTTGTACTGTAAATGGCATCTATTATGCTCACTAATTAAAAGGGAGCTTAAGTACCGCGCCTGCATAGAAAACAACCACGATTACCTCTTTATCGCTATCGTAATTCGATTTCCTTGTTGTAGGAATGGAATGTATAGAATTCTCGCATATTCAACATATCTTTCTGACGTATCGCCATATTCGTTGGTCATTAAGTTATTGAAGAATATTACTTTCCTTTAAATTGCAGGTAAGATTAATTAAGCAATAAAAGAATTTTATTCTTCCACGAGATGATCATCGTGGTGGAATGTTTCTCTTTCAATACTTAAAGTACTTCGAAATTAAGAGAATCGTGTAAAATGAGGATTTAATATTCAATAAAACTAATGCCGATCCCCATTTAGATGAAATAAGCATGTATGCATTTCTTTTGAAAAAAGGCTTCGTAAAATTTAAATGACAATTGAAATATTTCTTACGCAAAACGATCTCAGAAAATAAAACTAAGACCATTCAAGAAATATTACATATTTTCTTTATTAATCGTGTCTAGGGGCGAAGAAGGGATCCTACTGTAAAAAGAAGAAACTTATGAGGGGAGTTATAATAAATGATTAATCCTTGTGAAACACTGAAGATGTTCCAAGAAGGGGAAGGAAAAATAGTTCAGGGAGTTTGAAGCTGAATTTTATGGTGTACATGTACTAATCACGTTTATTGGTTGAAGAAACTGATGGAAATCTAGTTGAGATTAATTATGTCTAATAGAAGTGTTAAGAAGCAAAAGAGCCGAAACAAAATACAGCAGCTACGTTAAATTTATAATACAGCAGGTAAGGAAAGTTTCCTTCTTCACCAAAATTCTAGTTTAATTTTGTACCCAAAACAAAATCGACCATAGAACTCATTTCAGATAACAACTAGAATGTTACGGAGGTGGCGACAGTTGTCTGCTGTATTCTCGCTCTTATGCTTCTGAAACAGATGCTCACTTTTTCAGCGATGGTTAGGTGGAGACCGGCTGTCTCTTGCCCCTCTCGGGTTTCCAAAATTTTAGGTATAAAACTCTTCGCATTCTCCCTTTGAGGAGAATGCGAAGAATTATATATATAGTACTGCAAATCTTTAACCATCAGTTCTTTAAACCAGCGACAAAAGTCGAAACAGTTTCTACCAATTATCAAATAATAATTGCACATTATACGTTAAATGAGAACGACTATCCACTAGATTGTGTTTCTTGAAAATATACAAGCACTTTAGAAATAAGTACTCAAGACTGTTGAGTTATTTTCGAATAGTGCACACAATGAATCGACTTTCCTTCTTAGGGAAACACTTCCTTGACTCATCTTTCGTAGTTCTGAAAAGCCAGACGAATTTAGTATTGCGATTTTTTTTATTTAAATGCTTCTTCCAATAGTAATTTACCACCTAATGTCACAATTCTGAAACTTGAAGGCGATTTGCATCCTAGTTTCTTTGCTCTAGCATTTAAATGGTGATATCAATATCCTTACCCAACAATTTCCCTTAATAACCGACAGCCATATCCCTTCCACGGTGTAAGCAGGAGGTATGAGGAATGAATTAAGAGATGAAAAGACTAAAGAATTAAGGCTCATAAGGGTGATGGACTTGATATTTCACCACATATTTTGAAGGAATGTTATGGGAGTCAAGTTTTCACATATCTTTTTAACATGAATCTTGCACTGCGCAAAGTTCCAAAAGAGTGCACAATTGTCCGATTCAAAGGGACGTGATAAGACTAAAGCTTGGAATTATAAGCAGGTCTTTGTCTGGAGTTGTGGTTAAAGTGATGGAGATTAGTTAGGACCAGGGTTCAGAATTGGGTTGACAATATGAAAATTGACAGGCAGCATGAGTTTCTTAAAAGGAAGATCGTGTAGCAATCTGCATACTTAAAGTGACAAACGCATTGGATAAGGGTGATGCATACACAGTAATACATTTAGATTTTGCAAAGACCTTTGATAAACATGTACCAGACAATAATTAGTTCAGTGAATTAGCTGTTTGATAAGTATCAGTGAGTTGTCTATGGAGGAGCGATATCCCAGAAGAGGAATGTTACTAGTGGTGTATCCCAACGGTCTGTTGTGGGTCCACTGCTGCTATTTAATTTGCATGTAAATGATATTGAGAGAGGTCTGAATTGTGATATGCAGTTGTTTGCAGATGCAAAGTTGAGAAGTATTAGGAGTAGAGAGGCATTGCAAGACGACTTGAATGCACTGGCTGAATGGGAAAATGATGGGGTTCGGCTAAATATTCGAAATCTCAGAAGCAAAAGATAATATGTAGAATACACAATCGGTAGAAATATCTTGAAAGAGATAGAGAATTTGAAAGATCTGGGAGTAATTATGGAAAATGACGTAAAATTTCGGGAACATATTACTAAAATTCTAAGGACACAGCGAATAATGGGAGAGAACTGACTTGAATGATGTTATAGTTCCATTGTATAAGGCTTTGATCAGGCGACATATCGATTATTGTGCCCATGTTTCGTCACCTAGTTTTCAAAAGATGCATTGCAGGTTCACAGACGATTTACAAAGCGGTTTCTAGTCTGTTAAGCATGAAGACAGATTGCATTTTCTCAATTTGCAGAAACTGGTACGGGATATGATTGAAACAAATCGTTAAAGAATTATTGTCAGGTTAATGTGGAGCAAGTTTTTTTATAGAATGAGAATACAGGGAGAGAACACGGTCATCCCTGGAAGCTGTACAAGGGAAGTGGGCAAAGGGACTTTTTTTTTTTGTATAGAAAGTCGTTAGTGATTGGAATACATTGCACTTTCCACACTCAGCAGAAACTGTGAACACATTTAAGGTGTGCGGTATGATAAACTGACTCATAACATTTTAACTGTAACTTACAATATTCACAAATTATTGCTTTGAAAGTAAAATATTTACAAGTACCTGAATTGGAACAAAAGTTCGGGCGACAAACCTCGTATTATGAATTTGCCTTTAGGAATGAAAGTTGGGTCTTCTGCTGGTTGTATAGCACCACTTTCCTGATGAATTTTGACATGCTTTTCATCCAAATCATCTTTGAACTTATTCAAATCCTTTAAAAAATGTGAAACATGCGGTCTATTGATATTATATAGCACCGCTGCTGTGACGCATAAAGTTAAGAGGTTTCTCCCTCTTTTCAATCAATAACGTAAAGCTGCTAATTGAACGTGATAATCCGCCCTTTGCCCACTTACAAACTTCGAAAAAAATGTTCATGCTGCGTTTTTTCTCCTCTTTTTTATGCTTGCCATTTTAGCCAAAAGTTGAAGATTAAGCTCCATACAATTTTTTTTTTTTTTTAAATAACGAAACCTGTGGTGCGTTCATAATTAGAAGAGACACGTATAAACCACAATGAAAATTATTTAATTGTAAATATTTCATCCTAAGTATCTTAGGACATCAGTACAGTATTTAAACAAAAATTAGGAATAACATACAGTTAGGGTGATCTCATGAAAACGTGCTAAAGTAGTACAAAAAAAAAAAAAAAAAAAAACGTTAATTATTTAACACAGTTTTGTATGATAATTTCATATACTTTAGGAATAGTAAGAACGTCGTTGCGGTTTAGGTTTGGTCTGTGTAGTAGGGCTTCAGAACTTTCTTTGTATAAACGTTCATGTTTAAATAAAGATCTATGTAAAAGTTTAGCCTTTTCCCAATGGATCCTATGGTTTGGAGTTTCAATTCCGTGTTTCAATTCCTAAGGACAAATTCTCACCCTTGATGTTACCTGGTGTTTATGAGATTCCATGCTCATGCAAATTATCTTACTTTGGACAGACAGGTAGGTCTGTTCAGAAACGCATCTCGGAACATCAAGACCACATTCGTCTTCTTAAACCGCAGAAATCTGGCCTCTCTCAACACGGAATTGAAAATCCAAACCATAGGATCCATTGGGAAAAGGCTAAACTTTTACATAGATCTTTATTTAAAGATGAACGTTTATACAAAAAATAAGTTCTGAAGCCCTACTACACAGACCAAACCTAAACCGCAACGACGTTCTTACTATTCCTAAAGTATGGGAAATTATCATACAAAACTGTTAAATAATTAACTTTTTTTCTTTTTTTTTGTTGTTGTTTTACTACTTTAGCACGTTTTCGTGAGATTCTATTGTAATCATGCGCCCTAACTGTATGTTATTCCTAATTTGTTTAAATACTGTACTGATGATGTCCTAAGATACTTAGGATGAAATATTTACAATTAAATAATTTTCACTGTGGTTTATACGTGTTTCTTCTAATTAATACAATTTTTAATCAAATTTTCTTAATGGACACAAATTTGATGAGTACAAAACAACTATGAAATTAAGTTTTATTTTTCTTTTTAACACCGAAAAAAGCTAAACCGGTGAAAAACGATGAAAAAAGTGTGCTTCAAAACATTTGGTGAAGGGAGAATTTAAGATTTAATTCGGAATCTTGCATTCTTTGTGGAATAAGATCAGTTCGGATGCTATCTGAACTGTGTTTACGAGTGGCAATTTCTGAAAGCTAAGTCAGTTATGCATTCCCACCCATTTCTCTCCCTGTCAACGTATTCTATAGTAAGAGGAACAGCAAGTTTCCTTAACAGCTCTGAAATCTAAAAGATCAATTCCTATAAATGATTACAGAATGTTTAAAGAATCAGATTATATGCTATATTAGTTGCTTGTATAAAAAACTTAATTTGTTCTTAAACATTTTTTAAGAACATTAAATCCTGAGACTTATGTACTACAGTGTCCTGTAGTACATAAGTCTCAGGATTTGTTCTCTAGCTGTCTTTATTTTGCAAGGTAATTCTGCGGATTCAGTTTTTTTTATTTTCATTCTTCGCAAAGTTAGTTTAGACCCTTCTCTTCCTTCCAGGAGCAATGTCAAAGGTATTAAAATAACTCTTCTGTAAACTCAGTACACTGACAATCTACTTCCACCCTCTTATTTTTTTAATATCGCTAGTAATACTTCGTATATATGAGATTACAATGTATAAACTATGTAGCCAGAATTTAAAAAAATGGTGACCCATGAAAGAATGGGTATTTATAGTAGTTTATCCCAACTGTATCAAGGGGTAAATAACCCTTGATTAGCGACCAACATTATACGTTAAGCTTCCAACAAGCAGGAATGTGGGGGGGGTCTTTCAAGGAGAAATTAAAATTATTCAAAAAACTATGCAACAATAAAATTCGAGTCCACGACGTGCAAGTTGGAAAGCGAAGCAAGATAATACAAGGTGTCAACATTTGTATACCATCTAACATAAACAGTCTCCATTTTATTGAACATTTCAATCAAATCAGTCGAAATAAATTTAAATATGATGCACAAATTAAAATTAGAATAAAATGTCGTTTCAATTTACAATTTTAAGAAGACAAAGTTGTCTACCATGTTCTCTTCAAAGTTCTGTCATTTACAAAAAAAATCATTTTAGGGATCATGTAATGGTGTGCAGAGTTCAACTAAAAGCTTAGCAGTTAGCGAGACTAATTCTATAAACACCAAGACAGTTTCAAGACACATTGTAATTCTCATCGTTGAGTGAATAAGATCCATACCACCTTCAATATCGTCAAATTTAATGTCCTCTACACGCAGTAATATAGAGCTGTTGTTGAACATAAATTGGCCTTTAGTTAAAATATGGAAGATACTTTTAACTTGATTTCTGAAAGCATAAAAAATGAAAACATTAAGGATTCAATAATATGAATTTTACAAAAACTAAAGTATTACTGGTATTGCATCAAAAAACAATATATATTAAAAAATACCAACAGTTACCTTCGAGTATGGTCTTACATCAGTTAAGGAAAACTATTGTTGAGGTAGTCAAGAATTCGTGAAGAGATTTGTGTTCATATTATATTGCTGCGTTCTGCGAAAAGAAAATCGTTCTGAGACAGGCTAACACCGATTTAGTTAATAAATGCCTAAAATGTTCTTGGGTGGAAACTAGCCCTGAACTTTCCAAATATGAGAAAGATGCTATGCTTTCAGAGAGACCGAATTCAGCATTACTAACTTCACTGATTTTGTAGATCGGCAGGAAGGATTTCTTCTTAAAGTACATCCTTAGCTCTATTCTAAACAAAACTTTGAAATACAGCTTACAGAAAGATGTTTATGCCTTAAATTTGCATTTTTTCGCTAATTTAAAAACTGAGCCTTCCATATACTTGTAACATTGGAGAGAATTGAGAACCTATTGAATCAGGGGAAGATTCCGGACAGACAGCTGTCACATCTCATTCTAAACACCAACGTGTATTGTCGGAAACAGTGCTTGTATAGGGTGGACTTTTTCTAAGAAGCAGATTTACAAATTCAAGTTTACGGAGTTAGAAATCCTACTTGCCTGCGGCAAAAAGATGGAGGTCCGCAAGGAAAGTTAACTTATTAAGTATAACACCTAGAATTTCTAGTTGAAAACTAAAATTGAGCTTATAAGTCTTCTGCATTTAGTACTAGAAACGTTGCTAGCAGAGAGACCCCTTCAAGAACAAATAGTTCAGTTCTTAAATATTTAGGATATTACATGAAACATTGATTGTTCCTGTATGTCAAAGGCTAACAGAATGAATGTCTTCAGGCCTATCTTAAAGAATGATAATCTATAATATAGTTAGCGCCAGAGCAGTATTAACATATGCAGCGTAAATGAGCAAAGCAATTTTAAATTTTAGACATTGAACACAAAAAAATATGGGAACACAAATTAGAGAAATTATTAGATAACCAATAAGCGACTGGATCCGAAATGAAAAGTGAAAAATCATCGAAAGCATACAGGAATTATTGGAATCGTTCTGAAAGTTCGGTTATCAGTGCTTTTGCATGGATATTTATTTCACTACATCCGCTGCATTATTTCAGCTGCCTGTTAACAAATAGTTCCATGCTATTCAGCTTATTAAATGTCTCGTTTTTTTTTTTTTTTGGTCAATACGAGGACGTTGTATGTAGGTCTTCCTCAGTTGACGCAAATGTTAATCACTATATTACCAGTTATGCGAGGATTTTGTAAGCAACTTCACTTCAAGTCAAAAAGACACCTTCAGTTTATCGATCTCTAATATCACCCATGTAACAGTTGGATACTCGGTCACAAAACAGTTGATGACAGGTTCTACCGAACGATGTATTCTTGAAAGTGTTGTCTTCAACCTTCTGCAGGTTTACCTTTTTCCAACAGCGCTAATTTCTATTGTTCAATCTGCCGTTAACGACAAAAGTCGGAACACTGAATAGATTCAGGTTAAGCAATTCTTCCTGAGAGTTCCCCAAATGTAGTGTTAGCGATCTATTTGTATATCCTATATTTGCACTGCCATCCAGGCTAGGAACATTTATAAATTTCTGGAATGCAGACTTTTTTTTTTTTTTTTGTTGTTGTTCTTCTATTGTCATACTAAGTGAATCGTCTCCTTCGCAAAACATTCCGAATGTCAGTACGATACTCCAGAACTCAAAAATATTAAAAATCATTTTATTTCAGAAGTTACGAAATAATCTAAAATAATAATTACATTCCAAATTACTGATGATCAACAAATTTTAAAAAATTTTATTTTGGAAGATGCTTAAAATTTCTGCGAATATAAATTTTCAGTCCTGTGTGAGACAACGAATTACATGAACGAAAAATGAACTTTGTTTAAAACAAAGTAACCTTTTATTATTACTGCTATCGCTAATGATGTTAACTCTGGCGTTAATTTTTTAGGGTTAGAGTAGAGAAGATGTGCATGTGAACCTTTTATGTGTATACTAAAAAGATCCAATATCCATTCCAAAAGAGCGAGTTTCCTTCCGCAGTAGGAAGATGTAAATAAGACAAAAATTAACAGCATTCGTCATTAGAAGCATACGTTTTCCAGGTACACGATATATACGTGTGCAAGAACCCAAATTCGTAATGCTGCAATGCAACTAATATTAGCTGACGAAATGACCTTGGGCAGCTTTACGTTTCACGGAACATGAAAGATCTTTCCAATTTTTTTTTTTCTTTCTCTCTTTACCCAGCAGAACAAAAACATTTTTGCACGAATGTCTAAACTCAGCTTCTGGAAAGGAAAGCAACGATCGTTAACCATGAAATTACATCTTAATTTGAAGATTAAGTGCAGTTATTAATCCACAATATTTGTAATATTTTAAAACAGTAAACACTAGCATAATTGCAACAACTCAACACAAACCATTCTGCATAAACTATGTCAGGCATACGAAAAGAGCAATAAGATAGTTTATAATAAGTCAAACAGTATCGGCTTTTTGCATGATACCTCTCGCGAACGCATGACTTAAACAATCTCGTTAGCAGAGGTAGGAAGAGTATAAGATGCAGCAGAGACGTTTGCTAGAAGATTAAAGTTTGAATGGCAGATTCCATTTTTTTTTTTTTTTTTTTTTAAATACAAAACTACTTTTACAAGAGTAAGTTTCAGCTTTCATCTCTTATTCTTCAATTTTTTTTTTTTTTTTTTCCAAAAAGGAATGAGCTATCCATAAAGATATTTTAAGTCAAAATTGCCGTGAGGTGTAATAGTTGTTCAAATATAAGCATGAAACATTTGGGGGGGGGGAAAGAAATACAAATTTTCAGTGACTTTCGTGGTGCACTTGCACCACGAAAGTTAGTTTAAAATGAACAAAATAATGCACATTTCAATATTTAAATGAAGGCTAGAGTACATTCTATGTATGTTTAAATATTTGTTTCTATATCGTGGCAGTCCCCTTTTCCAATACGCATTCTAAAATTTGCTAGTAAAATTCAGTTCCAGACAAACTGATATTCGAAGATATTCGTGATCAAGTTTTACAAACATCTGATACTCGCGGCACGGAAATGCACAGTTCATTCTTCGCCATTTAAAATGCAAAAAATATGCATTCAACTCACAGGAAACGTTGTATTATAAAGAAAGTATTTCAATGAAAACATTAAAAATTAAAACAGCTACTACACGTTTGAGGCACAATAGTACAAAATAAACCAACATTTGTTTTTCCGACATGCTATAAATCAAACAAGATAAATACTTGATCACGCGGCATTCGTTAATTTTTCTGGTGTGTTTCACTGAATAAAGTGGAATCGAACTCAATACAGCAAAGCCCTACCGCATAGCGAGTTTTTGTAGGTTCCATCCTATTTGCACATAGTCACCTGAATAATATAAAACAACGGAGTTGTTGCCGTATTCTCTGCTAGTGAGAACCAAAACAAAATTTAAACGAATACAGAAAGGCACTGACAGAACATTACTACATGTTAAGACCAAAATTAATAATAACGCGAAAACAGTTCCGAAAATTCAAAATTATATTCTTAAAAAGGATAAAAGAGGAATATCCCGCCCTTCCCCCCCCCCTTTTTTTTTTCATCAGGAGAATTGTCACCCTTGACGAATACCGAGTTGAAAAATTAAACCACAGGTAATAAAACCAAGATGAACAGGGTAAATGCATTAGTCGAATAGATCTGATTAATGCCGCACAAGCGATTTATCAGAACTTGCAATGTATTAGCATAGCGTATGGGCTATACATCGATTTGAGAAATATTTCTTAAATGAGTAAAAGATTTATTTCTTCAAACACTTAAAGTAATAAGTTTGTTTCCATGAAAACCTATTTGAATATAACTTTAAAGATCGCAACATTTTTATATTAACTATCCTCGCATTTAAAGATTAGATAGAATGAATGTACAAGATCGCACCACTTACATTCTTGAACGTCTGCAATTAAGCAATCATTGATTGAACATATTTAGGGAAGTAGTTCAGCAAAATGCATAAAGTGAAGCTGGGCACAATTGAGAAATCGAATGGTCTATACTTCCTTTAATTCTTATAGAAAAAGCAGTATCATGTTTTGAGTTCGTTGCTCACTGCTCAAACTTTAACGCTCCCCTTAATATCATCACACGACACAGTAAGTACTGAAGACGTCAGTTTTAAGATGTATTATATTATGATTACTTGAGAGTAGGAAGAGTCCATTTGCTATAGTTATTCAACTGTGTGGTTTTATTTTCCCTAAGATATTATGGTGCGTCATATCTCATTTCAGCAGGCGGAATATTATCAAAGGGATAAAGACAGTCAATTGCTATAGAAATATACAGTGACTAAGATTCTTGAAACTCAAACTGAGCGGCGAAGTGTCATACCACAAGTCAATAATTGTGGTGATAAACTATCACATTACAAGATACGTTGCTACATCTGATGTTATGGTTTGAAGACGAAAATGATTTTCGTTCAAATTGGAATTTAATAACTTTGAATGGAATTTTGTAACCTGAAATATTTATTTATTTAAATTGACATTTTATTAGAGAGAGAATATAACGAAAATTGCTTGGATACTATGAGGGGAAAACGCACATCTCCTTTTAAGGACCTCTTTAGGCACATTTAGCACAGTTTGTTGGTTTGGTTAGAATTAGGATCAACGTGGGACAAGGATGTGTTCTCCAGCCAGTTTATGGAGCTTATAACGACCTTTATGAAGGCTTATTAAATTTATAGTATAATTCTAAATCCATCCATATTTTACAGAGAAAGATTTCCTTAAACCACGCTACCGGCCAGGACGTATATACACGTCCAAGTTACCATGGATACGAAGTGCATATTAAAATTGTAATACCATTGATATTACATTGGAATATATGATGGA
Source organism: Typopeltis vanoorti (assembly GCF_054136105.1). NCBI lineage: Eukaryota > Metazoa > Arthropoda > Arachnida > Uropygi > Thelyphonidae > Typopeltis > Typopeltis vanoorti. Next base: position 73,947,384 of record NC_143550.1, on the reverse strand, counting down.
TACGAAACGTATGAGAATGCGTATTTGATCCATAATGGCCGGTAAGGTGATGCGTTTTAAGTAATGCAAGCCAAGGCAACTCCGATTCCAAGGTTATTACAGTATATGGATGTATAAGGCTCACCTGCAGCATTCATGTAGGAAAATTCTCCTATTCAGCTTCACTTCCCTTTTTATAGATGGGTACTGTGAGAGCTACTTCATTCAACCTTCTGTTCATGAAATGGTGCTTTAATAAACACTATTAGTTCGATAAGTATAATTGTCTTGTATATCTGACGTTTGAAATTTTATGTAGGAGCTTCATTATAGTGCTTAAAATATTTTATTTGAATTTAAATATTTTGCTATGTAATTGATGCCATTTAATTTCTATGCTAATAAGAATGTAATTTGTGTCCGATAATGATTATTGAATTGATTATAGAACTCCTTGATATTTCCTTTTTTTTTATTTATTATTTCAAAGGAAGCTTTTATTTAAAAGCATTATTTTATTTAAAAAGGGGATGATTAACATTAGCATGCAGCCAAAAAATAAATAAATAAATAAAATAAAATTCTGGCATTTTTATTACAGATAATGGGTTAAGATTTTATTCTTATTATAATGCATTGTATTATACAGAGTAACATCACAAAGATCTAGCTTATGACTAAGCTAGATATTTCCCAGAATGCTTATTGTAGACAACTTAGTTTAAAATGAATAAACTTTTGAATCTGGTATTAAATTTAGGTGATTTGTAATATTTTCTTACCCTTAATGAATCTGGTTCATTTGGATGAGAAAACAGCATTAGAATCAAGGAAAATTTGTAACTGTAGCTCAAATGATTTAGAGGCAGTTTTCTGGTTGCTTGAGATGCTATGCTCAAAATATCAGGATATCAAAATATCTTCCAGTTATTACAATTTAAAAGCGCTACCATTTGACTTATTCATCATCATCATCAGCAGCACCCATGGGTCCAATGCTTTTTGCTGTTTCTCTCTGTCAATTTCCAGGTAACTCATCCTGCAAACTCCACACTACTAATCAAACACCAAAAGTTTGATCTTTCTTTTGTTATTGCAAATATATCCATAAAGGTTAAGTTTCTTGCAAATTATTTTCTGTTAGATTCTCTTTGCTGTTTACTTTTTTATACACAGTTCTTCATTTGTTATATTTTGCACGCATCCAATTCATAGAATCTCTATAATGTCCTTTCAAAAGCGAACATTCATCTCACATAGTCTTTGACCATTACCCATGTCTCAAACCATGCCGAGTGCTTATGTTTATATATGTTTCCAGCAGTTTCAGCTTTATGGCAAGGCTCGCTGATTTACTTTTCTGTATCATGTTCATTGCCTTAAGGTTTACTTTTGCTTTTGTTATCCAAGATCTTATCTCCCTTTTTTTAGTCTAAATTATGCACTCTAGGTATTGACTTTTATTTGCTTTTTTTTTCTCTTCTGTCTGAATGTTACTGTTTTTTTTTTTTTTCAATGTTCAACCCATATCTCTTTCCTTCTCAATTTGACACTGTTCTTTCTACCTCTTCAATAATGACAAAGTTGTCTCAAATTGTAAATTTTTTTTTTTTGTATATTGAATAGAAATTCCCCTTTTATTCTCCTTTATGACATCCACTGCGCTTTCCAAACGTGTTGCCTTTAGGTTTACTTTTGCTTATTAGGTCTTGTCGTATGACTCTTTGTTGTTTGGAGCTATCATCCTGTTACTCCCATAATTTCTCACAGTACTCTCTGCATTATCATTGATATTCTGCAATAGACATTATCAGGTTTCTGTCCACTCCATAAGATTCAAGTACAACCTATGTTATTTTCTGATCTATCGCCAAATTCTTTCTAAAAGTGAACAAAGCAGGCATGAATTTTTTTATTTTTACATAAACCTTTTTTCACAATCATGGCATTAATTTTTGGCGCACGGTACTTTTTTGAAATCTGCTTGCTCATATTCTAGATTTTATTCCATTAGTTTCCTTATTCTTTCTGTTAACATCATTTTAAATACTTTCCCCCCCATGATTCATTAGAACAGTTGTTTGGCAGTTTCTATAATCCATTTTGCTTTCGTTTTTTTGTGAATGGATGTGAGAATTGATCTTGTCTAATCTTTTTGATGTTTTCTCTTTGTCCCATGCAATGTTACATGACTGGTGTAGTTCATATGTTATCACCTCACTACTGTATTTCCTCATCTTCTCAGTGATCGTATCTTTTATGGTTTTTCAAATGTTTTATTGCTTTCTGAACCAAATCCCTCAGTAAATCCATCTTTTCCTTTATGCTTGGTGATATTTCCTTGAAATGATCAGTTAACCTTTTTTGGACCTCATCGCCTGTGTCTTATATAACATGAAACAGTAACTTGTGTATATTCTGTTCCTCAAGATTCCACCCTTGTCAACTTTTATGGTCCTCTTGTACTCTATTCACTATAGCATTTATTGATATCCTTGAATTGTTCCAGTAGCCACTTTGATTTATCTCTTCTAAAGTAACTTCTTGACTTCATTGCATTTTGCTCTATGCTGTTTCATTTCTACAGAAATATCTCCTAATATTTAATACCCCTTTTTTTCTTGAATTAGCTTGTGTCTTTTCTGAGATCCACCTCTTCTTTGCCTTTTCTGTCTCTGCGACTTTCTTCCACTGCTGTCTGATTGCAGACACCAATTTGTTCTTATCTTCCAGTTATTTTCCCCCATAATGGATTTCATTTCTTCCTTAAGCACTTGCCTGTATCCTTTCCTTGTGATTTCCTTACCCCAATGTCCTATCTCTGACTCTGAAGCTGTACCTTCACTTGTTGTTTGAGTTTTAACTTAATGTTGGCAGTTACTAAGATATAATTTGATTCCATGTCTGCTCCTTGAAACATTCAAACACTGTTCGACTGATGTGACCCATCTCTTGCTTATGATTATAATACCCAGCTTTGTTCTTTCTTGTTCTTCCACAAGGTGAGTGCCATGTCCACTTTCTGCAATTCTTTTTGTTGATATTTCGTATTGCAAGTTAATGCGTCATGATTCAATTCAAACTTTCATTGCTCCTTCATTTCATTTCGTCTTTCATTGCTCTGTCCGTATCCATATTTGTCATTATTCTTTGTTTCTCTGTTCTCAGTTCCAATCTTAGCATTACAAACTCTTCCAGTAATCAATTATTCAGTATATCTTTCTTTAGTACTAAGTTTCAAGATTATATCCATGTCATAGAATAACTATTTCTTTTTTTAGTACTTTCTAAAGGGTAAATAGACCTAGACTGCAGTGATGTTGAATGGTCTTGCTGCAAATCTTGCCATTGTTATTCTTTTGTTTACTGGTTTGTATTCTAATAATGCTTCTCTTCTCTTCTCTAAGAGGAATCCAACCCCTACTTTATGCCATGTACTATTGCCATTCCACTATTCTTCTCTCCAACTTTATTCAGTGCATCTTTACTAATCCGAAGATGTTGCATTGGTATCATTCCATCTTCTTGCAAAACACGTCTGGCTTTCCAGGAGTACATAAAGTACAGATATTTCATGTTCCTACTGATAGCATGTCTCTTGCTAGTTTTACTCACACTAATTTTGGTAGCAGACTTGTTGATCTAACCCTGATTGCTCGGTTGGGTTACATAGGTCTTGTTATTTCTGGTTACATAGGTCTTGCAACATCTGAGCAGCATGTTATTTTCCTTTGTACTTTCTCATATTGCACCAGATTTCAATTGTGTTTTGTTTTTACAGTCAGCACATCAACACTCATATGAATAACAATAGTATTTTTCAGCCACCCAGTATGGATCAGATGCTGCAGCTGCCTGTTGGTTTGGTGAAGTTAAAGGATCTTGAGTGAGAACAGGAAACTTCATGCTTCTGAAATTAAAGCCATTTCTGTTGTTTATCAGGGGACGTATCATTTGGCCTAGCACCTACCCTGTGAGTTATTCAAGTGCAGCATCTTGCTGTTATTAATATTAATATTATAGGTAAATAGGAAGAACATTAAAAAGGAATAGGCACTTTGGAAAAGTAATTCAATTAATATAAATCCTGCACAAAAATTAATCTGGTTCTAGTTTTTCTCAAGTGTAAGCCATTAAGTGATGGCGAATATATATATATATATATATAAAAGGAAAAAAATACAACCTATTTCCTACCCATTGCAAGGTGAAGGTCTCTTGAGAGTTTTTGGGTCTACTACTCCCACGGTGACCCAGTCAATATTGGGAGAGGACAAGCACAAACATCCATGCCTACGTGGGTTTGAACCCACAGCCTCTTGGATGGAGAGTGGACACGCTAACCACTCCTCCAACGAGGCCAGCAAAAAAAGCCTCTCGCATTGCGGGAAGTTTTGGGTCTACTATTCCCATGGTGGTCCAGTCCACAGTGGGAGAGTACAATCACAAATATCCATACCTACGCGGGATTCGAAGCCGCAGCCTCTTAGCTGGAGAGCGGATAGCTAACCACTCGGCCAATGCGTAGGCCAGCGAATGTATTTATTTATTTGCTGGAAGCTTGCTTTTGTTAACTGCTTGCCCACACAGAACTGATGATGGTTTGCTACCGGGATGAAATTTGATGCATAACCATTGGTTATGCATTAACAAGATGCATAACCAATGGTGGTTATACATCTTGTTAAAATCGTAATTTACACACTAAACGTTATAAAATATATCATGCAACCTTATTAATGCTATATTAGTGTTTGGATAGGCTGAGTTGCATAATCTGGAAACCCTGCACTAGAGACCTAACGGATGTGTTTCAAGCCATTTCAGCCCTCCACTAAATAAGTAGATGGTCTTACATCAGGCATTAAAAACTGCCAATTGCCTGAAGCTGTTCACAAACAATCACATAACAAATTCAAACTGGCAAGATATTCCTTTAAATGCAGAAATATCCTCTTTTCTGGCCATCCAGTTAACACATTAAAAGTTAGTTAACATGTAGTTTGGAAACCTAAATTGCTAATAGAGCAGTTCTTTTATTTATTTATTTTAAACAGTAAGCTTAAAGCTTCATTAGAATTCTGTTGCTATTTCTCACTTAAAATGTCAATCTTCGCCCATGATAAAGTTACTACCGAGAGACCACATCTGTAACATTCCAGGTGTAGTCTGTAAAGAGGCAAAATATCTTCCATATCCTTACATGTCAATGTTTGTTTCAACACCGCAATTATCTTCTGAGTTGTATTTGCAGTTATTATGTGAAATTTGAACTAAAACTTTCTATCTCCTTTAACTATAAGATCTCTAGCCTCATCAGCTGCTACAAAATCCCACCAATATAATATACTGTTGATATCCCATCATGACAAAGTGCATAACTTTACACTTACTAACATTAACTGATAGTCATTATCGTTTGCCCAAACTTCCAGCCTATACAGATCACTATAAATGATATATATATCAGTAGCATCTCTCATTACCCTGTGCATCATTGCATTATCAGCAAACAACTGAATTCCCCTGTCAGCCTCTTTCCAATATTATTAATGCATAGATTAAACAAAACAGTCCATGGACATCCCTGGGTTACACCACTGATCATCTTAAATCTGACAGATTCACATCCTCCATATATCACTTTCTGATACTTGTCTCTCTGCCACCCACTTATCCAAGCCAATAGTTTATATTCCAATCCCATATTCTCTAGTTTATGCAACAGCCTTTTATGTAGTATCCTGTTAAATGGCTTAGTAAATTCAAATAGTACAATAAGGTCCCTTTATCCAACAGAGCAGTTATAAAATATGAGTAAATTGCTCAGACATGACCCCCCGCCCTTTAGTAAACCCATGATATTCCTTCCAAAGTACAGTATGTAATTTTTGTTTTTCAACTGATTTCTGTATATTCTGTAAGTTCTTACCAACTTTTCTAAAATCTTTACAATTACTAGGCATAATTCGATGAATACGGTCTTTGTACATTCATCCATACTTTCTTTTTCTGTGAGATCTTGAGTAAACCGACGCAAATTATGTCACATATCAAGAGCCTAGCTAGTTCAGCTGAACACTCATTTAGTACTCATGCGGATTTCCCACCTTTCTCAATTTCTGAATTCTTATGCAGGTTATGCAGCAGCTTTAGAACCTTCTTGCACCTGTATCGTTTCATTCATTGTGTTGGTAGCACTGTGCACTATGTTACATACCCCAGGTTGGTAGATCTTTGTGAAGCGAGCACTCATTATTTGAACTACTCGTCTGCGGATACTAGGGCACCCTTTGAATTCAGTAAGTTATTCTTCTACTTGCAGCATATTGATAAAATTCTTTTGAGTTGCATTTAGCCTGTGCAGTCAATGTTTTTTTATAGTCCAACTTAGCTTTCCATACCATACTCGTAGCTTTGCTGATATCAGCTTTATATTTATACATTTCATAACGCCTCTCACTCTTATTATCGTGACATTACTTCCATTATCTTCGCATGAATCTCTCTTGGTTAATAAGATTGCATATGCATTGCATTTCACTTCCACCCTGTTTGTTCTTCGAACTCTGGGAAGACATTTAGATACTTCCTCATTTAACCACCTTTTCAAAGCTTCCCTTATATTTCTGTTATTCCCATTTAAATAAATAATATCATGGAGCCAACAATACAATTATCCTGAGTTTATCATAATTTCTTGATTTTCAGTTCAGCATATAATTTGCAGTGTTTGGAACAACTATATAGTTTGCCACTCAGGTCAGTAGGCATGATCATTGTCACTAACTGGTGGCAAAATAGTCACATCTTTAATTGAGACACCTGATGCTGTGATCCTTATTGTCACCACCTCTGAGTGTGACTCCCACTGATGAGACTTCAATAAAGGTCAAAACTGGGTCCTTCCCTTAATGCATGCATAGCATTATATATGTCTGCAAGGAGAGGTACTTTGCATTATGGGAGATGCTATGGAAAGTGATGAGAACTTATACCACCTTTACCACGAGTTGCCCGAGTCCTGAAATTACTTCAGGTGCAAAGTTTGCTTACACTTGGATAAAGGATAAAACCAAATATATAATTAGTAGCATAGCCAAGTGAAAAAAACTTCCATAAACGTATCTCTAATCCAGAGAATTTTAATAATAGGGTGTGACGCCCTTTGGAAACTCGTATAGGTAAATATGACTTCTCCATTACCTTTACCTTAGTAATCCCACCTCTGGGTCTGACTCCCACTGGTGAGACTTTAATAAAGATCGAAACTGGTCTGGGTGACCAGTGACCTTTCCCTTAATGCACAGCATTATACATGTCCGCAAGGAGATGTGCTTTGTATTATGGGAGATACTAAGGCAAGTGATGAGAACCTTTACCACGAGTTTCCCCAGTTTTGAAAGTACTTCAGGCACAAACATTGTTTGTTTACATTTGGATAAAGGATAAAACCAAATATACAATTAGCAAATCTAACACTGTCCTTCAATAGCACTAAGTGTAAAGTGCTCCATATCTCACGCAAAAAATCAAAACAACCTGTAACAATCTCCCTAAACGGAGAAGTTCTCGAGGTAGACAGATTGCTAAAATACCTAGGAGTAAAAATAGACGAAAAATTTACCTTCAATAAGCACATCTCATAATTTGTAAAAGAAAAAAAAAAAAAGCTTACAAATAGTAAATCTCCTAGCTAAGTCGGCAAGGATTAAGTGGGGATTAGGTCAACGAGCGCTGAAAACAATATATACCGGAGCTATACTACCACAGATATCTTATGCTGCACCTACCTGGAAACATACACTAAAATCAAAGATAAACCGACAAAAACGAAATAGAGTTCAACGTTTTATTAGCCATACGTATAATTAAAAGATACAGGACAATATCTTTTGAGGCAGCTTGTGTTATTGCAGCACTAACACCGAACTGCCTGAAAATAAAAGAATTATCTATTATATATGACGTCACTTTCGTAAGATATAATGGAAGTTGCAATATCGATCCAAATTGCTACCAACGTCCGCTTCACTACAGTAAGTGGCCTCATCCAGCAAAGAAAACAAATATTAAGGAGAAGGGAAGCTCTGAAAGTGAGGAATTCCAAATATACACTGACGAAAGCAAAACCGAAGGGAACGTCGGTTGTTCTTTCATTGCATACAACAGACAGTCCATTATACAAGAACGCTTCTCTAGACTGCATCCTCTCTGTTCCAACAACCACCAAGCAGAACAACAACTCGCTATAGTTAAGTCACTTACATATCTCCAGGAATTAGAACTCAACACCTCTCATCAAAAGACAGCAAGAATTTACAGTGATAGTGGAAGCCCTATAGATGGTATAAAAAACCAGAACAACCATATTGCATTAATTGAACAAACAAAGAATCTGGTTGGAAATCTCACTCTAGAGGGATAGGAAATCCAGTTCTGTTGGGTGAATGTGCATACTGGAATAGCAGGAAACGAGATAGCGGATCAGTTGCCTAAAGAAGCAGCTAGAAACGAACGGCTAGAAACAAGTTACCAAAAGCACTCGATATCTGCTATAAGAACACTTGAAGAAGAGAAAAGCCTAGACATATGGGAAGAAGATTAGAAAATAACAAAAAACGGATCAACAACAAAAGAATTCTTGCCAAGCATCAGAAGCAGACTCCGGCTGAAAAAACACGCTATTTCTTCAGGTTTAACCACACTACTTACGGGACATGGAAAACTAAGACACTATTTACACAGATTCCATATCCTGGAATCACCATCATATATTTGCAGTCCACACCTTCAACAGACTGTTGACCACATACTTTTCGACTGTTAGCTATTGGACTCCATCTGGATGCCCCTAATACAACACGTCATCACTTCTGGAGACAAGTGACCAGTGTCAAAACAGAGACTTATCGAAAAGTATTACGTACATAGAATTAATTAAATTTGCCAATAAAATCAACTTCCAGTCCTTGTAATTTAACGCGATGTTTCTTTGACTCCATGGAGGTTTTTATAATAATAATAATAATAATAATAATAATAATAATAATAATAATAAATACTGATATTATATGAATTATAGTGTATGGTGTTAATATACACTAATGTGGCAACATTGCCCCTATCGGCGACTTTTGGTACTAAATCTTTTTTTTCGCGGAATTCATCTCCCTCATGCCTTCGAAAGTCTCAATATAAAATGTGGTCTCATTCCGTATATTAGTTTTATGGCCACGATGTACTTTTAAATCAGGGCCGAAATTACCATATAAGGCACATTAGGCGCAAGCTGGGATCTCACTCTCTATGGGCCCACATTTTAAAACCTTACTCATTACAAACAACAATATAAAAACAACCTAGTTATATTTGCAAAATAAAATAGTTATTTTTAAATATTCAATTAATAATATAAACACTAGAGGCCACTGAAAAATTTGTGAGGCCTCCCGCTTCCATTTCAAATACATTTTTTCTTTCCTTAGAAGATAAAACTAACAGGAACTCCTGTATTCCATAAAATTCATTATTATTATTATTATTATTATTATTATTATTATTATCTGAGACCTCCAGGGAGTCAAGGACTCATGGAGGGAGGCTGTAAATTACCCAACCAATCATACCTTCCCTTAAATTCATTTACACAATACGCACTCACTACCCGTAAGGGAAAATTATGCCACTCACTCACTGCTCTCTGGGAGAAAAACCTAGCTCTTAATCCTTTCTTGACTGAGAACAACCTTAACTCTTAATCCTTTCTTGACTGAGAACAACCTTAACTCTTCCACGGATGCCCCCGTGTTCTCTCCCCGCCTTCCGTATTACGAAAAATTTCATCATTTTAAATGCTATAACACACATTCAAAAGTTTATAAACTCTATCATATCACCCCTCTTTCTCCTGTTAATCAGAGTCTGCAATCCACATACTCGCAATCTCTCCTCATAATATAAATCCCATAATCCGGAAATAATCTTCGTAACTCTTCTTTGCATCCTTTCCACAGCTTTTATTTCCCCATGGAACTCGAGAGACCAAATCTGCGCACAGTAATTCAGGTGTGGTCTTACCAAAGCCTTATAAAGAGGCAAAAATACTTTCTTATGCTTACATGTCAAGGTTCGCTTCAACATAGCAATTATCTTCTTAGTTGTATTTGCAACTTTTGCTATGTGACCTTTGAACTTTAAATTCTTATCCACCAATACACCAAGATCCCTTGTCTCTTCAGTTTCTTGTAGCATATGCCGCTGGAACTCTATTCACGTGAAAGTGCATAACTTTACACCTACTAATATTAAATTGACAGCCATTTTCGTTTGCCCAGATTTGCAGTCTATTCAAATAATTTTGTAATTGCTAAATATCAGTAACATCCATGATAGCCCTGCCTAGCCTTGCATCAACAGTAAACAGTTGCACATCTGATGTCAGACCCTGCCTAATGTCATTAATGTATAGATTGAACAATAATGGTCCAAGGACTGAACCCTGAGGTACACCACTGCTTACCTTAAATCTGGAATATAAATACAAGAATTTATATTCCAATCGCATATTCTCCAGTTTATGCACCAGCCTTCTGTGTGGTATCCTACCAAATGCTTTAGAAAAATTCAACATTATCATAGTGTATCCATTCCCTTTATCCAACTCAGCCGTAACATTGTTATAAAATATGAGCAAACTGCTAAAACATGACCTTCCTTTAGTAAACCCACGCTGTTCCCTGCACAGTATAGAATGCTTGTCTGCCCATTTCTGTATGTCAGTTCTTACCAACTTCTCTAAAATCTTCACTACCAACCAGCAGAGATACTAATACGTCAGTAGTTAGACACATCAGTTTTTTCACCACCCTTGTGCAATGGAACTATCATATCATACATTCCTTCCATTCCCGTGGCATGATTCCTGAGCTGAGACTCAAGTTATACAAATGAGTGAAAGGCCTAGCCAGTTCAGCTGAACACTCCTTTAACAAACGGGCACATATTCGAACTGTACCTGTTGATAAATTCTTATCCAGAATATGCAACAGCCCTACAACCTCATTTTCATGAACCTCTAACTCTTCATCCAACATAGCATGATGTACTCTCCACCATGCTGTGCTACGTACATCTGGTTGATATATCATGTAAGTAACCGTACCATTTCTTTGGTACTGTTAAAAGATGTGATAATCCTTTACGATAAAAAGAACACTTAATCAGATCACCTGGCGTATACGTAGCTACATTCAGTTGCGTATAGTAGCCAGAAATGCAGTTGTTTCCCGTTTCCTAGGTAACCAGAATCTGAGTTATATTAGACTACCTACGAGTTATATTCATTTTTGCTGCTTGTTTTTATCGTATAATTATAGTTTTTAATGCTAGTGCAGAATAAGAAATCCTTTTATGCTTTTTGCACTTCATGTTATATCACTTTAGAAGATCAATGTCACTATCAATATTTTCTGCTAAATATTTTAATCGCCAATACATTTTAACTTGATTCAGGATAATCATTTTTGTCAAACAATTATTTTATAAATTCCTGATAATCCGAATCTTAAAATAATTACAGCCCCCATCTGTTCCAAATAATTTTTTTTTCCAGAATTATAGTTCGAAGGTTAGTTCAGAGGTTGCGCAAAGGTGCGCACTTTTATGATTTTGCTTCATAGAGAATAATATCAAAAAGAAAAAAAAAATCAGCTAACGCCTTTGTATTCCCGTATTGGGAGTAGGCGAGGCCGCTTTCAGCCCTATCTAACTTTTGGAGACTGAGTGGGCAGTTCAATCTCCATTGTAACCAATCAGAGATAGCTGTCACACGACTATCTCTAATTAAGCGGCATGCATTGAAGAGGCGGCTCAACAAGTGCGGCCATCTCGTGGTCCCTAAACCTAGCACAGTATATTTAATGTCTGGATTCTACGGTCGATTTTCTTAAGTTTACGGAACGAAAAACCCGAGTTTCCGGGAGAAAAAAACCCGCTTGCCCATGCCAGAGATCGACTAACTCGGGAACCGGTAGAAAAAGGCTTAGAAAAATTTCCTCTAGTCGCCGACTAGATTGAACATGATTAAAAATATATAAACATACTTTGCATGTGCCAATTCTTAACCGTCTAATGGTGTACATTGCTGCAGTTATTATATATATATGTAATTATATGCGCGCGCACTCACATCCACCATTGCAATTAGAACACTTGTCATTTCATTCCTGCTTTATTATTAAAAAATAATAAAGCAGGAAAGACGTAAAGCCACTCCTCACCACCCACTGTCTCTTTCGAAACGTTTTTCTGCTGCACTGATTTCATTACAAGAAACTCTTGTTTCTCTACTGGTAAACGGTCTTTGCTTTCCTCCCAACCACCCCTCTCCGGTACACCTAGTACACCTAATTCCTCCTTCCCGATATATATACTTGCATACATTAAGACATATGCCTCCATATATATACTCTTTACAAAATTAGACAATCCATAGAGCAGATCTCAATGCCAGAGATCCAATCGCATTCGAATATTGTAATGAGCAGCAGTACTTTAAAAGAAAAGAGAGCCACACCTCACTATCCCACAGATATTAAAATGATTAACATTAATTGTTTTTACTTATGCCCGCTAACGCTTCTTAATCCCAGAGGATTAAACAAGTCTTTGGTAAATGGGTGGTAGCCAAACTCCAAACTTTGCTAATAACGCATCCAGTGACCAAGACTCTCAATCATGAATTCGAGTTCAGATTGTATGGTTGACAACTGTTACTAGCTTCTTGTTCCTAAGACTGTATATAACCATCTGAAATATTGTGAAGCCGCGAAATTTTCTTGAATTCAAGCAATAAAAACCCACGTTTTCAGGAAAAGAACCACGTTTTTCCCGTGCTAGGGATCGACTCCTTCGGAAACCTCTAGAAGAGAGGCTTATTAGAGGCTGATTTCTATTTCTTTACATCCTAATCCTGCAACTAGAATATAATAAAAACAGCCTTTCTTCAGGCGGATCACCGCTGTGCTTACAGATGCCATTTTTCAGAATAGTCAATTAGGAATATTAATTCTTCATAATTAATATTCGTAATTAATTATGAATATTACTTAAAATTGTAATGTCAGGTAGATATCGAAGACCGCTGTTATATAAGAAACAGGGAGAAAAAGGACTTGTTACGTCATCGTTTACTAAATGAGATTCCGATTAATAAATAAAATATTTCTTTGTGACCTCTTTCCCGTTTCGAGGTTTGTTTACATCAAGCTGAACAACGCCCGGAGCCCTACAATGCAATTACTTTGACTAACCACCAGATTTTGAAAAGTAAAACGAAAACCGATACTTTAATCTTAGACTGCAGTGATTTCACGCGCAATGGAAATAGATATAGAAGTACAAAATAAAAATGCATAGCAAGTGGGATTTACGAAAGGTTAACACAGAGTTTTTCAATAATTTGAATATAAGATACATAATGGTTTCGATAAAAAAAATGCTGGTGTTTTAAAAACAAACAATTATTTAAAAAATAATAAAAAAAGAAAGAAAAGAAAAAGAAACTTGAAATACATTAGCAAGAAATACACTGCTTGTAAAGAAGTCAACGGATCATAGTCTGAGGAACAAATAGCCATGGCGCCCACATTAATAAGGTGTTGGATCTCCTTTCGCTGCGATGACTGTAACAATCCTTCCCACAAGTGTATGATACCAATCAATGAATTTTGGATCATTCTTCCTGTAGGCATGTAATAAGGACCTGGACTTTTGTGGGGCGAACATCCCTTTACCTCACCCGACGCTCCAGTTCATCCCACAGATGTTCAGTAGGGTTGTGATCAGGGCTGTGTGGAGGTCAATCAAGTTTGGTGACGTTTTTTTCCACAAACCACGTAGCTACAGCAACAGCCTTATGACGCAATGCATTGTCTTGCTGAAAGAGACAATGTCAGTTCCGTAGAAACGCCAATGAAGCATTGCGTTGTTCAGAATGTTCAGTTACCTCTCGGAGTTCAACGTTAGTGCCACCACAAACAGAGGTCCTAAGTAAGCCAGGAAAAACAGGACCATGTCATCACGCTGCCTCCGAATTTCATAGTTGGAACTATGCACTCTGATAACAGACGTTCACCGGGCATCTGCCACTCCCATAACTGTCTCCATTTGCTCGGTAGATGGTGTAGCGTGATTTGTCGCTCCACAACACAGCTTTTCATTATAAAAATTAAGTGGATATTAAATCCAACATCATTTCAAAGCCGAATACAGAAACAATACAAGTTTCGTGCGAACATTGACCATAGAGTTTGCGGGAATACACTCGCCGCCATACTACGAGTTGCCCTAGCCGAACCTTATAGGAGACACGAACGTTCAAAGCGTCCGTATATTCGCCTCCTATTGGTCCATTTTGATAAGGTTTCAAAGTGTATTCCCGCAAGCTCTCTGGTCAATTTTCGCATGACGTTTGTAGTTTCTGTATTCGGCTGTAAAATGATGTTGGATTTAATATCCACTTAATTTATATAATTTTCATCGCCGAAATGAAGCCTTTTGGCTCTTTATTTTAATAAACAGCTTTCCATGCTTCCGCGTCCACTGTACACGCTCTTTGCACCACTGAAGACGATGTTGCATATTGGTTCAGGTAATGTGGGACTTGCATATTGTGGTCCTACCATGGAAACCCATGTCGTGAGCCTCGGACCTGAATGTTTTTGTGCAGATAAGCGTTGTAGTCGGTGAAAATTACTTTGTTCCGGTAAAATTACTACAGTAATTTTACCGGAACAAAGTTGCACTGACTTGTGAACAACATGTTCCACCAAAATTTCTACCGGCTAAAAACACGTGACTCGTTACATGTCGCGATATGTCTTGCTCATGGGAGGAGGGGGGGGGTGGGATCCGTTGACTTCTCTTCAAGCTGCGTGCTTATAATGACAGTTTGAATGTTTTTTTTTTTTTTTTTTTTTTTGGAGGGCAGAGTAACATCAGCTCCATGAATAGACCTGCATAATCCCAACCTGAAACAAAACTCTTGTCATGTGCACTCCTTCATTCCCAGACTGTAGCTACAGTGTCCTTAATTTTGTGTTATAAGCATTCTTGTGATGAAGTCATTTTTCATCTGCACGCCCTTTACGTAACCTTATTAAAAATTAAAAATAAATAAACTAAATGTGTTATGTGACAACTAACAAATAATCATGAAATATGTTTGTTACTTTTAATATTATATATTTGGGTTTAATCCTTTATCCAAGTGTAAGCAAAAAGGTTTGCGCTTGAAATATTTTCAGGACTGGGGCAACTCGTGGCAAAGTGATAGCCAAGTGAAAAAACTTCCACCAACTTATCTCTAATCCAGAGAATTTTACTAATAAGGTGTGACGCCTTTTGGCAACTGGTATATGGAAATATGACTTCTCCATTACTTCCACCTTACTATCACCACTTCTGGATCTGGCTCCCACTGATGAGACCTCAATAAAGGTTGAAACCCGTCTGGGTAGTGACCCTTCCCTTAGTGCATAGAATTATATTATACGTGTCCACAAGGAGATGTGCTACTAAGGCAAGTGATGAGAAGTTATACCACCTTTACCACCAGTTGCCCCAGTCCTGAAAATACTTTAGGCGCAAACTTTGTTTGCTTACACTTGGTTAAAGGATTAAATCAAATATATAATTAGTAGCACAGCCAAGTGAAAAAACGAAAAAACTTGCATCAACATATTAAATATTTCAAAATGAGGGGATGTCACATTTAGCTGGAAAATGACATTGAGATCCAAAAACTTAATTTTCTGACACAATAAAAAAATAAAAAAAAACTCCTTTCCTCTAGTAAGTAAATCATTCCTCTACTAAGGAATCTCTTTCAAATTATAAACATTCAGTGAGATTAACTAAAAATTCGCAGAAATGCGGAATATTGCTTCTATACTTGTAGTTTTCTGCAAATATCGCTGTTTCAAGGGAACTGTCGCAATTATCATGCAGGTTTAAATTTCTCAACTTTGCTGGATTCCTTAAATTGAATATACCACCACATTATTTATATCACTAGGCGGATTGGCTTGATACAATTTTATCCCTTTATCTGTTTCTGAAAGAAGAGCACTTAAGGATGAAGAACTTGGATGTGGTGACAGCCCAAGACAGGAGGATGTGGAGGAGACTCATCACCAACAGTGACCCCACTTAAGTGGGACAAGCTGCAGAAGAAGAAGAAGATCTGTTTCTGAAAGAAAAAAAATGTAAATTGGGTTTGTTTAGTAAGCACTTGGCTCTCCCATTATACTTGCCAGCCTGGTTGGCACGGTGGTTAGCTTACCCGCTCTCCAACGAACAGGTCGCTGATCGAATGTTTTTAGGTGGGAGATGAATTTCATCGCCAGGTGCGAGACCACCTCCACGCTAACTGGAGACGTGAAGTGGCATGGAAAAATTCCATGTTTTGTCTCTATTATATATTGAAACCTGTGGAGTATTCATAACTAAACATACACATATAACCACAGTAATTAAATAATTTTAATTAGTAAATATTTCCTCCTAAGTATCTTAGTACATCATCAGTACAATTATTTCAAACAATACTAGGAATAACATACAGTTAGGGCGCATGATTACAATGGAATTCCAATATGCGTGCAGTAGCGTGTTATAGATAGAATTAAATTAAAATAAATATATCTGATAAAAAAATTAGATTAAATTAAAATAAAATAACATACATAAATTTATTTAAAAAATTAAGGATGACAATTTCCCAGACTTTAGGGATAGTAAGAACGTCATTACAGTTTAAATTGGGTCTGTGACGTATGGCTTCAGCATTTTCTTTATATAAACGCTCATGTTTATATAAGGATCTATGTAGAGGTTTGGTGTTTTTCCATTTGATCCCATGGTTTGGTTTTTCAACTCCGTGTTGTGCAAGGCTAGATTTGTGCGGTTTGATAAGACGGATATGGTCTTAGTGTTCAGAGATGCATTTACTAATAGATCTTCCTGCTTATCCGTAGTAAGACATCTTACAGGAACATGAAACTTCGCCAGGTAGCTTCAAAGGTAAGAGTTTTTCTTCAGGAGAAGTTAAAAAATTATTGATCTGGTTGATTGGTTTGTAGGTAGCAGCAAGTTCGTATTTCTTCATAATTTTTAACAGACGTTCGGAGATGCCTTTGACATACGGTATAGGAATCTTACGACTTGTTTTTGTCTTGGTTGGTGTGTGGGGAAGTGATTGATGATTTTTTAGTTGTTTTTGGATTGTATCCATTTAGTATGAATGTATTTTTGACGATTTCCAATTCTTGGTTTAAAGATTCTTCGGAGGAGAAAACTCTGTGCGCTCTGGCTACTAATGATTTAATGATGCCATATTTTTGAGATGAATGGTGAGCAGATGAGTTTTGAATGTAACGACCTGAAAACGTCGGCTTACGATAGACAGAAGTGGAGATAAAATCATCTTCTTTTCCTTGGATGTGTAAATCTAGAAAGGAGAAACCTTGTAAAGATTCTTTTTCTAGTGTGAATTTGATGCGAGGATGAATGTTGATTTTATCTAGATACAGGTATAGTTATTGTTCAGAATGACTCCAGATGGCAACGTATCGCAGCCAAATTTTTGGTGTAGGTTCAAACGTGAATTTTTTTTTTCTTTAAGGTGTTCCAGAAAAAGGTTGGCTAAGTTTGGTGATAAGGGAGATCCATTGTTGTTCCTTCCTCTTGCTTATAATTTTTTTCTTTCCATGTCAAGTATCCGGATGTAATAACAAATTTGAATAATTCCACAATATCGTATGGAAATTTTTGAATTGACAAGTCTATTGGTTCCCTGTGGGGAATATTAGTGAAGAGGGAGTCAATGTCTAAGTTGAATTCTGACAGTTGAATGTCTTTTATTTTTGTGTGAAACTCTGTGGAATTTTTAATTGAAGAGGCAGAGTAGCCTATAAGAGGACGGAGAAGGCTAGACAATAAATCTTGATAATTTATAAGTCGAGCTGCTAATAGAATCCACAATGTGTCTGAGTGGAACTTTGTTCTTGTGAAGTTTAAGTAAACCATATATTCTAGGAGGCCTAGCATGGTATGTTCTGAGATTTTTTTAGATTTCTTGATCTAAGGAAGTGGTTTCATCGAGTAATTTTGTTGAGTTTCTTGAGCTGCCTCTTTGTATGATCATAATCAAGTTGAGTATTTCGTAATGTATTTCGATCTCGAAGTAATAAATTCATTTTACGGTAATATGAATTGGTATCTAAGACAACAATGGTATTTCCCTTGTCGGCTCTGGTGATGACTATGTTTTTGTTTCGTTTTAAGGAGTTAAGAGCTTGCAGTTCTGATGATGGGAAATAGATTATTTTGGCTATTTAGAAATGAAGTCTATTGGCTTCACATATGGCCGATGTTTCCTTCCAATGTTGTGTATGAAATCTAGATGTGGAATACATTTAGGCAAAATAGCAATCTTATGACCTCGCGCTAATATATTTATTTCATCTTCCGTTCTCTAGGGGCAGGATTTCCGGACTATGTAAAACTATATTAAAAGTTTAAATATATTAAAATACGTTATATTAAAAGAATTGAATAAAAAGGCTGCTTCCTTCTTCCCTTTAGAAGATGCAAAACTTCTCCGTATTGAATCCATCTTTATCATTAACAATGCTAAACCACCCACAGATAACATCTCTTCGTCGGAACGACAGGCTCTTAAGAGTTTAACACGCGTTCATTGCCAATCACGCGATATCGCGCGATGCGAGTTCTCACCGAACGGTCGATCACGCGTTATCGCGTGGACGTCGCTAACTAAATCAAAAATAAAAAAAATTTGCCCACCACACGAAATTCCCATTTTCAGCTTGGCAATGAAAGTGTTAAAAAATAACAGAAATATACATATTCTCCCCGCATATAAAGGCAATGCCACAGTTGTCCTTAACTTTGAAGATTATAAAAATAAGATGCCTGAATTACTACAGAGTGACACTTATTCAATTCTTGAGAGAGAGAGAGAGAGAGAGAGATCCCACTCGTAAACTTCAAAATCGTACCAACAATTTATTAAAAACGCGTTCTGAGCGGTCTAGAAATATTCGCCTTTCTCTTCGCTCTCTCCATCCGCTCATGCCACGCATATATGGAGTTCGCAAGATCCACAAGGAAAATACCCCACTTCGTCCCATTGTTGAAGGCATTGATTCACCAACATATAACCGTTCAAAATATCACTCAAAATACTTTAAAACTCCATATATGCGTGTCATGAGGCGGATGGAGAGAGAGCGAAGACACACACACACGCGCGCACACACACACACACACACACACACACACACACACACACACACACACACACACACACACACACACACACACACACACACACACACACACACACACACACACACACACAAATTTTGCGATAGATGCTGTCTTAAGATCTTACATAGCAATATTAAAGTTTGTGTTTCAATTCTCTGTGTTCTCCAGATTGTATATTTTATTGCAGGAAAAAATTGTCATAACAGGAAACCAGATAAATTCTCTTCATTTTAAAATCCCTCACAAAATATTGTTTGCATCACAAACGAGACTCGTACAAATGAACCGAAGGAGACTTGTTCTTCCTTGTTATGGGAGTTCTCATAATTTTAGACCAAAATGGAAAGTTACATTGGATGGCCTCTAGCCTTTAAAAACTATTTATATGCAATATATTTCATGTCATAGAATCTAAACTCTCTTGTGTTCCACCTAGATGAATTCTGTACCATCCTATCACAATATAGTGTCCTTTCAGATTTCAGGACACCATCTTGGTGTCCTGAAATCTAAAGTATCTAGACTTGATGCAAACAATATTTTGTGAGGGATTTTTAAATGAAGGGAATTTATCTGGTTTCCTGTTATGACAATTTTTTTCCTGCAATAAAATATACAATCTGAGAACACAGAGAATTGAAGCACAAACTTTAATTGCTATGTAAGATCTTAAGACAGCATCTATTGCAAAATGTTTGTGTGTGATTATTTCATAAATGAAATTTTGTTACGCCTGGATTAGAATACCAAGTTTAATAAGCAGACTGTTATTTTTATTTTATTTTTATTTTAATGCCACCCATGAAAGATTGAGATTTTAGCATATAACATATGTTAATAAAAGATAGTGAATTTTGAATACCACGTGAACCTCAAGGCGTTGTAAACGAACGAGCGAGACTAACTATATAGTCATTTGACTTGTGCGATGGGTCTCACTTTGCTTGAATGTGCCTGTTTCTATAAGCATGAGGGAAATGCTGCAACAATACTTCGCGCGAGTATGCGGAAAGGTCCAATGATACCAAAAGTGAGACACGTGGTTCATCGATTTGAAGAGCTAGACAACTTGACAATTCAACTAGAAAGAGAGCGTAAATCTGAAATTTCGCAAATGACTGAAGATGTTGCAAATGTAGTTGATGAGCGGTCAAACGGAAAATGCTGTAGGTTCATGTAGTGCACGTGCAGTAGCAAGACAATTAGATTTGCCATACACAACAGGATGGAGAACTTTGCGTAAAGCGTTGCAATGCTACTCGTATAAACTCAGCCACAGCCGAGAGTTTGCAAGCGGAAGACGCCATCATCCGAGAAACATTTGCGTTGACATTTCTGGCTTTCACATCCTATGGAGTGATGAAGCACATTTTCATGTTTATGGAACAGTAAACACTCAAAATTGCAGCACCTGGGCTACAGAGAATCACCGTGCATTTCAAAAAAAAAAAAAAAATGTTCCCTTACATTCGCTGAAAGTTACAGTAAGGAGAGAATTTACGGACAAGTTCGTTATTCTGCCGTTTCCGTTTTATTTCGAAGAAATCCATCGAACCAGAGCTGGGACCTGTACGGTCCTGGCTGCACGTTATCAAGGCATGTTAATGCAAGATGGAGAACCTTCCCACATAGAACGTGAAGTTCAGAAATTATTGCTTCAGCAGTTCACACAGGATAGAGTAATCAGTCACCCATTTTCTATGAAATAGTCACCACTTTCAACAGACTTTAACCCCTGTGATTTTTGGCTTGGGTGTTACCCCCAAATCATGGTGTATCAGGGAAAGTTCTTCCCTTGGAAGATTTGCAAGACAAAACCGCACATCATGGGGAAAAACTTTTCCACGGATCAGTTGCATTCCGCTGTATGGCAGCATCAGCAATTGATCCTGCAAAAGCCAACACATTGAATGTCACCTCCATTGATCATCCATATTTCCTTAACTGCCCCTTGCAGAATGTCAACTCACTGTTTTTGTATCACCTTATTTTATGAAATGAGCAATAAACATCATCTAATAGTTTCATATGTCATTGATTCTGAGCATTTCACGGTCACATATCTCCGATTTACATTAATGTAATTTTCTTCCACTCACAGCGCAATACTTCCCCTTTCGGCCTTTTTTGAACTAATTATTTTTATTGTCAAATCTCTTCACCATGATCGGATCTGTTTTGGGATATTTTGTCTACTGGCTCTCTCTCTCTCTCTCTCTCTCTCTCTCGAGATTGCCCTGAATAAGGGTACTTTAATTTGAAACTCTATAGACGTATAAGTTTGTTTTACCTAATTTTTCAAAAAAAAAAAAAATCTCTTTCTAACCAAAGGTGAAACATTAGAGGAATTTTAAGAGATAATAAATACTAAATTCATTGAATTCCATCTAGGCAAGGATTTGGATTTGTTGCCAATAAAAATGACCGAGTGAAATCCAAATTGAAATCCACATGAACATGCTCTCCTGAAACCAAAAATCTTATTCATTCAATCAATTTTGTCTTACTCTCAAAATGGCAGTATAGTCATAATCAATTTCAACCCACTTTCTCACTTTGTGTCCCCACAAGAATCCAACTAAAATCTTAATTTTTAGAATGGCTTCAGGATATTCGACGATAATGAAATAATCAAATACGAAATTTCAATGAACTTCATCCTTCCCAACGCCTGTAATTATTCGCATAATGACGGATAGTGGGTCAAAATGCATTTAATATGAGCCTCAGCATTTTCAAAAGTGCAGAAATAAACAGAAGTAAATAATAGGGTTCTCGAAATGTATTTTTTGATACACGTTCCTATTAGAAATCATATTAGAAAGGTGGCATTGCTTGATTATTGCAAGATCGACAATATGATAGCCAAACCGGCCATCGGGAGTATCTAACATTTTAAACGCCCTTGGAAGATTCATAGCTAATCGATTTTTATAGTGTAACGGTTTCGATAATTGGAACCCTTCAAACACTGACTCCGTTGGCAACTGTCCTAGTGCCAAAGGTTCCTGTGCCACTACTCGCCATCAACTGCTTTAGTCTACGTTTCTCCTCTTCATGCCATGATATTCGTACAACTTTATCATTTTTATATTACTGGAATCTGCACACCCGCATCTGCACAAACTCCTGATCAGGTGCCTTTGTGCTCCGCACAAAGGCACCTGATCAGGAGGGGCCCTATTTCATTTAAGATTTCATTTTGATTTGCAAATTTATTTTATGAGAATGCTGAAATATAACTTTCAACAAAGGCGCCTCTTACCGACGGGGAAGCCTGGTTACTGCTGTAACTAGTAATTTTCTCATTCCAACTTATCTTGTACAACTCAACCCTAATGTTCCCCGTATAGTCTTCAAGCCTCTTTGCAATCCATCATTAAAGTTTTGTTTCACTTTGTATGTCTTTAAAAGATCCTCTGTATGCTCAGTTTATATAAGACGCGTAAGTCATTCAGCATCATTTGATGTCAATATTATATTCCGTTTTTCTTAAGTTTTCCCTTTAAACTGGTGCAGTAGCATTTATATAACGCTCTCTGAGGATGTGCATACTTTTGGCATCTGGCATTCTCATCGGAAGTGTGTGGGGGGCCGGTTTGACTGCTTGCGGGATGAAAAAGCCAGCTGTTCACGCCCAAGACCGGCTAACTTGGCTATGGCTGAGAAAGATCCTTAAGCTCCTCGTGTCGGCGACGGGAATCGAACCCAGGAACACTCCTTCCCAAGGCATACGGTTGCGAAGAGCATAGCTTCTAGGCTAACGGCGCGGACATTTTAACTCATTAATTCTATATCACTTAAAGTTACTCACTTCTGCTGTGGTTTTTCCTAACGACAGACTAACCATACTACCGAGCGGATCCGCTCTTATCGCATTGAAAAGCATCCGCCAAAGCGGCTCCGAAAGAGGCCACTACACCGAATCCGTCCGCAATAGTTTAAGACAACAAGATCTCTCATTCAGAACCAAAGCATTACCATTAACCATTAACGTTACTATCAGGATGGGTGAAGCAGAAGTGCTTTTCATATTCCCCTTTATCTGTAATGAGAGCTGTTTGGGAGAGAGAGATTTATGAGCAATTAACCTCGCCTTCTGGGGGCAGTTGTGTTAGCTATGATCAGTTGAGAGAAGAATAGCCGTCGGTCTTTTAGTACGAAGAGATTTTACAAATTTCCACATGGAGTAATCTTCTGGGTTGATTTCCATGAGTTTGGATTCCCATTTGGAATTCCTGTGTATCTGGAGGGCTTCTCGAACCTGTCTGTTCAGGTTATTTAAGGTTGTTTTGTCCTGCGAGGCTCTAGTGTTGTGATATCGCTTTCTGACTTTGTTTTTGGCCCTAATCAGGTCCATTATCTCTTCTGGGATCCAGTTGTATGCGTGGAAGACAGAGGTTTGAGTGACTGATGCTACGGCCTTGTGCTGATTTGCCTAGTTAAATTGCTTACAGCTAGGTGTATGTCTTCTTTTTTGCGAATGACAGGGGATGGGCCGATGTGGACTGGGAGAACCTTAGAGAGCTTGTCCCATGTTAAGAAAGAATGATGGGGAGAGAGCTGATCCTGGAGTCCTAGCTTGAGCAGGATGGGATTATGATCTGAGTTAAGCTCTTCTAATGCCTCCAGCTGGTATTGATATCTGATGTTCCTGAGAATAACTATGTCTCATAAATCAGAACTTCCTGATGGGCTGTAGTGTGTTGGCTCAGTGGGTCCAGCTACTATTGATGAGTTGAGTGACTTATAGGGGAATAAGGTACGGCCTTTGGAGTTGATTGACGAACTGAACCAAGCTGTATGTCTGGAGTTGAGGTCTCCTTCTGGAGCCGAGGATGGAGTCTAAGTCTGCTGTCAATAGTGGAATGCCGGGAGGATTGTACGCTGTATAGATTTTGAGTTTGCCTGCGTTGTTTGTGTGCACATCTACACCTGTCACTTCAAGGTTTAAAGTTTGGGGGAATGGTCAATGCGTTGTGACTCAAATAATTTTTAATAAAGATAGCTGTGCCGCCTCCACTAGAGTTTAGTCTGTGTCATATATAGAATTTAACCTCTTAGTCTTGGGTTGTTTGAAGGTCTGAGGTGGGATTCACTGATCAAGATTATGTCTGGATTGTATCTCTTTGCAAATTCTTGCAGCTCTAGAATTTTACTTGTTAAGCCATGCCATGCTGTTATCATGGGGGAATTCAGTTTGAATTTTTTAAACATTATAGAGAGCTGTTACTATGGATTGGGTTTCAAGATAAAATCTCTTTCTGGAAGATGGTGAGGTGCTTGCTTTCAGAATGTTGTATTTTTTATAAGTGAACTCTCGGTAGGTGCATAATAGAAATGATCACAAAAGAGCCCACATCTTAATTTAGGAGACGAAAATTATACAACAATAGTGGATATCAAAGATCCAACATTATTTCGAAGCCGATTGTCTGTACAAACATCGAAGATTTCGACATTTTGGACAGGTAGCTTATGAGAACAAGGGAGAAACAACTTGCTTTCTTAATGTTGTTGCCCTCTTAAGGTTTCTGAGGAGAATCAGCCAGTTGGAAACGGATCACAGGTCATTTCATCCTTTATCAAAATGCGTTAATAAAAAGTCGAATATACGGGTGCGTGTAGAGCGCTCATGTCTTTCAAGTAGTGCAAGCTAAGGCAATTTTGATGCCAAGGATTATATTCTAATAAGCTCTTTGGACAAAATTTCTAAACTTTCAAAGTTTCTACAGACATTCGGCATGGAAATAATATTAGGTATTTAATATCCACTATTTCATAAAATAAGCAGAAAATAAATTGTGACGTCACTGAACTGGAATGTCAGAACTCATGTCGTCCTTTAGGTCTGTTGGTTTGAGTTTTATTTATTTATTTATTTATTATTTTATTTTATTTTATTTTCAAAGCATAACCTTAAGGCTCTTTATGGCGTATCGCAGTTTACACATTTCTTCAACTATTTTATTCAAGATATGTTTCTTAAATGTTTCAGCTGAAGGTGAGATAGCTGGTCTTTTATGAGAGTACTTAAGTATTCATGGTCGAAACTAGGAATCTTTTTGTCCTTCTAAACTGACTAGAGGACATACTCATATGTAGAACCGGCGCTAGGGTCTTCGCCGCCCGTATGCAATTTCTATCTAAGCGCCCCTGTAACGATCCGGGCATGTGTGCTTCTTTTACAATAATAAAAATTTAAATTATTTGAAATTTCTTAAATAAATTTTGAGAGAACAGCCACACGTTGGTTCGCTAAATGTAACAAACCGAGGGTGTTGACTAGGCAGGATAATCATCAAAAACCCGTATATTCAAAAAATTCTCAAAAGTTAAAGCAAATTTTGATAAAGCCGCTTCACTTTAATCGTTGAATATAATGATACGGGGATTATAGCCTTCTCACCGACCCGAATCGCTAACAAAATTAAAATAAATTTTAATTAAAGTTAAACGGGTGCTTAAGGGTCAAAGCTGTATAACTGAGAGGAGACCTCCACATAGCCTTTAAAGGAATGCGGAGAACCGACCAGGGCTTCTGACCTAATGTCCAATCCTCACCTTCTCGTGGTGCACCCTGTTGGGTATCTACTTTGATACTGAACGAACGAGGATGGGCTGGCAATTTTTGGATTTAGCCGACCAAATTGTATTCTTATTGGTTAAACCAAAATAAAAAATGATGGTACAACATGACAAAATTTCATGCCGGCTGGGGCGTCGCCCGGTTAAACAAGGCCCCCGTTGTTTTCGCCAGGGAACCAGGGCGAACAGCGAAAAGTCAGCTACTGGAACAAATCTGAAAACAAACCCCAACTCAACATCACCAGAGTTAAAGATCGGTACTATCAACGTAAGAAGCCTGAATGGCAAAGAAATGGAGCTAGCTGAGGAATTAGATAAGTACCAGATCGACATAATAGGGGTGACTGAAACAAAAAAGACCAAAACTGGTGAGATCTTTCTGAGCAATAAATACAAAATGTTATATTCAGGCAATAACAATCAAGGAAAAGAAGGAGTAGCCATAGTATTCAACACAAAATACGAGGCTAATCTTCTTGAATGGCAGTCAGTCTCAAGTAGAGTAATGTGGGCAAATATGAGAATGGGGAACTGGACAATGAGACTTATTTGTGCCTATGGTCCCACAGAAGGTTCTACTAAGGTAGAAGTGGAGGAATTTTTTGAGGCTTTAGAAAAAGCAACTGACACAATGAAAAAGGAAAAGTTGGTCCTTGTTGGGGATCTAAATAGTAGAGTAGGAAATGATTGTGAGACATACAAAAATATTTTGGGAAAATTTGGAGAAAAGAGCAAAGCTAATAATAATGGCAAATATCTGTTGGATTTCTGCTCAGGACATGGACTGGTTATTACTAACACCATGTTCCAACATAAAAATGTGCACAAATTCACATGGAGAGAAGAGGCTAGGAATAAGAAAAGTCTCATTGACTATGTTATTGTTGATAGTGATGTTTTCTCCCTGGTGCAGGACACCAGAGTGTACAGAGGATTTGAAATTGGAAGTGATCACTATTTAGTCTTGAGCAGGATAAAATTGAATTTCATATTGAAAAGAATAACATGCAAGAAAGTTTTAAAGCGAATAAAAGTTGAGCAGCTCTCAGATGTAAACTGTAGACTAAAATACAGAAATTTTATTGAAAAGAAAATGAAAGAGTTTGAGAACAGGAATCAAACCTTGGAGATTCAGTGGCAAACTCTGAAGGAAACATTGATTGATTCTGCCAGAGAGGCATGTGGTGAGGTTGTGTGCAAAGATAAAAAAATCAGAACTCCCTGGTGGACACAGGAAGTTAAAGAGGCAGTGAAGGAAAAGAAGAAAGCATATCAAAAGTTCCTGGCAAATAAGTCAGCTTTTACTCTTACAGAATACAGAGACAAATGTAAGAAAGCTAAACAGTGTGTAAAACTAGCTAAACAAAAGTCATGGGAGGACTTTGGCAAGAATATAGAAAATAAATATCAAGAAGGTGGCAAAATATTCTGGAGGTTGTTGAAGAAGCTTAGGAATGGAGGAAAGAGTGCTGTAAAAGGAATTAGAGATGATAAAGGTGAAATGAAAACAGGAGAAAAAGATATCCTTGAAGTATGGAGTAATTACTTTGAAAAACTGCTAAATGAAACAAGCAGTGATGACAGCACAGTGATAAAAAACACTGACCAGGCATGCAGTCAGGAATACATATCTATACTTGAAGTAGAAAAAGCCATCAAAGGCTTGAAATGTGGAAAGGCAGCAGGAGTAGATGATATTCGACCAGAAATGCTGAAGTATGGTGGTATAAGAGTCTTACAGTGGCTGCACTGCATAGTTCAGAAAGCCTGGACAGAGGGACGAATTCCCGATGATTGGTGTAGAGCTCTCATAGTAGTACCCATATATAAAAAGGGAAATAAAACTAAATGTGAGAATTACAGAGGTATTTCCCTACTGAGTGTTCCTGGCAAGATCTATGCAAGTATACTTGAGAAACGGTTGAGAAGAATTGTGGAAGAAAAGCTTGGTGAAGAACAAGCTGGATTCAGGCCAAATAGAGGCTGTCAGGATCAGATCTTCACTTTACGACAAATAGTCGAGAAAGCATGGGAATATAACAAAGATCTGTATTTAAGTTTTGTCGATTTGGAAAAGGCATATGACAAGGTGCCAAGAGAGAAGCTATTCAATACGCTGCAGTTATATGGTGTCAATGGGGCATTATATCAAGCAATACTTAGTCTTTATTTGAGTTGTGAGTCAGCAGTTAGAATTGAAGGAAGTACAGGAAGATGGTTTAATGTTAAATCTGGTGTGAGATAAGGATGTACATTATCCCCTCTGTTATTCATTATCTATATGGATCACATTATGAAGGAATGTGGTATTAAACCTGATATCAAAATTGGAGATGTTAATGTCAGCTCTTTGCTTTATGCGGATGATGTTATACTTCTAAATAAATCCGCTACAAGTCTGCAAGATTCTCTGACTAAATTGAATAGCTGTTGTAATAGATATGGTATGAAGGTCAGCAATAAAAAGACAAAGACAATGAAAATAGGCAGAATCATTGAAAATGTCAACTGTGTTGTGAATGGAGAACCTGTGGAACAAGTAAAACATTTCAGCTACTTAGGCACAATTTTTACTGAAGATGGTAAACTAAATATAGAAATAGACAACAGAATCAGCAAAGCTGGTATCGTGGGAAGTCAATTGAATAAATTCATATGGAATAAGAAAGAAATTAGTCGGAACACTAAATTAGCTGTATACAAGACTGTGTTCAAACCAATTTTAACTTATGGATCTGAGAGCTGGGTCAGAAGTAAAACACTTGACCAAAGACTAGAGACCGCAGATATGAGAGTCCTGAGAAAGATTAGAGGCGTGAACAGATGGCATCAATGGCAATATCATATTAAAAATGAGGATATTAGGAAAGAACTTGACATTGTCAGCATCCAGGAATGCGTTAGCAGAGCTAATCTCAGATGGTATGGTCACTTAAATAGAATGGGAGAGGAAAGATTAGCAAAACAAGTGTTCTCTGCCAGGTTGGCAGGAAAACGACCCAGAGGAAGACCAAGATATAGGTGGATTGATACGGTACAAAGTGCCTTAGACGATAGAAATATAAGATCTGATAATGTTGGAGTCTTGACAAGTAACAGACTGATTTGGAGGAAAATTGTAGATAGGAAGTTAGTAATGATGTAATTTTTTCATGTAGTACTGTCATATCCTGTACACCCCTTGAGGGTACATGGCAGGAATTTGATGATGATGATGATTAAAGTTAAAATTTATTTGAACTAAAGTTTAAAAAATTCTCGCATTTTACAAGTCATTAAATTCTTAGTAACTTATAAAAATGTTTTAATAATTTTTATAAGTGGATCTATCTTTTAGGAAAATAAAAGAAACTCAAGATAGATGAGAAAATAAGAAAAGAATTCAGAGATAATTAAAACATTTGATATAAGTACAGTATTCGAAAAATAACATCTTTACAGAATAACAGAAAATAAATTAAATTACATAAATATACTTGAATTTTTTTTTATTAAAATTTCAAGGTTTTTAATTTCATATTCACAAAATTTGCAAGAAATAATGGTGTTGACGTCTAATTCCGTACATATATCATTTTTAATAGCTATTAACGCCAAACTAACAAGCCTTTTTATGTGACATTCTTGTTCTTAAGTAGGTTTTAATCAATTTCAACTTGGGAAAGGAACGTTCACCGCTCGCTACACTAACAGGTAAGGTTAATAGTATTCTTAACATGTTCATTGCCAATCACGCGATATTGCGTGGACGTCGCTAACTAAATAAAAAAATAAAAAAAATTTGGCCACCACACGAAATTCCAATTTTCAGCTTGGCAATAAACGATACGCGTGATGCGAGCTCTCACCAAACGGCCGATCACGCGTTATCGCGTGGACGTCGCTAACTAAATAAAAAAATATAAAAAAATTTGGCCACCACACGAAATTCCAATTTTCAGCTTGGCAATGAAAGTGTTAAAGCAATTGAAAACTTGGGGAAAGATAATTTATTGGACACAATAAAATTAAGAATATCGAAAGGGTTTTTGAATATTTAAATTATCCTTCCGAAAAATATCCCGGAAAGCACATAACTCGTCATATAGTTCTAAGGCATTTACATCTCTATTGTCGCAGTCCTTCTAGAGAATCTCTAAATCGTCACAATTTTTTCGTAAATCGTTATTAATTTGTAGTAATCTATACAAGAATTGAAATTATCATAGTATGTTTTTAGTTGTTCAAAATGTTCTGTTAACAAACACATTGCAAGGTCTATAAGTGTATAAAACATATTCACTCTAAATTTATCTTCTGGCGATTGTGGCGTTTCGTCATGATGCTCGTAGTCAAATTGTCGTGTCTTTCATCTTTCGTCGTCGAACTTCCGTACCAATTTTAAATTCTTGTTCTCCATCCACCTCTTCACTCAGTTCTTTTGCCGTTTTTAGAACTTCTTTAAAATTTGTATCTGATCGATACTCTTGTAAGAATATTTTTAAGTTTTCGATAGATTCCAAACTCAGCAAGTGTAATGTTCATATTTTTGTCTTGAAGCATTTTACTCACAGGGTTTATTCTGTTAAGTAAATCATGCCAAGTTATAAGAGAGCAAATAAATTTGTAGTCCTTTATTTTAGCACATAATGTTAGTGCTTCATGCTGAGTTTCTTTATTAAAATTTTCATTATTTAAAATTTCAAAAAGTGCATCATAAATTTCTCCTAACTGATATCGTATAGGGCTGATTGCATTAATTTTACTTTCCCATCGCGTTTCTGATGGCTGTTTCAATGTTAGTTTTTTTACAAACTTTAAAAGGATTGCCAAACGTTTGTAAGAGAATAAAAAGAAATTTTATATTTCTTGAATAATTGCATAGAAACTAATTGTATCTGCATTCACTTTGGCTGCATATCGTTAATGATTAAATTTAGAGTATGAGCAGCACATGGCACGTAAAACAATCGAGGATTTTTGTTCAAAAGCAAATTTTGGAGCTAATATTTTTTCCTTCCGTATTTGCCCCATTTTCATACCCTTGACCTCGCATGTCTTCAATGGGAATGTTCCATTTTTCCAGTTGTTCCATTATTGTTGCACATAAACCACGTCCTGTGGAATCTGATATATCTGCAAAATCTAAAACGTTTTCCCTGATCTTGACAATTCCATTGTCACAGGCAACAAAGCGAATAATAATGATCATTTGTTCTGTTTTACTTGCATCAGGTGTGCAGTCTAAAATTATGGAATAATATTTAGATTTTCGAATTTATAATAAAATTGTATCCTGATTGCGTTACTTAAAGTTTCCAATATTTCATTTTGACGTTCTTTACTCAAACAATGTACCCTAATGTATTCGTTGTAGGGCCCTTTCAACATGAGCTTCCATAACGGGATCAAACATAGCAAACAGTTCGACTAATTTTAAAAAATTGCCGTTACTCCTTTCATATAATTTATCAGATGATCCGCGAAAAGCTAAATTTCGACTACCAAGGAATTTTATAATTTCAATCAAGCGTTTTAAAACACTCGTCCAATGTTTTTTTTTTTTTCATTTCATACATGCTTTGAGTCTGGAAATCAATAGAGGTTTGTTTTTTAAATTTTTATCAAGTTCCTTCCATTTAAAGAAATTTTTCATGTGAGTTAAACTAGCCGCATGTCTATGTAAAGTTGTACTTACATTTCTCCAATCGTTATAACCTTCTACAAGACTCAGTAGGTGATTCAGTTGATTTAGTAGGTGCGACAAGTTTTCAACAAAAGCAAAAAACCGAATTTAAAGTTTCGGAATAAATGAGCCATGTTCTTGGCTCGAGTTCCCCGTTTTCCATTCTTCTATTATAATACGTGTCGCCAAATTTACGACCATATGTATCTCTGGGATATATTATATTTTTCTTTTGAACAGGCCCCATTTCAATTAAAACATCTCGTAATTTTTCATCAATATTTCCCTATTCACCTGGATCGTCTAAATTCACAGAGACTAACAATGTGTTAGTTTCGTAGTCAAATACAACTAAATCTTCTCCTAACTGTTTTTCACTTAAATGATGCGTCTTGTTATCTTGTTCAATAGTTGCAATAGTACTTTCATGCAAACACGGTTCTTCAACTCTGATTTCTGATGTATCGAGTTGGTTACAATCTGCATCAGAATATTTTAATATTTTAACAAATTTATTAAGAGCCTCAGTTTGTTTCTTAATATCTGCTTCTTTTGCAGCATGATGCTTACAAAATTGCACCGGATAACTTTTTTTTTTAAATTTTTGATTTCATTTCTATTTTATACGCACAACAAATTATTCCACAACACGACACAGAGACGAAATAATAGTCCGCACTGCGCTACTGTCAGTCGCCCACTGAGATGCGTACCATATGACTGGTTAACTAGCAAGAAATGTTTTGTAGGAAAATTCGTTTCTGCGCATAAAAACCGTTCACAGTTTCACTTTAGATAGACTGCAGTAGACACAACATCTGCAGGCAAGCATTTAGCCTGCTCTCGCTGCAAAATTGTAAACAGCAGGCTGATCAAAGAGGCGGCAATATACCATTTTTTTTAATTTTTATTCGGTGTATCCGGCCTTATTTATTTTAATATTGATCATTCTAAGAATTTTTTGTTTTTATGATAAAAATTTTGTTTCTTAAAAATGAACTTATGAATCGTTCCCCGGCGGCGGCGACCCCTTCGTAACGATGCCCGAATATACCGCATGCTCTGCTTGCCTGCTTCCACCGGCCCTGCTCATATGCATTTAGATATAAGACTTTGTTCCTAAAATTATAGTCAACGAAACTTACAGGTGTACCAGCGGCTATTGCTATTATTTCAATTACCATCACCGATCACAAACACTTTATCTTAAGCCCTTTTTTAAATCGATGAAAAGGAAAGTTGAAAAAATGTACCACACAACCACAATTATATTCTTGACTCTCTCAAAAAGCAATGCAATACTCAACTCGCATCCCAAAATTAAATCATGAGTGCTCGGCCGCTACTTCGTTTGACCGAGCCGAGCATGAGGAGATCACGGGTATCATGTATTGGCGATCACTGCAGATGCTCAGTCATAGATCGAATGCAATGCGTAGTGTGTATTGTCAAATCGTCTACTCAACTCGCATCCCAAAATTAAATCATGAGTGCTCGCCCTTCCTTCCCCCAAGATTAAATATCTTGAGTGCTCAGCGCCCTCCAAGATTAAATCCTGATTGCGCCACTGATGCATATACATCACGGGTGTTCGACAATTCGGCTTAAATTAAGGTTTATGAGTAGAATTATACTGATGATATCTTTATGTTAGTTCTAACAGAAATACTCGCTATTAATAATTTATTAATAGCGAATATTTCTGTTAGAACTAACATAAAGATATCATACATACACACTGTAAGTACAGTGTATACGTGTTTGGATAAAATATCCAAGTTATGGTAAAAATTTAAAAAAAAATTAAACATGAAACAATATTGTTTGTTATCGATAAAATTATACAGTTTGATATAATTCAAAATTCATTAAAAATAAAATATATTCTTCTTGTTTTCTTTAATGAAAAAAATATTGTTTATTATTGATAAAATTATACAGTTTAGTATAATTCAAAATTACTTAAAAATAAAATCCATTATCATAACCCCAATAATGTTTTAAAATAAAAACTAACAAATGTTATGTCTTTAATTGAAATGTCCAAATATTTAAAGAGACGGATTAACACGATAAGAACTACGAACTCTACTACTGGCGCAAACTACATATAAAGAATAGCGGAACAGCGCGACGGACAGTGCCGCATTACGCTAATAGCTCGCATCTCACTATGAGATGAATATGCTTCCGCGCGTAGCAATATGGCACTGTGGTAAACACAGTGCTGCTAGCGTCCTTCGCCCTTCTAAGTGCTACAAGATGGATTTTTATTATTTTTTATACAAAATAAGAAAATTGTATAGGATTGTTGATGATAAATTAAATATTACAAGCAAATATAAATAAATTAATAAATATATTTATATATCGAGAAAAATTGGGGGTGCTGCAATTCCGTAGTGCCTATGCACGAACCTCCCCTGTCCAGGAGAGATCGAATTTCGTCCCCAAAACCGGCAGTGCACATCTGGAACAAGAGCCTCTATTATATAATTTTTTAAAACAGAATTTTACAACAAAACACTCAATAAACTTATGATTCTTTAAAGACACTTGTGACATTAGAATTATAATATATAGACACGTTTACGGGATGTTTAAGAATCAAAGCTGTATAACTGAGAGGAAACTTCCACATAGCCTTTAAAGGAATGCGGAGAACCGACCAGGGCTTCTGCACTAATGTCCAATTCTCACCTTCTCGTGGTGCACCCTGTTGGGTATCTACTTGGATACTGAACGAACGAGGATGGGCTGACAATTTGGGATTTAGCCGACCAAATTGTATTCTTATTGGTTAAACCAAAATAAAAAATGAAGGTACAACATGACAAAATTTCATGCCGGCTGGGGCGTCGCCCGGTTAAACAAGGCCCCCGTTGTTTTCGCCAGGGAACCAGGGCGAACAGCGAAAAGTCAGCTACTGGAACAAATCTGAAAACAAACCCCAACTCAACATCATCAGAATTAAAGATCGGTACTATCAACATAAGAAGGCTGAATGGCAAAGAAATGGAGCTAGCTGAGGAATTAGATAAATTCCAGATCGACATAATAGAGGTGACTGAAACAAAAAAGACCAAAACTGGTGAGATCTTTCTGAGCAATAAATACAAAATGTTATATTCAGGCAATGACATTCAAGGAAAAGAAGGAACAGCCATAGTATTCAACACAAAATACGAGGCTAATCTTCTTGAATGGCAGTCACTCTCAAGTAGAGTAAAGTGGGCAAATATGAGAATGAGGAACTGGACAATGAGATTTATTTGTGCCAATGGTCCCACAGAAGGTTTTACTAAGGTAGAAGTGGAGGAATTTTTTGAGGCTTTAGAAAAGCAAATGACACAATGAAAAAGGAAAAGTTGGTTCTTGTTGGGGATCTAAATAGCAGAGTAGGAAATGATTGTGAGATATACAAAAATATTTTGGGAAAATTTGGAGAAAAGAGCAAAGCTAATAATAATGGCAAATATTTGTTGGATTTCTGCTCAGGACATGGACTGGTTATTACTAACACCATGTTCCAACATAAAAATGTGCACAAATTCACACGGAGAGAAGAGGCTACGAATAAGAAAAGTCTCATTGAATATGTTATTCTTGATAGTGATGTTTTCTCCTGGGTGCAGGATGCCAGAGTGTACAGAGGATTTGAAATTGGAAGTGATCACTATTTAGTCTAGAGCATGATGAAATTGAATTTCACATTGAAAAGAATAACATGTAAGAAAGTTTTAAAGCGAATAAAAGTTGAGCAGCTCTCAGATGTGAACTGTAGACTAAAATACACAAAGATTATTGAAGAAAAAATGAAAGAGTTTGAGAACAGGAATCAAACCTTGGAGAATCAGTGGCAAACTCTGAAGAAAACATTGATTGATTCTGCCAGAGAGGCATGTGGTCAGGTTGTCTGCAAGGATAAAAAAATCAGAACTCCCTGGTGGACATAGCAAGTTAAAGAGGCAGTGAAGGAAAAGAAGAAAGCATAATAAAAGTTCCTGGCAAATAAGTCAGTTTGTGCTCTTAGAAAATATAGAGCAAATGCAAGAATGCTAAACACTGTGTAAAACTAGCTAAACAAAAGTCATGGGAGGACTTTGGAAGGATATAGAAAATAAATATCAAGAAGGTGGCAAAATATTCTGGAGGTTGTTGAAGAAGCTTAGGATTGGAGGAGAGAGTGCTGTGAAAGGAATTAGAGATGATAAAGGCGACATGAAAACAGGAGAAAAAGATATCCTTGAAGCATGGAGTAATTACTTTGAAAAACTGCTAAATGAAACAAGCAGTGATGACAGCACAGTGATAAAAAACACTGACCAGGCATACAGGCAGGAATACATATCCATACTTGAAGTAGAAAAAGCCATCAAAGGCTTGAAATGTGGAAAGGCAGCAGGAGTAGATGATATTCGACCAGAAATGCTGAAGTATGGTGGTATAAGAGTCATACAGTGGATGCACTGCATAGTTCAGAAAGCCTGGACAGAGGTACGAATTCCCGATGATTGAAGTAGAGCTCTCATAGTACCCATATATAAAAAGGGAAACAAAACTGAATGTGAGGATTACAGAGGTATTTCCCTACTGAGTGTTCCTGGTAAAATTTATGCAAGTATACTTGAGAAACGGTTGAGAAGAATTGTGGAAGAAAAGCTTGGTGAAGAATAAGCTGGATTCAGGCTAAACAGAGGCTGTCAGGATCAGATCTTCACTTTACGACAAATAGTCGAGAAAGCGTGAGAATATAACAAAGATTTGTATTTAAGTTTTGTCGATTTGGAAAAGGCATATGATAAGGTGCCAAGAGAGAAGCTATTCAATACGCTACAGTTATGTGGTGTCAATGAGGCATTATATCAAGCAATACTTGGTCTTTATTTGAGTTGTAAGTCAGCAGTTAGAATTGAAGGAAGTAGAGGAAGATGGTTTAATGTTAAATCTGGTGTGAGACAAGGATGTACATTATCCCCTCTGTTATTCATTATCTATATGGATCACATTATGAAGGAAAGTGATATTAAATATGATATCAAAATTGGAGATGTTAATGTCAGCTCTTTGCTTTATGCGATGATGTTATACTTCTAAATAAATCCGCTACAAGTCTGCAAGATTCTCTGACTAAATTGAATAGCTGTTGTAATAGATATGGTATGAAGGTGAGCAATAAAAAGACAAAGACAATGAAAATAGGCAGAATCATTGAAAATGTCATCCGTGTTGCGAATGGAGAAACTGTGGAACAAGTATGATTTTTACTGAAGGTGGTAAATTAAATATTGAAATAGACATCAGAATCAACAAAGCTGGTATGGTAGGAAGTCAACTGAATAAATTCATATGGAATAAGAGAGAAAGTAGTCGGAAACTAAGTTAGCTATACAAGACAGTGTTCAAACCAATTTTATCTTATATATCTGAGAGCTGGGTCAGAAGTAAAACGCTTGACCAAAGACTAGAGACCGCAGATATGAGAGTCCTGAGAAAGATTAAAGGTGTGAACAGATGGCATCAATGGCAATATCATATTAAAAATGAGGATATTAGGAAAGAACTTGACATTGTCAGCATCCTGGAATACGTTAGCAGAGCTAATCTCAGGTGGTATGGTCATTTAAACAGAATGGGAGAGGAAAGATTAGGAAAACAAGTGTTCTCTGTCAGGTTGACAGGAAAATGACCCAGAGGAAGATCAAGATATAGGTGGAGTGATACGGTAGAAAATGCCTTAAACGATACAATTATAAGATCTGATAATGTTGGAGTCTTGACAAGTAACAGACTGATTTGGAGGAAAATTGTAGATAGGAAGTTAGTAATGATATAATTTTTTTCATGTAGTACTATCATATCCTGTACACCCCGTGTGGGTACATGGCAGGAATTTGATGATTATGATGATGATTATGATGAGACACGTTTACACAAGAATGTTATTTAATTTGCCATATATTTCAGTCTGAAAATAACAGATCATCTCCAATGGCTATATAGGAATAGTTTTAAAAACAAGGTGGAATACTAACAACTGATCATTCACAATAGAACGAGCCGCGTGATGTTATATCGCTATGTATTAATTACATAGGAGTAAACATTTTTTATCAGAGTAATGATTAAATTTAAGATATTAATTCACAAATTCATATAATAATCTTAAATATCATTAGACTAATATAGGAATTTTAAAATAAATAAATAAATAATGTGTTATCCTGATTAGACTTTCCCAAATTTTTGATACAGATATATAGTCATTACGATTCAAGTTAGGGCGATGAAGGCCTCCACACTTTCTTTAAATAAACGTTCAAATTTATAGTGACACCTGTGTAAGAGGCGAGTCGTGGACCAAAGGATGTTGTGGTTTGTCTTTATTTCATGCTGAGTTAATCCAGACTTCTCGGATTTGTTGTGTTGAATGGATGATTGATGCTCGAATTCTTTTTTCTATTGAGCGTCCAGTTTGTCCAAAGTAGGAAAGATTTCAGTAGGAACTTGATACACATCAGGTATAGAAATAGCTGAGCGTTTATCTTTATAAGATGGAAAATAGGTGAATAATTTATTAATAGGTATATAAGTGGCTGTTAAATCATATTTCTTCAGAATTCTTAAAATTGGTTCTGAAATCCCGGAAATGTAAGGAATTGGAACTCTACGTATTGAATCTTGGCTGTTTTGGGTTGGATTGTAAGAATCGAAAAATGTTGTGTACCCTTTTCGGAGAAGCCATTTAATTTCATGTGATGTTTGATAGTCGAAAGTTCTTTGTGTTAATAAATCAGAAGTTGAACAATTAGTTTTGGCCCGTCGGATTAACCATTTTATGATTCCTGTTTTTTTGACAAGGATGATGGGTAGATTCTTTGAGAATATAACGACCTGCGAAAGTGGGTTTTCTGTAGACTGTTGTTGTAAGAATACCTAAAGGTGAACGGATGAAGAGGACGTCTCAGAAGGATAACTCGTTGTCGTTTTCAATCACCGTGGCAAACTTTATACGAGGATGTAAGGAATTGATTCTGCTTAAAAGAGCAGGTGAGGAGTCTCTGTTATGAGGCCACACTGCAAAGAGGTCGTCTACATATCTTACCCAAAAGGATGGTCGAGGGAATATAAATGAGAACAAAACTTCTTCTATGTGTTCCAAATAAACCTTGGCTAGAACAGGTGAAAGTGGACTTCCCATGGCTGTTCCTTCCACTTGGTTGTAGAATTTGTTTTGACATAAGAAATATCCAGAGTGCATGACAAAATCAAATAATTTTAAAATATCTTCTGGGAAGATGTCAGCATGTAATTCTAAAGTCTCTTTGAGAGGTACATTAGTATATAAAGATTCTATATCAAAGCTTACCATAAGATCTGTAGGTTGTAATGCGCTATTTTTCAATTTATTTAGGAAATCAAAAGAGTTTTTTTAATAAGGAGCTAGAGTTGCCTATATGTGATTTCAATAATTTCGCTACACATTTGACTATGCGATAAGTAAGTGAATCAATACAATCCACTATGGGACGAAGAGAAATGTCTGTCTTGTGTATTTTAGGTAGACCATAAAACCTAGGAGGCCTTGCAAAATGCGTTTTTTGCCTTTTAATTGTGTCTACATTCAAACTTATGACCTCATCTAGAAGGGAGTTTAATTTCTTCAGTTGTCTGTTGGTTGGATCGTGGTTGAGTTCTTGGTATGTTGAGCGATCTCGAAGTAAAAGAGAACGTTTTCTTCTATAGTTTGAAGAGTCCATAATTACTGTCGCTTTCCCATTGTCAGCTTTAGTGGTGATAAGGTGACTGTTGCTTCTTCTTAAGGAATGTAGAGCTTTCTTTTCAGAAGGAGATATATTCGCAGGTGGAAGCTTGGCTTTAAGTAGCGAAGAAGCAACTTCTAGGCGGAGAGCATTAGCTTTTTCACTTGAAATATGACTACGGTTCCGTTCGATGTTAACCAGGAAATCTAGATATGGAATCTTTTTAGGGACTATAGAGAATTCATGTCCTTTTGAGAGGATGAGTGTTTTACTACTAGTTAAAGGGCGACTGGATACGTTGACGATCCAATTATCTGGAACTTGGAAAGTTCCAGATAATTGGAACTTTCCAAGATGGAACATTTCCATCTTCTAAAGATAAGCGCTCAAGTATGTCTCTACCTGGTGTGTATCAAAATTCCTTGTAACTGCAATCTTTGCTACTTTGGACAAATGGATGCTCTATAGAAAAAAGAATTCAAGAGCATCAATCATCCATTCAACACAACAAATCCGAGAAGTCTGGATTAGCTCAGCTTGAATAGAGACAAACCACAACATCCTTTGGTCCAAGACTCGCCTCCTACATGGTGTCGCTATAAATTTGAACATTTATTTAAAGAAAGTGGGGAGGTCTTACTTCATTGCCCTAACTTGAATCGTAATGACTGTATATCTGTATCAAAAATTTGGGAAAGTCTAAACAGGATAACACATTATTTTTTTTAATTCTTATATTAGTCTAATTTTATTTAAGATTATTATATGAATTTGTGAATAAATATCTTTAATTTAATCATTACTCTGATAAAAATATTTCCTCTTTTAATACTTAGCGATATGACATCATGTGGCTCCTTCTATTGTGAATGATCAATTGTTAGTGTTCCACCTTGTTTTTAAAACTGTTCCTCTGTAGCCACTGAAGATGGTCTGTTATTTTCAGACTGAAATATTTGGCAAATTAAATAATAGAATAGTTTGCAATTATCTTGACAGTCTAAAATTTCCTCAGACAAATTAAGGACCACTAGGCTAGTCTCTCTCTTTTTCCCAGGTGTCTACAGTATGACCTCTCAATGTGGGATCCTGTAATTTACACAATCAGGATAGAAAATCATTACCAGAAGAAAAGAACATAAAAATATTTTATAAATAATCAAGAAGGAAACCAGCCCAGTACGCTTTAGATGACGACTATTTCATGAGGTGGAAAAACGCAAAGCTACTACATAGATCCAGGTTTAAATCACAGAGATTGTCCTGAGAAGCAGCTTATTCATTATCCCATGGGTTTCTTAAACTACTTTTTTCATTTTATTTTAATTGTTTTTAATCTAGTTCTCTTTATGATGTAGGCCATATTCTGATTGTAAGATGGTGTACGAGTCGTTACCTTGTGGAAATCCTCTTCAATTTTTATTGTCCAAAGTCTATGGGATTCCATAGGATATAATAAAGACATTTTTAAAAAAATGCTAGAGCAAAGATGGATTTCATTTTCTAAACGTATGTGCATCACATAAATTGCACCAAAAAATGGTTTCGAGTGCTAGAGACTCACAAATTATTGTTCACTAAAATTATTTTTGGAAGGAAGTAATTGTAAATCTCCCTGATTACCATGGCACGAAGCATATCATGTGAATTTTGAGGAAAAGCATCTTTCATATATTAAAATTAAATAATGACTATCAGCTAACGCCTTTCATCCCTTCACAGAGAGTAGAGAAGACCTTTTACCCTTATCTAGCTTTTGAAGACTGTGTGGGTGGATCAATCTCCACCAGTGGCTAATCAGAAATAACTATCCCATGAGTATCACTAATTATAGGCAGAAATCAATGAAGTGATAGTAAACAAGTGCTACCAACTCTTTTGCCTAACCTTAACAGGATGTGTTACTATCTGAAATAATGTGAGTTCAAAGGTCGATTTTCTTGAGTTTACGGGACGAAAAACCCAGTTGCCCATGAAAGAGATCGACTAATTCGGAAAAACCTATGAAGAAAGGCATAGAAAATTTCCTCCAGTCGGTTTCATCCTGTGCGCTTAAGAACTTAAGCACACGGAATGCAACTCACTTCCAATGAACTGCACAGGCCTATGTTGCATATGTGCAATTTTAATTCTGTGATGAATGCAATATATTAGTCTTATCTGTGATTGATGGAGCAAAAATAGTGTTGTTTTTTCTACTGGGACATATAGGAACGCATAGACCAACATCTTCCTATGTGTACCCAGGAAAGTGTAACACCACATTCATTGAGTTAACCGACAAAAAATCTTCAAGCAACTTGGATTTTTAATTCCTCATCTCAAGAAAATCGACAGCAGAATTCGTTATTTCAAACAATAATGTTCAATGCTAGGGTTAGTGACTACGAGATAGCATTAGTTGTTTGCAGTACTCGCCTCCTCGTATGCCTATTAAAATCACTGAGAACCTTGGATCATTTAGTGCTAATCGGCCTTATCTACTCTCTATGGGAAATAAAAGATGTTACTGGATTTACATTTCCTTATTATATATAAAAATAATTAAGTTACTAAACATCTACAGAGACCAAGTAAATGAATTCATCACACTGCAGTTCGCTATAGCTTATCCATTTAAGTGACAGATTATTACCAAACTGGATCCAAGAAGGAACCTGTCTTAATGGATAGCATGGTATCTTATTTAGATTGGCAACAAAGACAATATCCCCACTCAGCTTTGTAGCTCGATGGTTGTATAATTTAACTTCTGTACATATCTGGTTAGATATTAGTGACTGATAAATAGCTTTATGAGATGCATGTCTAATAAGGCAATAAAAGTTCTAATGGCAAGTTAGAACTGCTTCTCAGTAGTTCCCTTTATAGTTCCCTAGACAAGGGAATATTTTTAAAACATTTCACTCAGTATTTCATCTTGTTGCTGCCTTGCTGAATTGTGAGACATAATTTGGTGTCAACCGATATGTGGTTATGTTTTGGAGAGAGAAATCAAATCGCTTCGTGATTTAGGAAATAAGTGGTGTCGTAGTTTTACTTTCTGCTTGTAGTCATTCCAAAAGAACTCAAAGGATTTTAGATTATAGTCCAAACCGAAAAGGAATACATTGAGGAATGGTATCTTGCATTCTTTCAGCGCTGCTTCTTTTTTCCATATTAGCTCGCTTATCCTTAATTTACAGGGTGCAAAAAAGACACTCCTCCGAGGGACAAGTCTTAAGGGAAAATTGCTTACATACCAATACCAGATAATTATCGACCATGTTTCGTCAGGGTTTTCATCAACTATCTCTAATAGCTCCAAAATGACACAGCTGATGAAAGAAGTATTTTCTGCTGTCTTCAGTTATTATTTCTGTGCAATCTCTTTGAATGCTAATGGTGACAAAGGAATTTCCTCTACCTTTCTGCAGCAGTCGGTCAACTTAAAATATTTGAGTATCATGATGATAGGAAGTGGACTTAACAGAAAATCCTTGCACATTCCTTTGTTCAACAAAATCGGGTGGGAAATATAAACGCTAAATCATAACAATGCCTTTTATTGCCTAAATAGAATAGGTAGAACATTTTAGTCCTAACTTGTTGAATCAGTGTGCAGTCAGTCATCACTCTCAGCCGCTTTGATTGTGTTCATGGGCGATTGTCTTCGTTGAAGAGGAAAAAAAAGAACTAGATGATGGTAAGTGAAGAACTTCAAGGATAACTCAGTATGAATATGAAAATAATTAGCTGAAAAACAATTTGGAAGTGCTAGCTAGATTTGATTGTAATGGAGATGGGCAATATCTACAGATCATAGTATGTTGAAAGTGTGCGCCCTACAAGTGCAGGTAAAATGCTTTCTAGTAATACACCACTGTGGAATATTTGTATCGCACATTTTCCTTATCTGACAAATCCAAATTCTCAATAGTAGATCAGATTTTTTAAAGTTAATCACAGTCATTTGTAAGTAACTAACAATTAATGATAATCGATGATTTCTAGTCTCCAAATTCGAAACTAAAGCAGACGACTACTTCATTCTCGTGTTCCTAATAACATCCACTGTTGCCTGAAATAGCTATATTTTCTCAGATTTCCTGTTTAGAAATTCAAGTTTCAAGAGGAGACAACCCCAGTTTCCTTGTGCAGGGATATTAATTTGAGAATTGCTAATAGAAGGAATGAAACTAAGTCCTTCTAGTTAGGGTCACTAGAATTGAATCTATAACCGTCTCCTAGTGATCTAGCCTTATGGAAGTGCTACTTCTGTCTAACAAGGAAATATGATATATCAGTGTCATATTTCTGAATATGACTCAACACAATCAATTAACGCATTTGCACGTCTATTGATAATATGGAGCACATTCCATATTGTAGAGTTGATTTTTTGTCTTCCAGGAAGTACAGGAACTGTTGAGAGAAGATTTTCTGTTATGAACGGTACGTGGTCAAAGGAGAAATCTAGAGTAAGTGTTGAGACAATGAGGACTATGTTAGTTGTAAGACAAAATTGTGTCATAGAGTGTGAGAAGTTTTATGATAAGGTGTTAAAGACCGAAATTTGCGTTGTAAGATCACTTCATCGTAGAAATATTCATGGTACGATCGTGGTGAAATAGATTCCCTCCCTCTACATCTACCTAAATTTTTGTATGGGTTCTGTCGCCGAAGATAATGGTAAGCGCAATATGTTTATATAATAAAACTTTTTTATCACCTTACTTTTTCATGAATACAAAAAAACTACATTTCCCCCGTCCCGTTTTAGCCATCCTAATGTCCCGGTTTGTCTCAAGGAAATATGGTCAGCCTATTTATAAATAACCGTATCTCTGAACATCAAGACCATCAGCCTTATCAAATCTCATAAATCTGGCCTTGTACAACATTGAATTGAAAATGCTAACCACAAGATCCAATGGTAAAACGCTAAGTTACTACATAGATCCATATGAACATGAGCGGTTACATGAACAGTCATATCGATCGCCCGCTAGAGGGATTTGTAGTCGTATATGTGTGTTGAAAGCTTCTGATAAGATAAGTATTATTTTAAGTTATCGTTGATAAATTACTTGAATATTACGTAGTTTTGTTTG
The DNA here is from genome assembly GCF_054136105.1 of Typopeltis vanoorti. Classification (NCBI taxonomy): domain Eukaryota; kingdom Metazoa; phylum Arthropoda; class Arachnida; order Uropygi; family Thelyphonidae; genus Typopeltis; species Typopeltis vanoorti. The sequence goes on along the minus strand of NC_143550.1, from coordinate 73,902,940 downwards.
CCTTGCGTATCTTAGTGCGGCTGTTGGTGTGTTTTTGGTATTTCATTTTATAATTTGATAAAATACACATAAAACACACACCTCGTACCGCTCTTGTACGCTGGAAAATGGCGGCCAGTAATGATGGTTCGCCATCTTTATTCAAGAACGGCAATATAAAGGAGATGATTCAGTGTGTTATCTGCAAGATGTACGGTTTGCGGAATGTGGTTAGATGATAATAAAGAAGTGAATATGTGTAGAAAATTTAGGGAGAATGACGAATTAAAGTGTATTTCGGGTCGTGAGTGTGATATTTTTGTCAAACTTCAGAATGAAGAAAATAGTGATATGACAAGAAATGGCGAGGTTGTACCAGAGAACTGTGAGGGTGTGAATGATAGTATTAATTCAGAGCATATTAATGGTTTTACAGAGAATAAAAAAAGATGAGATAGATGCAATGAGTGAGGTCACGTTGTTGAGCGGTGCGATACAAAGGGCAAAACAGCAGCTAGAGCGTATGAACAAAAGTCGACTGAATGAACCAGCCAACAATAAAAAGTATGATAGGGAAAATAAGCATATGAGTGTGAACATGAACAAAATGAAGGATAGAGTGCTGTATGGAGACTCGTTAGTAGAGGATTTGACAAAATCGTACCAACCTGGTGCGACCATAAAGGATGTAACTGAGTCTATTAGAGAGCAAAAGGAAAGGGTGAAAGAAATGATTGTTGTGGCAGGTACGAATGATTTGAAAGGAGATAAAATGGAAATGATAGAGGACCTGAATGAATTATTTGAGGTAGCAAAAGAAAAGAGTGAGAGAGTTAGAATGATTAGTCTTTTGCCACGGTATGACAGTGAAATGGGATATGACATATGACGGTATGACAGTGAATAGGGAGGTAATTGAATCAGTTGATATAGTTGAGTTACTGAGTGAGCACTTTGCAAGAATATATCATCCAGGTGGTGACATTGCAGAAACGAATGAACCAGTAGATTATACCGGAGTTGTGGTGAATGAAGTGGAGATGAGTAGTCTATTGCATAACCTCAATGTCAATACATCTGTGGGATTGGATGGTATACCAGCTCGTGTCGCACGAGAAGCGGATAAAGAATTGTTAGTACTCTTGACCATTTTGTTTAATTTGAGTCTCGGGTCTGGGTTAGTCCTGAGGCGGTGGAAAGAGGGGAAAATAGTTCCACTGCATAAAGGAGGTTCCAAGCCTGCTGTTGTAATTTACCGACCGATTAGCATATCAGGAATCATTGTCAAGGTTTTAGAGAAATTAGTCAAGGAAAGAATACAGGATTGGATAGATGAAAATGGGATATTGTATGGGGTACAACATGGTTTTGTGAAGGGTAGATCATGCCTCAGTAACTTACTCACGTTTTATAGCACAGTGACGGCTGAACTGGATAAGGGTAATGGGTTTACAGTGATTCTACTGGAACTTGCCAAGGCCTTTGACAAGATACCACATGGAACCCTAATCAGTAAACTGGAGCAGATGGGGATGGATAGGAGGGTGGTTGATGGAGAGATACTAGAGAGTGGTTTATTCAGGAGTGGAGTCTAAAAGACGGCTTGTGACTAGTGGTGTGCCAGAGGGCTCTGTTCTTGAACAACTGCTTTTCAGTTTGTTCATCAATGATATAGGTAAGGATCTGAAAGGAAGTGTTCACTTGTTTGCTGATAATGCAAAGGTGGGTAGAGCAATTGTGAGTGCACAGGATGTCAAAATTTTAGAGGTTGATTTGGATAGTTTGGAGGACTGGGCTAGGAAAAATGGATGTCAATTTAATGTGGCAAAGTGTAAGGTTATGCACTTTGGGGTGAAAAGAATAGCAGCAGTATATCACATTGGTGGAACCGTACTCCAGGAAATTGATGAGGACACGGATTTGGGAGTGTTGGTGGATAGGGAATTGAAGTTTAGGGGGGGGCCAGTTGCAAAAGTGACTTAAATCAGCTCATCAAATCACTTGGCTTCTGAAAAATACTTTAACATGCAGAGACAAACAAGTTGTTGTTCCTCTGTATCGAGCCTTGATAAGACCCCATCTGGACTACTGTGCCCAATTATGCGCACCAGGGTTTCTTCGTGATGGGGAGGAAGTGGAGAGGATCCAGAGACGAGTGACCAAGATGATAGCAGGTCTGTGGAAATGAACCTTATGAGAATAGGTTGAAGATTGGTGGGTTACAGAAATTGGTCGATAAGCAGAAGAGGGGTGATATGGTTGAGACATTAAAATTACTGAAGGGTTTCTATAAGATTAATCCAGAAGATATTTTTGAAAATAGGACTGGTGGGAGGAGGAATAGGGGCCATGCATAGAAGCTGGGCAAGAATGTGGTTGACAAGGGTGTTAGAGCTAGGTTTTTTTACTTGGAGAGTGGTGAATGAGTGGAATAAGCTTTCAGAGTCTGTTGTGGGTGCTACGACCGTGAATGAGTTCAAGGCAAGGTATAATAGATACTGTGTCAATGTCGAATAGTTGTTCTTGACATGATGTTAGGGCCTCCCTCGATGAGTCTGTCGACTCCTTGGAGTTGCCCAGTATAATAATAATAATAATAATAATAATAATAATAATAATAATAATAATAATAATAATAATAATAATAATAATAAAGTAAGTACTGAAGCCTTACTTCATAGATGTAATCTTAATCGAAATGATTGTCTCACTATTCCAAATGTTTGGGAAATTGTTATCCTCAGTTGTATTCAATAATTTATCTGCTATATTTTAATGAAGTTTAAGTAATTTTAATTTCAGTCCAGTAATTTTTAATCCATGAATATGCAACTGTAATACTTAGAGGGATTCCAATTTAATCATGCTCACTACTGTTTTTTTTAATTCAATTCCTGTTGCTCGTTAATTGTACTGATGATGTCTTATGATACATAATACATAAGTGTGTGAGGCATACGTGTTATTTTATAGCTAGTGCAATCTCATTAACCGTACTTTTTCTTGCAGGTATAATAATCTCGTCTAAATAGCGATGACCACTATAATATGTTTCACTTGCAAATGAATTGGCCAATCTCGTACAAAGGTGGACGTTTTTTTTCCACCGTAGAAATAAATTCCTCAAAATACACAAACGCTCCAGAAAATACTTGTTGTAATAATAATAATTATTATTATTATTTGATACCTCCAGAGAGTCCTAAGACTCATCGAGGGAGGGTACCTACTCTAAAAGTAATGCCCACAGCAGGACTCGAACTCGCAGCCTATCAGCGGATACGCTAACCACTCAGCCAACCAAGCCGGCAAGAACATGCATGTAACAGACGTTATATGCTTGTGACATGAACTTAGGCTGTGATTCTGACCAACCCAACCCTGCCTGTTTTGTCAATTAAAAACCTAAAATTTCAGCGAGGATAATCCCTTGTTGACATGAGACTTGATAATTCACCTCCAGGGCCGTCGTAATTCACTGAGCAACTAATGCAATGTCTAGGGGCTGCAAATTTGGAGTATACGGCAAAATTGGACTTCAACCATAAAAATGTTGTGTGTGTGTGTGTGTGTGTGTGTGTGTGTGTGTGTGTGTGTGTGTGTGTGTGTGTGTGTGTGTGTGTGTGTGTGTGTGTGTGTGTGTGTGTGTGTGTGTGTGTGTGTGTGTGTGTGTGTGTGTGTGTGTGTGTGTGTGTGTGTGTGTGTGTGTGTGTGTTTAATTTTATATATATATTATTGATTGTAGGGGCGACAAAATACAGTAGTGCTTGCCTAGGAGTGGCATATAACCTAAAAACAGTCCTCACTGTCTGATGAAAATCGCACGAAAGAGTTCTTATAAAGACTCTTCTAGTTATTTAAATATAAAGAGCCAATAGGCTTCATTTCGGCGATATAGACATTATTCAAATTAAGGGGATATTAAATCCCACATTGTTTTAAAACAATGTGGGATTTAATGAGAAATAAGAAACTCCAAGGTTGGAATCAGAGAGTTTCATGCCGAATATAGTAAAGTATAAAGTATCGGCGAATTACTAGCGTGAGCTAATGCAAGTAGTCCTAGTACGTAGTACAATCTCGGGCAACTCGTTGCAAAGATGGGGAAAGTTCAGATCGCTATTCTTAGGTATTTTCCATAATGTAAAAACACATTTCCTAGGATATGTATGTTGTTATTACATTATGGTGGGAGGTCACTACCCAGACCGGTTTCAGCCTTTTTTGAGGCTTCATCAGTGAGTAGCTATTCAGCTACTCACTGATGAAAACGCAGAAATTGATGAGTTACTGCGATAGTTAGTATGGGACTACGATGAATCATGTAGTTACGAGAGTAATAATGATAACAACATTTCGTTTAAAAATACCGTACATTTTTTTAAGTTTTTAATTCAGTAGCACAAATGGCCCTCTACCGATTCAAGTTATTGCTACTGTACTATTAACAATCGCAACCTATGGCAGTGTTGCGCGCTTTTTTTGCGAGTTATGATGTTGGCTGTGGTAATGGGAAAAGATTGATTTGGAATAGTTTGATGATGACTGCAAATTAACTTAGAAAAGTATTTATTTTTGAATTTGAATTAGGCAAGTTTTGGATATAAAACAGTTTTAATGTTATTTGTTTTCAGAATTATTTAACAAAAATGTTAATACGCGGAATAATTGAATTTTAACCTCATAAAACAAATGAAATGAAAGTTTTTTTTTTTCAGAGAATGTGAACAAAATACGGGTTTCTGATTGTTGAGAAGCATATTTCAAAAGGTGGGAGGGGGGGTATAAAATGCATAAACTGAGTTCCTTTTCAAGTTACCCTGCCAGCGAAATTGAAATCAAGAAGTAGCCACAATACTTTATTGCTATAACAGTAAATGTTCAAAAAAAGTTTGAAAATTGGTAGCATTGTTGAATAGATGTTTGCCCTATATCCTGGGTCGCGGAGCTTCTTTTGAGATATTGAAATGACTTGGTTTTAATGAAAATATTTATGAGAAACGTCTAATTTATTTGCAGGATTTCTTCCAAATCCTGCAAAAAGTGTTTGTGATCAGTGATGGTACTTAAAATAATAGCAATCGCCGCTGGTACCACCTGTAAGTTTCGTTGACTATAATTTTAGGAACAAAGTCTTCTATTTAAATGCATATGAGCAGGGCCGATGGAAGCGAGCATGTGGTGCATTCGGGCGCCGCTACGAAGGGGGCACCACCGCGGGGAACGGTTCATAAGTTCATTTTTAAGAAACAAAATTTTTATCATAAAAACAAAAAATTCTTAGAATGATCAATATTAAAATAAACAAGGCCGGATACGCCGAATAAAAATTAAAAAATTTAAAGCAAATTTGGAAAGATTAGAAGTGAGTGAAGTGGATGATGCATTTAGAATGTTAGATAATCTGAATATATCACTAAGGTAGTGGGATTGGATCAGATGTTGCGAGCATTCTAAGAAGCTACTGGTATCATGAATTTGCTGTTTAATAATCTTGTAACTGGATAAATCCCGTAGCAGATGGAGCATTACTATTATTTATTACTATCACTATTTTTACGGGCAACTCCAGGGAGTCATTAGACTCATCGAGGGAGGCCCCAAATCATATTCATCACAACTATTTGACATTCATACAGTATCTATCATACCTCGCCTTAAACTCATTCACTGTCACAGCATCCACCACAGACTCAGGGAGCGCATTCCACTCATTCACTACTCTAAAAGTAAAGAACCCAGCTCTAACACCTTTACTAACCACACTTTTGCCCAGTTTCCATGGATGTCCCCTAGTCCTCCCACAACCAGTCCTGTTCTCAAAAATATCTTCTGAATTAATTTTATAGAAACCCTTCAGTAATTTGAATGTCTCAATCATATCTCCCCTTCTCCGCCTATCAACCAATTTTTGCAACCCACAAATCCTCAACCTGTTCTCATACGGTTTATTCCACAGACCTGCTATCATCTTGGTCACTCGCCTCTGGATCCTCTCCACCTCCTCCCCATCAAGAAGAAACCTAGGTGACCAAATCTGAGCACAGTAGTCTAGATGGGGTCTTATCAAGGCTCGATACAGAGGAACAATAACCTGCTTGTCTCTGCTTGTCAACGTATTCTTCAGCAACCAAGTGATTTGATGAGCTGTTTTGGTCACTTTTGCAATGTGTCCCCTAAATTTCAATTCCTTATCTACCAACACTCCTAAATCTTGTGCCTCATCAATTTCCTGGAGCATGGTTCCACCAATGCAGTAAACTGCCGCCAATCTTTTCACCCCAAAATGCATAACCTTACATTTTGCCACATTAAACTGACATCCATTCTCCTTAGCCCAGACCTCCAATCTATCCAAATCATCCTGCAAAATTTTGACGTCATCTGCATTCACTATTGCCCTACCCAACTTCTCATCATCCGCAAACAAATGAACTGTTCCTCTCAGATCATTTCCTATATCATTTATGAATAAATTAAACAGCAGTTGTCCAAGAACAGATCCTTGTGGCACACCACTAGTCACAGGCCGTCTTGTGGACTCTACTCCCGAGTAAACCACTCTCTGATAACTCTCCGTCAACCACCCTCCTATCCATCTCGCCAACCCTATGTCCATTCCCATATGCTGCAATTTACTGATTAGAATTCCATGTGGAATCCTGTCAAAGGCCTTGGCAATGTCCAAATTATAAACCAATTTGTATTATTTCTGTGGTTATGAATTGAGAGAAACTAGTAGGAACTTGGTTATAGGCTTGAGGAGATGAATTAAGTGATGCTCTTGTTTCAGTAATCTATTTGCTTTTTATAATAAATATCTGATTAATAGAGTGAATTGTCATTTGGTTGTCTGACAGATATCAAAGATTTGAGGTGCAGCATTAGAAACAAAAAGTTTAATTTCCATAGGACTCAGTACTGGGACCTTTATGTCAGTGGTAACTGTTACTGGATTTCATTGAGATACTCAGTTTGCAGATGATGGATGACCGAAGAAATATTAATCAAGCTAGAGAAGAATATTATTTGTGATGCTGATGTAGTAGTGGCTCTTCAGGAAGAGCTGAATGAACGGGAAAGATAGACAGTTGAATAGGGATGCCAGTTAATCTTCACCAAGCATTCCTTCCACAATTCTTCTTAACCATTTCTCAAGTATACTTGCATAAAAACTTTGGATTCCATACATGGGGAGCTGCATATCTATTGGTGGAACTATACAAGAACAAGTGGAGGAGCTATGGATGGTGGATAGAAATTTGAAATTCAAGGTACTTAATGCAAAGGGGTAAAGGATTGCTGCTATGCTAAGAAGTACATTGATCAGCAAGATAAAATGGCAGTGGCTCCATTGTATGAGGGCCCAATCAGACTACATTTGGATCAGTGTGTTCAGATCTGGTCACCAGGATTTGGAAAGGTTGAAGAAACTTTGAGTGTGAGAGCAGAAAGGTGGTTAACAAAAAATTATTATTATGTGACACCTTCAAGGACTCATTGTGGAAGGCCACACTACTACACAACTGTCTCTACTTAATCTTCCAACTTCACAATGACTCAGCTACTATCAACACACAACTCTATCTACTGCCTATCTCCACCACCAACAGTATTTTTGTCTGTAAATTGCATGTGTTTTCACTGATAATTTGCCTGTATTCTAGGGGCCATTCCTGAAAATTGCACAAGGACATTGTTTTTTTTTTTTTTTTTATTGTTGTATTTTACCATGGAGAGCAGTGAATGAGCGATGGAATTTATTACCTGAATGTGTTATTTGCTAACAGTGCGGATGAATTTTAAGATATTATAATCGCAGGCAGAATAGGTTTACCATTATGAGTTTTTTGTTTTTGTTGTTGTTGCATTATTGTAGGATTCTTTTTCTTGTAGAAACTTCTTGCTCAGTGTCTTTGACTTCAGGAGAATTGTAACAATAATAATTCCATGCAGGATTATGTCATTCAACATAAAATGTCAGAATATTGGTCTAATAGAACAATGCTATTCAGTGACAATAGATTAATGGAGGTTACCGTATTGTGACTGATAATGTTCAGAACTAAACTGAAATTTCAACTTTAAAATGATGTGCTTTTAATGGTGTTCTAGACATATGATTAAAAGGTATACTTAAATGAAATGACCAAGAGTGTTGAATGAAATGAAAACAATTACATTTATTGTTCTTAATGAAAACCATAATATGGAAAGTTTGTATCATAATACAAACTGAAAATATTAATAGGAAAGGTGACGAGCCAGTAAACTGTCTTATTGAAGTTTATATGTTAAAATGTGTAAAAAAATAAAAAATAAAAAAATAATAATAATAATAATAAACTTTAAAGAAAAGAAAACGTTCTGCTATGACATTACTTACAAACTTGTCACATGACTGTATTAGCATCTGTTCATAACCCTTTGGGTGGTGAATTAAAAATGCATATCTCACCTTTTTATAGTGTATACCTACAAAAAAAAAAAAAAAAAAAATGCATCATGTTCCTGCAAAATGGTCAAAAGTGGACTTAAATTTACAGCTGTACCTTGGATAAAATTTGATCAATGTATTTATATGTTGATACTGTTTATGGAATAGAAGCATAATGCTATGTTAGCTTGGTTCGCTGAGTGGTTAGCGTATCCGCTCTCCAGCCAAAAAGCTGCACTTTCGAATCCTGCCATGGGCATAGATGTTTGTGATTGTTGGTGAAAATCTAGTGGCAGTGATGGGCAGCAGATGGCGTTAGTGTCGATGATTAGTAGTTCCAGTTGATGGAGACAGAGTTGTAGAGTAGGTGCCCTCCCTCGATGAGTCTTTGGACTCCCTGGAGGTGTCATATAATAATAATACACACTGCTTTGCTGCTCAAAGGGTTATATGATGTGTGCAGAAACTTCAGAATCTTGTCATGAGGGGTAACAAAATTATTGACATAAAATACTGTCATATGTATAATGTGTGTGAATGTTATGTATCCATTGTATACTTTCTAGGCTGAGGCATTTCATTTCCATAAACAAGATTTTTCTCTTCTTGTCATTTTAAAATGTTAAGAATAATTTTTAAATTGGAGTCGGTTTGTGGATGTTTGAAAGGAATGTGTAGTAGACAACCATATTATATAGTTAATAATGGTTAACACATGTAGAGGATAGATAACATTAGCTCCTATATATTTTTCCTTGTTACAAGGGTCATTAGGGAGGGAAAAAATGTAAGAAAGCACATAGTATGAATCATGGGTCTGTTTCGAGTGTTGCCAACTCATCTTTTTCAGATGATGTCCTTGTAACAAGACATCATAGAGGGGAGATCAGCCGGCAGCATTCCTGTATATTTCTTTTCTATTACAAGGAAGAAATATTAGGAACTAATAAATTCTGATCTCTTTACATGGATAACCATTATTAATACATAATATGGAGTTTAAATCTTAATGAATATTAATTATTAACAAACTGTATAGCATATTGTCTCACAGAATTAAACTTATGTATATGACTGCTTATTTTAATAATTATGAGAATTATATTATCATTACATATAATTTTATATAACTTTTGTTTGAAGAACTTCTGCTCTGTAGTTACCAAATAAACTACAGAGGCTCTGTAGCACAGTTGGTAACAGTGATGCTTTTTTGGTTAATTGAATCCTGTTTGATACATAAATGTTTATAAGTTCTTTTAAATGAAGGTACTGATCTCATTCAGTGCTGGAAGTGCTTTTTTCTCCCCCCAAAAAATTCAGGTTTTTCACCCTGATAAGTGAACAAACTAGCATAAGAATTTTTGGGACAGACATAACAGACTATGCATATAGGATTAAATGCCCTATCAAATCATAAATTAGGTTTATATAAAGTGTTAGTAATCCAGCAGGTGCTTACATTTTTATCCTTTAGGTTCAAAATTTTCTTAGAACCTTTCTTGCATTCCATTTCCTGCTTTGCTGTTTGGATCTCCTTCTGGAAAACCAACTTTTTCTTTGTCATCTGGCTGCCTTCTCTAATGACTACAAGAAATCAGTTTCACTATTGTGATCTTCATTGGGACCATGACCACAGGTAGCAAAATTGCGAAATGTGACTTATTTTGAAATTTGCCTACATCATTCTGCTTGAAATTGCTAGCCATTTATAAAGTTTATTTTTATGTTTGTATGGATTACTACAGTTACTCATTTCTTTCTTTGATCACTGTTGTATAAAAAAAATCGTCTTAGTTATTTAAAAGTATTTTGTCTGTTTTCATCTTCATCTTGCTAATGCCATTTATGTAAAATTTCTGTAATTCCTCTGAGAGCTCCACTTAATTATCATTGATGGTATGTTATTCTGATAGCGTCCTCATAGTGCATTCGGAAGAACGACAGTACATTTGCATCCTTCAACTGGAAAATGCACAAGTTCAATTCTCATCATGATGGGAGGAATCATAATATGGTTTTTTGTTTTCAATTGAAGGTGAGTTAGCTAATCTTGAATGGATGTAGCAGGTTTTTTTCTCCCAGAAACTCAGGTTTTTCATCTCACTTACACACAAATCAGCCTTCAGAACATGCAATTTACAGACAAAAAAAAATACTAAAATTAGTTTAATCCTTTATCCAAGTGTGAGCAAACAAAGTTTGCGCCTGAAAGTATCTTCGGGACTGGGGTAAGGTGGTACAACACCAGGGCAACTCGTTGCAAAGGTGGAGCAAGCTACTAACATGCCTATCTCAGTATCTCCTATAATGCAAAACACATCTCCTTGCAGATATGTTTAATGTTATGCATTAAGGGAAGGGCCACTACCCAGACTAGTTTCGACCTTTATTGAGGTCTCTTCAGTGGAGCCAGGCCCAAGTGGAGATACCAGGCAGAAGCATTAGCAGGTCATCTCTACCTATACCTGCTAATGCTTCTGCCTGGTTCATGTGTTTACTTGTGTTCAGTCTCCATTTATTATTTACATTTGTAGGAAATGTTTTATATGATTTTGGTAATGAGTAAAAGGATAACAAAAAAAAATTAAGTTGAATAAAAAAACACATGTAAAAAAATATACTCTTCCTGCACTACCATTCATGAAAACATTGCATTTGGAGCTGCTTATTTTGTTGTTTATGGGACTATTGTATAATTTATGAACAATTACTATAAATTATAGATTAAGCAGCTTATAGATGTACAAGTACAGAAATTGTAGTATTTTTTTTTGAATAGAAAATCCTCTTCAGTTTGTTCATAAGATGAATAGAATTGGTTCCAGAGGTGCTCTCATTGTTCTTGAAGGATGTGATAAAGTAGGCAAAACAACACAATGCCAACGATTAGCGGAGAGCTTGAAGGCAGATGGTTATGAAGCAGAACTTTTGCATTTTCCTGGTAAGAAGTGGCTTAATGTTATCTTATATTGTAAAATAAGTTCTTTAATAATCCAGAACCGGTATTTTTTTGAAATGACTGCTATAGTCATACCATGCTATGGTTTTAATTATTTGATATTTATAAATTGTAATACTTCATCCAATAAGGATAAAAAAAAAATAATTTTTTTAACAGTTAAGCAAAAGAAAACAAAGGCAGACACCTGCGATGAAGTTGTAATTCAGAAACGATGCTCATTATTAAATAAAATAAATTGAGTAAATTAAGACAATTAGAGCCCTCCTTTCCTGGACATTCTTATCCAAAGACAATCTGATAGTAAGTTCTTCAGTTTTTCACAGTACCTCTCCTGTGAATGATGCTTTCACAGGAGAGGTACATAGATCTTTTCATCATCCACTTCAGAAATCAGGCATTATCAAAATGTTAATGCATCATGCATATATCTTATGCTCCACATATTCTCCTCTGAAAACAGAACTTGCTTAACTACTGTATTTGCATGTCAATAAATATATGGATGTGAAGTGTCCATTGAAATTAAATAGCATCTGGATATAATTGAAATAACATGAAGCATCAATTATTTTATATACAGGAATACCCCAAATTAACATTATTTGCACTTATGGACATTTTTGAATTGCTGCTTACTCCAAAGTTGCATCATTTGCTTCAGCGTTACGGTTCTTTATCACCTTAATGGTATCATGCAAAAACTAGATGAGATTTTGACTCCATGGGGGTCTTAGGATAATAATAATGATAAAAGGTGTCATTATCTTGCTATTATCAGTGTGCTGTCACATGTTCTGTTGCACTCTGTGAATGCATGAATATTAAACCTGAGATAGGCCAAAAACTACAACTTTCCTTGCACTTCTGTTAAACTGTGATTAAAAACAAACATCTACTGAAAATCTATCTCCACCATCAACATTAACTTGATCTCATCAAATATAAAAGATACATATCTGTAGATTCGTGCACTATGCCCGACCAACAACAGATGGCACTGCAGCATATAAACTCATTTAATAAACCAGTTTTTACCATTATGCTTTTTATATCAGTCATAACCACACTGTCTTCAAAATTCAACACATTTCTTTGATTGATGAACATTTTTGAGTTATAGCACCCCCTATAGAACTGATGGTGGCTAGCTGCAGGATATGACTATATTTCATTCTTATGGCTTTAAGTGGTTGAAACTACTTGCATCATTAATGGTTACAACTCTGATATCAAAAATAGACAATGTGGCCTTCATCCTAGTTCTTCTCAAGATGAAATTTCCAATCTTTCTTCTTTGTGTCAAAGATTTGTCACCAAATTTCTACATCAAATAAATAAACCTTCATCTCCTTCCATCTGGTTCATAAAATTGATCTCATTGTTGCATTCTCAGAAGGATAAATTTCCTCTTCCTATCCAGCAGTTTACAGAGTTCATTGTTCATGCAGTCTCTCATATTGTAGGTAGACAGGTTAGATCTGTGCAAGTAATTTTTAATAGCACCAGGCAGAGACGTCGTGAGGAATTTTGGCTTATGGCCAGGAAAGAAAATTGCGTTGTTCTAAAAAAAAAAAAAAAAAAAAAAACTTTAAAAATCTAAATTTTTGCACCTATGTAAAATTAGCGCCTATGGCCGGGACCACATTGGCCATAGCCTCACTACGCCTCTGGCACCAGGAATACATTCAGTTCTGTGATTCTGATAAAATTAGAATCAGAAGGTCCCCTTAGTCACGCACTTCGTATAGTATTATATTACAAGCGATTCTTTATCAGAAAGATTATAAAAAGAAAACCATAAGCTCATATTCAGCACCCTAACTTAAATAGGAATTATTGCCTAAACTTTAACAGTTTTAGGAAGTTACCCTACTTAATACTCTTCACTGCTGTATCACTTACACTGAATTTCACTAGTTGCAGATGAAGCTCTTTCTCTTCTCTATCCTTCTACATTTAACATCATGTATTATAACATGTGCTATAATTTTCAGTTATTATTCTGTTTTCTCTTTAATTATAGCATCAGCTCTGTCCTTGAAATGATAAACGTTTTGCTGTCATTAAATATTCTCACTCTAACTGAATCAGTCTTAATTAATTTTATGCATCCCATGAGGTAATCAAATATAGTTCATTCTTACCAGAAAATCATTTCATTTCACATAGTTGTAATGGAAGTTTTAAAAAAAAAAAGTGTAAATTTTTTATTTTTTTTAACTTTGATACTAATTGAGTATATTTTAAGTATCGGACTGAAAATAGTTAAATTTGAGTGCAGCATTCATAATAATAGCATGTTAATTTGTAGTCATTTTCTTATATGTTCCCTTTCAAGTTCTGATATCAAGAAACAAACTGCAACAGTTACTTGACTAGCTGTTAGCTGAATGGATAGCTTATCCACCCTTCAAATGTGGGTTCAAATTCTCCTGTGGACATGGAGGATGTTTGTGAATATCTAGGTGGGAGGTGAATTTCATTTCCTAAGGAGAGAGAGACAGACAACTACTTGGGGACCTGAAGTGACTTGAAATTTTTCCATGTTTTCAGGTTTAATCTCTAACAGTACTAATGTACTGTAAGTTTCCAAGTTTTTGAAGTAGAATTCATATAAAAGAAGAGGAGGCAGAAAATTACTCTTCATTATTACTAATTCAACAGCATGCAGTTCACTGCATTGTTTTGAAATTAATCCTGTTTTATTCTCTAGATTGAAATATCTACAATTTTCCACTCTAATCTCTAATACTCATTTTTTGCATTAAATTTGCATCTTTGTATCATGTGAGTTAGAAACTTAAGGGTTTAGTAGCTGTTTGAAGAGCTAGTACATCTGTGTTATACAGGTAACCCTCGTATAACACAGATGTTAGGTTTCATAGAAATGCCGCATTATATAAATCACGTTATGCGAGACTTAGATCACATAGAAAAAGTAGGGTTATGTTCCGAAATCAGTTATTTTTTTTAATTATATAAACAGTAATGAGAAACTTAACAAAATATATTTTATTTAATTCAGGTAATTCATATAAGTTTAGAAAACATATAAACTATGAAACAAATACATAGCATAAAATTATAAAAATTACAAATTTTGTGTAAACTTCATTGCACGTAATGCATAAATGTTTTAGGCAAAATAAAATAAAGTGCATATTTTCGTCATCACTGTCTTTGGAACGAACATTCATAGATGTTTTTTATTTATGAGTGGTCGGACGTCATCACTTGATATCTCTTGGACATCATTTGCATACTTTGGCTGGTTTAGCTATCAAAAAGTCAGTAATCAGACCTTGCTTACCACTATGCTGCAATTTTTTATTAAGTTCATAATATGGAGCTAAACAAATATCCAATTGTCTCGTGAATTTTTCAGAGAACTCCATTGAGGGATCCGTAAAATAACTTTCTAACTTTCTTGCCAAGTCCATCCTTCTGCTAATTTCTTTAAACCGAATTCTTTAATAGATTCATCATAATCAGAATCTTCAGCAGAACTTTCCCTGCCATTTGGTTTTACGTCATCTATTATTTTTACCACTTCCTCCTAATTTAAATCTATTTCTCCATCAATTTATTCACTAATTTCGTTTTCAACCATATCGCAAAAGTCCTCTAAATGGCCATTATTATAAAAATAAAATTTTTACATAAAAAAAAGCATTACATATTGTGACTCACCAGAAAATAAAGTGGTCAGCTTGAGATTAACACACTTATAATTTTAATGCGCTTTCCTGGTAGAAAATGAAGACAGTTTTCAACCATAAACACTTTATATGGTAAACAATTGACATACATGAGTGCTAAAGGGTATTCCCCTAATATAAATTCGATACTTATAACTAAATGCGAAACTTTATGAAATTCAGTTCTAAAGATAAACAGGTAAATAAAGATGAAAAAAAAAAAAAAATTATCTAAAGCAGTGTTCTTAAGCTTAAAGTTAAGAATATTAATAATTAGGCATCAGGTGTCGCACTGATTAGATCGTCGGCTTGTCGAGAGCTCCTGAAAAGATTAGTAGTATTTTGTGTTAACATTAGATATTTTACTAGAATTTTAAGTAATATTGTTTGCTTTTTGTTTCTTGGTGTGTCTGTGCAATTTTTGCGTGTTTTCTGTTATTTTAATTATTATTTTTAAGAAAAGATAGCGTACACATGGCACCGATAAAGAAAAAAAATGGCGGCTAGGTCGCCATGTTTGTTTAAGAGTTGATATAAACAAATTTATGCAATGTGCTGTCTGTGAGATGTATGCCTTGCGAAGAGCGGTAGGAGTCTGGTTAGAAAGTGATAGTGGAGTTAACATGTGTAGAAAGTGTAAAGAGAATGAGGACTTCAAGCGTGTTTCGTGTGTCATATCGTTAACGATAGTCAGAATGTAGAAAATGGTGGTGTGCTAGAGAATTGCGTAGTAATGCCGGATAGGTGTGCGAGCGTCGCTGAAAGTGTAAATGAAGGTAGAAACACAGAAAGAATGGATGATTTGATCGATAATGAAAATGGTGAGATAAATGCGAGTAGCGAAATTGCCTGTTTGAATGGTGCGATACACAGAGCTAAAAGACAACTGGAGCATATGGAAAAATGTGTGTTGAATGTACCAACAAATAACCGGCGGAAGTCTGTGGCGGCAAATAATAGAATGTTCGTAAACGTCAATAAAATGAAGGAGCGAGTGCTGTATGGGGATTCGCTATTAAGAGGCGTAATAATTGAGAGTTTAACGAAGTCGTACCAGCCGAGTGCGAACATAAAGGACGTCAGCGAATCTATTCGACTGCAAAAACAGAGGATGAAAGAGATGATAATCGTGGCAGGAACGAATGATTTGAAAGAGGACAAAATGGAAATGATAGAGGATGTGAGGGAGTTGTTTGAGGTAGCAAAAGAGAAGAGTGAGAGAGTTAGGATGGTGAGTATCTTGCCGCGGTATGACAGCGAAGTGTTTAGAAGGAGGACCATAATTGCCAATGACTTTATGCGTGGGTTATGCATGGAGAGTGGTGTGGAATGAGTTTGATGGGCGAAAGGACTTATATAAGATGGATGGGTTACATTTGAATGGAGTTGGTGTACGGAGACTTGAAATGCATGATGTGGAAGTGGATGTAAAGACTCAGGGAAACTAGATTTATTAAGGGGGGGGGGGAGTAGATATGCAGACTTTAGGGGGCAGTTAAGTGTATGAATGAGTATATTATGCCCGAGCTAGTACAACGGACAACAAATCAGAATGGGGTAGTTAGTATAAGGCATCAAAGTAGGGATGGGACAAATGGGCTTCTGCGATTCATGTACACTAATGCCAGGAGTATTAGGAACAAGAAGGAAGAGTTTTTGACCATAGTTGGCACTTCCAGGCCACAGGTTGTCGGTATTAGTGAAACATGGCTGACAGAAGATGATAAAGCTAGTGGGATTGAATGCGACGGGTATAGCGTGTTCAGAAGGTGACAGGGTGAATAAACAGGGGGGGGGAGTGATATTGATGATAGCTGATGAGCTTCAGCCAAGGAGTATAGAAGTTGAACTGCAGGATGGGGAAAAAAGCACATTTGAGGCTGTTTGGTGTGAGATAGAATCTAGCAGAACAAAATATACAATTGGGTGCTGCTATAGACCGGGTGATGGAGTGGATGGTGGGGATAGTATGCATAAGCAAATAGAAGAAATGAGTGGAAGGAGGGTAATTATTATGGGTGATTTCAATTATGGTAACATTGACTGGAAAGAGGAGAGGGCACATGGGAGGAAGGAATTGGATTTTATGCGGTTATTAAGGGACAACTATCTACGGCAACATGTATTGGAAAATACCAGGGGGAAGAGAGTGCTGGACCTAGTAATTGCAACTGAGAATGTGGCTGTAACGAACATGGTGCCACCAATTGGTGAGAGTGACCATAAGGTCATGACTTGGGAGGTGGCTAAAGGAGTCGAATTTACAATTAAGACAGGATACATGTGGAATTACCGGGCTGGTAAGTATGACAAGCTTAGGTGTGTGCTTGGCTCAATGCCATGGCATGTAAAACTGCAAAGGTTGGATGTTGATAGTGCATGGGAGGTGGTTAAGAACTGTTTGCAGGAGGCAATGGTTGACTGTATACCAAGAGTCCGAATAATAAATCAAGTAGGGGTTAAATGGATGAATAACACTATTAAGCTTGAGCTGCAAAAAAAGAAACAATTGTGGAGGGAATTTAAGGAGAAGGGTGACCATCAGGCGCAGGAACAGTATAAAGCTCAGGCCAGGATGGTAACAAGGGTGGTAAGAAAAGCAAAAGCAGATTACAAAAGGAAATTAGCCACGCAGACTAAAGAGAATCCCAAACAGTTTTTTCAATATGTTGCAAGTAAAAGGAAAAATGCTCATGGTAGAATGATCTTAAAAAATGCTGAGGGTGGGGAGGTAACCGAATCAGTCGATATTGTGGTATTACTGAGCGAGCACTTTGCAAGAGTATATCATCCAGGTGGTGACTTTGCAGGAATGGAAGAACAAACAGCTTATACTGGAATTGTGATGAATGAAGTAGAGGTAACTAGTCTATTACAGAGCCTCAATGTCAATACATCTGTGGGATTGGATGGTATACCAGCTCATGTTGTACATGAAGCGGTCAAAGAATTGTCAATGCCCTTGACCATTTTGTTTAATTTGAGCCTCAGGACAGGGTCAGTCCCAAGGGGGTGGAAAGAGGGGAAAATAGTTCCACTGCACAAAGGTGGTTCCAAGGCTGCTGTTGAAAATTACCGGCCAATCAGCATAACAGGAATCATTATCAAGGTCTTAGAGAAAATAGTCAAGAGGAAAATACAAGATTGGATAGAAGAAAATGGGATACTGTATCGGGGACAGCATGGTTTTGTGAAGGGTAGGTCATGCCTCAGTAACTTGCTCACGTATTATAACACAGTGACGGCTGAACTGGATAAGGGTAATGGGTTTACAGTGATTCTACTGGACCTTGCTAAGGCCTTTGACAGGATACCACATGGAATTCTAATCAGTAAATTGCAGCATATGGGAATGGACATAGGGTTGGTGAGATGGATAGGAGGGTGGTTGACGGAGAGTTATCAGAGAGTGGTTTACTCAGGAGTAGAGTCCACAAGACGGCCTGTGACTAGTGGTGTGCCACAAGGATCTGTTCTTGGACCACTGCTGTTTAATTTGTTCATAAATGATATAGGAAAGGATCTGAGAGGAACAGTTCATTTGTTTGTGGATGATGCGAAGTTGGGTAGGGCAATAGTGAATGCAGATGACGTAAAAATTTTACAGGATGATTTGGATAGATTGGAGGTCTGGGCTAAGGAGAATGGATGTCAATTTAATGTGGCAAAATGTAAGGTTATGCATTTTGGGGTGAAAAGATTGTCAGCAGTTTACTGCATTGGTGGAACCGTGCTCCAGGAAATTGATGAGGCACAAGATTTAGGAGTGTTGGTGGATAAGGAATTGAAATTTAGGGGACACATTGCAAAAGTGGCCAAATCAGCTCATCAAATCACTTGGTTGCTGAAGAATACGTTGACAAGCAAAGACAAGCAGGTTATTGTTCCTCTGTATCGAGCCTTGATAAGATCCCCATCTCGACTACTGTGCTCAGATTTGGTCACCTAGGTTTCTTCTTGATGGGGAGGAGGTGGAGAGGATCCAGAGGCGAGTGACCAAGATGATAGCAGGTCTGTGGAATGAACCGTATGAGAACAGGTTGAGGATTTGTGGGTTGCAAAAATTGGTTGATAGGCAGAGGAGCGGAGATATGATTGAGACATTCAAATTACTGAAGGGTTTCTATAAAATTAATTCAGAAGATATTTTTGAGAACAGGGCTGGTTGTGGGAGGACTAGGGGACATCCATGGAAACTGGGCAAAAGTGTGGTTAGTAAAGGTGTTAGAGCTGGGTTCTTTACTTTTAGAGTAGTGAATGAGTGGAATGTGCTCCCTGAGTCTGTGGTGGATGCTGTGACAGTGAATGAGTTTAAGACGAGGTATGATAGATACTGTATGAATGTCGAATAGTTGTGATGAATATGATTTGGGGCCTCCCTCGATGAGTCTAATGACTCCCTGGAGTTGCCCGTAATAATAGTAATAATAAGCATACCCCTTTTTGAAACAAGATTGGTTTCAGATTAAACATTTTTCGTAACGTGCAATTAAGCATGTGATGAAAAAATGTTTAATCCTAAACTATTCTTGATATATGTAATTGTGTGACTGCAGTCATTTGTATATAATGTGAAAATGTATTTATGATATTAATATTTTCTAGATATTGTATATGGGATTTGTTAATTAAAAAAAAATGACTATATTCCTAAAACTTAAGTCTGTATCTAGACGGACTGTGATGATGCTGTTGGCATACAAGGACCGTCTGAATGCCACTTATGGGAGGCTCATGATTATTTACTGTACCACTGCTGAAGGAATAAACTAAATAAACAGTTCCATGACTAGCTGTTTAATTGTCTGGATGAAAGTTCTACATTACATTATCTTAAAAAAAAATGCTGACTGGTTAAGTTTAAAAGAATGGTGATGATTTCACAGTAAGTCCACTCCTTACAATAGAAATAAATTGTTTTCAGTTCCAAAATTTACTGCTTACAAAATGTAAGATCTCTAGTGAATTTTATAATAGCAGATACAGAATGTCTTCATGTGCCCAGTTGATAACCAGGCACGTGGAGACACCTTGTGTTTATATACATGTACAAAACAGAACAACAAATTCTTTTCATGGTGACGAGGATATGTAAGAGGGTCCATAGAAGATTCGCAAAGGTGGTCAGCGGCCTTTGGAATGTGGAGTACAAGGCTTTGCCCATGGGATATGATATGATATGATTGAGACACATAAGTTAGGGATTGTTATCAGGTTGAGAGGGAAGAGATTTTTCATAGCATTGGGGGGGGGGGTAGAACAAGAGGGCCATCCCTGGAAATTCTAGAAGGAGGGTGTGAGGAGCAGGTTCTTTAAATGGAGAGTGGTTGGGGAGTTGAATGCACTGCTTGTTGTGAATGTAGATATATTGAATCAGTTTAAGGCACAGTTGGATGAGCTTTATGTGCGATAGTGTGCACTTTCCATGAGTTTGATCCATGGATGTCAGATGTTAATAATAATGATAAATTACTTTTAATGTGAAATACTTTAGTTTCCTATCAGCAAGTGCTTAGACTTTTGTATTTTCCTTTATTTTTAATAGCTACTAATAAGAATAAAGAAATTATCACCTTGGAATTGTGTATCCCAAATTGCTTATTAATTTGAAATTGTTTATCATAGGTAATATTTCATGCTAGTTTACCATTCATTGTCTTCTACACTAACAAAACTGTAATATAAATTTTCTTGTTTGTAGGGGTTCTTCACCTGTGTTTCTTTGAAGTTATTTCCTTATTTGTTCAAGCTGTTGGTCTCATTATGCTAAGAAAATGGATTAAAAAATGCAGATGTTTATTTATTTTTTATTAAATGATTATTGATTTTTATTAAAATTAATAAAGCTGTATTGTAACTCAGTCAATAGTGGCAGTGCTCTTTGGAAAAGATCTTGGTTATAATTCCTTCCAGAATGAAAGGAATTTGTCTCTAGCTCATTCGGTTTCATATGCTCTTTGGTTAGAAAGATTTTAGTGTGAATCCCACATAGAATGCAAAGAACCTTTATTGGGACTTTTCAGTTGGTGTGCTAGCCTGTCTCATAAGGAGGTGGAATGATTTTTTTATTATTATTATTATTTTTTTTATTATTATTCAGGCCTCCAAGGAGTCAAAAGACTCATCGAGGGAGGTCCTTTCTAAGACAAAGTCTGTCAAGACTCATCGAGGGGAGGTCCCCCCCTGAGAAACACAAAGTTTATCATACCACTCCTTAAACCCACTGACCGTTCTCGCTCCCACCACTCCATCAGGCAATGCATTCCACGGCTCAACCACCCTCCACACAAAGAAACCACTCCTTACCCTCTTGCTCACAGTTTCCTTTCGTAACTTCCAGGGATGGCCTCTTGTCATCACTCCTTCCCGCTGATCAACCAAGCGAAAGAACTCCCCAGTGTCAACCCTGTAACCACCTCTCAACAGTTTAAAAGTCTCAATCATATCACCTCTCCTCCTTCTATCCACCAAACTCTGCAGTCCACATTCTCTCAGCCGATCCTCATAACTATCCTTGTACAGTCCTGAAACCATCTTTGTCATCCGTCTTTGTATCCTTTCCACAGTTAATTTATCCCCTTCAAATCCTGGGGACCAAATCTGAGAACAATAGTCCAAGTGTGGTCTGATCAGAGACTTATACAACGGAATGATAACCCTCTTATCTCTGCAGATCAGTGTCCTTCTCATAATAGCAGCAATCCTCTGTGTTACCTTCACCACCTTTGCAATATGTCCCCTAAACTTCAGGTTTCTATCAATCATCAACCCCAGATCTCTTGTCTCCCCTACTTCCTCCAGTATAACTCCTCCCATAGAGTATGCAGCATCCCATCGATGTTTCCCAAACCTCAAGACCTTACATTTTCATACAGACAAACCGGCCAGAAAAATACACGGAATTGACATCCATAATACACCATGCAGATAAGATTAACTGCCCTATCAGAACATTAATTAGGTTTCAAATAAGCCAAGTAGCTTGGCCCTGACCCTTGAGCCTAACTTGCAAGGGATAGTGGGATACAGGGGACTTAATATTAATTTTGCAGTCAAAGGTGAGAGAGAAAAATGTTCAATTATAAATAATCAAGTCTGATCGTTTTAAATTTGAATTTTGTTATTAAGTTGCATACAGAGGTGAAAAGATTTTCTTTGCATTAAATTTTTTTTTTTTTTTCACCTTGCAAAACAGACAAATCCACCAGAATATATACCATTGGACATCAAATGATGTGGTCAGGATCATCTATCCTATTATGGCATTACATTTCATAAAAAAATAAGTTATTGAGCTTAGCATAACACTCATAAAATAATAATTGTGGGGTGGGGGGAATTGCTTGTGCTCCTATAGTTTAATTGAAACTACTACATTCAGTAGAACATCCTTATTTATTTTGTTATTAGGACATGTGTTGATTATATTTCATATTCCATGTTTTATTGACTGATTTTTAAGCAAAAAATTTATATTATTCTGTTTTCGTACAACTTGCTCATGAGTGCATATTTTACTTGCAGATCGCAGTACACCTGTAGGGGAATTGATTAGTAAGTACCTACAGTACAAAGAGGAGCTTGATGATCATGCAGTCCATTTGTTGTTTTCTGCAAACAGATGGGAGTTGGTGTATGTTTATTATTTCACTTGATTTAAATTATGCTCAAATTAAAAGCAAATTATGAGTACTGAAGTGCTTATTTAAATAACTTTTATGGTTTACACATGTAAGAAATTATATAGAATTTACTTAAAAATACCAATTTTTAAATAAATGAAAATATTATGTAGACATTGTCAGGGAGACAGACCATTAACTACATTCAAAACATGCATGTGTTAGTTCGTGTCTCAGTTGCAGCTGAAGTATGATATTACATGAGTACAAAGAAACAATTGTGGTAAATTGCATAGATAAAATATTTAAAATAATTATTAATTAATAAAATCCCAAAAAAACTTATGAATAATTAATAGTGATCACTTCCCAAAACTTGGATATTGGCATACAGTCTGAATGGTTTAGATTCAGATTTTTTTGGAGGGTTTCATGTGTTTCAAGGAAGAGATGGTCAAATTTGAACTTGCTGGAATGGAGAAGTTTTATCTGGTTCTAGAGAACTCTGTGCCTGGTGTCAATAGCATGAGAAACAATGCCAGACTTCTCAGATTTCAAAAATACAATATATAGTATTGATGTTCTTCAATTATAATCAAGGCAGAACTACCAGTCTGTCCAAAATAGGAAAGATGGCATGTACAGGATACTTGATAGACACCCACTAAGGAAACAGGCAATAATGTATCCTTTGTTGATGGCAGGAAGGAAAAGCATATAGATTGAATTTATGAAGAATCCTTGCTATTTGTTCCTTTAAGGTAGAGTAGTGAAATTCTTTTCACATCAGATTGTAGCCTGGTAGAAGGATGATAATTATCAATAATTGTTTTAATGGTAGTTTTGTTGTATCCATTACACATCAGATTTATTTTAATTTTATTCAGTTCATCTAACAAAATCAATCAGAAGAGCAGATCGCATGAGCGCTATTAACAAGATCCTTGATAATACCTATTTTTTGTGCCGAACTATTTTGGGGAGATGAGTAAAAAATGCATCTGCCCATAAAGTTTGGCTTCCGATAAACTGAAATTTCATATGACCTGTAGGGTTTCGAATTATTAAGGTATCCAAAAAAAAGTAGGTTATTAGATTCACATTCAATAGTGAACATGATATGGAAGTATAAGGAGTTTTATTTTCTCTAGGAACTGTAGTAATTCTGACTCAGTGTGGGACCCAACTGCAAATATATCATCAATAAAATGTAACCATGTAGAGGCTGAGCGAATATAGTGTTCAGTTCTTTTTTCTAGATGCTCAGTAAAATAATTATAAGGTAAGTTGGAGAGCCAATACACTCCATTGTTAGTCATAGTGGGTTATCATACTTATGTATTTTAGGAAGCCCATAGAGACAAGGAGATGAATTTGTAACTTCTCAACAGTAATGGCATCCCACAATTGTACATTGTCTAATAATTTAATTTATTGATTTGACTTTTTGTTGGGTCCTTGCTGATAACACTGTAGGTTGATCTCTTAATAAGATATTAATTTTATGATTATACTTTAGAACCAGACAAAACTTCTTCATTCCTGCAAGTTCAAATATGATTGTCTTTTTCTTGAAACATTGAAATGCTATGAAATCGTCCAAACCAAAACTGATCAGACTGTATGCCAATATCCAGTTTTCGGAAGTGATCGCTATTAATTGTTCATAATTTTTTTTTAATTAATAATTATTTTAAATATTTTTTTATTTACACAACTTACCACAATCGTTCCTTTGAACTCTAATAGTATAATATCATATACTTCAATTGCAACCAAGACACAAGCTAATATACACATTTTGAATGTAGTTAATGGTCTATCTCCCTGATGATGTCCACTTAATGTTGGATGAAATATATTGGGTTTTTTGAATAAATTCGATATAATTTTTGTTACTTGTGTAAGCCGTTAAAGTTATTTAAGAATGTGTAGTGCACATGTTTCATTAAAGCTATTAATTATTGAAGTCATACGCAGGTGCGCAAGCACATACACTTAGGCCAATCCTTGATTTTTGTCACTGGTGATAATGATTGTTATAGTGCTTAATTGCAGAAAACTGTGGTTCATTCAATATATAGACAATTCCTTTTCAGAAAGACCTTAGTTTGAATCCCATCTAGGGTGTGAACAACCTTTTTATAAGGACTTTTCAGTTGGAGGCGAGTTAGGTTAGTCAGAATACATGCAGCTAACAGACAGTAGTCTGCAGATAGAATTAGCTGCCCTATGAAAGTATTCTATTGAGCCTATCTTGTAAGAATATGATAATGATTTATTTAAGGTATTTTTAGTCTAATTTTTAATTTAACAGAAAAAAAGAAAAAAAATTACCTCATTAAAATTAACTGAAGTTTGCTTTTAGTTAAAGAAAATAAAGGGGGGGGGGGCGGAATCTCACTTGCATTAAAAATAAGTGTGTTCTCCAAGTGTGTATTGGCTTTTGAAATGACAACATTACTTCAACCTTAGCATTGTCTGGTCTGGCTCCCACTAATGAGACCTCAATAAAGGTCGAAACCAGTATGGGTAGTGACCATTTCCTTTAATGCATAGCATCATACATCTCCGCAAGGGGATGTGTTTTACATTAAGAGAAAAATACTAAGGAAAGTGATCAGATCTTAATCCACCTTTACCATGAGTTGCCTCAGACTTGTACAATGTGCAGGCGCAAACTTGACTTATTGATCTGTTTGCTCACTTGGAAAATAGGATTAAAAACCAAGTTTATATAAAATTACTTGGTATCTTGAATACAAAAAGTAAGCCTATTTATGCAAAAAGTATTAATTAAAAACCAATTTGTAGAAGAAAAAAAAAGGTAAAACTTAGTAATTATTTTTAGCAATTTTATAGTTTCATGCACATTCATTTGTTTTATTCTGAGGCTCCAAGCATTAGCAGAAGCGGTGTGTTGCAGGGTTATGTCATTCGGTTTACAACTGATACTAGGGTGCTACAGAATTGTGCTTTGTTTGTCCTTTGTGAACATTTGCAGTTTTGTATTTTATTATTATTATTTTATCT
Organism: Typopeltis vanoorti; assembly: GCF_054136105.1. Lineage (NCBI taxonomy): Eukaryota > Metazoa > Arthropoda > Arachnida > Uropygi > Thelyphonidae > Typopeltis > Typopeltis vanoorti. The sequence goes on along the minus strand of NC_143550.1, from coordinate 73,877,206 downwards.
TTCTTTTTTTGAAAATTAAGCCTTGTTTTTACATTTAGTTGTAAAAACAAATTGTATGATCTTAATAGACACTATAAAACACAACATCAGACTGAAGTAGAAGGAAAACTGAAGCTAGTGCTTGGGTCTGAGTTATGGAGAGAATATGTTATTAAGAAAAAGGGAGAAATCAAAAGAAGATGAAATATGTTTTTTAAAAGAAGTTATGAAATTTTGGCGATGACAAAAGCAAAGCATCCTATAAAATTGTTTTAGCATTGGCCAAAAAACAGAAGTCTTTCTCTGATAAAAATATCAAAAGGAAAGTAGATGAAATTACTCAGTCAAAGCAAACAGTTACAAGACACACCAAAGAGCTCTCGTGATGTATTTGAGCAACTGAAACACCTTGTCTATGCTTATACTTTCTTTTCTTTAGCTTTGGATGTATCTGCTGACATGTGATGTACCCAGTTAAGCATTTCTATAAGAGGAATTGATAATTTTAACGTTTTTGAAGAACTTATCAGTCTTGAATTGCTTCATGGAAAAACAAGAAGATCAGACATATTTGAGAAAGTGAAATCATGCCTAGAAAATCTACAAATAGATTCTAGTAAACTCATCAGTGTTTGTACTGATGGAGCACTGTCAATGATAGTAAAGCCACTGAACTACAACTTTGCTTAAATTTTTTCTGTCATCCTTTACTTTTCCCGTGAGAGAAAAGGAAAATGTGGGCAAAAAGGAAAACTACACTTACTCAAGATCATTTACTAGTTAGGAAAAGCAAAGCGAATTCAAGATTGTCTGCTGTAGACTTAAATAGAAACTTGCTAGCTAGTGGGATTAATGTTTCTGACATGATAGTCTGTCAGAGATTGTTGGAAGCAGAGACGACTGTCCACAGACCAAAAAAGAAACAACCGTCAATGAAGGCTATGCAGAGAAAGAGGTTTCAGTGGGTGAAAGTGTACAAAGACTGGACCTGACTATTGAGAAGTGGAAGAAGGTATTCTCAGATGAGGGCCATTTCTTTGTCCAAGGAGAGTGAGTATCCTATGTGTTCAAATCAGCAGCTGAGAAGACTTCTCCTGCCCACCCTCAACAAGCTCCTAAACATCCTGCTAAAAAAAATGTTCTGGGATTGTTTTAGACATGATGGTCCAGGATCACTTGTGCTTGTTGTCTTCTTCAAGTGTCATCCCCTAGAAGGAGGTTGGCAACCATGTCAAGGAACCTTTTTCTTTCTTTTGCTGCTCTGGAACATTTATGGTAATTCAAGCCAGTCCAGTCCTTAATGTCTTCAAACCACATTCTCCTGGGTCTACCTCTCCCTCTTTTTCCATCCAATTTCCCTTCTAATATTAATTTCTGAATGCCTTCTTGTCTAGTTAGATGTCCAAAATATTTAAGTTTTCGCTCTTTAATTATTTTCATTAATGTTCTTTTCATTTTTGCTTTCTTTAAAACATCTTCATTTTTCATTTTATCTGTCCATGGTATTTTCAACATTCTTCTGATGGGCCACATTTTGAAAGCTTCTAATTTTTTTCTCTGCTTCTTTATTTAGAGTCCAGGTTTCACTGTTGTAGAGAAGGCTTGACCAGATATAGCATTTTATTAATCTTTTTCTTATGTCTATATTAATGTCTCTGGATGTTAGAACAGTTTTCATATCAGTAAAGGCTTTTCTTGCTATCTCTATTCTTCTTTTTATTTCTTTAAGGAAATTTCCTCTGTCTGTAAACATTTGTCCCAAATATATACAAGACTGAACCTGTTCAATTTTCTTTTTGTTAACAGTTATGTTCAGTTTCTTATTTATTGGTTCTTTTGATATAACCATGCACTTTGTTTTCTTTAGGTTAATAATTAGTCCCATGTCTAAGCTTCTGTTGTAAATTTCTGTGATTAAGTTTTGAAGATCATCTTCAGATTCAGCTATAAGAACTGTGTTATCTGCATACCTGAAGTTGTTGAAGTTCCTACCTCCGACTTTTACACCCTTCGGTTCTGAAATATTTTTACAAACTTGCTCACTATATATATTGTACAGTAAGGGTAATAAGACACATCCTTGCCTTACTCCTTTTTGATTTCAAAGTTGCCAGAATATGTATTTTTATATCTTATTGAGGCCATTTGATTCCAGTATATATTTGTAATTATATGTAGATCTTTTTCCTTTTAACCCATTATTCTGTAGGATATGTATTCATTTCTTGTGATCTATTGAATCAAATGCTTTGGTGTAATCAATAAAACAAAGATATATGCTTTTCTGCTTGTCAAGGCTTCTTTCACATAATGTTTTCAAATTGAAGATTCCTTCTCTTGTACCTTTTGTCTTTTTTGAAAACCTGATTGAGTGTCTTCTATTTCTACTGACAAAGTGCCTTTTATTCTTTCTAGGATTATTCTCAGTAGTAATTTTGTAACATGGCTTGTTAAACTTATTAGTCTATATTCTGTACATTCAAAAGTTCTTGGAATTTTGGGAATAGTGACAAAGATGGATTTACTAAGATCATCAGGGATGTATCTTCTATCATAAATGTTATTAAAAATAGCCTTTAGGTCATTAAGTGTGTTTTCATTTACTTTCTTTAGCAATTCAATAGGGATCTGATCAGGGCCTGGTGTTTTAACTGTTTTCATTTGATTTAGAGTGTATTCAGTTTCTTCATATATAATTGGTTCACCATCCATATTTTGTATATCTGGTTCGTCTGTGCGATCAGAGTCAAACAGTTCTTTTCCATATTCTTTCCATCTTTTTATGATATCTTGTGTCTCTAGTAGCATTTTTCCATTTTGATCTTTTATACAAGGATTGATTGAAAATTTTCTTTTTATTTGTCAGGGCTTGGATTGATTTATGCATTTCTTTACTATTGTGTTTCTTGTCCAGTTCCTCTATTTCTTTACATTTTTCATTTAGCCACTTGTCTTTAGCCTTTCTGCATTCATTTTTTATAATTTTACTGCGTATTCTATACTCTTGTGTATTTTTCTTTTTTCGTCTTTCATTCATAAGTTCTAGTATTGATTCAGTCATCCTGGGTTTTTTCTTATTGTATTTAATTTTTGGGATAACCTCGTTAGCTGTCTTATATATTGCACTTCTAAAATTTGACCACCTGTTTTCAATTTCCTCTGTATTACAAAGTATATTGTCTTCTGTTTTATATCCTACATGATCTAATTTCTTCCTAATTTCTGAGTTAAACACCATTATGTTGTCAGATACATTCAGAGCTATGGAGTCAAGTCTTTCAGTATGATTGTTTTTAGAAATGTTTTTTAGCTTAATTTTTAAAGTGGACTCAACAGGGTCTGAACCTATATCAGCACCTGGGTATGTTTTTATGTTGGTTATTTTTGTATCTATTATTTATCATTATGAAGTCTATTTGTTATAGAGTTATCTGGGTTTGTCCAAGTATACAGTCTGCGCTTTGGATGTTGAAAGAAAGTATTCATTGGTCCCATAGATCTATAAGGACGAAGAACTCGTTTTCCAACAGCATCTTATTCCGTGCCACACTTAATAAAAAAATGAAAGAGTTCCTCAAAAGTCACAACATTTAGTGGCCAGGTAACTCAATCCAATAGAAAATCTGTGGGCCATAGTGAAAAGGAGACTTGGAAAATTAAATTGTAATAGACAGGATAACTTCATACAATTCATTATAAAAATATCATTTTGAGATGCAAAAATAAGAAAAATGTGTTCTACTTTGGTAGAATCCATGCCTAAGCAAATTAATGAACTTATTAGGAACAGAGGAGCCATACATTTTTCGGATTAATTTGTTCTCTATTATATATATATATATATATATATATATGTGTGTGTGTGTTTTTAATAATAAGTTAGGAAATTGATGACCTTTTATGAGCTACTTAAGTGGTGCTTTTTAGATTTGTTTATTAATGTTTAATTGCCATTCTGTGATATTGTACTGGTGATGCTTATGATACTTGGGCAAAAATTCTACTCTAATGAATTATTTCATGTGAATTTTCCTCCGTTGTTGTAATTCTTTTCCATAAGGTTTCTGTTATTTAAAATATAGTATGTTCCAGCATCAGGGTCCTTGGGTTACCATTTCTGCTCACTAGGTCTGAGTAATAGTATTCTTACTAGTTAAATTTCTTAATGTTTCCTTATAGCTTATTCATATGCATCATTAAATGATTTCCTTCTCTCTTTGTGAATTTCAGCACCTCTTCTGCACAACAGATAATATTTTTGATCATATTCTATATGTATACGTCTTTTATACTGTACTTTCATAGGAGGTGGGTATTGTATCTTCCACTTCACCTTTTTTGTATACTTACCTTCTTAATCTATGTATTTTAATGTTAAGTCTGAATAACTTTTTTTTATGAGTTTCTGCTGAGAACATACATGTTACTAACTGTAATGCTTGTTTAGAAGACAAGTTTTATATCTACTCTCATTATAATTAATTTGTTTGTTATAGTGAATTTCGTTCAGTATATTGTTGTATTCCAAGAGCTTTGGGACTCAATAGTTTTTTTACATTGAGTAAATTTTTTATATTAATTTGTTTGTTATAGTGAATTTCGTTCAGTATATTTGTTGTATTCCAAGAGCTTTGGGACTCAATAGTTTTTTTACATTGAGTAAATTTTTTATAATGATGATTGCTGTTGTGAGTTAACTCTAGCTCTAATCCTGCTCATTATTATCATCAGTCCTCCATGGAATTTAGAGCCTTGTCACAGGATTCCCTGCTGAGTGTTCCTGGTAAGATATATGCAAGTATACTTGAGAAATGGTTGAGAAGGATTGTGGAAAAGAAGCTTGGTGAAGAACAAGCTGGATTCAGGCCAAATAGAGGCTGTCAGGATCAGATCTTCACTTTACGACAAATAGTTGAGAAAGCATGGGAATATAACAAAGATCTGTATTTAAGTTTTGTCGATCTGGAAAAGGCATATGACAAGGTGCCAAGAGAGAAGCAATTCAATATGCTACAGTTATATGGTGTCAATGGGACATTAATATAATGAGCAAATAAGTCAGCTTTTGCTCTTAGAGAATATAGAGATGAATGTAAGACAGCGAAACACTGTGTAAAAGTAGCTAAACATAAGTCATGGGAGGACTTTGGCAAGAACATAGAAAATAAATATCAAGAAGGTGGTAAGATATTCTGGAGGTTCTTGAAGAAGCTTAGGAATGGAGGAAAGAGTGCTGTAAAAGGAGTTGGAGATGACAAAGGTGACATGAAAACAGGAGAAAAAGATATCCTTGAAGTATGGAGTAATTACTTTGAAAAATTGCTAAATGAAACGAGCAGTGATAGCACAGTGGTAAAAAAAAAAAAAAAAAACACTCAACAGGCATACAGTCAGGAATATTGACTGTATGCCTGTTGAGTCAAGTAGAATCAAGTAGAAATAGTTGAAGTAGAAAAAGCCATCAAAGGCTTGAAATGTGGAAAGGCAGCAGGATTGGATGATATTCGACCAGAATATCATCCAATCTTAAGTATGGTGGTATAAAAGTCTTACAGTGGCTGCACTGCATAGTTCAGAAGGCCTGGACAGAGGGATGAATTCCTGATGATTTGAGTAGAGCTCTCATAGTACCCATATATATAAAAAGGGAAATAAAACTGAATGTGAGAATTACAGAGGTATTTCCCTGCTGAGCGTTCCTGGTAAGATATATGCAAGTATACTTGAGAAACGGTTGAGAAGGATTGTGGAAGAGAAGCTTTGTGAAGAACAAGCTGGATTCAGGCCAAATAGAGGCTGTCAGGATCAGATCTTCACTTTACGACAAATAGTTGAGAAAGCATAGGAATATAGCAAAGATCTATATTTAAGTTTTGTCGATCTGGAAAAGGCATATGACAAGGTGCCAAGAGAGAAGCAATTCAATATGCTACAGTTATATGGTGTCAATGGGACATTATATGAAGCAATACTTAGTCTTTATTTGAGTTGTAAGTCAGCAGTTAGCATTGAAGGAAGTACAGGAAGATGGTTTAATGTTAAATCTGGTATGAGACAAAGATGTACATTATTCCCTCTGTTATTCATTATCTATATGGATCACATTATGAAGGAAAGTGGTATTAAACATGATATCAGAATTGGAGATGTTAATGTCAGCTCTTTGCTTTATGCGGATGATGTTATACTTCTAAATAAATCCGCAACAAGTCTGCAAGATTCTCTGACTAAATTGAATAGCTGTTGTAATAGATATGGCATGAAGGTCAACATTAAAAAGACAATGAAAATAGATAGAATTATCAGCTACTTAGCCACGATTTTTACTGAAGATGGTAAATTAAATATTGAAATAGACATCAGAATCAACAAAGCTGGTATGGTAGGAAGTCAACTGAATAAATTCATATGGAATAAGAGAGAAAGTAGTCAGAAACTAAATTATCTATACAAGACAGTGTTCAAACCAGTTTTAACTTATGGATCTGAGAGCTGGGTCAGAAGTAAAACGCTTGACCAAAGACTAGAGACCGCAGATATGAGAGTCCTGAGAAAGATTAAAGGTGTGAACAGATGGCATCAATGGCAATATCATATTAAAAATGAGGATATTAGGAAAGAACTTGACATTGTCAGCATCCTGGAATGCGTTAGCAGAGCTAATCTCAGGTGGTATGGTCATTTAAACAGAATGGGAGAGGAAAGATTAGGAAAACAAGTGTTCTCTGTCAGGTTGGCAGGAAAATGACCCAGAGGAAGATCAAGATATAGGTGGAGTGATATGGTACCTAAGTGCCTTAGATGATAGAAATATAAGATCTGATAATGTTGGAGTCTTGATAAGTAACAGACTGATTTGGTGGAAAATTGTAGATAGGAAGTTAGTAATGATGTAAATTTTCCATGTAGTACTATCATATCCTGTACATCCCTTGAGGGTACATGTCAGGAATTTGTTGATGTTGATGGTAAATTATATATGGAAATAGACAACAGAATCAACAAAGCTGTTATGGTAGGAAGTCAATTGAATAAATGCACATGGAATAAGAGAGAAATTAGTCGGAACACTAATTAGTAGTATACAAGTCAGTGTTCAAACCAGTTTTAACTTATGGATCTAAGACCTGAAACAGAAGTAAAATACTTGACCAAAGACTAGAGACCACTGATATGAGAGTCCTGAGAAAGATTAGAGGTGTGAACAGATGGCATCAATGGCAATATCATATTAAAAACAAGGATATTAGGAAAGAACTTGACATTTTCAGCATCCAGGAATGCGTTAGCAGAGCTAATCTCAGGTGATGTGGTCACTTAAACAGAATGGGTGAGGAAAGATTAGCAAAACACGTGTTCTCTACTAGGTTGGCAGGAAAATGACCCAGAGGAAGACCAAGATATAGGTGGATTGATACGGTAAAAAGTGCCTTAGACAATAGAAATATAACATCTAGTAATGTTGGACTCTTGACAAGTAACAGACTGATTTGGAGGAAAATTGTAGATAGGAAGTTAGTAATGATGTAAATTTTTTATGTAGCACTATCATATCCTGTACATCCCTTGAGGGTATATGGCAGGAATTTGATGATGATGTCACAAGAGGTTCCACTCACACATATAGCTCATCATACCTCAACTTAAATGCATTCACTGTCTCTGCACTCACCATTCTTCATACTCCTCACACCCTTTCTAGATATGGCCTCTTGCTCTCCCCATGGCTTTGGACATTTTATGAAAAATCTCGTCCACATTGATTTGGTAATTACCAGATCAATGTGGTAATTACCACATTGATCTGGTAATTGAACCCTTACTAGATTATATGTCTCCTCCTCTTCCTTCTATCCCTATGCTCTGCAGTTTGCATTCTCTCAATCTCTCTTAATACTCCACATTACAGACCAGAAACCTTCTGAATGAATCATCTTTGAACAATCTCCAGCGATCATCATACTTTTGAAAAACAAGACAACCAAATCTCTGCACAGTAGTCCATATGCAGTCTGATCAAAAGCTTGTACAATGGAGCCATGAAATCTTTACTTCTATGTCATGTCAGTGTTCTCTGCATCATTCCCATAATTTGCTGCGCTATTATTAGTATTATGTGACACCTCCAGGGAGTCCAAACACTCATCAAGGGAGAGTGTGCCAACAGCATCGAACGATTGGTCTCCTTCCAACTACTAACTGCGCTCAAACTTAATTTTTTGTGATCCATTAGTTACAGAGATGCTACCAATCGAGCGACCTTTGATCCTCAGTTTTAACAAAATACTCACAAAATTTAAAGTCCTTATCTGCCATCATCCCCATATCTTTCATCTCTTCTAATATATCACCATCACTCCTTTGCTCTGCATCCCATCTTTGTTTACCAAATTTTAAAACATTACACTTTGCTACATTAAAAACTGACATCTCCACACACACACACACTTGCCCATTCAGACAGCCTATTCAAGTCCAATTGCAAGGCTACATGCTCTACTTCTCATAACTTTCCCCAACTTTGTATCATCTGCAAACATTTGTATATCAGTATTTAAGCCCTTTCCAGTGTTATTTACACACAAATTAAACGTTTAACAGTGGCCCCAAAACAGACTCCTGGGGCACACTACTAGTGACTTTATTCTTCTGGGATATCACTCTACCATATGCAACCTGCTCATACCTATCAAACAGCCAATCTCCAATCAATGCACCCCCATCTGTTCCAGTTTAACTGCTAGCTTGTCATGTTGCAGTCTATCAAAGGCCTTTGCAAAATTTAAATATACTGCTATATATATATACATCCCACTTGTCCAATGTATTTGTCACCTTGTTATAAGTTAGCAAGCAGATAAAACATGATCTTCCTTCATAAACCCATGCTATCCATTAAAGAGAATCCTGCTGTTGTTAACCCAGTTCTGAATTCTTGTCCTCACTACCCAACATCTTGACCGCAACTGCAGACAGACAAGCAGATTGGCCTATAATTCAAAGCCTTAGTTTTATCACCATCTTCATGAACAGAACAGTTTTGTCCTCTTTCCATCCTTTGGAGAGCCAATCTGAGACTCTTGATGATATATCACTGCTGTCTTGAGGGAATGTTCAAGGAGTTAACAACTTTAGCTTACATTTTCAATGTCTACATCCTTGACCTAAAGTTTACTCAATTCCTCATATTTCCTGCTCATTCAGCATCCGTGGTTCCTTCCCCACTCCTGCTACTCTCAAGTTCTGCATTATGTTACAATCATAAGGATGGAATACTTTAATGAACTGCTCATTTAACACTTCTACCTTGTCCTCAGTGTTTATCATTCTCCCATTATCAGTTACCAACATCGTCCTCCCTTAATCATTCTTCTTTCTACTGGCCATATATTGAAAACTCCGTAATATTTTTTAGCCTCATTTGCTAACTGCTGCTCATTCTGCACTTTTGCTGCCCTTACCAAGTGAGTCGTCTTCCTTGCTTACTCTTTGTATTCTTCATGTAACTGATTATTTCCATTCATCTTATGCTGCCTCCATATTGCTTTTTTTCTTCCAGATTGCATGCTGCACCTCTTCAGTCAGTCATCCATTTGATGCCTACCTTATTTAATCTCCTGACCTTTGAAGTACACTCATTACCTCTGCCAGATAGTTCCTGAGTAGAGAACAAATAGCACTGATTTCCTGTTCATCCAATTCCTCATTCCATGCTATTGCTGCAAGTCACCTCCTGAGTTTGTCATAACCACCTTCCTTATACTTCCACATATAACTTTCTCACAAATGTCCTGATATGGCTCGCCAACACCCAAGTGATCACTTCATGGTTACTTTCACCAACTGGAGGAAGATGAGACACTTCATTTAAAATGATATCTTCTGATACAAATCCAAGACCCTTGACCCATGTGTAGCCTCTGTTGTGTACTGCTTAAGTTGGCCCTCAAAAACTCTTCTTTGGCTCCAGATGCTGTCACTTTCTCCTCGTTGCAGTCTATAATTTTCTTATTAGCCAGACCAGTTTGCCTAAACATTTCCTTCTCACTGCCTACCACATTACCAGGTCTATAGCAACATCCTACTAAACATTTCATCCTGTCTGCCTCCATTTCACACCATACTGCTTAAAAACCACTGTCAGTATTTGCTGGCATTTCCACCCTAGATAGGCACAACTCCTCTGCCATCATCAGTAACACTTCTCCCCCCTTTTTGCTTTGTCTTCGTGAAAGGCTACATATCCCTTATCATCGGCATTCCCGTCAGAAGTCATCCTTCAACCATTTCTCACTTATGTTGGTTGAATGAACTCTATTAATGCTACAATATCATTCCCATTTTTTTTTTCGAATACTTCCAGCATGTATAAAGACACACACTATCTCATTTCTATAACAAGTCCCGATGCTCTTGCTTCTCAGATATGACCCCCCCCCCACCGTTCATTCCTCCCTATCATCACTGACATTACACCCTCCCCAGACATAAATGTCACACCTACATCCTTGAGTATCTTAATTCTTGTGCACACATTCTTTTAACTCCTACCCCACTCACCTGTCCATTTGCAAACTTGCCTACCTTAGTCTCCTCTCTTCCACAACACCTTGCTTCCTCATGCCTTTCATTCACTTTCAGTTGTTATTTTCTCCTGTAGCAATAGTTTCTCCAAATGACTCGCACTAAATCCATTTAAATGTAGCCCATTGTTTTTATACAGCTCTATTTGCCCCTCAATATTCATGTGTTGTTCCTGGCGACTCCACGAACACACACTCTCCATTCCGATCTGTCCCTGACCATGTCTTTCAGAACCTCCAAGTGCACTCCAGTTGCTTCTTTAACTCCATCCACCCATCCATCTAATTCTTGGTCTTCCTCTTCTCCTGCTTCCATCAACTTTAGCAAGCATCATCGTCTTCTCCAGACTGTCATTTGCTCACATAATATGTCCGAAGTATGACAATTTTTGCTTGATAATCATTGCTTCAAGGGAGCAATCTGGCTTTATTCTCTCTATCACTGATTTATTGGTTTGCTTTGCAGTCCATGATATTCTTAGTAAGCATCTCCAAATCCATAATTCGAATGCATCTATCTTCCTTCTTTCAATCTTTCTCAGGGTCCAACTTTCACATCCATACAGCACCACAGGGAATACCATTGCTTTCACAATTCTGATTTTTGTTGTGAGGCTAATATCTTTATCTTTAAAGAGCTTGCTTAAATTTGTCATTGCTTTTTTTCCGAGTAATAATCTTCTTCTAACTTCTTCGGTACGATAACCATCTTTATCAATTCGGGATCCTAGGAACACAAAATTGTTAACTGCTTCCATTTTCTCCCCATCTACTTCAAAATCATTAAGTTCACATGTTGCCATGACTTTTGTCTTTTTGAGGTTAAGTTTAAGACCATATTTAGTACTTTCTTCTTTAACTTTCATAATAAGTTCCTTCAAATCTTCTTTGCATTCTGCTAGCAAGGTGGTATCATCTGCATACCTCAAATTATTAATATTTTTTCCGCCAATTTTAATTCCAACTGGAGACTCCTCCAGCCCCGCCATTCTTAAAATGCATTCGCTGTACAAGTTAAACAGGTACAGAGATAAAATACATCCTTGTTGCACCCCTTTACCTATTGTGAAATACTCAGTTTCTCCAATATCTGTTCGGATAGTAGCTTCTTGTTCATAATAAAGATACCTCAGAAGGATAATGAAATGCTCTGGGACTCCCATTGTTCTTAACACATTCCAGTTTCACATGATCTACAGTCAAAAGCCTTGCTATAGTCAAGGAAACAAAGGTAGACATTCTTGTGATATTCCTGTGCTCTTTCTATTATCCATCTCACATTGGCGATTTGATTTCATAATATTTAATGTGCAGTATTCATACTGCACATTAAAATTAACTCCTTTCTTAGACAAATCTGCTAGCAGACCATTCATAATATTTGCTTGACTTCTCAATTTATCATTATCATACCTGGGCAACATGCTTTACTACCTTACCAACCATTAACTTTCAATCTCCTTCTAATGACATCCATCCTTAGGTTTTACCAGTCAAATCATTTTACTGGTAGCAACCTGCATGCTTATCAACTCTTTTGCTTGAATACCCTTATCCAATGCTTCAATCACCCTTCTCATTCCACCTCATGAAAAACAAACCTTGTGCACCTTTTCACTTTGTACATCTCTACTCATTGAATTCTCATACATTGCTACTCAAATCATTCAATATTTCTTTCAAATGTTACTTCTCATTCTTCCTCAAATTTCCATGCAAATCCATAATTCTCTTCAGTTCATTCCTCATGCATTTAATCTCTTGTCTCATCTTTACCAACTCCATTCAACTCATTCATTACTTTCTCGCTGCTATTTACGCCACTCACATTTTCACTGCTGTGCATGTTTGCTGTCTTACTGCTCACTGTATGCCATCTATGCATGCTTCCTTGCCAGTCAACATCACTAACTCACTGCCACTTTCACCCACTGTCTTATTGTTACCATTCAAGCACTCAACCAAACCATGAACTCCACTTGCTGCCATATCTACATCTATGATCCTTTGCTCGCTACTGCTCGCATTCACTGATATCTCATAATCCGTAAGCATGCTACACTTCTTGCTCACAAACTCCTTTCATCTCTCCTATTAATTCTCTCTACATAAATAACTTCAATCTCTCCTTATGCATACATGTTGCATTCATGGCACATCACCATTTTCAAAAAATCTATGCCACTTGCATTTGTCTTTTGCACTGATCTATGTCTCACTGCCATTTTAGTCACACTCAAAGCTACACACAAGAAACACAAATTTAATAGTTATAGAACTTTGACTACACAAAATACCATCTACCAATCATGACCATCATACACAATATTTAAATAACATATTGCCATTTCAACACACAAGTTTAAAATTTAAACATGTTTTCACAGCAGTCTTGACAAACACAGCTCTTTTCATCACTTGACTGTTCTGTATCTTGTCTCTTTTCTTAAAATAGCCTATAATTAATTTTATTCAGTGCCTGGGTAAAGCATGATATCTGTTCCAGTTGTTTATAAAATTGGTCTTTAGTGCATAGCTGCTATCAGGTCTCCATCATTATGATGGCATGCATAAATTTGTGAATTAATGAAATTCATGCTTCATGTTTTTTGTAGTAAACAAAAATGATACCTGCCATGTCAAAATTGATTATCTGTTGCAGAAAAGAAGTGGACTACTCAGAAAAAATAATTCCTAAAGCCACAATTTGAGAAATTCAAAAGTGGATGAAAAATACATGAGACTGTCAGAAATTTACACTCTGAAACAAAAAAGTGTAAAAGTTGTTATAATTTTTAATTTTAGTAAAATGAATATTGTATCATGCAATTACAAATTAATGAAACCATTTAACAACTGCAGAAAATATATTATTCATTACTTTATACATCACTTTGTGTTTTGTTTTAAATATAATACAATAACATTATATTACTAATATGGCTATAAATTAATTGCAGTGAAACTGCCATGTATAATAGACATTTTTATTACACTGCCCATTCTGAGTCAATTTGGTCAAAGAATTATCCCTTATCAGGTGATTTGTTAGCTAAACAAAATATCACTATCAGTAGCCATTGGACTTTTGTGTAATGTGGTGAAGTTATTACATTTTTATTTTTAAATTGGATCATATCTGATAATTTGTTAGGTGGATTAGATAAAAATTATTTTATAATTTTAATTTTTCTTAATTTTAAAATATTTTTGCTTTATCTTCAAAATGAAAATAAGTCAATCTGCTTCAGACAGTATTTAGAATGTGTGCATGAATCACATTTTAAATTGCTGAGGAAAATATAGAATCTTCACGTGGGGAAAAAAAAATTAAGACTTAGTCAACTGTAAACATTTGTAAAACTAGAAAATTAAGTGAGATTGTATCTAGATTGGCTGCTGAAAATGGAATCCTAGCAGCCAATCTAGATATAATTGCACTTAATTTTCTTTTCCTTAAACAATTTCCAGTTGTTTTTATATGCAAATCAGTTTCAAAGCAGAATTATGTATTATCAAAGAACCAGTCAAATATCTTGGTTAATATTGAACTTTTATGGACATAAAAAAAAAGAATAGTAGATATCAAAAAATTATAGAATTAACAGAATTGGATTCTCATTAAGGCACTTAATGAGAATTGGAGAAGACAGAGGGGAAAAAAAAAATTAATATTTACATAATTTTGAAATACAAAGTGATGTTTTTTTTTCCTGTCAGCATTGCCATCTTTTGCTAAAAATTATAACATTTCATGTAAAACATTTGAATGAAGATAATGAAGCTGGTGTGTCAGAAAATGAAATATTATTTATGTCTGTTGAACTTAATATTGCTGTATTAAATATGCAACATCAAACTATCCCAAGAAATGAATATAAAATAATCAAAACAGAAGTCAGTATCTTAGAATCAACTGGAAAAATGAACAAATAATTTAGAACTTGTTATACAAAGCATTATTGACAATTAAACCCAGTAGAAGAATGTGATAGAATATTTTTGTGGCAGGTAATTTTCATTAAAATATAAATTTGTTGGAGTAAATGCTGTAATATTTTTAAAAATTTATTTTGCAAATGAAAATGTTATATGCTCTTTTTTGTTTTTTCATTCAGAATTTTTTTATTGTTACATATCTTGAAATTTAATTTTATTTGCATCTGATATGTTAATTTTCAAAATATTCTGCTTTTTTTTTTACTGTTTTTGCTTACTTGTGCTCTAATTTTTTTTTTTATTTGCATACATTAATTCAAAATAAAAGATGTTATTATGAAACTTATTTTCATTTCAAACTTGTATTTTATTCCTTGCATAAATATTAATGGTAATTAAATGTATTGGAATATAATGTGAATTTTGACAGGATACCACATGGAATTCTAATCAGTAAACTGCAGCACATGAATAGGGTTGGTGAGATGGATAGAAGGGTGTTTGATGGAGAGATATCAGAGAGTAGTTTATTCAGGAGTAGAGTCAAAAAGAAGGCCTGTGACTAATGGCATGCCACAGGGTTCTGTTCTTAGATTGTTACTGTTTAATTTGTTCATTAACAATATTGGAACTGTTCAGTTATTTGCTGATGGTGCAAAGTTGGGTAGAGCAATAGTTAATACAGACTATTAACTATTGCTCTACCCAAGATGCTAAAATTTTGCAGGATGATTTGTATAGATTAACAGACTGTGTAAAGGAGAATTGATGTCCATTTAATGTGGCAAAGAACAGGTTGAAGATTTGTGGGTTAGAGAAACTGGTTGTTATGCATTTTGGGGTGAAGAGATTGCCAGCTGTATATCACATTGGTGGAACTGTACTCAAATTGACAAAGCCAGAGACTTGGGAGTGTTAGTGGATAGGAAGTTAAAGTTTGGGGGGGGGGGGGGGGCAGATAGAAAAAGTGGCTAAAGCAGCTCATCACTCATCAGATCACTTGGTTTAGTCAAAATGGGGTCTTATCAAAGCTTAATAAAGAAGAACAATAACCTGCTTTTGTCTGCTCATCTAAGTATTCTTCAGTAACCAAGTGATCTGATGAGCTGCTTTAGCCACTTTTTCTATCTGCCCCTCAAACTTTAACTTCCTATCTGCTAACACTCCCAAGTCTCTGGTTTCATCAATTTGAGTGGAGAGGATCCAGAGGTGAGTGACCAAGATGGTAGCAGATCTATGGAATGAACTTTATGAGAACAGGTTGAAGATTTGTGGGTTATGGAAACTGTTTAGGAGTTATATACATGTTAACACAAGAATATTTTAATATTTGCCAAATATTTCAGTCTGAAATTAACAGACTATCTTCTGTGGCTACATAGGAACAGTTTATACAAAGTGGAATACACACAATTGATCATTTAAAAGTGGAACGCGGTACGTGATGTTAAATTGCTTAGCATTAAAAAGAGGAAAATCTCATCAGAGTGATGATTAAATTATAGGTATTAATTTACTATATCATATAATAATCTTAATTTATAAATAACATTAGACTAACGTAAGCATTAAAGGTCTCAATTAAAAAAAAAAAAAAATTACTGTGTTATCCAGATAAAACTTTCCCATATTTTTGATAAGGATATACAGTCATTTCGATTCAAGTTAGGTCATTGCAGTAAGGCCTCAGCACTCTCTTTGAATAGGCTTTCGAATTTATAGCGACATCTGTGTAAAAGGCGAGTCTTCGACCAGCGGATTTTGTGGTTTGTCTCTATCCCATGTTGAGCTAATCCAAATTTATCGGATTTGTTGTGTAGAATGTAAGATTGATGTTCTTGTATTATTTTTTCTATAACAGAGATTCCTTACCTTCTTTTTTATCCAGAATCAATTCCTTACATCCTCATATTAAGTTTACCATGGAGATTGAAAAAGACAACAAGTTATCCTTTTTAGACATCTGTTCACCTTTAGGTATTCTAACAACAACAGTTTACAGAAAACCCACTTTCGCTGGACATTATATTCTCAATATGCCCATCATCCCTCTCAAAAGACAAGAATCATAAAATATTTAATAGGACCAGCTAGAACTAATTGTTCAACTCCTCATGAATTACAGAGGAACTTTCAACTATCAAACATTCACATGAAAGTTAATGGCTTCTCTGAAAAAAGTACTCAACATCTATTCGATTCCTACAATCCAGAACAACAAAGAATCAATATATCGATTTCCAATTCCTTATATTTCAGGGATTTCAGAACCAGTTTCAAGAATTCTGAAGAAATATGATTTAACAGCCATGTATATACCTATCAACAAAATATCCATGTACTTCCCCTCTTGTAAAGATAAACGCTCAACTATGTCTCTGTCTGGTGTGTATCAAGTTCCTTGTAACTGCAATCTTTCCTACTTAAGACAAAGTGGACGCTTATAGAAAACAGAATACAAGCACATCAATCTCGCATTCTACACAACGAATCCGATAAATCTGGATTAGCTCAACATGGGATAGAGACAAACCACAACATCCTCTGATCCAAGACTCGCCTTCTACACAGATGGCGCTATAAATTCGAGCGCCTATTCACAGAGAGTGCTGAGGCCTTACTGCAACGACCTAGCTTGAATCGAAATGACTGTATATCCTTATCAAAAATATGGGAAAGTTTTATCTGGATAACACTAATTTTTTTTTTTTAATTGAGACCTTTAATTCCTACGTTAGTCTAATGTTATTTATAAATTAAGATTATTATATGATATAGTAAATTAATACCTATAATTTAATCATCACTCTGATGAAATTTTCCTCTTTTTAATGCTCAGCAATGTAACATCACATACCGCGTTCTACTTTTAAATGATCAATTGTGTGTATTCCACTTTGTATAAACTGTTCCTATGTAGCCACAGAAGATAGTCTGTTAATTTCAGACTGAAATATTTGGCAAATATTAAAATATTCTTGTGTTAACGTGTATATAATTCCTAATTATAATGTCACAAGTATCTCTCAAGAGTAAAAAACAGAAACTGGTTGATAGGCAGAAAAGGGGTGATATGATTTAGACATACAAATTACTGAAAGGGTTTTACAAGATTAATTCAGAGGGAATTTTTGAGAACGGGTCTGGTGGTTGGAGAACTAAAGGCCATCCATGGAAACTGAGTAAGAGCATAGTTAGCAAGGGTGTTAGGCTAGGTTTTTTTGCTTGGAGAGTAGTGAATAGGTGGAATAGGTTGTCAGAGTCTCTTGTGGATGCCATGACTGTGAATGAGTTCAAAACAAAGTATGATGGCTACTGCGCAAATGTTGGATAGTTCTTGACATCATGTTTAGAGCCTCCCTCGATGAGTCTGAGGACTCCTTGCAGTTGCCCGTAATAATAATTTTTGTTTAAAAAAATTTTTCATGAACAGAATTGTAATGACAGAAAAATAGCCAAAACTCAGAAACCCTAGTTTTGTTTGATGGATGGAGATTTTAAAATCAGTTTTTCCCCTTTCATTCCAGTTATAGCATTCTTATGATATCTGGGATGATACTCATAAAAATTCTTTAGTTAGTATAACAGATAGCAGTTAGCTTGATTAATCACGTTCTCTACTGATTCACTTAACTCTTATTCACACACCTGCATTCCCTTTCCATATATTTTCGTAGTCACTCTTCATCAGAATTGGCATCAATAATTGTTTCCACACCTCACAAATGTGCAGCAACTGACCACCAGTTATTTACAGTTACATCTATCAAGAAAAGTCACATTGCCAGACCACTGTTCTAAAATCTGTTGACTGCTCTGCTATTCTCCTTCCTCTTTGTTCATTTCCTGAATTGTTGCCCTTTGTATTTTTCATTTTTCAGATCTGTTTGTTAAATAGTCATCATTTATTATGATTTTCTGCTTCAGTTTACTGTAATTTAGACAAAAAATAGTTAGTTCTCACTGTAGGATACTTGTAGGCACCAGCCTTGGGTAAACATTTACTGGGTAGACAGTGCAAAAACCAATTCTAATTTATTGTTTGCAGTTTGTTATAGTGGGTCATTTACTATAGTGAATTTCTTTTGGTAAAGTATTTCATTCATAAAATTATGTACTGTAAATACATAGGGGTGCTTAAGGGTCAAAGCTGTATAACTGAGAGGAGACCTCCACATAGCCTTTAAAGGAATGCGGAGAACCGACCAGGGCTTCTGACCTAATGTCCAATCCTCACCTTCTCGTGGTGCACCCTGTTGGGTATCTACTTTGATACTGAACGAACGAGGATGGGCTGGCAATTTGGGATTTAGCCGACCAAATTGTATTCTTATTGGTTAAACCAAAATAAAAAATGATGGTACAACATGACAAAATTTCATGCCGGCTGGGGCGTCGCCCGGTTAAACAAGGCCCCCGTTGTTTTCGCCAGGGAACCAGGGCGAACAGCGAAAAGTCAGCTACTGGAACAAATCTGAAAACAAACCCCAACTCAACATCACCAGAGTTAAAGATCGGTACTATCAACGTAAGAAGCCTGAATGGCAAAGAAATGGAGCTAGCTGAGGAATTAGATAAGTACCAGATCGACATAATAGGGGTGACTGAAACAAAAAAGACCAAAACTGGTGAGATCTTTCTGAGCAATAAATACAAAATGTTATATTCAGGCAATGACAATCAAGGAAAAGAAGGAGTAGCCATAGTATTCAACACAAAATACGAGGCTAATCTTCTTGAATGGCAGTCAGTCTCAAGTAGAGTAATGTGGGCAAATATGAGAATGGGGAACTGGACAATGAGACTTATTTGTGCCTATGGTCCCACAGAAGGTTCTACTAAGGTAGAAGTGAAGAAATTTTTTGAGGCTTTAGAAAAAGCAACTGACACAATGAAAAAGGAAAAGTTGGTCCTTGTTGGGGATCTAAATAGCAGAGTAGGAAATGATTGTGAGACATACAAAAATATTTTGGGAAAATTTGGAGAAAAGAGCAAAGCTAATAATAATGGCAAATATCTGTTGGATTTCTGCTCAGGACATGGACTGGTTATTACTAACACCATGTTCCAACATAAAAATGTGCACAAATTCACATGGAGAGAAGAGGCTAGGAATAAGAAAAGTCTCATTGAATATGTTATTGTTGATAGTGATGTTTTCTCCCTGGTGCAGGACACCAGAGTGTACAGAGGATTTGAAATTGGAAGTGATCACTATTTAGTCTTGAGCAGGATAAAATTGAATTTCATATTGAAAAGAATAACATGTAAGAAAGTTTTAAAGCGAATAAAAGTTGAGCAGCTCTCAGATGTGAACTGTAGACTAAAATACAGAAATATTATTGAAAAGAAAATGAAAGAGTTTGAGAACAGGAATCAAACCTTGGAGATTCAGTGGCAAACTCTGAAGGAAACATTGATTGATTCTGCCAGAGAGGCATGTGGTGAGGTTGTGTGCAAGGATAAAAAAATCAGAACTCCCTGGTGGACACAGGAAGTTAAAGAGGCAGTGAAGGAAAAGAAGAAAGCATATCAAAAGTTCCTGGCAAATAAGTCAGCTTTTACTCTTACAGAATACAGAGACAAATGTAAGAAAGCTAAACAGTGTGTAAAACTTGCTAAACAAAAGTCATGGGAGGACTTTGGCAAGAATATAGAAAATAAATATCAAGAAGGTGGCAAAATATTCTGGAGGTTGTTGAAGAAGCTTAGAAATGGAGGAAAGAGTGCTGTAAAAGGAATTAGAGATGATAAAGGTGAAATGAAAACAGGAGAAAAAGATATCCTTGAAGTATGGTGTAATTACTTTGAAAAACTGCTAAATGAAACAAGCAGTGATGACAGCACAGTCATAAAAAACACTGACCAGGCATGCAGTCAGGAATACATATCCATACTTGAAGTAGAAAAAGCCATCAAAGGCTTGAAATGTGGAAAGGCAGCAGGAGTAGATGATATTCGACCAGAAATGCTGAAGTATGGTGGTATAAGAGTCTTACAGTGGCTGCACTGCATAGTTCAGAAAGCCTGGACAGAGGGACGAATTCCCGATGATTGGAGTAGAGCTCTCATAGTACCCATATATAAAAAGGGAAATAAAACTGAATGTGAGAATTACAGAGGTATTTCCCTACTGAGTGTTCCTGGCAAGATCTATGCAAGTATACTTGAGAAACGGTTGAGAAGAATTGTGGAAGAAAAGCTTGGTGAAGAACAAGCTGGATTCAGGCCAAATAGAGGCTGTCAGGATCAGATCTTCACTTTACGACAAATAGTCGAGAAAGCATGGGAATATAACACAGATCTGTATTTAAGTTTTGTCGATTTGGAAAAGGCATATGACAAGGTGCCAAGAGAGAAGCTATTCAATACGCTGCAGTTATATGGTGTCAATGGGGCATTATATCAAGCGATACTTAGTCTTTATTTGAGTTGTGAGTCAGCAGTTAGAATTGAAGGAAGTAGAGGAAGATGGTTTAATGTTAAATCTGGTGTGAGACAAGGATGTACATTATCCCCTCTGTTATTCATTATCTATATGGATCACATTATGAAGGAATGTGGTATTAAACCTGATATCAAAATTGGAGATGTTAATGTCAGCTCTTTGCTTTATGCGGATGATGTTATACTTCTAAATAAATCCGCTACAAGTCTGCAAGATTCTCTGACTAAATTGAATAGCTGTTGTAATAGATATGGTATGAAGGTCAGCAATAAAAAGACAAAGACAATGAAAATAGGCAGAATCATTGAAAATGTCAACTGTGTTGTGAATGGAGAACCTGTGGAACAAGTAAAACATTTCAGCTACTTAGGCACAATTTTTACTGAAGATGGTAAACTAAATATAGAAATAGACAACAGAATCAGCAAAGCTGGTATGGTGGGAAGTCAATTGAATAAATTCATATGGAATAAGAAAGAAATTAGTCAGAACACTAAATTAGCTGTATACAAGACAGTGTTCAAACCAATTTTAACTTATGGATCTGAGAGCTGGGTCAGAAGTAAAACACTTGACCAAAGAGTAGAGACCGCAGATATGAGAGTCCTGAGAAAGATTAGAGGCGTGAACAGATGGCATCAATGGCAATTTCATATTAAAAACGAGGATATTAGGAAAGAACTTGACATTGTCAGCATCCAGGAATGCGTTAGCAGAGCTAATCTCAGATGGTATGGTCACTTAAATAGAATGGGAGAGGAAAGATTAGCAAAACAAGTGTTCTCTGCCAGGTTGGCAGGAAAACGACCCAGAGGAAGACCAAGATATAGGTGGATTGATACGGTACAAAGTGCCTTAGACGATAGAAATATAAGATCTGATAATGTTGGAGTCTTGACAAGTAACAGACTGATTTGGAGGAAAATTGTAGATAGGAAGTTAGTAATGATGTAATTTTTTCATGTAGTACTGTCATATCCTGTACACCCCTTGAGGGTACATGGCAGGAATTTGATGATGATGATGATGTAAATACATACACAGCATGTTTGACTCATAAAAGCAGATATGTCTGTGTGACTCATCTTGTGGAAGTGTGAAAGTACAAGGATGGAAAGGGCACTTTTCTTGATCTTTCTAGCTAAAGGAGTAATTATTAGTTCTCATCGTCATCATTATCAAATTCCTAATATGTATCCTGAGGGGAATGTACAGTATATTATGATAGTACTATCATAACATCCTATGCATCTCCTGATGCACAGGATAAAGTAAAACCATTACTAACTTTCAATCAACAGGTTCCTCCAAATTCAGTTTATCTTTCAAGACTCCAACATTATCAGGTCTTATATCTTGATGTTCCTCTGGGTCTCTTTCTTGTCAATCTGGAAAACAACACTTGTTTCTCATTTTGCTAATCTTTCCTCTCCCATTCTGTTTAACTGACCATATCATCTGAGATTAGCTCTGCTAACACATTCCTGAATGCCACCAATGGCAACTTCTTTCCTAATATCCACATTTTTAATGTGATACTGCCATTGGTGCTGTCTGTTCATTCCACTAATCTTTCTCATAACTCTCATATCTGTGGTCTCCAGTTTTTGATCAAGTGTTTTATTTCTAACCCAACTCTCAGACCCATAAATTAAAATTGGTTTTTGCACTGTCTTGTATACACCTAATTTAGCATGTTTTGACTAATTCCTTTCTTATTCCATGTAAATTTATTCAGCTGACTTCCTACCATACCATCTTTACTAATTCTGTTTATTTCCATATTTAATTTACCAACTTCACTAAAAATTGTAGGTAAATAGCTGAAATGTTTTACTTGTTCTATAGGTTCACCATAATCAGCAATGTTTTTATTGCTGATTTTCATACCATATTTATAACAACAATTATTCAATTTAGTCAGATAATCTTGCAGACTTGTACTGGATTTATTCTGAAATATAACATCTATATAAAGTAAAGAACTAAGATTAATATAGCCAATTTTGATATCAGATTGTGATTGTAATTTTTCAACATGTCTACCCAAGGCAAATGCTGAAAATGGAAGAAAGTTGTGTCCACTATAAAACAAGATTCAGTTAATTGAAAAATATGAAAAGGTGGAAAACCTGCAAGACAAAAGCTTACAAAAAAATATGGCATTGGGGTTCAAACTTTGTTGATACAAACAAAACCAAAGAAAGTTGCAGAAATATGAGACTGATAGTGGTTCGAGTAAAAAGTGAGTGGGAGGAATACTTGTCTATCCATTTTGTACACATAATATTAAGTTATTTTGTATTGACAAGAGAAAAGATCTCAGAGTTTCTCACAAAAATTATGGATTATCTCATTGAATAATGTATACAAATATACATTTAGACCACTATTATACTGTTATATTTGTTAAATATGGCTTAGATTATATAGTACATACTATACATATACATTAATGTAACGGCCTCTGTAGGTAAATTGTAATGTTATGTTTCCATCTGCTTACTTGAATAGTTGTTTTCACACAAAACTAAAGCAAGTTTCAAGTGAAAAAGGTTTTTATAGCTATAAGGAGTTGTTATAGGGTCAATGTTGAAGAGGTTGTTTTCCATAAAATGGTGGGAAATCGGGAAGAACAAGAGGTGGATGACCTCTTGTTCTCTTCCTTGTTCACATCCCTGAAGGAGGGTGTGAACAAGGGAATGAGAAGCAGGTTTTTTGCATGCAGAATTGTGAATGATTGGAATGCTTTGCCTGAGAGTGTGGTATTTGCAGAGAAAGGCAAGGTGTGATGAGCTGTGTGTATGACAAAGGGACCACCCAGATGAGTCTTTGGCTCCATAGGATCTTAGGATAATAATATTGTAAAACACTTGAACCTGCCACTGATTAAATTTTAAAAGTATATGAAATGATTGTTCCCATTCTTTGTTATATAACAAAATATATAGGGGGGGGGGTAACATTTATCAATACATATATAGATTTACTTACTCTTACTTAAATCTTATAGGCCAAGCATGATGAGAAAGTTGTACAGTGGAACTACTCTAATTGTTGATAGGTATGCATATTCTGGAGTTGCATTCTCAGCTGCCAAAAAAGTAAGAATAGATTTTTTTAATTTTTTTTAATAATAATAAACATACCACCATAAAACACTCTAATATTCTCATTAATGTTACAAAAACGGGTGAGGTCCTACTAAATAAGTATAAGATGTTTGGAAAATAATGATCAAGGAAAGGACGTAGTAGCTTCAGCATCAAACCTGAAGATAAACTTCTTGATTGGAAAGTAATTTCAAGTAGTTATGCGAGCAAATTTCAAAATAGGGAAATGGGCAATGAAACATATTTTTGCTTATGATCCCACAGAAGGCTCTCCTAAGGAAGAAGTGGGGAAATTGTTTGAGCCATTAGTGCAGACATAAAGAAAATTATGTCTTTATGTCTGCACCAGTAACTGACATAAAGAAAATGAAAAAGTGGCCCTGATAAGATCTAAACAGCAGAGAATGAAATGAATCCCAGGCAGGGCAGGACTAATAGTAATTGTAAGTACCTGCTGGATTTCTGCTTAGGATATGAACTAGTCATTATTAACACCATGTTCCATCATCATAAAAGTGTGTACAAGTTCATGTAGAGAAGACATGAGAAATAAGAAAAGTCTCATTGGCTGTTATTTTCTATGGTGATATCTTCATTCTTGTTTAGAATTCAAGAGCATACAGGGATTTGAAATTAGAAGTGATCATCACTTAGTTTTAAGAAACTAAAATCAAATTGTTCTGAAGGCTATTGAAAAGGCTTAGAAACGGAAGAGAAAGAGTGCTCTAAAAGGAATTACATCACACATGAAAAACCAGATAAGGATAATCTGTATGTCCAAAGTAATTACTTTGAAAGATTTAAATGAAACAATGACAAGACTGGAGCAAAATATATTCTAGAGGAATGCAAACAGGAAGTACATATCAGTACTTGAGATAGAAAAAGCTATGAAAAGCCCGAAATGTGGAAAGGCATCTGGAAGAGAGAATGTTTGATCAGCAGTGCTCAAACATGGAGATATAAAAGTTTTGCACTGGCTATGCTGCATAATTCAGGGGGTCGGGAGGTTGAATTCCACCTGATCTTATGGTACTATTTATAAAAAAAAAAAACAAAGCTTGAATGTGAATTATGCAAGCATACTTAAGAAGCTAAGAAAAATTGTGGAAGAGAAACTTGTAGGACAACCTAGATTTGAGCCAAATAGAGGTTGTCAAGATCAATTCTTCACCTTTACGATAAATAGTTGAGAAGTTGTGGTAATATAACAAGGATCAGTATTTAAGTTTTGTAGATCTGGAAAAGGCATATGACAAGGTGCACAGAAAAATGCACTACAATTATAAGGGATGAATGGAACATTTAGACAGAGTATATTTAAACTAAACATATTTGGTCGTTTTATAATTAAACTGGTAGGCTATAATGTAAGTTTGTTTGTAAATGGTCAGTATTAAATAAGTTTGTATTTTAGAGTATATTTAACTTGGCAGTGAGAATTTAAGGGATTACAGGAACATGGTTTGGTGTAAAATCAGATTAAGACAAGGACAAACCATTTCCACTCTTATTTTTCATCTATATGGATTGCATTATGAAAAGTGGCATTAAACTTGATATTAGAATCAGAGATATTAAACTTAGCTCTGAACCCATAGCAAAAAAATTCCTTAGGATTTTCTTTGGATCTCAGGACCAATCTTTTCTCATATTCCAGTTTTGCCTTCCTTATCATACTAGTCGCTCTCCTGGCTTGAGTTATATTCTTCATGTATCTGCTCTCTACACCCCTCCTTATATCTCTTCCATAACCTCTTTTTTACCTACAGTTCCTGTTTGATAATGTTTGTCATCCACTTTATACCAAATTGTACTCTCTTCTTCACTTGTGGTATACAGCTTGCTGTTGCTGCCAATAAATATTCCTTCACAAGTTACCAAGCACTAATGATATCTCACCCTTCCAATTCTTCTCTCTTTCTCTCTCTCTCCATAGAACTGCCCCAATTTGATATCTGAGACTATTATAATCACCTGCTTTATAATTCCAAATACATTCCTTTCTCTTTGATACTACTGCATATCTATTTATCTTCCAAGTCCAAAACCACATGGTCACTCTCTCCAACTGGGGGGGGGGGGGGGGAATGCCATCTCAGTTATAACAGCTCTTTTGATGCTATGACCAAATCCAAAACTCTTGAACCTCATGTTCCTTCTACTACATGTTGCTTAAGACTTTTGTCTCTCAAGAATTCTAGAAATTCCATTCTCTTATTACTACATGCAGATTCCTATTTTCAATTTATACTGCTATAGTTAAAATCTCTCATAACAATCATTTTTGCACTTGACAAGCTGAACTGCCTAAACATCTCCTGCTCCTTGGCTAGTGGCAACACCCTACTAAATATTCTGTCTTGCCCACCTCTATCTCACACCATATGCTTTCAAAACCATTAGTGCCATTGCCCTCCAAATCCTCCACTTTGAGAGTGACACAAGTCATCACTCGTTATATAATTAGTGCTCCACCATCGCATTTTCCCTTCCACTCCTATCGAAAAATGCTGTATCCCGCTGCTTCTATTCCTGTTAGTATATCATCTTCTGTCAGCCATGTTTCATAGATCCCAATAATCTTTGGACAGGCTGATGCTGTCAATTCCACCAGTTCATCTCCTTTATTTTGGATACTCCTGGCATTAGTATACAGAATCAAGGCACTGTCTGTTTCTATACCTGTCATTATCTCCTCCAGACTCCACTGGATTCCAGCATTACCCGATGTATTCCCCACCCCCCACCTTCTCCCAAGAGGCCATCCCCCCTGCTACCATCCACCCTGATAATTCTAGTTTCCCTACATTGACACACTGACTCGTTCAGAGAATAGCATTCTCTCCAGATACCTATGTCCTTCCTCATTCAAATTCAAGCTGTCTGACATGCAGTTTTTCTTTCTGTCCTCAAATGCCCTCCAAGCATCCATGTATTCCAAGTCTCTCTTTTGACACATTCTGGCTATTATACTATTCAAAATCCTATATATGGTCCACATTGAATTATAGATGTGAGGTGTGGAATTATACAAAATCCATAATCAGGAAATTGCAGGCCTTTGAGATGTGGTGCTATAGGAGAACACTGAAGATTTCTTAGAAGGAGAAAAAAATTAAGAAGTATTGAAGTTAATGGGAACCAAAAGAGAGAACACATGGAAGACCTTATAAAGAGAAAATGGAAAGTGGTAGGACACTTATTAAGAGGATCAGCAAGGAAAACATATCTGGGAAAATTAGAGGAATGATCTCTTACTAGACCAAAAACTTTTTGGGTTGATGATGTAAAGAAATGGATGGATGGATAACAAGCTATTACGAGATCAAAAGGATGGCAGATAACAAACACTGGCATACCATGATCACGAACCTCCAAATTCTTCTTGGCATAATAGTCTTCTTTTAAAGGCCTCCAAAGGAGAACTTTAAAAGAAGAATATTATGCCAAGAAAAAGGGGGGAATTAAAGAAAATACAAATAACTCATCAGAGGCTGTAATAAGATAATATAAGAGGATATAGGCCACAATCTATAATGCTATATTATTACCAAAGAGCTTTAATTACCCATGAAAAAGAAATTATTCAGGAAATTAAACGATACTTGGAGATATTTTTAATAGATCCCCACCTGAGGCATTTACATTAGGTCTGATGTTTAGAACTGTAGAACCTATGACTGAAGTACTGTTTCAGATGGAAGTTAAGAGTGTTATCAAAAAAAAGACAGGTAAAATAAAATAGCTGAAGACCTAAGAACTGGAGGAATACTTTTGCAAACTGAGAAACATGAACTGATCAAGTGAATATGTTGAAGAGAAAATCATGCCGTATCGTGCCTGTTTTTTTTTTTTTTTTAAGTAATGGGCTCAGATGTTTGAATCCTGCTGTGTGCATAGATGTATGTAATTGTCTTCAAGTGGCTATATCAGGAGGGCAGATAATCAATTGAAATCATTACTCACCAAAAAACATAAGAAAATACTTGCAGGAAACCTTACAAGTTGAATGGATGGATATGGTAACGAATACAGACAAATGGCAGCAGTCAGTAAATGGTCCATTAAACTGTTAAAGAAGATGACAAACACATCATGCAATATTACCTTGACTGAGTGAGTGGGGTGTGCATCTGCTCTCTGACCAGCAAGCTGCAGGTTTGAATCTTACTGTGGGTGTGAGTGTATGTGATTGAAATTAATAACTTTACTACTACTGTATCAATATTAAAATAACAATAGTGATTGAAGATTCTGTTCGAGAGTAGATGCATCATGATCAGTTCAAAACAGTAGTGATGTTAATGAAATTTGAAAAGCAATTTTCCAGTAAATGAAGATAGTAGATACATATTTAGATAGTAGATACACTGTATGCGAGGAATTTGGAAGAAGTTACTACTGCAGGAGACACTCGAAGAGTACATTGAGCATAGTATGTTAGAACAAATTGGTGAAGAAATCATTGAAATTGCAAGAAAACTGGATCTAGAAATCAATATTACCGATATAGAAGAATTAGAAGATTACGAAGAGGGTGAACTGACTGATCAAGACTTGATTTTCCAAAATGAAAGAGTTATAGGAGAAGAAAGGAATAATGAGGAAGATGAAGAAGAGAAATCGTTAAAAAAATGTACTGTAAAACGATTAGCAGAAGTATTTTCTAAACTAAGTCAAGGAATTCAGCTACTCGAAAATATGAATCAAGACACTGATCACTTTGCCAAAGTCGAGAAGCAGTCGGATGCTATCGTGAAATGTATGAAGAAAAAAAGAAAAACCCAACAAACAATATTAACCAATTTTCTGATTAAAAAAGCTACTCCCGATCGCAAGAAATAACAATATCGTCCAAATGAGTGACAGTTACTTACCTGTTTAATTAAAGACACCGTTAATAAGGTTTTGGGTTATGTTTATGTTAACTAATATTTAAAGGAATTTCAAAATAAAGTAAGTGCACTATTTTTGATGTGTTTATGAATTTTTTCTTAATCTTGCATTTATTTATTTATATACATATGTGCATAATAAATAATTTATAAATGTTTATGTAAATTTATACATTTTTAACCGTTTTAAGTTAAATAGAAACCTAACTTATGAAAATATTATGACAGAAATCGAACAAATCAAGAATTAAAAAAAGTCCTCGACTTGCGTGAGAATCAACTTATGATGGAGACAGAAAGGAACCCTGTCATAAGTCGAGGACTACCTGTATATATGTATGGTTGTAAAGCATACAGCCACTTGGTTAGCCTAGTGGCTGTGTGCTTCGCAACCATATGCCTGGGGAAGGAGTGTCCTAGTTTCGATTCCCGTCGGGTGACATCAGGAGCTGAAAGATCTTCCTCAGATATAGCCAAGTTAGCCTGTCTTGGGTGTGGACAGTAGGGTTTTTTCCCCAGTTTATCCTGGGGTTTTTTCATCCGGCAAAGCAGGCAAACTGGCCTTGAGAACTCAGCACTACGGACATAGGATACACCGGGGCGTAGGGCTGACCACCTTATCCCGTGAACGGGTGCGGTCCAATGATTAATAAATCCTTGACACTGCAAGTAAAAGAGGGAAAAAAGAAAATGAGATGATATACAGGGTGTTCGGGATAAATTTGACAGTTTCGTAAGGAAAAAGAAAATCTTCTTTGTATCTATTAAATTTAATGAATTGACAAAAAAACATTACAGGCAGAGTTAATTACAATACTATCAACAAGATTTACTCAAAATAACCACCATTAGCATCGATCACAGCTTCAATTCTGCTTCGGAACCTCGAATAAGCTGATGCTACAGTCTCCCTGGGAAGGGCCGCAAAAACTGTTTTAATTTTATCCATTAACTGGGCTTTTGTATTACTGGAAGTGCGATTGGTGTCTTTTTCAACTGCGCCCCATACAAAATAATCCATGGGGTTAAGGTCTGGGGAGTTTGGAGGCCAAACATTTGGACTGGTGAAGTCGTAGAAATTTTCAGACAACCATTTTAGACTTTTCCCAGAGGTGTGGCAAGGGGCCGAATCCTGCTGCCATACATACGGCCTACCATTGGCTACCCTTGTTATCCAGGGCTTGACTACAGTTAGCAACTCCACGAACAAAGCCCGAATTCCAATGCCAGGCACCTGTTCCTGCAGATTTGCGAGGAATTCTGCTGTACGAACGCAATCAGATCGTCTGCTAGGGATCTTTCTTCTTGCTACATCCTCGTAGTCACCATTGCAAGTCTCTAGTTCATGCCTGATTGTTTTTACTGTATTCAGGGAGCATTGGGCAGCAGTCGTAATATCCTTATTTTGATGGCGGGCACGAATCATCATGATACAAGTTATTCTCTTCCATGATTCAGGTGGGTTCCAGCTATCCATCCTTTCTGACATCTTGTATATGAATGAAGAAGGGTCCAAACTTTTAAATGAAGAGAAGTGTGTGTTAATACATGTAACTTACGGAAAAATATAATTAATTATAAATATGTCAAATTTATCCCGAACACCCTGTATATACATACGCGCGTGTGTGTGTGTGTGTGTGTGTGTGTGTGTGTGTGTGTGTAAAATTAGAAATTTTACTGACCAGTTATTGACCTATTAATGCTATAGCAGTACTTTTTAAAAATGATTCTTTAATTGTAATTTTATATTATGTTCCATTTTCAGTGTACTGAGGATGCTTATGATACATAGGCTAAAATTTTAGAAGTATTAAATTTATTTCACATAAATTTTAATTTTCAGTGTTTAATTTTTCTAATTTCCTTTTATTCCATATAAACTTATTAAAAATCTAGTTGACTCCCCACAATACTAGCTTTGCTTAATCTGTTGTCTATTTCCATATTTAATTTGTCATCTTCACTAAAAACTGACGCTAAAAATAAGAAATATATTTGTGTTCTATAGGTTCTCCATTGAGAATGCAGTTGTTTCCCATATTATTATTATTATCTGAGACCTCCAGGGAGTCAAGGACTCATCGAGGACCTTAATATTATTTCTGATTTACATACCAAATTTTTTAAACAGTTATTCAGTATGGTTAAGGAATCCAGAAGATTTGTGCTGAATTTATTGAGTAGCATAAGAGTAAAAAAATGCAGAAATTAGTATTTCTATTTTTATATACAGTCAACCCTCCTATAACGCGGTTTCCGTTCAACAACATTCCATCAACTTAATTGGTTTAAGAAGATTCTCTATAGCATGAATTTATCTACGTGTTAAATTTTTACAGTTGAAATTAACGGGGAATTCCCTTCTTTTTGGTGAAGGTACATCACTATTTTCCAATTTCAGTTATCATGGAATTCCCCTATAAGCGAAGAAACGATGCGAGATTGTTCACAGTGCTCTGTTTTAATGCTTAAAATAGACCGTATGATTGGCTGTTGCATATTTGCGTCAATTTTTTTATCCAATAGCACTGCCGAACTTTCGCTGTTGCAACCACCCACTTTGTCATCAATTTTAAGTGCAACTTAGTAGGAAACTGTCTGTAAATCTGTGCAGAAGTACATATCACGATTAGTGTTCAATAAAGTGCCTTTTGCTCGCTTAATTTGTGTTATCGTAATTGGACAACATTACACCATACTGTAGGTAATATTTTTTATTTGTTATAATATAATAATAATAAAATAATTGTTAACCCCAGGTTTGCATAATGTCAGACACAAAAGAAACAAGAAAACAGTTAAAAAGAAAGTTTATATCTCTTGAGGACAAAATCCAAATTTTAAATCGTTTAAAGGTTGGTTCCCATATAACGCGGTACAAATCAATTTGATTCGTACTAATTCTGAGTTTCTTATAGCGCGGTTTCCATATAACGCGGCACGAATTAACCTGGTTTGCACGTTAAATCTGAGTTTCTTTTAGCACA
Organism: Typopeltis vanoorti; assembly: GCF_054136105.1. NCBI lineage: Eukaryota > Metazoa > Arthropoda > Arachnida > Uropygi > Thelyphonidae > Typopeltis > Typopeltis vanoorti. Next base: position 73,845,256 of record NC_143550.1, on the reverse strand, counting down.
GTTTCCATATAACGCGGTATGAATTAATCGCGTTATAGGAGGGTTGACTGTATCATGTTTAATGCTATTTTCCTTCATAATGTGATCCATATAGGTGATGAAGAGCAATGCGATAGTGAGCACACTTGTCTTAGCCTAATTTTATATCAAACCATTCTTCCTGTATCTTCTTCAATACTAGCTGCTCACCTAACAACTTACATTTAAACTATATATTGCTGTATATATAACGTCCTATTTGCACATATAATTTTAGCATTTTGAAGAAATGTCCGTGATCACCCCCTCCAGTGCGATGACGTCACACATCATCGCGCTGGAGGGTGATGTCTTTTTCAGTGCTGCTGTCATGTCTTTTTCAGAACTACAAAACTTGAGAGATTTGTAAAATATCACACGATAAGTTAATTTAGTTAACTTATCGATAAGTTAACTAAAAAGAAAAAAATGAATTAACTATTTTGTGTAATGTATTCGATGTTATATATGTAACTATAGTGTTTAAAAACAGCGGAAAGAGATTATGCCTTATTAGTATAGTGAGTCAGCAAAAGAAAAAAAAAATATATTAAGCTGGCCAGATTACAGAAGAAATAAGATAAGCATATCGAAAAGGAAAGGTTTGCAACAACTTGCGAACATTTAGGCACCTAAAACAAAGACTTTTGGCAAAAGAGAACATGTGTGATGTCATCACGTTGGAGGATGATCATGGACACTTTGGGAGTCGAAACAAAGAACAAGAAGGATTTTTAATTGGCTAATGAGCAAGTAAAGGGGGGGGGGAGGTGACTGGAAGTTCTGGGCTGGAAGCTTTGTAGCTCAGACATCGTGATCCTGAGAGCATACTCATGGTTTATTATTGGAGTTTCATCGATGGTCCTCTTTCCGTTTTTCCAAGGCACGTCCATCGATGTATCCTGCAGTATAGCTTGCCATGTTCCCCATGGTCTCCAACACAACGGACCGGGATCCGATGGACGTACATCGAAGGCGAAATCATAGTCTCCCCAGCTACCTACTGGTGTAAACAATAGGCAGCCTTCAATTAAGGAAGAAGGAAGGAAAGAAGGATGTCATTTACTACTTGGACCAGGACAATCGCAACAGTATATAGCGTACTGAAACGTCCAAGTTAAAGAAAGAAGTATTCAGATCAAGGCAAAGACACAAGATGTTCTGATGGAAACTTTGTTCGTAGTGACTGTTTATAAAGTAAAAACTGTGAGTAAGCACATCATATTGATGTTCTTGGATTGTAAATAGGTATAACTGTATGTGTGTGTGCTAAGCAAGAGTCTGTCCTAATTCTGTAAAATGCTGAGTAGTGTGTTAGAGTGGTGTGTAGGCAGAAATGTATGTTTTATTGTGCAGTGTATTTTTTGGAAGTTAGTTAAGCTGGAATCCTTTGCTTGTCTAGTGTATAATTACAATTTTCTAGTTAGAATAAATGTTTTGTTGAACAACATTATGTTCTGATCATTGCCAATGCACTATCTTAAAAAAAATTATGAACATGTATATTAATTAGATATTGCCTTTAATCCATTTTTCGATTCCTCACTCTCTATTGTTCAGTCTGACTGGAGCAGTCGTAAAATAAATAAATTTGCAGAAAAGATTGAGAAAATGAATAAGCCACAATTGTGTAGCCAGTGAAAACTATATTTAAAGTCTGCTACATGTGTGATAGGAACAAAGGGCAAGAGCAGGAAGAAAAGGGGGGATGCAAATTAAGATAGAAGAAAATAACATCGTAATATAGATAAGCTTTGTGAGACCGCACGGTTGATCCAGCGTGGAAGATTAAATATAAGGCGAGCAAGATTTTCTTTAAATTGGTTGGTTGCAGTCTGAGAAATAATAACATCAAAACTTTACAATTTTATGAATGGAACAGACAAACAGGAATCCCATGATTTCTTAATTTGTCTTGAAGTAAAAATCTGATCCTTACAACTCCTATTCAACCTGAACCATTGTGTATTTTTTTCAGTTTTGCTTCCACAATTTTTCTTAGCTTCTTCTCAAGTAGTGAGATGAACATGTAGGATCTTACCGAGAATGCTCAGTAGAGAAATTCCTCTGAAATGAAATTTGACCTTCTGAGAATGCCTTCCAAATTATGCAGGGCTGCCACTATAGTTTTATACCTTCATATTTGAGCATTTCTGGACAAATGTCATCCACTATGGCTGCTTTTCCACACTTCTGTTTTTTGATGGTCTTTTCTCAAGTACTGATGTACTTGAGAAAAAACCATCAAAAAATCGCATTCGTTCCTCTTCTTGAATATTTTCAGCACTGTTCTTCGATTTTTTGTCACTTTCAGTTAGCATTTTTTTTAAATAATTGTTCCAGGCATCAGTTCATTTATACCCTGCTTAAACTAAATTGGCGATTGCTTCAGATTTCAAATTCCTAAATACTGTTGTATGCTGAACTGGAATGATCAAATCACTATCAACAATAACATAGTCAATAAGCCTTTCTTGTTTCTATTTCTTCACCATTTGAAGTTTTGCATATCTATATGTTGGAACATGGTGCTGGTAATGTATAGTTATACCCTGAAGAGAAATCTAGCAGGTACTTATTATTAGCTTTGCACTTTTTCTTCCAAATTTTCCCTAAAACATTTAAATCTGGTTTTCATTTTTACTGTGCAATTTAGATCACTAATAAGAATCATTTTTCATCTTTCTTTCTTTATGTTAGCTGCCTTGCACAAGTAAGTCTCATTGCCCAATTTCCCATTTTGAAATTTGTCCACATGATGCTGCTTGAAAATGCCTGCCATTTAAGAAGTTTATCTTTTGTGTTTAATGCTGAATGTTATAACTACTCTTTCCTCTTTATCTTAGTTATTATTTAGCATAAATCTTGGAAAGACCTTCATCCAGCAGTGGGTCGAGAATGGTTGATGATATACTCCGTGTGTGTGTGTGTGTGTGTGTGTGTGTGTGTGTGTGTGTGTGTGTGTGTGTGTGTGTGTGTGTAAATATTATACAGTAATTTCTTAATTATGTGATCTTAAAATGAATGAACTGTCATTTGACAAGCCTTTGAATGAATTCACTTGCCAACTGTCTTATGCTGGTGCACCATTTAATTGTACCTTCACTTATCCCATTGAGTATTTCCACTACAGAAGGATGCCTTCTTAGTTGGAGGAAATGTCAACTAGTCTCACTAGGTAGGAAACCATCTACCACCTAGTGGTGGTGGTAGGTGACCTTCATTGTCCTCTGAAACTACCCATCTTATTTGGAGGTCTAATATCAACATCAGTAACATTCACCACTTAGTCATCCAGACCGCTGCCTTACTCTTGAGAATTCCCTGCGTTTGATTTCCTCTGGCTCAAGGTTTCTTGGTCCCATTTAGTAAGTCATTTACTGCCTTCACCAATCTCCAAACTCTGGTTACCAGTCAGACTTCTTCACTTTCTTCTCCATGCAGCTTGACCATCTCCAATCTAGTGTCCAAATGGTGAGGTCATCTTCTTAGCAGCCTTAATATCCACTTTTCCAACATGGCCAACCATGCTAGATGAGATGCATAAGTCTTTGCTATGAGCAGTGACCTAATACAAATGGTACATCTACCTTCCTGAAATCCTGATAATCCACTTCACTCTTAATCTCTTTTTAACCAGTTCTCCTTCCAGATACACATTAGAGGTCACCTCCCCTCTCAATAACTCCAACCATAATCTTGTGTCTCCTCTCTTACACAGATTGTCCTTGCAACTCCCAGCCTCATATCCTTTGGCACTACATTGGTGGCAAGTGGGAGAAACCTATAGAATTTCTACTTCTCCTTTCCATGGTCTGACTATTGGTTCCACTCCTTTGACCCAAACACATGCTCCAAGCAAGTCACAGAAATTATCCTCACTGGCACAAAGGCCTTCATTACCCATAATCAAAATCCTCATCCATTCTTCAAGCCCTAGATCAACAGAAAGCGTAACAAAGCAGTTGAAGGGAAAAGTGCAGCTTACTGCTGGTGGCTCGTATCAAAAATTCCAACTTCATACTGTGCCTATGCTGAAGCATACAAAACAGTCATCAGCCTAAATCTGATTTCACAAAGGCCAACACAAGAAATGTCTCCTGTCCAAATGAAGTCATGCCTTCTGGTCCTTTGTTTGAAGCCATTGGAAGCAACTTTTGCTCACCTGCATTCCCATCCCTCTGTCTCTTATCCTGATCATACCACTATTGTCACCCAGAGATAAAGCTGACCTAGCATCATTCTTTCCTCCAATCCCTGCAGAGATTACCAAGGCAAATTGCCTCCTGTGTTATTACCAGAATCCAAACGCCATATACGTTTTTAGGTAAAAAGGAATCAGAAAATTATTGAGTATTGTTAAACTGGGGTTCCAATTTTAATTTAATATTTGTATTCATATATATATCTTTATATTTATCTTCTGTTCTGACTTGCCCCTTTTAGTAATTTCTAAATCTAACATCAGTGAGTCATGTCTTAACTATCAATCTAGGCCGATGAGCAATTTTACAAGATGTGCACGTGGGCTATGAAGACAAAGGAAATGTTGTTAATTGGTTTGTTTTCCTTTTCCTTTGTTTCAATTCTGGTACTGGTTCTTTTTTAATTTTAGGAAAAATTTATATTTATACTGCACCACCCTAAAATGTTTTTGATGAATATTTATTCATGGAACTAAAGTCTAGATCAGCACACTGTCTCGTAATTCTTAAACACTTAGCAGAGTATTCTCAATTAATCTCACTGTTAGAATTTATCTCGCAGTCGTAGTCCCCTATTTTATGTTTGTTATTCTTTCCTGCCGCCTTGGCTTGAACTTTTATGAACGGTTCAGTAAAATGGAAATCAGGCAAGTCTTCCTATTCATTTCAAAAGAAATTAACATTTAATTCACTGAATAGACAATACATGTTATAAGAAATTTTTACTGACATAAAATTAATCTTGATAATATTGGGAAGTGAGTAGTTTCACTTATGATTGCTAAATCTCCTTTAACTTTAGATCATAATTTCATACCATTAATTCTAACAAAGATCTAGCTCTCATCTATATATGACACCATTAAAGGCTATTCTTTCTATAATTCACATACATTCACAATTATCTTCACACTATTATTCCAATTAAAGTATGGAGTTCCTAAGTTTCATCAGCATAACTCCTAAAGTTCTTTCAATGAGGGCTCAGTCCTGAGTTGAAGATTTTACCTATATCTAATTATTGTCCCCTACACAATTTTACATAACAAATAAGAGTCTACATTACCAGTAGTTGGGAACGCACTAGGCCCTCGTGTATCCCTACAGCACCTTCAATTTCCAGATTATTTTCCTGATTTACCTCGGCTTTTCTACACATCAGTTGAATTCGGACATGACACATCGCTGACGGCGGAAGCAATTCTAGCTCCCTGCTCGCTCATCAATTGGCTGGGCATAGGTCTTTGATCTCCAGCGTGATCTGGAACTTTACTGTGTCAGGTCATTCCATACCTTGAACTGCCCATGGACACTGCCGCTTGCTGTGATGACCTCACAATGGACTTCTCTGCCGATGACCACTCCAGTACAGGGCACGAGAAAAAAGCCATGAGCTGGCACTGCAGCACCTTTTAAAATGCACACCCTGTGTTTCTTGCCTACGTCATCCGGATTTCTCCCTTTCCTCACGGTGTGTCACTCCTTTCAGCACCTAGCGCCAATCTCTCCCCTAGCGTGCTCTTCAGAGGACATCCGCGTGCGCATTCTATTAGGTGCACATGTATGACTTCAGGCCATTGCTGTATAATCGGATTGTCCTTTGCCTTCAATATTGTAATAGTACTTAAATAGATTACACATAGTTTAAACTTCACAAAACACTTAATTATTTTCAATATGATGCATTAGGTAAAACTTTCTTAAATATTAACATAACTGATAAATTACAATTGGTTATTTTTCTCTTGATATATTAATACTGGCTCCGGAATTGATAAACCGTGTTAAATCTGAATGAAGGTAAAGGTTTTGACTTTTCCTTTCATTCAGAGTATAATAGTATTCCTCATGGTATCTCTCCATTCTTATTCAAGCATTGTGTTCCAGTGCTGTCACTTATCCAATGCATGAAAGTAATCATATATCCATCCTATTCGTAAAAGCCTACTGTCAAACTACCAACCATTCACCACCTCAGTTCTCTTCAAATTAATGGAGAAAGTCATTAATAGTCCACTTCTTCACTACTTAAAGGCCCACCCATTAATCAATGACTGACAGTATGGATTCTGCCATTTATGATTCACAATTTACCTCTTAGCCCTCATCACTAACCATTGGACATGTGACAAGGAAAGGTTTGGAGAAATGTGCTGTCACTTGACATTTCCAGAGCTTTTCTGGCTGCATCTGGCATTTGAGGCCTGCTAAATTATTCTTTGTGGTCTACCTGCTAACCTCTGCAAATATAACTGGGGTAGCTAAATTTGTCTCTAGTTGTTCAATGCATGTTATGGTAGATGTTACCTACTCTCATTCACCACTAATCCTATTTGCAGGTGATAATACTCCTCATCCTGCTCATTTGACAAAACTACGTCATTCATGTTTTGTAAAGATCATCTATGACCACTACCTTAAACATTGATCTGCATGCATCCCTCAAGCATGCATGCAGATCAGGACAAGGACAATGAGGCCAATTTCAATGCCACCAAAATGCACTTTTTCTCTCACAAAAGGGATCTCAGCTGATCTATCTTCATCCTCAGTGATATACAAATCACCAAACAGGATCAGACCTCTCTGCTTGGATAACATCTAACTTTGGCTTCTTCTGGCATAAACACATTACATTATTAGTTTCCTCAGCATTCAAAAAACTAAGCCTCTCTTCTGCTCAAGATACTATTTTATACTCACCCACCCACCTGCTTATTCTTGGGTGGTGCACCTAAAATCTCCCTAAAAATTTGATGCTATCCAGAGGGGGAGCAGTTTGACTCATAGATGCATTGTCTCATCGCTTTTGACATCTTGTGTACAGAATCAGCATATAATTAAAAATAAAAAATTGCTCTCGTGCTGTGGTTGAATAATTGAGTGATAACCATATTTTTTGCATTTACCATTTTTTTTAATCATTTATCTTCAGAAATGCCATCTAAAAAAATGTTTGTCCCAGATCTGTTTAGTATAAACCCACATCTAATATGTGTATGTGTGTGTAAGCAGTTTGTCTGAAAATTCCCAAACTTTTTAAATAAAAATTTTTCTGTCTAACTTAGAAGCTTTTCAGCCTTGTCATCTTCAAATTACTCTCCTCCACTTTGTATGTATTCTTCTGATAGCATGTCTTTCATCCTTTGAAATATTTCTGGAATACTTCTTGCAAGATACTGCACAGTTCTGCTAGTGATTTTTTTTTTCTTTATCGAGTCATTCGACTCAAAATGTTGGCCTTTCAATGTCAATTTCAATTTGGGGAATAAAGAAGTCTTTCTTGTAGATAAACTTATAAGTTGGTTATACATAACTGTCAAATTTTTAGGGAAAGACAACGTATACTATAATATTAATTTTAAAAAATGTAATTAATACTTGCTATATTTTGGTAATGTTACATTACATTCAGGGAACATAAAACTAATGATATGTGCATACAGGCACTAACACTGAACAAATATGGCTGAAGACAATAACTGAAGTTGGTCCTAGAGTCCTTTTAGGACTCTAGGACCAACCCCACCCCCTCCATAACAGGGACTTCTCTGAATCTATCACCATTCCTTATATTTGGGGTGCTTCTAAAAAGCTAACAAAAATCCTTAAAAAATATCACTTGACAACTTGTTCAAACCATATAAAAAAAATTTACATCTCTTATCTGCCCCTCCCCCAAGGACCAGCCACTTCTCCTAGACTTTGGACACCTGCCAAAATACACTGAAACTACTCTGAATCTATCACCATTCCTTATATTTGGGGTACTTCTGAAAAGCTAACAAAAATCCTTAAAAAATATCACTTGACAACTTGTTCAAACCATATAAAAAAAATTTACATCTCTTATCTGCCCCTCCCCCAAGGACCAGCCACTTCTCCTAGACTTTGGACACCTGCCAAAATACACTGAAACTACTCTGAATCTATCACCATTCCTTATATTTGGGGTACTTCTGAAAAGCTAACAAAAATCCTAAAAAAAATATCACTTGACAACTTGTTCAAACCATATAAAAAAAATTTACATCTCTTATCTGCCCCTCCCCCAAGGACCAGCCACTTCTCCTAGACTTTGGACACCTGCCAAAATACACTGAAACTACTCTGAATCTATCACCATTCCTTATATTTGGGGTACTTCTGAAAAGCTAACAAAAATCCTAAAAAAAATATCACTTGACAACTTGTTCAAACCATATAAAAAAAAGTGGCATCTCTTATCCGCCCCTCCCCCAAGGACCAGCCACTCTTCCCCTAGACTTTGGACACCTGCCAAAATACACTGGAAGAAAGACACTTTACTACAACACAGCAAGTATAGATGTGAGAGATTATTCCTGGAATCTGCCTCATCTCTTAAAAAAAAAAAAAAAAAAAAAAAAAAAATTCCCCAAACCTCAACAAATTTGGATGCATGAGGCTGCCCAAAATATGGGAAGCTTGCATTCTTAGAACATGAACTCAACAGCTAAGACTATTACCCAATTTAGCCCACTAGGTGGCACCTTTTAGGACTCTAGGACCAACTTCAGTTGTCTTGCCATATTTCAGTGTTAGTGCCTGCGTGCACATATCATTAGTTTTATGTTCCCTGAAGATGGTAATGTAACATTACCAAAATATAGGAAGTATTAAAGTTTTTTTTAATTAATATTATAGTATATGTTGTCTTTCCCGACAATTCTGACAGTTTAAGAAAAGTCTGCTGGTGCAGGGACAGACGAGTAGGCAGGCTGTGAAATGGAACAACCACTGTTTTGTGTTTTGCCAAAAATTTATGAATTAGTAATTCATGTCTGGGTGCATTATCATGATGAAGCATCCATCAATTTCCCTCGAAGCATTAGGCCTCTATTTTCTGATAGCCTCACGAAAGTTGCATTATAGTTCGCCCACCGATTTGAGGTCCCTCGAAACTACTGCGCATGTCAGAAAAAGGAGAATCCATTCCGATAATAGGGTAATCAGTCTGTCTTCTGGGAGGTAATAATAAACAAACTGAGTTTGTTTATTATTACAGGTCGGAAAATTTAGCTTTTCTTTTACGAACATTGTTGTTTTTAAAGTGTAACTATTTTGCTTGTATAACAGTTGGAAAAATGTACGTAGAGTGTTAATACGTGCAAATACTACGTTCTACATAAAACAATGTCACTTCGCTCCATGATAAGTTTCCTTTTATTCTGGGACTTTTTAAAACAAAATCCGATTTCATGAAGTATTTTCCTTAAAGTTTCTCTTTTCCAAGGAAAATTAATTTTTTCTTTAAGCACAGGAATCAATTTCGGAACAGTTGGCACTTTTTCTCGAATACGTAAAATTCGTGAATAGCTCTTCTTATAACGTCTACATCAAAATCATTCAAAGCTACGGTTCGATGGTTTTACTCTGGGGCTTTTTTTTTTTTTTTTTTTTTTTTTTTTTTTTTTAGGAGATTTAAATTTTGGCTTACCTTCACCTTTTGATTCCCTACGAATTCTTTTAACAGTCGACCCCGATACGTCCGCAGTTGCACTTGCACGTTTTATGACTTGAGAAAGGGGAACAAGAAGACGGCCTTCTGACGATTGTTTTTCGCAGAATGTCAGCACATTATTCAATATTCTTTTGCAAGAGCTACTGAAACGTGTAACAATAGAACTTGTTGACTGTACTGGAGCCATCATACAAATTAATAATAAAAAAATAATGCAAAAAGAGAACAACAAAAATCAAGCTAGTACTAGTACAGCGACAGACAAGAAAGCACGTGATTTCGCATGTTGGCGACCAATTCGTACATCCTTCATTTCTTTCTCCCCTTCAGCATGAATCGACTATTCTTGGCACAAATCCAACAAGGGATCTAGAAATGGTGGGCAAACAATACCTTAAAATAATACTCCTTGTTCACTGTCTTGCCTTGTGGAAGAAATTCATGTGAACAGTGTCCTCAGAATTGAAAAAAAAAACTATCATCATCACTTTGATGTTTGACTGCACTTGTCTCACTTTTTTGGGTTGTGGTGAGTGAGGTTTTGTTTTGATGTCATAGCCATAAACCTGCATTTCATGCCCGGTAATGATGTTTTTTTTTTTGTTTTTTTTTAAACAATTTTCATTCTGTAAGTTCGACTGAAAAGCTCTTGGCTCACATCAACTCGAATTTGTTTTTGATCGTCCATCAAAAGGCGAGTCACAATTTTGGCTGTAGTGCGATGAATGCCTGAATTTTGCATAAGAATCTTGTGACAGACCGTTTTTAAAATGTTTAGCTCTTCAGCTACCTCACGAACAGTTAAATGTCAGAACCCAGTTAAATGTTTGTGAAGATGACTTCACAAACTTTTGCGTCATTTTCTTCAATTTTCGATGTTGACAGTCAAACGAGGATCATTGACAACTGAAGTTCAGCCATCTTTGAAACATTTCCACCATTTGTAAGTCATTCCCAAATGCTGTTTCTAACATTTCAAATGTCTCCATGAAAGATTTTACCAATTTGATGCAAAACTTGCATCAAATTGGTAAATATTGATAATATTTGTTGATCATGAAAATCGCTCATTTTAAACAAAAAATTGCCAGACACACTGAACATGTGTTGACACAAACAGACATAGTACAATAACTAAGCAAAATATTTTGCTAGGCTATTTCTGATGTTACAGCTAGATTGCAGCACTACTGGCTGAAGCACACAGCTAGTAGTGCTTGTTGGTGCAATAATTTAAAAATTCAGGAATTTCCCTGACAAAACTCAAATCACAGGATTAATCACTTTTCACATCAAAGCTGACAAAAATGTTATGGTTATCAGATAGAGGATTTTTATTTTTTCAGAATTGGTTGATCTCTAGTGCAAACTGAATATATGCAGAAATTTTCCAGAACACTAAAGCAAAAGTATACAAGACAATGCTCATATCATTTGTTGACATAATGGCTCTTGAGAGCTGGGTTATGAATAAAATAGATACTACCAGTGGTAAAAATAAGTATAAATATCTTTAAAAAATCTGTGAGCATGAGAACCAGCATTTGGATGGATTAATGCAATAAGTAATGTCTTAGAAAACAGAAATGTAAGAACTATTTCTAGGATGTGACAAATCACACATTAATTTGGAAGGAAATTTTTGATAGGAAGCTGGTAATAATGGTATGTAAACTTATCATTATACAAGAATCTCAATGGAATCAGAAAACTAGTTGCAAGAGATCCATTATTCACACAATATTACACCTCTCCTTAAACTCATTCATTGATGAAGCACTCACGACCACTTCTGACAACCCACTCACCACACTCTTACAATTTCCACTAATGACCGTTTCTGCTCTCCCTTCCTGCCATGTACTGAAAAAGGTCTTTGCTGTCAATCCTATAAAACCCCTTTAATAACTCATATATTTCTATCATGTCTCCTCTTTTTCATCTGTCAGCTAGTTTTTGAAGACTGCAGACTGTCAATCTATGGTGACTGTTCCATAGACCTGCCACATTCTTTGTCACTCATCTCTGGATACCCTCCACTTCTTTATCCCATGGCATCTGAGTCTCTAGATCTGTGCACAGTAGTCCAGATGTGACTTTATTAAAGCTTTATATAAGTGAACAGTAACCTTGCTAACCCTTCTTGTTAGTGTTTTCAACAACCCTAATTTGATGTGCTATTTAGTTACATTTGCAGTATGCCCTCTAAACTTCAATTCTCTGTCCACAGTCACTTCCAAATCTCTCCCTTGCTTCATAAGTTTCGTACAGTTCAGTTCCATCAGTCTAGTACACAGTTTGTGATGTCTTCTTCCTAAAGTTCATCACCTTACACTTGGCCATATTAAACTGGCATCTATTTACCTGTGCCCATACTGCTAGTCTCTTTAAGTCATCCTGCAGGATCTCTACATCACTTCATTTACCATTGCTCTTCCAAGTTTATCTTCATCAGCAAAAAACTGAATGTTTCCTATCAAATCATTTCCTATATCATTGATATATAAGTGTATGCTGAAAAGTTGTGATAATCACTATGAAGGAATTGAGGTACAACCCATGTAACTTAAACATCATTCTACATATTCCCCATAAGTGTTATATACTAGTTACAATGCTGTTGCATCATTTGCAATAAAAAAAAAAAAAAAGTCTTTCCCTTCCTTTGTTGCACAAACCAATCGTTTTTGTTCTAGTTTATCAGAACTTTTCAGCCTGTCTCCCCCCCCCCCAAATACAAATTAAACAACAGATGACCAAATACTGAGCCCTGGGGGTATGCCTGGTCACTTGCCTTCTCAACTCAACATAAACCACTCTTTGATATCAGCTACCCTCTAATCTAAATCAGATTCATATCCATCTTATTTGGTCCAGTTTATGCAATAGAGTTCTGTGTGGAATTTTGTAAGCCTTTGAGACATCTAGCAGTATCACTGAGTAGCCATTTCCCTTATCCAACTCCATTGTCACTTTATTATAAAATAAGTAAATTACTAAGGCAAGACCTATCCTTCATAAAAACCATACTGTTCCTTATATAGTATCATATTCCTATCCACCCAGTCCTGAATTCTGTCTTTCACTAAATTTCTCTAATGCCTTAACCACCACTATTAAGATGCTGCTTGGTCTATAATTTGCTACTTCTGTCTTTTTTGAGCCTTCTTTATGCAGTGGGATTATTTTGCCCTTTTTCCACATTATTGGCTTTTCCCAGTACTGAGGCTTAAATTAAACAGCTTGGTTAGAGGATCTGATAACTCTGATAATACACAGGTTGGTAAATCATCTAATCCCATAGCTGCAACCTCTTTTTTTTTCCCATCACTCAGTGTCACATCTTGGAATTACATCACCACCTAGATGGTACACCCTGCAAAATGCTCACTGTAATTCGACGATTTAGTTTGATTCTGTTACCTCTCTACTATCAGTACTTTTTGAAGTCATCATTCAATAACATTCCTTCTTTTACTTTCCATATAGCAAAAGAACTCAAATCACTCCCACATATCAAAAACTATAGAATCTGAAACATAAAAAAAAAATTGGATAAAAATTTAAACAGATGAATTGAGAAATGAAATGCCTGAAAAGTGAAAAATAATTTGAAAGTTTCGCTGGTTGGCATTTAGCAGTAGCATCAGGTTAACTTGGTTTTATTTCTATTTCTGTTTTTCATTGTTAAAGTTATCAGCCACCTCTGTGTATTCTTGTAACTTTCATGGCATTATTTCTGCACAGGAAAGATTATTATGGGTGTTAATAAATTTGGGGCAATCAGGTGGTTTTCTCCCAGAAAAAATACCAAGTTTCACTCCAATAACTCAGCAAAATATTTCCATAGAACACACACAAGTGTATGCAAATAAATACTAGTTAGGATTAAAGAACATATCTAGTATATTGCAGAAATCCACTACATCTCTTTGATGGTGCAAGATGGAAACTGGGTACCTAACAATTTCAAAGCGGTAGTGTCGCTTAAAAGAGGTACATTTTTTGATGGTAGGTGAATTTCATTGCCCAGTGTGAGATAAATGGCTGGAACAGTTTTCATATTTAGTTTCTAGAACAGGGTTTTTGGATATCTAACAGCTGCTCACAGTACTAATATTAGGTTTATATCCTTTCTTGGGTGGGATTCACATAAAATAATAAAAATAAATAAAAACTTGGGCAAAAATAAAAAGCTGTTAGGAGATTTTATTTCTTTAAGTACGACTTGCCATGTAAAAGACTTCTAGGAATCACAGGTTTTTTTTTTTTTTTTTTTAATATTGGATGGTGTAGGAGAGATGACCATACGTGCCATTGTGTTCACATGAGATACCGGTATGATCTAAGTTTTGCAGCCTCTAGCCAGCAGGAGTCAACAAAAGTAATCATAATGAACCACTCAAATTTTAGAAATGGCATTTACAGGAATGTAGGGACTACAGGAATAGTGAGTTGTTGCTAGAATGAATGTTTTTTTGCTATAGCAGTATGTACCTATGGATCTTTTGAACTTTTTAGTTGTTAAAGTGAGTGAATTTGCTTTAGAAAAGTGGAGCAGTTACAAGAAATAAATGCAACTTGCTTTAAAAGGTGTTTTTGCACTTTTAGTTTTTTATGGGAAAGATTTTTTTCAGCATTTGTTTTTTGTATTTCAAGGATATTGTTTAAATGTTGCACCAGAAATTTAATGTAAAGAAGAATACTTTTTTTTTTAATTTTCTCGAGGCAAATACAGCATCAAGTTTAGAAACATTTACTGTTAAAATCAGCAATAAATTTGGTGTAGAAATTTTCTCTAAGAGGAAAATGCCATAACTTTGCCAGTATAACTGAACTTGATTGTCCATCATTTTCTGCTTTTAGAATTTGATTGTATTATAGAACAACTTTGTTTATCATTACTTAGCTAAGGAATGCTGTCGTTCATTGTGTGTCAATTTGTAATTACAGAAATTAAATATATTTACATATATATTTACATATAAGGACTATTCTTGACATCTTTGGTATAGGATGAAATGTTTCTAGTACAAACTTTCGATTGCCGTTATTTGACTAAATGTATTCATATTTATACCTCCTGTCTTGTGTGTCTTAAATAATCGAACAAATTATTGTAATTTACCTCCTGTCTTGTATGTCTTAAATAATCGAACAAATTATTGTAATTAAGGCATAGATGTACATCCAGTTTCTTAATACTGCTATTTGCATTCTGTTGGAAACATCAAACTACAATTTTTTCGTAATCTCTACAAAACGGAATTTGAATTTCAAAAAAAAAAAAAAAAATGCAGTATATATCATCTTTCAAACATGGAATGTGCTTTGAAAGATAACATATACAGTAAGACCCCTGATTAATGCTATCCTAATTAACGCTGATTTGATATAAAGCTTTTTTTCTCCCTAAGCCTAAAAAAAGCACTAAATATTCCATGATTTGGTATAACGCAGTTCTACTTGAAGCCTAAAAAAGCACTAAATTTATGCTGATTCAATTTATCGCTGCATTTCCCTTGATTCCTATATAATGTAATACAATTATTCCTGAACCAATCAGCAAAAGGTGGTGATTTGTTATATCGCTGTAATTCCCCTAAATCTATGTTTGTCCCATGCTTTTGTTTTCCCTGTACATTGTGTATTTGTTCATTGGCAGTGAAACAGTGTTTATGCTATCAATACGATTTTGAGTGCTGCATAAAACGTTATTTATGCATTATAATTAGCGCTATTATTGACCAAGGAAATCAACAGAACAATGACCTTCAAGAACAGCAGAACAAGAGATTCATGCAGAACTTGAAAATAGTGATTCTGAAAACGAAGAACTCAAAAAACTTGGTACAGATTTCCTCAGTAAAAGTTTGGTGACGATAACCGAAATCGTTGATCAATTTGTAGCGAATGATCCAGATTTTGAAAGAAGTACAAAAGCATGATAAGGCGTTTCAGGTGCAATATCTTGCTACTGACAATTGCTTAATGAGAAAAAAAGAAAACAAATGACACTAGATGGCTTCATCACTAAAAAATTAAGAATTTCAGTACCAGAACCTTCCACAGCACAGAAATAAACTTTGTGTACTTGTGTATATGTGTTATGTATATTTTGCAAGTTAATATAAAAATAACTTAAAATTAAAGGAAAACTTGTTTATTCTTGGTTGCGTGTTTCCTCTATCCCTATTTACTATGTGTTAAAATTACCCCATTTAGTGCTTTATCTTCTAGCAATGATCCTGAACATTAATTGGGGTATTACTGTACTGTATTTTGTTATGCTTTTTTTTTTTTTTCCCCTAGGTGAAAACCAGGTTTATCTGGAAAAGAATGCAACAAAATCAGAAATGCTTCAATAATTATTTTGTACTAGAAGCAAAGACACAATGAAAGGATTAAAATTCTAGCTAATGCTACTGTAATCATATTGTTAGCCATGCTATGGCTAATAGTCATGCTTATGTTACTTGTTAGCCTCCAAAATTTATTGCAGTTAATCTGTCAAGATATTGTTAATTGTCTGCATGGTTAGCGTGGTGGCTATGCGCTTCACAACCATATGCTTGGGAAGGGAGTGTCCTGGGTTCGATTCTTGTCACCGACATGAGGAGCTTAAGGATCTTTCTCAGACACAGCCAAGTTAGCCAGTCTTGGGCATGGACAGCAGGGCTTTTTCCTCCTGCAAGAAGGCATACTGGCCCTGTGAACACACAAGTTACAGCCACGGGATATACTGGGAGGCAGAGGGTTAGTCACCTTATCCTTGGGATGGGTATGACCTAGAAGGACTTAAGTTAGTTCTGTAACTGGCCAGTAGGCCTAACACGTGGAAGGGAGAAGAGAAGATATCATTAATCTTGAAACATTTTTGTAGAAAAAATATTTAAGAAATTGTAGAGTTTGATGAGGAGATACTCTGAACATTTCTTGACAAATTTCTAGAGAATATAATATGCTCTACATTAAAGTTGGATCAGAAATTCTACATTAGCAATATTTGATTTGGAAGAATTAAAAAGTTAGTCAAACAAAATAAAGACATTTAATTGACCAATGAATATTACATGATGATAAAGCTTCTGCTGCACAAACTAAAGAGTTTATTGAATTAGTGAATGATATATCAGCACAATACCAGAAACAAGGTGATGGTAAAGAAGAAGAAGAAAATGAAGAAAGAGACAAAAACTGAGTTTGAAAAAAAAAATAATTGGAAAATTTTATTAAGTTTTTAGAAATGATGAACCTAAAGTCTTTGAAACTGCACAATTTATTCTCAGTTCATTGTGTATTTAGGTGGTAGCAGAATTTGGTCTCTGGTGATTTATGATTGGAATGGCTATCAAACCATAAGTATACCACACCTTCTTAATCTTATATTTTCCTTGAAATGTCTTATGAGCCTCCACACCTGTTGATAATAATAAAAATCTTTATGCAGAAAAGCTAGTTTGAATCTTGCTTTAGATATGAAGAATCTTTTATAAGAACTTTTGGCAAAGGTGAGTTAGCTGATGTCATGTGGAAGTAGTAGGGATTTTCAACTTGGAAATTCAGGTTTTCATCCCATAAGACCGACAACTGGCCATTGAACACCAGGTACTGGAGAAATTGCCTGCACAGCTATGATTAACCTCCTATCTCAACTCTCAATTTTTCTGAAGCAGTATATTCCTTGTTACAAGAATAAACCTAACACATTTACATGGTTTCATGATATAAATGCAGTTTCAAATAGTATATGGTTTGTTGACAAATAAGCCACAGGTTTACTGGAGAACAACTAGACCAAAGTTAGGTCAGTATTAACTGCCCATGTAAGGATCATGTTTCAAAAAACTGTTACACATAAAATTCTTTTAATGAAAAGAAATTATTATAAAATTGTCCAGGTTAAGTCCATGTTTAAGATTTTCTTTCACACAAAAGATATGATAAAAAAAGATTAAGCAATTATAAAATATTCAGATTATGTCTAAGTTTTTGATCTGGAAGTTCAATTTGTTGGTCATCAAGCCTAAAAGCCTTATTGTCCAAATGCCTGGTTAGCTGTTGTCAGTTTTTTTGTGAACTGGTATACACAATTGTTTTATGGCATACACAATTTTTTTTAACCTAATTTGGGAGTTTTATGATTAATGATTTGGTTTTCTCCAAATGAAGTGTTGTCTGTGAATCGTGCATGTACAGGGTGGTTCAAAATTCCATGTACAAACTTTGAAGGGGGGGGGGTAGAGAACATCAAAATCAACCATATTCACATAGGAAAACATGACTGGAAATGCCACTGGAAGGTACTAACAGGGACACAAATATACAGAAATAACACAAGGCAGTAAGTAGTGTAAAAAACTTTATTAGGCATAACTGAACAGTTCAATAGTGGTTGGTGCATGTCTGCCATCTCAGTGTTTGTAAAATAACGCATGTTCTTCGTATGACATTGAAAGCTTGAATGAGGAAGCCCCAGTTACTCACTTGGAGTGCTGGTGAACAGTGCCACCTATCACTTTTGGGTGGCGTTTCCGGTCATGCTTTCCTATGTGAATATGGTTGATTTTGATGTTCTCTACCTCCCCTCAAAGTTTGTGGAATTTTGAACCACCCTGTATGTATTCATTGCTAGTTTGCCTCTAACATTATTTTAAAAAAGACTTGTAAAGGTTCCTGAAATCACAATGAAATTTGAAGTCAAGTCTTTTACAGCCAAAAATGTATGTATGACTTTACCTTCTCACTGCGTATTGATGAATAACTTTTAACTTGCTTCTTTTGCAAGGTCTTATCATGATTGATTTATTTTACTTTTCTTGTTATAAATTAAAAATTATGAAAAATCATTTGACAAGGTACAAAGATGTATATTGATATATTACAGAGAATAAGTATACCTAATATTTTCTACATGCAATATTGAATATACACCAGATAATGAAATAAAAATAAATGGAAAAAAAAAAAAGCCAGAAAAACAATCTAAGACATGGATGCCCTCTGTCTCCAACACTTTAATATTTATATTAATGAAATATTAATACACTGAAACACCTTAAACAATTCAGGTATAGAAATTTCCAGGCATAACAAAATAAATACACTGTTATTTGCAGATGATCAGGTAATAATATCAGATAAGACAATTTACGAAGATCAATATATAATTAAAGATTATGGTAGAACAGTTTGGAATGAAGATATCCATAGACAAAACTAAAACAATGTCATTTTGTGAACAAACTCCAATTAGAAGTAAAACAGTTATTTATAATAAAATAATAGAATAAATCATTTCATTTATCTTGGATGTAAAATATCATATGGAGAAAAAAAAATAGTATTTAAAAATTTTTACAGATTCTAACAGATAAGCTTAGGTGTTGATGGTTATTCATGACTTATTTTTCACAGTATTAACAACGCAACAAACACTTTTTTTCAACAAAGATGTTTTATTTACGCTTATATTTAGCTGATTTTCAACTCAGCATCATCAGAGCACAACACACAAGTAAACGTGACAGTGAGTGAGTGAAACAATATAATTGCAAAACACAAAAGATCTAAAGTCCTATTTTGGCACCCTCTAACGGGGGGGGGGGGGGAAAAAAAAAAAAAAAAAACAGCAGTTATCCAGGAGTTTTTTTTTTAGGATAACCGTCTCCCAAATTTTTGGCAAATTAATGCAACCATATTTGTTAAGGTTGGGAGAATTCTTCAAAGCCATTGCTGACTCAAAAAATAATCTTTCAGATCTATAACGACTCCTAAATAGCACATTCTTTTTCCTCCATCTAATCCTGTGTGAAGGAGTGTCCAAAGCATGGTCTGCCAGTCCCGACTTGCCATAGTAATAGTAGCGAATGTATCTTTCATGTTCTTCCAGGCGGATGTTCACTGATCTTCCTGTTTGCCCATAATAGGCCAAGTCACAGTCACATGGAACTTCATACACTCCTGGGTGTGCTAAAGGGTGAAGTTTATCCTTAGGCGAGCGGATCAGAGTTGCCAGCTTGACATGAGGTTTGAAGGTGGAGCGAAGGCCATGTTTCAACAATACTTTGGCTATCTTTTCCGATGTACCTCTGATATAGGGAATAGAAATGGTCATGTTGTATTCTTGTGTATTAGGGGAGGGCAGAGTAATGGGCCTATGTAGTATTTTATCTATTTTGTAGGGATTGTAGCCGTTGGCTAAGAACGTATGGTGCAGGTACTGGAGTTCAGTGGCCAGAGCTGTATCGTTAGAACAAATGGCTCTGGCTCTGTGTGTCAGTGTTTTTAAAATGCCGTACTGTTGGACTGGATGATGATGTGATTGTTTATGTAGGTATCTTCCTGTGTGTGTAGGCTTTCTGTAAATAGAAAAAGATAGTGATCCATCTGAAAGGCGGGTGACTAATGTGTCAAGAAATGGTAAACAGTTATTTGATTCTTTTTCTACTGTGAAGTGAATTTTGGGGTGTTGGCTGTTTAGGTAGGTGACAAAAGCATCCAAAGTGTCTTGTCCATGGGGCCAGATGGCAAACACATCATCTACATAGCGCAACCACACTCGTGGCTTGTATGTAGCTGTGGTAAGTACTTTGTTTTCAAAATGTTCCATGTAAAAATTTGCTAACGGGGGAGAGAGGGGGGAACCCACAGCAGTGCCATTAATCTGTTTGTAGAATTCCCCTCCCCATGTAAAGTAACCTGCATTCATGGTAAATTGAAATAATTCAAAAATATCTGGGGGAAATTTAGACTTGATTAAATCAAGAGTGTCTATAAGTGGCACATTGGTAAATAAGGAGGTGACATCGAAACTAACCATTATGTCTGAATCTTTTAGGATTAGATTTTTAACCAGTGTTTTGAAATGGATTGAATTTTTTACAAAAGTAGAGGAGTTGCCAGTGAGAGGGGCAAGCGACTTAGCTAAATACTGGGCCAGTTTATATGTGGGACTATCTATGCTATCAACGATGGGGCGTAGGGGAATATTAGTTTTGTGGATTTTTGGTAATCCATAAATACGGAGTGTTTTAACATGAATTGGTTTTATTTTCCTGACTATTGCTTTGGGCCATGATGTCACTTTTTTCAGTAATTTTCGGACTTTTTTCGGACAAATTCCTAAGCTAGAAATTATGATGAAAGTAGAACGGGGTATCCACGATCTTCCACCAGCAATGGCCAATAACGTGCGACTAGATATAGCAAGTATTATAAACAAGGCTAAGCCTCCAAAAACGAAATATACCACGTAAGCAAATAACTGCCCTAAAAAAGTTATATAATAATAAAAATATTATTATTACAAAAGCCGATAAAGGAAATGCAACAGTCATCATGAATAAAGAAGAGTATAACAGAAAAATGCAAGATCTCATATGTGACAGTTCCACATATCAAATTATACATTGAGACCCTACGATGTCGCAAAAGAAAAAAGTCCGAAAATTACTGAAAAAAGTGACATCATGGCCCAAAGAAATCATCAGGAAAATAAAACCAACTCATGTTAAAACACCCCGTATTTATGGATTACCAAAAATCCACAAAACTAATATTCCCCTACACCCCATAGTTGATAGCATAGATAGTCCCACATATAAACTGGCCCGGCATTTAGCTAAGTCGCTTGCACCTCTTACTGGCAACTCCTCTACTTTTGTAAAAAAAAATTCAATCCATTTCAAAACACTGGTTAAAAATCTAATCCTAAAAGATTTAGACATAATGGTTAGTTTCGATGTCACCTCCTTATTTACCAATGTACCACTTATAGACACTCTTGATTTAATCAAGTCTAAATTTCCCCCAGATATTTTTGAATTATTTCAGTTTACCATGAATGCAGGTTACTTTACAAGGGGGGGGAGGGAATTCTACAAACAGATTAATGGCACTGCTGTGGGTTCCCCCCCTCTCTACCCCGTTAGCAAATTTTTACATGGAACATTTTGAAAACAAAGTACTTACCACATCTACATACAAGCCACAAGTGTGGTTGCGCTATGTAGATGATGTGTTTGCCATCTGGCCCCATGGACAAGACACTTTGGATGCTTTTGTCACCTACCTAAACAGCCAACACCCCAAAATTCACTTCACAGTAGTAAAAGAATCAAATAACTGTTTACCATTTCTTGACACATTAGTCACCCGCCATTTAAATGGATCACTATCTTTTTCTATTTAAAGAAAGCCTACACACACACAGGAAGATACCTACATAAACAATCACATCATCATCCAGTCCAACAGTACAGCATTTTAAAAACACTGACACACAGAGCCAGAGCCATTTGTTCTAATGATACAGCTCTGGCCACTGAACTCCAGTACCTGCACCATACGTTCTTAGCCAACGGCTACAATCCCTACAAAATAGATAAAATACTACATAGGCCCATTACTCTGCCCTCCCCTAATACACAAGAATACAACATGACCATTTCTATTCCCTATATCAGAGGTACATCGGAAAAGATAGCCAAAGTATTGTTGAAACATGGCCTTCGCTCCACCTTCAAACCTCATGTCAAGCTGGCAACTCTGATCCGCTCGCCTAAGGATAAACTTCACCCTTTAGCACACCCAGGAGTGTATGAAGTTCCATGTGACTGTGACTTGGCCTATTATGGGCAAACAGGAAGATCAGTGAACATCCGCCTGGAAGAACATGAAAGATACATTCGCTACTATTACTATGGCAAGTCGGGACTGGCAGACCACGCTTTGGACACTCCTTCACACAGGATTAGATGGAGGAAAACGAATGTGCTATTTAGGAGTCGTTATAGATCTGAAAGATTATTTTTTGAGTCAGCAATGGCTTTGAAGAATTCTCCCAACCTTAACAAATATGGTTGCATTAATTTGCCAAAAATTTGGGAGACTGTTATCCTAAAAAAAAAAAAAACTCCTGGATAACTGCTGTTTTTTTTTTTTTTTTTTTTTTTTTTTCCCCATTAGAGGGTGCCAAAAGTAGGACTTTAGATCTTTTGTCTTTTGCAATTATATTGTTTCACTCACTCACTGTTGCGTTTACTTGTGTGTTGTGCTCTGATGATGCTGAGTTGAAAATCAGCTAAATATAAGCGTTAATAAAACATCTTTGTTGAAAAAAAGTGTTTGTGGTGTTGTTAATACCGTGAAAAATAAGTCATGAATTTTTACAGATTATAGGCCTGATAAATAGAACACTCAATCCAAATATGTACAAAAATAAATATGATTGAAAATATACAGTACTTTAGCAGTGCCTACATTATTATATGGCAGCAAAATTTGGACAATAAACAAGATAAAGAGAATAAAAACAAGTGAAACGAGATTCATGTGATGAACTGCAAAATACACATTATTGGACCAAAAAAAGGAACAAAGATATTTTGAAGGAACTAAAAATAAAATAAAAAAAAAGCTAAATCACAAGCAAAATTCTGAACAATTAATAAAATATAAACCAGTTGGAAAGAGAAGGTCGAGTAGACCTCAAAAGAGGATATTAGATGGTTAATGAGATTGGAACAAACCAATATGGCCTATATCCGTAATTAGCATTATGATCTTATAAGTTATCCAGGAATGTTCATAAGAACATGCCCAGTTGCTGTTTGTTACCTTTTTTTTTTGCTTCGTGTGGTATATATATATCAACCCATGTTAGTGTTAACTGCATATAAAAATAACTTAATATGTTTGCATTTTATTCATTGTTAATTATGATTTCCAATATATTTAGGAACTGGAAATATCTTGGTGCAAACAGCCAGATGTTGGTTTACCACGACCAGATTTAGTTCTTTATTTGGATCTTCCCATTGATGTTGTAACAAAAAGAAATGGATTTGGAAATGAAAGATATGAAAATGAATTATTTCAGGAAAAAGTGAGAAGGAACTTTTTCCTTCTTCAAGAGGATAATTGGGAGGTTTGTGTTATAATTTAAATGCATTTGACAAATCAGATTATCCCTTTCTTTGAATTCTAACTTATAACAAATTAAAGTAGTTATGCATTTTTTTTTTTTTTCTCTTTCTTTTCATTTAGCATTAAAACTGCTATAATGATGCCTAAACAAACTTCAATAATTTGTGTTAAGCCTGAGGACCGTTCATGGCCAAGTAACTTGGATTCCTGGAGGCCTTATTATGGCTTATGACAAGGCAGTTCTTCTTCTGCAGCTTGTTCCACTTAAGTAGGGTCACTGTTTTTAATGAGCCTTCTCCACCACCTCCTGTCTTGGGCTGTAGCCACATCCAAGGTCTTCATTCTCGAGTCCTCCTCCACCATCTCTTCTTTGGCCACCTGCACTTCATCCTCCCCTGCACATCCATCTGCATGACCTTTCTTCCCACATATTCTTTCCCCCTCCTCATCACATGACCAAACCATCTCAACCTTGCCTCCTGTATCTTTGCTCCTAAGTTCGTAACGTTCACCGTTCCCCTTTACATAGTCATTTCTCGGATCCTTTCTGGTCACACCACACATCCACCTAAGCATTCTCATCTCTGCTACCTCCATCCTGCTGATGTTATTTTTCCTCAGGGCCACAGTTTCCATAGCATCCTGTAGATTTTGCCTTTTAGATTGATGGGCACCCTCTTATCGCATAGCACTCCAGCCATCTCTTTCTCCAGTTTCTCCATCCTGCTTGTATCCTGCATCCATTTCCTTCTCAGCTTCACCATCCTCTTTCATTGTTGAACCTAAGTATCTAAAGTCACTGACCTTCCTGATGACATTTCCTTCCAGCTCCTGATCTGTCTCCTGGCTGCCATCCACTTTGCAACACATATACTCTGTCTTACTTCTGCTCAGTCTCATACCTCTCTCTCTTCCAGTACTTTCCTCCATCTTTCCAGTTTAGCTGCCACTTCTTCTCTTGATTCTGCATACAACATAGTCCAAGGTGTGTCTCCTCTCACCACCTCTATGACAATAATAAACAGGAATGGACTTAATGCTGACCCTTGATGCAAGCCAACTGTCACTGGAAACTTTTCTCTCCCAGGAAGGTCTGAACTCTTGTCTTCACATTTCTGTACATCTCCTGCACCACCCTGACATATTTTTCCAGTATCTTCTTCTCCCTCAGACACCTCCAGACTTCTTGCCTTGACACTCTATCATACGCTTTCTCCAGATGAATAAAGACCAGATGTAGCTTCCATTGCTTCTTTCGAAACTTTTCCATCATCTGCCGTAACCCAAAGATAGCATCTGTCGTCGATCGACCAGGCATAAAGCCGAATTGCTCCTTTGAATCAAGAACCTTCTCTAGGATTTTCGTTGTGTGGTACATCAACTTTATTCCTCTGTAATTCTTACTCTTGTGCATCTCCTTTACTCTTGTAGATTGGGACAAGAGTACTTTCCCTCCATTCTCGGGTATATTTTCCTGTTGACAAACTTTTATTAACAGGTCCCACAGCAGGTCAATTCCCTCTTCCATGCCTCCACTGGCCCACCGATTTTCCATTCTTCATTCTGTCTATGGTCTCCTTCACTTTCACTCTACTAATGTTCTGCACCACCCCCTCATAAGACTCCCCATCTTCTCTGTGAGTCCTTGCATTTTCTTCATTCAAAAGCCCTTAAGTATATTCTCCATCTGTTTCTTATATCCACATCCCTCTTTAATACCCCTCCTCCAGAGTCTTTGATCTGCCTCACATGTACGATGTCCTTTGATGCCTTATTTCTACATTTCGCTAGTTGGTAAATTTTTCTCTGTCCTTCCTTTGTTTCTAATTGATCATAAAGGTCTTGATATGTCATGGCCATTGCCTGTGCAACAACTTTCTTGGCTTCTCACTTTTTCTCTCTGTACTCCTGTCTGTCTTCTTCCAATCTTGACTTGCTTTCCTCTTCTGCTTTGCCTTCCTCTTAGCCTTCATTGCTTCTTGTACATCATTATTCCATCATCAACCCTCCTGCTCTCTAATCTTTCTGGATGTTTCACTAAGCACCTCAATTGCACAGCTTAGAATTGCTTTTACATTATGTCTCCACCAATCTTGTACACTTTCTAGTCTATCCGAAATCCTCTCTAAACCTTCTCCCTAAAATGGTTCCTCACACTCTCTTCTTTTAAGCGAAACCACTTGATTGTTTCTCCCATGGTTCTTATCTTCGACCTTATTTTAAAGTCTGAGCACATCAGCCGGTGTTGCTGCACCATTTGATCTGTTGTGATTACCTTACAATTTGTTACTGCCTTAGGATGTTTTCTTCTAGTCAAAATGTAGTCAATCTGTGAACTGTTGTTGCTACTTCTAAATGTTATCAATTTTGCAGTGCAGATCAAACGGCACTGCAAAATCCAAAATCCTCTCTCCTTCTTGGTTCATTATTCCCACTCTATGGCCACCATGCACCTTTTCACAATCCTTATTCTGTCTCCCTATGTGTCCGTTCAAGTCTCCTCCGACAATCACCATCTCATTTTCTTCCAATTCCCTCATTTCTTCATCTAGCACATTCCAGAATTCATCTTTCTCTTCTGCTGTACATCAACTTGTGGGGCATATACACATAAGATGACCAGTTGCTCTTCTCCATGACCCAGATTCATTCACATGATCCTGTCATTCCTCCTACCCACTTCCAGTACTTTGCCCCTCATTCTGCCACATACCACAATTCTGACACCATTTCTTCCCTTTTTATATGCTCCAGAGTAGAACAATTTATACCCATCTCCTAGTTCTTTCGCCTTTTCCCCCCTTCCACCTTGTCTTCTGCATGCATAAAATTTCCAACTTCCTCATCATGTCTGCCACCTCTCTTCCCATTCAAGTCATGCTTCCAACATTCAATGTTCCCACTCGCAACATTCTCTCCACTTGCTGGGCTCACTTCTTTAACTGCTCCTACCCTTGATGCAGTAGCCCTCGTCCACTTCTCGAAGCTGTAGGGCAGTGTGGCTGCATGTTGCTTAAGGAGTAAGCCCTAGCTCTTGTATCACTTTTTTTGACTCATATGATCATAGATAGAGCTCGCAATGAAGTTTTACAACCAGATGCCCTTCCTGATGTCAACCCTCTCCATTTATCCGGGCTTGGGACCGAATAAATGGCGAGAGAGAATCCCCCACCCTCCATATGTCACTGGCTTCAAAGCCAGATCTTTCCAACCAAAGTGCATTGTTGATACCGACTAACCTTTGGAGGCTCCTGTACCTTAATGAAATTATTATACAAACTCTTATCTTGGTAATGCAGCTAAATTAAAAGTGACAAATTCTTGTTTTTATCCTTTACCTGTGGGGAAAAAGGAAAGTTTGTATGTGAAATAACTTCATATCTAGACTACTTATATATGAAGACAGACTTCACATCACTTTCTTTTTGAACATCTGTACTGCCATGCAATATGAGAAGGGTCCCAACCCAGACAAGTTTTGACCTTTATTAAGGTCTCATTGGTGAAAAGAGAAAGTTTAATGCGTAACATCTCCTGGGTCTAAATTTCACCGATTCCACACTTTTTTAAAAAGTTTTTGAAAGTGCTTATCCCAAGAGTAGAGCTGGTTTCTGTGCTATGTACAAGCCGATGATTTAGCCATGGAAACATGTGGTTCATCACAGTGGTGGCTTTCTGCACTTGCACAGTGCCTTTCTAAGCAAAGAAATTCAAGGAAATTCACAATAGCAAACTATCTGTTATCACAAACTATTTCTGTGATTCCTGTGAGGTTGCGAATGTGAGTATCAACTGTAAAAACAGAACACAATTTCTTATTGTGTATAATTTATAATTATAATTTCATTTAGGTTCTTCATCTTAATAAGATTTTTAATCTATACCAAATTAGAATGTTTGATGGAGGCATGTTTAACAGATTATTAAATGAAAAGATTTTTTTTTTAACTGTTTTTTTCTGGCAGCTGAGAGAATATGCATAGCTGTCCAGTTGGAGTAGTTTCACTATACAACTTTCTCATCATTCATGGTACCAGCTCCCATCTGTTAAATCATCAGTTCTTTTTAGACATTAAGAATAATTTTGCTCTTCAGATAGAGATTAAAATGAAAATTTCTGTAATTAAAAGTGATTAATTTGTGACATTCAGATATTTTAAGGAACATGTATAGTAGAAATCACTATTAATTAAACAATAGTTAGCACATGTAAAAAATTATATTTATTAACTCCTATTTATATGTATAGGAGTTAATAAATTCTATAATTCTTCTACAAGGAAGAAATCTTCCCTGTTACAAGGACGTTGTCAAAGACAAAAATTGATTGACAACATTCAAAACTGATATGAGTCATTAACAGAACACGGTATTAAACCTCAAAGGAAACAGTAGTTAGTGTTTTATAATTCAAACACTAGAGTTACATAAGTCATTCAAAAAATAAAAAAATCCAAAAATTTTGAGATAAAGATAATTATAATGGTTGAGATTTGGGTGGCATCAGGTTTCAAGTTTTTAAGGAAGAGGTGATCACATTTAAATCTGTTTGATTCAAAAGAACCATGTCTTTAGTGTGAGGTAGTATGTTAAAGGCCAGATTTATAAGATTCCAAGAATTTTATGTAGTCCTGATGTTTGTGGATTGTTCTCAGCAGCACAGCTTGTCTGAAATAACATGTCAACAAGAACAGATACTTAGTAAATACCAGGCAAAGATAGAGGTGGTAATTTATCCTTGGTGAATAGTAGGAAAGAGGACAATTTCCAAAAAAAATTACATCTTTCTTTGGCCGGTGCTCACAACATATCCTGTTACATTTTGGAAAATTATGGAGACAACTACCGTGTTGAGCAAAACTTTAGTTTAATTTAAACCAAAATGAACACTCGACGTTTCGACCTTCATATCAAGATCATCTTCTGGAGTGCGCACACACAGAAACAAGCTGCACTACAATCTACATGGTTTACTAAAGTTACTGACCAACTATTACAACAACAACTTCTTTCATACCAGGTTTTTGTATGATGTAAAGAGCAGGTACTTTTCCAATCAATTTGGTGTATGGTGTTGAGAGCATGATCTGAGAGGCCTGCTTCACCAAAATTGTTATGTTTAATGTGTCTTATGTGTTCTTTTTTTACGTATAGGGATTGTACGTCCAGTTTCACCAGTATAAGGTAAGTTACAGGTGCAGTAGATGCAATAAACTCCAGGATGTGCCAATGGGAGGAGAGGATCTTTACAGGAGTTGAATATGTTTTTTAATTTTATAGATGGTTTAAAAGTGGCATTGAGATTATAATGGTGTAGGATTCTATTGATTTTTTTTGATAACTCTAATGTATGGGATGACTGTGGTTTTACTGTCATCTATATTATTTTTTGATGAAGTTTTATGAAGAACTCTATTAATAGTATTTTTGTTATAGCCATTATTTATAAATGTGTTACTAATAATTTTTAATTCTGGTTTAAGAGCTTGTTGATTAGAACAAATTGTTATAGCTCTGTTTTTAAGGGTGTTAATGATTCCATATTTTTGCGATGGGTGGTGATATGAGTTAGCATGTATATATTGGCTAGTATGTGTCGGTTTGCGGTAAACCACATATCCTGTTCTTGCCAAGTTTGTTTTTTCTTGCATTTGAGCTATTCTGATGAGATCAGAATCCAGGAATAGCAGAACTACATCAAATTCCTGGAATTTGATAAGTCTGCATTTACTTATCATGCCATCGACACAGTTCTTTGGAATCGAACCAAGATTCTGCATTCAGATTTAAATTTCACTACCTGTACCTTGAAACTTGTGAAATACAATGCCATTATCCAAATCTCAACTATTCTGACTGCATAGCTATCTCAAAGTTTTCAGAAGTAATCACAATTAACTATTCATGGCTTTAATAATTTATGTAACCCACTTACTCAACTGTAACACAAATAAGTAAACATACTACATGACTTGTGTCAGTTTTAAATGTTATCAGTCTTTTCTTCTCTATCTCTCTCTCCCCCCTGATAATGTCCTTGTAACATGGAAGAAATATAGAGGAGTTTGTAAATTATAATTTTCTGCATGCACTAACCATTATTTAATTCACAATTTCTGACATTTATTACACCTATAGCAGCAAATTTGTCCCTTCTCTTGATACTTTGTAGTTTGAACACTTCCATAACTTTTGGAGACTGAGTCGGCAGTTTAATCTTTGCTGTTAACCAATCAGAGATAGTTGGCTCAGGACTATCATAAGCGACAACCAATGAAGAAACTAGCAAAAAGTGCTGCCATCTTTTGGTATCTAACTCTAACAAGATATATTCTTGTCTGAAATAATGTGGATCCTATGGTCGATTTTCTTGTTTACGGGATGAGAAATTCAAGTTTCCGGGAGAAAAAAAAACCCATGCCTATCTCAGAGATCAATTAACTCGGAAACCGGTTAAAGACAGGCTTAGAAAAAGTTTCTCCAGTCAGTGACTAGACTTGAACTTAAGTCTATCTTCAGGTGGCCTAGCATCCCTTTCACTGAGCTACACAGGCCATAAAGCACAGAAATATGCTTTTATTATCTTTCTCTATATTTCTCTCTTGTTTTAATTACTGTGCCTCCTCTTATCACTCACTCATTCACACACACACACACACACACACACACGTTTTCATTCATTTAATAACCGCTTACAGTACACCTTATGGACTTAAATATTTAATTCCCTTTCAGATTCTGCTCTAAAATTTTTCAGTATTCTTTCTGAATTTAACAGAACTATTACAGACAGTTTATGTACTGAAATGAAAAATGAAGCATATGGCATTGTAGAAACTATGAAAGCTTCATATTTTGACCTGAGAGCTTATGAGAATACAATCCTCAGCATCCTTGAGTTGCCTTAGCTTGCTACTTAAAAGACATGAGCACTGCCTAAGCATCCAGATATTCGCCTTTTATTAGTGCATTGATAAGGGTTTCACTGGTCTGACATCTGTTTTGAACTGATTTAGAGACCAGACAAAAGAAACCTTAAAGCAAAAACTCTCATTCAATACTAAGGAACTTGAAATGTCAGAGAAATGTATTTTTCATAAGTGAACTCTTGGTTGGTGCGTAATTACTAAAAGAAAGAGCCATAAGACTTCACTTCAACAATGTAAAATTACATAGGCAAAGTGAATATTAGATCCAACATTATTTCAAATATGAATGTATGTAGAGTTTGTAGAAACTATGAAAGTAACCAACCAAGAGTTCACTTACGAAAATACATTTCTCTGACATTTCAATTTCCTTAGTACTGAACAAGAGTTTTTGCTCTCTTTAAGGTTTCTGCCTAGTCTGAAGAGAACCAACCAACCAGTTCGAAACAACTGTCAGGCCAGTGAAACCATTATGAATGCACTAATAAAAGGTGAATATTTGGACACTTTGGCAATGCTCGTGTCTTTTAAGTAGTGCAAGCTAATCCTTTCCATTCCATACATTAAAGGGACATTAGATAAAATAAACAGAATACTAGCAAAGGTTGGTCGATTGGTAGAGCCTCTGCTACTAATGGTTCATGCAAAAAAGTTAAGCAAGTCTGAGTGTGGTTAGTAGTTGAAAGGGAACCAATCGTTCGATACTGTTCACACACTCTCCCTCGATAAGTCTTTGGACTCTGTGGAGGTGTCAATATTATAATAGTCAATATTGACTATTAAATTATTTAAGGAATTTACAATGTATATTGGAATATTAATTAAAATAAACTTTAATAAATACCTCCTGTATTTCAGCAGTCACATTGCCATCTTCATGGGAAGATAACTATGACATGCACACAAGCACTACAAAAAAGCAAATGAGACAGAAGAGAGAAAACTACTGTTGTTCCTAGAGTCCTAAAGGTGCCCCCCCATCAGGCTATATTGGGTTGTCTTGGCTGTTGGGCTGAAGTTCTGAAGATGCAGGCTTCCCAAATTTGTTGAAGTTTGAATAGTTTTTTTAGAACTAAGGCTGATTCCATGAACAGTCTTTCATATTTAACCACGTCGCTGTCAATATGGATAAAATACATCCCCCCCCACACACACACTTAAGTATCCATCACATATTTCAATGTAATATCAATGGTATTACAGTTTTAATATGCACTTTGCATCCATGGTAACGTGGACGTATATATACGTCCTAGCCAGTTGGGTAGTTATTGCTGCGGTGTATTAACTTGACTTTTTTCCAACGTATTCTGTGGCAGTTATCCAGAGCATGGTCTGCAAGCCCAGAGTGGCTGTACTGGTGAAACTGGATGTAGTCTTTCTGTTCCGAAACCCTGACATTTTTCTGTCCTGCCTGTTTGGCCAAAGTAAAATAGTTTACAGTTGCAAGGGACCTGGTATACCCCAGGTAGGTCTAAGGGAAGTGGTTGTTCTTTGGTGGAGCAGATAAGGGATGCCAATTTTTTATATGGTTTGTAACAAGAAGTCTGGTCATATTTTTTTAAGATTTTGGTTAACTTTTCAGAGGTGCCCCCAAGATATAGGGAATGGTGATGAATTTAGTGTAATCTTTGTTATGAGGTGGGGGGGTTAACTGGTTCTAATATTTTTTGGATTTTTTGGGGGTTGTAGCATTGGCTAAGAAAGTGTTAAGGATATGATTTAGTTCAGTGGTTAGGGCACTGTCATCTGAACAGATTAATTTTGCCATATTATATAGATTTTATAATCCCATGTTGTTGTGAAGAGGGGGGGAGGTTGCTGGGATTGCTGGTGAATGTATCTGCTTGTATGGGTGGGTTTTCTGTATACAGAAAAAACCAAGGATCCATCAGGCTGGTGAGTGATTAGAGTGTCTAGGAAAGGGAGACTGTTGTTTTCCTCTTTTTCCAAGGTGAACCTGGATTCTGGGGTGTTGGTTGTTTAAGTGTGTTAAGGAGTGGAGTGTATCTGAGCCATGTAGCCAAATAGCAAACACATCATCAACGTATCAAAGCCAAATTGTGAGGTTTTGTGGGGCTGAGTTCAAGGCTTTCTCTTCAAAAGTCTCCATAAAGAAGTTGGGGAGAGTGGTGAACCCATGGCTGTCCCCTCTATCTGTTTGTAGAATTTTCCTTGCTAAACAAAATAGCCTGAGTTCATTGTGAACTGAAATAGGGCTGAGATATCAGGAGGAAATTTGGCTTGGATGAGCTCTAAGGTTTCCTTGATTGGGACATTTGGGAATAGGGAGGAGACATTAAAACTGACCATTAAGTCAGTATGTTGGAATGAGAGGTTTTCTATATGTCTTTGAATGGGCTGAGTTTTTTTTATGTGTGATGGTGTGTTGCCAGTATAGTGTATGAGCAATTTGTCTAAATGTTTGGATAATTTGTATGTCGAGGAATCAGTATCATCCACTATGGGACGTAATGGCATATTTTATTTATGTATTTTTGGAAGTCCATATATTCGGGGGGTGGGGGGTGTTAAAAGGTTTTAGTTTGTTTGTAACTTCCACGGTTCAAGAAGTGACCTTCTTAAGGAGCTTTTGGAGTGTTCTAATTTGGGAACTGGTGGGATTATACTCAATAGGGAGGTAGGTAGCCTGATCTAACAATAAAGCATTAAGCTTACCTGTGTAGTCGGTTTGGTTGAAAACAACAGTGGCATTTCCTTTATCTGCTTTGGTGATTACTATTTCTTTGTTTTTTCTTCATTTCTTGCAGAGATTTATATTCTCCTTTGAAAAGGTTGATTTTTGGTGGTCTCGCTTTGGTGAGAACACTGGCTATATCCAGTCTGATGTTGTTGGCGATATGGTTTGGAAGGTTGCGGATACCACGTTCTATCTGAATCATTATTTCTTTAGTCGGAGTCTTCTTAGGAGTTATGGTGAAATTGTGACCGCTAGAGGAGGAGCTTTCCAGCACATTGAACGATGACCTTTGGATGATTCTCTACGACATCTCGTGCACTTCAGCAGCAAAAGAATTTGAAACGATACAAATTCAGCACATCGAGAAATTTGAAAACTTGAAAAAGGACTCTACTTCCGAACCTCAACAACCACTCGATACTGTAATTAACCTTTCTTCCATTACTTTGAAGCCTGAGACACTCAACCACTGGCACGTGGCCACAATTTCACCATAGCTCCAAAGAAATAATGATTCAGATAGAAAGTGGTATCTGCAACCTTCCAAACCATATCGCCAACAACATCAGACTGGATGTAGCCGGTGTTCTTACCAAAGCAAGACCAACAAAAAGCAACCTATCCAAAGGAGAATATAAAGCTCTACAAGAAATGAAGAAAAACAAAGAAATAGTAATCACCAAAGCAGATAAAGGAAATGGTGGTTCTCAACCAAACCGACTACACAGGTAAGCTTAATGCTTTCTTAGATCGTGCTACCTCCCTATTGAGTATAATCCCACCAGCTCCCAAATCAGAATGCTCCAAAGGTTCCTTAAGAAGGTCACTTCTTGGCCTGTGGAAGTTACAAACTAAAACCTTTTAATTAACTCCCCCCCCCTGAATATATGTACTTCCAAAAATACATAAAAAAACATGCCATTACATCCCATAGTGAATGGTACTGATTTCCCCCACATACAAATTACCCAAACATTTAGACGAAGTGCTCATACTCTACACTGGCAACACACCATCACATATAAAAAAAAAAAAACTCAGCCCATTCAAAGCCAGTATAGAAAACATCTCATTCCAACATACTGACTTAATGGTCAGTTTTGATGTCTACTCCCTCTTCACAAATGTCCCACTCAAGGAAACCTTAGATCTCATCCAAGCCAAATTTCCTCCTGATATCTCAGCCCTATTTCAGTTCACAATGAACTCAGGCTATTTTGTTTGGCAAGGAAAATTCTACAGACAGATAGAGGGGACAGCCATGGGTTCACTACTCTTCCACCCCTGGCCAACTTCTTTATGGAGACTTTAGAAGAGAAAGCCTTGAACTCAGCCCCACAATTTGGCTTTGATACGTTGATGATGTGTTTGCTATTTTGCTACATGGCTCAGATACACTCCACTCCTTTAAAACAACCAACACCCCAGAATCCAGTTCACCTTGGAAAAAGAGGAAAACAACAGTCTCCTTTTCCTAGACACTCTAATCACTCTCCAGCGTGATGGATCCTTGGTTTTCTCTGTTTACAGAAAACCCACCCATAAAGGTAGATACATTCACCAGCACCCAGCACCCCCCCCCCTTCACAACAATATGTGGTTATAAAAACTATATAACAGGGCAAAATTAATCTGTTCAGATGACAGTACCCTAACCCCTGAACTAAACCACATCCTTAACACTTTCTTAGCCATTGGCTACAACCCCCCAAAAAAATCCAAAACATATAACATATCAAAACCAGTTAACCACAACCCCCCCCTCCACCCTTCATAATAAAGATTACACTAAATTCATTACCATTCCCTATATCTGGGGCACCTCTGAAAAGTTAACCAAAATCTTAAAAATATATGACCTGACTTCTTGTTACAAACCATATAAAAAATTAGCATCCCTTATCTGCTCCACCAAAGACCAATCACTTCCCTTAGACCTAACTGGGGTATATCAGGTCCCTTGCAGCTGTAAACTATCCTACTTTGGCCAAACAGGCAGGACAGCAAATGTCAGGATTTTGGAACACATCCAGTTTCACCGGTACAGCCATTCTGGGCTTGCAGACCATACTCTGGATACCCGCCACAGAATTCGTTGGAAAAAAGACGCAGCAAATTTAAATATGAAAGACTGTTCATGAAATCAGCCTCAGCTCTAAAAACTTTCCAAATCTCAACAAATTTGGGTGCATGAGACTGCTCCTAATTTGGGAAGCCTGCATCTTGAGAATTTCAGCCCAACAGCCAAGACAACCCAATATATCCTGCTAGGGGGCACCTTTAGCTCTAGGAACAATAGTAGTTTACTCTCTTCTGCCTCATTTGCTTTTTGTAGTGCCTACGTGCAGGTATCAGTTATCTTCCCATTAAGATGGCAATGTGGCAATGCTGAAATATAGGAGGTATTTATTAAAGTTTCTTTTAATTAATATTCCAGTATACATTGTAAATTCCTTAAATAATTGGATAGTCATGTGTTACCAACGTATAAGCCTATCTACAAGTATTTTTAAAGAGCTTACTCATCCCATCTAAAGACCCACTCTCTCTGCTGGCCCACCCTGGATTACACTATTTATTGCACCTGTAATCTACCCTATATAGGGGAAACAGGTCGTACAATTCCTCTCAGATAAAAGGAACATAAACGACACATTAAATATAATAACTATGTGAAGCTGGCCCTTCTGATCATGCCCTGACCACTTCACATAAAATTGACGGGAAAACCACCAGCTTTTTACATCACATTAAAACATGGTATGATCTTAAATTTAAGGAAGCTTGTGAGATTCTTATCAACCAACCTAATCTTAACAATAATGATTTTCTAAAAATCCTAAGCATATGGAAGGCGCATATTTTATCCACTTATCCTTTCTCCCTAAGAGTTAACTGTAAATAGGACCATAGGTAATCCAGAATCTTAAATCTAATATAACAATTGTCATGCCAAATTAGTAAATCATTTTTACTGTAAGAAAACCTTCTATATGAAAGAATGTTTCTCTGATGTTATCTTAAATAGAATATAGCTTTGATGTAGTTTTTTTTAATATTCTGTTTTCACTAGAGGTCATGCCAGTAGAATAACTGTTAATCATATCATTGTCTCTTTAGCATACTGTGTGTATACTCCAGATGATGACCCTAATATGAAGGTCGAAACTTTGGGAAATTAAAATAGTTATTTATAACACTTGTAGAGTTTGTTATTTGTCTAAAATAGTGCAAGCTAAGGCAACTCATGGGTGCTGAGGATTGTATTCTTGTAATCTTGCTGGTCAACTTGCGAAACTTTCATAGTTTCTGCAAATATTCGGCTTTGAAATAATGTTGTATCTAATATTTACTTTGCCTATGTAATTTTACATTGCCGAAATTAAGTCTGACTTTCTTTTAGCAAGCATATAACATGCTTAATTTTAGAACAGAAAAAGCGATTATGATGTCATCATCCTGAGATCAAGTCTGTTAATATTAGCATGAATAGAAATTCTGTCAGAGGAAAGCAAACAATCATTAACATTTATGTAAATAGTGTAAAAAAAAAAAAAAAAAAAAAAAAAAAGTCCTGTTACTTATTATTATTATTATTACCACGGGCTACTCCAGGAGTCCTTAGACTCATCGAGGGAGGCCCT
This sequence comes from Typopeltis vanoorti, assembly GCF_054136105.1. Taxonomy (NCBI): domain Eukaryota; kingdom Metazoa; phylum Arthropoda; class Arachnida; order Uropygi; family Thelyphonidae; genus Typopeltis; species Typopeltis vanoorti. Next base: position 73,808,348 of record NC_143550.1, on the reverse strand, counting down.
AAACATCATGTTCACACAGCTGTTCAACATTCTCACAGTATCTATCATACCTTGCCTTGAACTCGCTCACTGTCATAGCACCCACAACAGACTCTGGCAGCTTATTCCACTCATTTACCACTCTAAAAGTAAAGAACCCAGCTCTAACACCCCTGCTAACCACGCTCTTGCCCAGCTTCCATGGGTGTCCCCTAGTTCTCCCACCACCAGTCCTGATCTCAAAAATATCATCTGAATTAATCCTATAGAATCCTTTTAGCAATTTGAATGTCTCAATCATATCTCCCCTTTTCCGCCTATCAACTAGTTTCTGCAACCCACAAATCTTCAACCTGTTCTCATATGGTTCATTCCATAGACCTGCTATCATCTTAGTCACTCGTCTCTGGATACTTATGATACTTAATGACAAAATTGATTTTGTGTGTGAATATAATAATGAATATTTTACTATAGTAATTGATAATTATTTCAACTTTATGGAGTTTGAGATATAGTTGGGAATGGACTTCAGCTTTACCTTGAAATCGTTCTTTTTTGTTAAGTATCCATGAAAATGGTTTTCAAACTTTTGCAATCTCACTGTAACAGTAACTAGATATATTCCACATTCTTAATCATGTGATTTAAATGTTATCTAGCACTTTCATAGCACAATCGGAAGAATGACAGGACATTGCACTTTTCAAATGGAGTGGGAAGAGGGGGTGGGGGAAAAGGCACCTGAGTTCAGTTTTTGTTATGAGGAGAGTAATCTTTTTCATTTGAACATGAGTTAGCTGATCTCATATGGAAGTAGCAGGGTTCCTCCTGGCATACAGTCACTTCAGCCAAGGAACACATGCAATTTATAAGCAAAAAAGGTACTATTATGCAGTAGATGGTGGCATTGTGTGTAGATGGAGGATTGAGTAGTGTATGTGGTGGGTTGCATGGAATACAGTGCCCTCCCTTGAAGAATCCTTAATGGTGCTGCTTGATCATAATAATATTAATATGTTATTTATATCTCTACCTAACAAGTATATGGCATCTCTTTGCATAATTCATACAGTCATGTCTCTTTAACTGTTGACAAGAATGATTGAAAGTACCATTGCTAAAATCTGTTTTTTTAAACTAAATGCTGTAAATACATAAAACACTTCTTTTCTCATTTCACTCTGATTTTATATTTCCAAATCATATGACAAGTTATGGTTCAAATGTGTGTAGATAATAATATTATTTATGAGATTCTTAAAAAAATAGTAACACATGCTGACTTCATATGTAATCCACCATTAATGTCAAAATAATCCATGCTAAAAAAAGATTGGGGGGGGGGGATGATGAAGTTACTCTTAAGCTTCTGTTTTAAACAATAGCTTGTACAGGTCATTTTACCCAATTCAGATCACTCAAGTGATCAGTTCCAAGACTACAGTATAACTTAATGAATACTTCACAAATAATCCAGAATAAGTGTCATGTTTATTTTAATATGCTTTTTTCTCTCTTTTCCAGATCATTAATGCAAACAGTCAAGCAGACGAACTGTATGAAAAATTAAGAGAACATATTGAAAAGATCTTACCAAAAGTAGCAAATTCATCACTTAAAAAATTATGGTGTACTTAAAATTCACTGTTTTATTGCCTGACCATATGGATAGTTATTCTTCATCATGACTTGATAAATTCATCTTAAATATTATGCAAGTACTTAGTGTAATCTTTGAATGAGAATATATTTTGAAAAATTAGAAATACGAAACCTTGTAAACTTCTGTACAGTGTAGCATGTTTTGTCTTTTCAATTACCAACAGTGGCATTTTCTCCCTACGAGTTTTTAAATTGGAAACAAATACACAACATCCAAGTTGTCCTAATAACTCTGAAGCTATAGTTTAGTACTGCATAAGAGTGGAGAGTAGCGAAACAGTACATAATGATCATAGTGAAATGACAACAAAAATCAGTATGTGATTTGCCCTGGAGACAGCTCTAAGAAATCAGAGAATTCTCAATCAGTTAAAACTTTAGAAAGATATCGTGCCTAATATTTGATAGCATTCTGTGACTATTAGAAACAGCTGCAATATTCATACACAACTGAAGTCAGGTTAAATTTGGGGAAATTATACGAAAGTTGGGTATTCATTAATATGGCAATATTTCATTTTAATCTTTAATACAAAGAGCAAGTTCAAAGGTCAATAAGTGGAATAGCACACAACAAATCCACCTTGATATTTATTTAGTGGGCTTCAAACCAATAAAATCAGAGACTTTCAATTTTGTTTGGTAGGTGAGTCTTATTGTTTGTATGTGCAAAGGAAAGTACTCCATAGTATAGCATTGGTTCATGTGAATAACCATTTTCTAATCTCTCTCTCTCTCCACACACACACACACATATATTACTTGAGTTCCAAGCAAATGTACTCCATTAAACATTTATATAATTGCATACTTGAATGAATTTAAAACAGATGTTATTTTCAGTATTGCTAATATGAGAAGGAAATAATGCATATGTTGACAAAAATGTTTGGACACCATACATGCTATGAATATTTGCATATGATAGGATCCAAAATTTCCATGGCATGTATGGTGTTCAAGTACTTTTGTGAAAATAGTGTGTGTGTGTATCATAGAAAATGCCCTTTCATTGGAAATATCTAGATCGAATTCCATTTGGTGCTCGAACAACCTTTATAAGAACTTTCAAACTGGTGGTCATCTAAGCAGTCTCAAATAGAGGTAGCAGGTTTAGGATAAACTATGAACTGAGTTCATTGTTTATCCTATGAACTCAGTTTTCATCCATTATCTTATTATACACAAATGGTATGATTATTTTTCATTAACCAGATGAATGATAGGCTCTTACTCCATTTCCATCATCATCATCATCATCGTCAAATTCCTGATATGTACCCTCAAGGTAGGGGGGGAAATACAGGATATTATGATAGTACTACATGAAAAACTTACATCATTACTAACTTCCTATCAGCAATTTTCCTCCAAATGAATCGTGTCAAGATTCCAACATTATCAGATATTATGAAGTGACACGGTGATCTTATAAAAGTAGAATTCTCAAAAAAAAACAAAAAAACTTTGGTTAAACTGAGAGCTTGGGGAGGAGAGCGAAAAGAAAAAAAACCACAACTAATTGCTTGATACATAAAGTGAACAAGAAGCTGCACAGCTGTAACAGTAATTGCCAGTAGTCCTGCGATTACTGTTACTGGGAGGAGAGCGAAAAGAAAAAAAACCACAACTAATTGCTTGATACATAAAGTGAACAAGAAGCTGCACAGCTGTAACAGTAATTGCCAGTAGTCCTGCGATTCATTGTCCATCATTTATCATTAGATACCTGTAAAATTATTGGCAATCTTTTATTACTTTCTCCTCTAACTCTTTAGAAGCTAACAAAGGAGTTACGTAAAATTTTCATACAGTGGGCAGGTTATCTGCTTACTAATTTTTTTTTAATTATGGCCATTTTGAGTTGCACTGAAATTTGAAATGCATTTTGAAAAAAAAAAAGTATTAATAATTATTATTTTGGAAACTACAAAATAGACGTTTTTATTTTGGATAGGAGAGTAGTTGGTATTCTCCATTTGGTTGAAAGGAAGTGCATTTCTTCTAACAGCTAACTTCTGTTTGTTTGTGAGAAAGCCATTATGCCAAAAATGTTATTTACTGCTTTTTTTTTTAAATTGATGTAACCAAAAAAGATTTAGTGATATTGGCCCAAGACTAGATCTAGATCTTCTCAGCAATGTACGGAGAGTTCCTTCAAGTTATTATTATATTCTTCTTCCTATCCAGTAATACCTGCCTACGACGCTTCATGTATGACAATCTGCTTATACAACTTTTCAGTTATGACCGTTGTCTGTATATACAGTACTGCATTTACTCACACAAACATCCTTAGCAACAAGACATTCCCATGTCAACTGATGTGCAGTTTTTGTGACTGTTTATGCTGCTCATTGCTTGCTACATCTATTTGTGTTTTAGTGCTATAAACAATAAATTTTTATATTGTTTATAACTGTTGTTTTATTTTATTGTTAATAATGGCTGATAGAATTCAAAATTTGCTTCCAGTAAAAAGAAGATGCATAAATCTGTTACATCACATACTAAGATTGAAATTATTAAATTTAGTGACGAAGACACATTAAACAGTGAGAGGCCCAGGCTAAACTTACTTCACTTCAGTGTTGTTATAGTTGTTAATAACAAAGGTAAAGTGATAAATAGTAAATACTACAGTTATCCATAAACGTGACAATCTCATGACGAAATGGAGAAACAGAAACATGTTTTAGGTTAATGCCATTCTTTTGTGTAACACGTAAATTAATGCTTTACACGCACATATGAATTATTATACATCACTGGAGTCCACTCATCATGGGGTGTCCACACACACACAGTTCATCATAATATAACTTCAGTGTATTCACTGTCTCTACACTTCTGGGCAACTTGTTCTGACCACCCACAAATCTCCATGCAAAACTCTACTCCTCACCCATTTGCTCATGCCATTTTTATACAGCTTCCAGGAATGGCTTCTTGTCCCCTCACCCTCCTGGTTGCCACCCCATCTATGAAAAATTTGATCCACACTAATCTGGTAATAACCCCTTACTAACTTATGTCTCAATCATGTGCCCCCTCCCCCCCACACACACACTCATCCTTCTATTCAATTGACTTCAATTTGCATTCTCTTAACCCTCTTGATACTCTGCATTCCAGAGACCAAAAACCACTTTAGTCCATTGCCTCTGAACCATTTCCAACACCTGTTGATTCTTTTGAAAACCCAGTGACCAAATCTGTGCACATAGTCTAATCAGACCCTTTATATAAAGAAATCGTAACAGTGTTGTCCTTACAATTTTAGAAGAATGTCTCCAAAATTTCAGGTCATATCAACCAACATCCCAGGTTCTGCAACTCCACCATCTCTAAGATCTAAGATATTGCCCCCAAATCTTATTCTCTGCATTCTATCTGTTCTTCCAAAAAAAAAAAGCCTTACACTTTGCTATGTTGAACTGACCCCAGTCAGAGAGTCTATTCAGGTACAGGTACACTTTCAAGGCTACACCATCCATTGTACTCTTCATAGTTCTTTTCAACTGATGATGTCAGTGTGCATCATGCCTATAGGATGAATGGTCTAAAATACCTGTATTGCTATCGTACACTTGTGAAAAGTGTCCCTTATGATTGCTGCAGTCGTTGTAGCAAAAGGAATCAAAAAAAAAAAAAAAAACAGCTAACGCCTATTTGCTCCCGTATAGGGAGTAGGCACGGGAGCAAATAGGCTGTATATCAGCTTCGTGGCTGTATATCAGGCATGGACAACCTTTCCTAGTTCGGGGGCGCCAAATTATCATTCTGTCTCCGCATCAAGGGCAGGACCAAATTATTAAATAAAATAAATTAACTTAAGTATAAAGAGCTAATAAGCTTCATTTCGGCAATGAAAACATTACTTAAATTAAGGGGATATTAATTCCCACAATACTATATTCGGCAAGAAACTCTGATTCCTATCTTTGAGTTTCTTATTCGGTTTTAAAACTATGTGGGAATTAATATCCCCTTAATTTAAAAAATAAATAAATTAATTAATGTTAAATGAATTAAAACAAGTTGCTACTTCATATTTCATTTATTTCTGTAATGCTTTGGTATAAAGCTCTACATAAATTTTATAATATAATGAACGGCATAATTTAATGTGAAGATTGGCCTTGTACTTCAACTACCAGACTATCAATATTAACGTTAATATTACTTAAGGATAATTGCATAGAATTTTCGAGATTTTCGTCCGAATTTTTGATTTATTGTATTTCATCCTCGAAAAAAACTGTTCACACATATGTGCTGCCGAAAACAAAGTATTTTTCTTGAAAAGGCGCGTAAATTTGTATATTTTTCTTCCACCAAATAAAATTTATAAAAATCCGTCAAAGCAATGTTGTTAAATTGTGATTTTAGCACTAATTCCGCCTGAAGCTCAATAAGTTCCATCTGTAAGTTTTCTGGCACGTTATTTACGTCAGCATCCATCGGACAAGCAAATATAGCGAATGTGGAGGCTTTGTTTTTGAAGTTGGCAAACCTTGTATCAAATTGCTCTATTAGTGCCTTCATCTCCATAACAATTAAGGGATATTTTTATGAGTTGCTAGAGTAGGAAAATGATGACAATTTTTAGCTCTTATCTGACTTTCCAACAATCTTATTTTAAAAAAAATGCTTTGACATGTCCATGCAGTTCATGAACCAATTGTCATTGTTTTTGCAATTTAAGATTCAGTTCGTTTAGGTATCCGGTGACATCTACAAGGAATGCTAAATCACACACCCACTCATCTTTTACTTGGTTAATTGTGTTTCCTTTTATGTCCATAAAATCTGCAATGTCTTGTCTCAGATCATAAAATCGTTTTAACATTTTACCTTTACTCAACTACCTAACTTCATAATCCGAAAATAGGTCTGCCAAATACTCCTTAGATTGGCGGTGATGAAGAACACGTCTCCCACCATGAATCAGACAAACTTTGCTGAAATAGATTAGGGCTAGATCAAAAGAAGTAGAGGGCCGAGGGTTGCCCATATGTGCTGTATATTCCTCATGCTATGGTCTCTGTTAACCTATTTCCATGCAGCGTATCAAGGGAATAACAAGCTAAGCTTCAACAGCATCACAAGTTAATCCAATAAAACTGCAGTTCTTTTTGATAAATACACTTCGCTTAATATGCCTTATGATTCATTTTTCGGCGAACTGTTGGTTTTCGACGAATTGCCTTTCGGTAAATTGCGTTTTTGATGAATTGCTTTTTTAAGGAACTTCCTTTCGATTAATTGTTTTCGGTGAACTTTCTGGATACCTCGGAATGTGGTAAAAAGTGTTAGATTTGATCATAGCATCAGAAAGGTGGTCTCAGTAATGTGAATATTTTACCATCAATTGGTGGTGGGGATCCTACCAAACTTTCTTGGGAAGTATCTAATTATATAGATGATCCAATTAGGAACAGGCTGAACTACAAACGTGGCTATTATGACCAACTCAGGGGAATACTTTCATTTGTTCCATGGTATCAGTTACTGGATGGGAATGTATCAGGAGTGCATGGAAATCGTTGAAAAAGTGCTTAAATCAGGAAGTATCTGAGACTTTGAAGAGCAAATAACAGATTGAGAGTGAAATAAATACACAACCTTAATAAGCAAGAAATCCATAAGGAAATGATATGGAAGGAAAGTCTTCAGAATAAGAGTAGGAGCAGTTATGGAAGCACAGGAAAGATGTGGAAGAGTAAGGTAGTTATTGAAGCTGTGCTTATGAATAAAGAAGTAGGTAGCATGAGTGGAGAATGAGAGCAAGTGCAAAACAAATGGGGAGGCTTGGGGTGGATGGGAACAGCATGAGAATAGTTGATGCTCCAAGAGGATGGGAATGCATATGCAAACATAAAGGGAAGTGATGGGATGTAGGGAAAAACAGTTGGATTTGAAGAAGGTTCTGGGATGAGTAAGGAGGGAAAGAAATGGCGCAAGAAAACTGGAGAAGTTACACCTAATGTGGTATCTGTAAATGTTATAGATTCAGGAATGATCTGTTAACGTTTGTATAGGAATGCTAGAAATATCAAAAACAAGGGAAATGAAATGGTTCATTGAGTTCAATCACTCAGAAGTTTTTGGAATAAGTGAGACATGGATGAGGATAGCATTCTGACAAAAATAGAGATGGAAGAGTATGATGTATTTCGTGAAGATAGAGTAAAATGAGAGGCAGATTGCTATTGATACAAGAGGAATTATGTCCATTCAAGGTAGAGATACAAGGGGGAAATAGTGCTAGTGTTTTGAGGCAGTATGGTATGAGACAGATGTGAATCGAATGAAATACTTCGTGGGATGTTGCTATACACCCAGTAATGGGGAAAGTAGTGACCATGAAATATATAAGCAAATAGGAAAGGGTTGATCATTATTATTTTAATTATGACAATATAGATTGAGATGATGAGATAGCAACTGGAAATAAATAAACTGGGTTTGAGTTTTGAGGGACAACTACCTCATGCAGTATGTAACAGAGTACGTGAGGGTCTGGGAGTTGATCATCTCAGAGGATGTTATGGTGTTGGATCTCTCTACAAGTTCGTGAGAGTGACCAGGAAGCAATTACCTGCATGGTTGTCAGCCATGTGAGGAAAGGGTATGGTGGAACTACAAGGCTGTTGATTATGAGAAACTGAGGAGACAGCTGTAACATGGAATGACGAGTTAGGTGGAAAGGAAATTAATGCTGCTTGGGTGATGGGTGATATTCAAGGACGACCTATTGGAAGCTACGTCTAAATGTAATCCGAAGGTTAGATGACGTTAGGTACGAAATGAATGAATGAAGACATTAATCACGCAACACAGAGAAAAATGTCAGTATTGGAGGCAAGATAAGAGTGGTGATAATCAATTCCACGAGGAATACCAATAACAGGAAATCAGAGTATTAATAATTGTAGTAAAAGTTCAGTATGAGTAGCAATTATCTAATGAAGCCAAAATATTCCTAGGGACTTTGCTCGATATGTAGCCAGAGGGGGAAAAAAGAATGATTATGGTATGATACCATTATAAAAAATGTTATAAGAACATATTTAATAAGCAGTTCATAAGGGTTTTTCATCCTTGTGAATGTGACAGAGAGTTTGAGAGCAGTGGATGAAGAAGTGAAGATGAGCGAGGAAGAGCTATATGGGGAATATACAGGGTGTTCGGGATAAATTTGACATATTTATAATTAATTATATTTTTCCGTAAGTTACATGTATTAACACACACTTCTCTTCATTTAAAAGTTTGGACCCTTCTTCATTCATATACAAGATGTCAGAAAGGATGGATTATTATTATTATTATTATTATTATTTTAACGGTGTCTCCATGGAGTCAAAAGACTCATCGCGGGAGACCCGACATTGACACACTAACCATTATTTACACAATACCTGTCATACCTCTCCTTAAATTCATTCACAGTTGAAGCATTCACAACCAGTTCTGGCAAAGCATTCCACCCATTCACAACCCTCCAAGTAAAAAATCTAGTCCTAACACCCTTGTTAACCACACTCTTACACAATCTCCAGGGATGACCCCTCGTTCTCTCGGATAGCTGGAACCCACCTGAATCATGGAAGAGAATAACTTGTATCATGATGATTCGTGCCCGCCATCAAAATAAGGATATTACGACTGCTGCCCAATGCTCCCTGAATACAGTAAAAACAATCAGGCATGAACTAGAGACTTGCAATGGTGACTACGAGGATGTAGCAAGAAGAAAGATCCCTAGCAGACGATCTGATTGCGTTCGTACAGCAGAATTCCTCGCAAATCTGCAGGAACAGGTGCCTGGCATTGGAATTCGGGCTTTGTTCGTGGAGTTGCTAACTGTAGTCAAGCCCTGGATAACAAGGGTAGCCAATGGTAGGCCGTATGTATGGCAGCAGGATTCGGCCCCTTGCCACACCTCTGGGAAAAGTCAAAAATGGTTGTCTGAAAATTTCTACGACTTCACCAGTCCAAATGTTTGGCCTCCAAACTCCCCAGACCTTAACCCCATGGATTATTTTGTATGGGGCGCAGTTGAAAAAGACACCAATCGCACTTCCAGTAATACAAAAGCCCAGTTAATGGATAAAATTAAAACAGTTTTTGCGGCCCTTCCCAGGGAGACTGTAGCATCAGCTTGTTCGAGGTTCCGAAGCAGAATTGAAGCTGTGATCGATGCTAATGGTGGTTATTTTGAGTAAATCTTGTTGATAGTATTGTAATTAACTCTGCCTGTAATGTTTTTTTGTCAATTCATTAAATTTAATAGATACAAAGAAGATTTTCTTTTTCCTTACGAAACTGTCAAATTTATCCCGAACACCCTGTATATATATATACGTAGGCTGTTCAATAAGTAATAAGACTATATTTATACAGAAAACAGATTACCTTTAGTCGTCATCATTTACATGGTCTTTTTCGAAGTAATTACCGTGAGACGCGATGCATTTGTCCCAAACGTTGCGTCCACTTCTTAAACACATGTGAGAGTCCGTTTTTGAGAGTTTTTTCAAAACCGCCTCCGCAGCTTTTACACATGCTTTGTTGCTTTCAAAATGGCGGCCTCTTAGTGGTTTCTTGAGCTGAGGAAACAGCCAGAAATCTCACGGTGCGAGATCAGGACGGTATGGAGAATGGTAGGATATCTGTGTTGTTCTTCTGCCAAACGTCCACTACACAACCAGCAATATGTGGCCTTGCATTATCGTGGTGCAATAAGAAACCATTCTTCAGCAATGGACGCTTCCTTTTGACGTGCTTGATGATAATCGCTGCTGTGTTGATCATTGTCTCTGTGATGGACGTTGAAGGTCTTCCCTCACGTTCAAGATCTTCCCTATTTTGCCTTTCTTTCTTAAAAGTTTTATGCCAGCGAAAAACACTTGCCCTCGACATTGCTTCATCATGGAAAGCTTTGCGTATCATGTTAAAAGTGTCCGATGCCGATTTTTGCAAACGCACACAAAATTTAATCACATAACGCTGTTCCAAGGATGCTTCCATTTCGAAGACTGGTCGCACCTCGTAGGCATGCCGATGAGCACTTGCGTTTAATCACGTGACGCTGGCACATCAGCCCGTATACGCCATCTATCAACTTCTTTTGTTAATACATACAGCAACATTTCTTTATTCCACAGAAATTAATATTGTGATGAGTGGTTTCGCCACAGTAAAATTAGTCTTATTACTTATTGAGCAGCCCACGTATATAGCAAACTTGAAATTAATAAGGCTGTGGGGCTTGACATATCACACGTTTGAAGGAATGTGCCAGGGAGTTGACATCTGCCTTGACATTTATTTAATTTAATGTCTTACATTGGGTTAAGTTCCGGAGTGGAAGGAAAGCAAGATTGTACTGCTTCATAAAGAAGGCAAGAGAATTCAAGCATCAAATTATAAGCCAATCTGTGTGTTGTGGTTAAAGTGTTGGAAAAGTTGGTTAGAATCAGAATCCAAAACATGACTCCATTTAGAAAGTCCATCTGTGATGGGTAGCAGGGATTTGCTAAATGAAAGCCATATTTTAGTAATACTTATTACAATATAAAGTGACTAGCATTGAACGATGCAAAGAAAGTCAAGATGAAGTATGAGGAGTAGTGCAGATGTGGCCTTACAATAATACTTGGATAGACAGTGATTGGGAATGGAGATGTCAGTTATTTAAGATTTTAAAATTTGGAAATCAAAACTGGGATATACAGACGACTCTTGGTTCGGATATTGTGGAGGAAATAGATCTTGGGATGATGGATAAGATCTGAAATTTAGAGGATATATTATTACTAAAATTGTGAGGACAACATTATGAATTCTGGGAATGATGTGGAGGACACCGATTTAGGAATGAGGAGATTCTAGTTCTAATTAAGCTACATATGGACTACTGTACAGATTTGGTCACCTGGTTTTCAAGAGGTGATTGATCAAAATAGTTTCTGATCTTGGGAATGTTGAATATCAAGAAACGTTGAGATGATGCGATTATTTGCATTCTAGTGGATATGAGGAAAAGGGATGATATGAAAGAGAGACAAGTTGGTAAGGGGGGGGGGGGGTGTCATAGGATTTTCATAAAATGGTGGGAGATTGGGATATAACAAGGTGTCATCCCTGAAAGCTGTATAAGGAGAGTGAAGAATGGAGTGAGAAGCAGGTTTCTTCCATAGAGACATATAAATGATTGGAATACATTGCCTGAGAGTGTTTGTAAATGATGGGAATACATTGTCTGCAGAGAATTTGAATATATTTAAGAAATTGTATGATGAGATGTGTGTATAACAAAGCAACCTTCTAGATAATTGTGACGCTATGAAGTCTTAGAATGATAATGTATATTTCAGTTGTACAAGTAATGCAAAAGCCGATTTGTCTACCAACCGACCTATCAGTATCTGGAATGGTGAAGATGTCAGAGAAATAGGTAGGAATTCATACACAAATGGGTTGACTGGCAACCTCTATTCTGCAAGGAATAGGATGGCTTTACTAAATGAGTTTTGTTCATGCTTTATAACTGTTATGGTTGGGTTGGATGAAGGGACTGGATACACTGATTCTGTTGGATTTTGCTAAGGCATCTGATAGGATACGAGATGAGAGACTGTTGATATAGCTATCAAAAAGTGGTTGTGAATCTGCCAGATTTAAGATGATCAATGGCATGTCCTAGGGATAAGTCCTTAACTAGTTCAATTGTTTATTGATGAGGTAAAGATAGTTGGGCAATCAGGGATGCTATTACCCAGCATTTACAAAATGATTCGAATAGGCTGAAAATTTGGGAAAATTATAATGGATATCAGTTTAATGTGAGTAAGTGTAAAGTTAATGTAAGTAAGTGTACTTTGGAGGGATGAGATTGCCAACAACATGTTATCTCAAAAGGATGATGTTACAAGAAATTGACTAGGCTAGCAATCTTGCAGTTTAGGTGGATAAAAAAATCAAATGCTGTTTATTCCATGATAGGGAGGTGAGGCCATTTTACTCCTATGTAACTTTTGGTGACTGAGTGGGCAGGTCAATCTCCAACAGTAAACAATCAGAGCTAGATGACCCAAGACTATCACTAATGATACACGGCATCCAGTGAAAAGAGAAGGGTGACATGTGCCGCCACCTCGTGGTCATTAATCCTAACACTGTGTTTACTGACTGAATTTTTGGAATCGGCTTAGAAAACGTTCCTCTAGTTAATAATTTGTCAATGCTCCTGACGCCAAACGCATTTAAGTATAGGTCCACCCACTCATACAAATCCATTCCCCCCCTCAAACTCACTCCACACATCGAAAAACTCGCATTCATTCCTTCTACACAGCCTATTTGTCAAATCGTTTGCCATCATAGCTCTTCTTAATTTTTATATTTTCACTTTCTCACTCTTGCTTCTTCCAACATTCCTTTCATATCCAGTCTGACATTGAACTTATCGCTAATTAAATCATTCGTACCTGCTAGAATTACAATCTATTTTGCCTGTGTAGCTCACTGGAAGTGGCGCTTGCGTCCTCTGTGCTAGGTCGTTCGAAGTTTGACTTAAGTTCAAGTCTAGTCGCCGACTGGAGGAACTTTTTCTAAGCCTTTCTTCGACCGGTTCCCAAGTGAGTCGATCTCTGGCAAGGGCAAGCGGGTTTTTCATCCCGTAAACACAAGAAAATCGACCGTAGTACCCACATTATTTCAGACAGTGACATATCATGTTAGGGTTAGGTACTAAGAGATGGCAGCACTTGTTTGCCATCCTCTTCATCGGTGGCTGCTATGAATAGTGAAAGACATGGGCCAGTCATCTCTGATTGGCTACCGGTGGAGATTGAACTGCCCACTCAGTCTCCAAAAGCTAGATAGGATATAAAGGCTTCGCCTACTCCCTCTAAGGGAATAAAAGACAGCTGATTTTTTTTTTTTGATCCTATATATTTAACTTTTGCCCTAGGAAAACTTGAAACTATTACCCGGCCATCAATGCCATTTTTATGATCCTTTTCGTCCCAAATAATATCCTTCTTTTTACGAACAACTTTATCTGACTGATATTCGTTACATAGTGACTTACCTTACCCTGTGCTTGGTTGTTTTTGCTACTTAATTTTCTTCTCCTTCCTGCGATCCTTTAAACGATTCTCGACTCTCTGTAATTCCAGCGTCCCCTGACTAATCTGTTTTAACTCTACTATGACTGTTGACTTCTATGGCAAGATGGACGTCAATCCCTAGGACTTTTATCCCTTTTTCGCTAGATTTTGATTATTTATAGAGAGAAATTTTTGAGCGCCTAGCTCGCCCGAATTAGGGCTATGTAGAATTGTTTGAATCGATGATCAGAACTGCCTTCGGGCGTTTGTGTTTCCATCTGTCGTTTTCATCATAATTTGATGATTCTTGAATGAGTTGGTTGGGATGGAGTGATGAGTGAGTAAAGTACTTGGTAGTTGTCTGGATGAGAAACGTAGGTATGCCTGGCAAGTTTCCGTCTTGGTGTAGGAGAGTGTTCCTTACAAACCATGGGGTGTCGAAGATCATTCTGAGGCATTTATATTTTGGATTAACTGTAGCCTTTTGATGTTGCTGGGGGAGATGTGGCTCCATGCCGGTGATCCGTACGTTAGTATGGTCTGATGATTGCTTTGTATATTCTTAGTTTGTTTTCTGTACTGACTTTGCTTCTTTGGTTAAGTAGAGTGTAAATTTGGGCTATTGCTGAGTTGGCTTTGTTGCAGGTATATAAGATGTGGGGGTTGAAGCTGAGCCGATTATCTAGTTTGATTCCCAGGTATTTTACTTTTTGCCATGGGATATCAGTGGTGAACACAGTGACTGCTCCGTAGTGGGTTGCTTTCTTTTTTTGTAAAGAGTATGGCCGTGCTCTAGTCTGCGTTGACGTCTATCCTCCATTTTTGAAACCATTTTTCGAGATTTGTTGCTGCATTTTGTAGTCGTTTGGCTAGGTGTGGCCTGAGTGATCTGGCTAGTATCGCCATGTCATCTGCATAGTAAGCCATGAAAGTTGATGGAGTGTATGAACGTCTGAGATGAAAATATTGAGGAGTAATGGTGATAGAAGGGAGCCTTGCAGAAGACCTGCTGTGATCCTTCTTGCAGAGGATCTGAGGCCATACATTTTAACTTGAAACTTTCGGTCTTTCAGATAAGATTCTATGATTTTGATGAGGTTTAGTGAGTATTTTGCAGTTATTAGTTTGTGGATGAGGCCTTTGTGCCACACTTTATCGAAGGCTTTCGCCACCTCCAGGAAGATTGCACTTATATGTTGTTTCCAATTGAATCTGGTAGTTATGTATTCTATAAGTCTGTGAACCTGCTGAGTTGTGCAGTGACCTGTGCGAAATCCAAATTGTTCTTTTGGGATTAGGTCTAGTTTGTCCGTTTCGTCTTGTAGTCGTTTTAATATTACTTTTTCTGCAATTTTCCCCAGGCCTGAGAAGAGGCTAATAGGTCTGTAATTCTGGGGGACCTAAGGTGTTTTCCTTGGCTTGTGGATAGAGATTGTCTACCCGTCTGCTTCCAGCGAGTGGGGAAATTGTTGAGTCTTAGCATCGCGTTGATGATAGCCACTAGATGCATTATTGTTATGTGCGGGAGTGCTTTTATGATTTTGTTTGAAATCTGATAAGGACCTGGTGCTATTCTGTAGTTAAGGTTCTTGATGATTTGATATATTTCCTTTGGCATAGTATAGCTTGCATTGCCACGGCTGGCAGGATGATGAAGTTCACAGCGTACTTACCTGTGGATTTTTTCGATGAAGTGCAAGTCCGCATGAGTTTGGACGAAAATGTAGTTTGGACGAAATTGCAACTCCAGGGAGCTGCAAAGACTTCTGCTTTCTCATCGTCTCGTAGACTATGCCTCTTTCTCCATGGATTGATTGTATGTTGGACGGTCGCTGCGAATGACTTTAGACGTTTTCCATAATGAGTTGTCTTTGGTGTTTAAGGTGCTTAGTTTCCTCTCCCATAGCTGATGCTTATGGTTTTGATCGCATATCGGACAAGGTTTGTTTCCCTGTTTAGCTCATGTTTATCGTGGGGGGTGATAGTGTTGCATGGTTGCATGGTAACGACGTCTGATCCTGTTTTTGTTGCGGATAAGCTTTAGGATATCTTCTGGGAGCATGTTGCCTACAGCGGGAGCGGTAACTGTGGAGGCTGTTGCTAGGCCAGCTTGGATTGTGCTTTCCAATTTATTGATTGCCATGTCTACTTCTTTGGGTGAGATTGTAGAGAGTTGCGTTGAGCTTTTTGAAATTTGTGTAGGACTGCCTGGAGATGATTTCTGTTTCCCCGCCTAGGCTTAGCAAAACCTGGTTGTGGTCGGAGCTAAGATCATTAACAACCTGTAACTGGAATCGGTGCGAGGTGTTCCTGAAGATGGCTATGTCCAGCAGATCAGGTTTGCCCAGCGGACAGTAGTGTGTTGGTTCGGCAGGACATGTTATGGTGATGTTTCTTGTCATAGCGAATTTGTGCAGGCTCTTCCCATTATTGTTGGAGTTTCTACTCTTCCACGCGGGATGTTTTGCGTTTAGGTCTCCTGCCACTATTGTTGCTTCGGTGTCGAGGAGCTGGGAGATGTTCGATGCTAGGAGTGGTTTGCCTGGAAGGTTGTAGACTGAATATAGTTTGAATATCTGCATTGTTGGTGTGTTTCTCAATTCCAGTTTCTTCTAGGTTTGTAGTTGTTCTTTTCTTGATCTCATTGTATCTTATGTCTTTTTTGACAAAGATAGCCGTGCCGCCCTTTCTGGCGGTGAGCCTGTTGTTCCTAAGTGGTGTGTACCCTTAGTTTGTGGTTATCGCAAGGACGAAGGTGCGTCTCGTTGATTAAAAGGATGTCTATTCTATATCGTACAGCAAATTCTTCTAAATCTAGAAGATTATTTAGGCCGTTAGCATTCCAGAATGCGATCTCTATAGAGTCAGTTGTTGTAACCGAGTTATCCATTAATCATGGAGAAGATGACGTGTGTTCTTGAGGAATTTGTTGGTATCGGCCTGACTGGGAGTTGTTTTGCTAAAGGCCGTTAACATCTCTCCTAGAGGCAGCTAGGATTCTGCGGAGTTTTGGTTGCAAGATGCCAGTTTGCTACGTGTAGAGACCGCAGAAGCGTATGAGTTCTCGGGAATAACAGCCCGCGCTTTGATTTCTGGTGCAGGTTGTGTGGCTCGCTTCTGAGTGGGCGGGGGTAGTGCCTCTCTAGTATTCTGTAGTTTTGATGGGTGGAGTAAACATCCCTTGTAGTTGGCTGGATGTGGGTTGCCACAGTTTGCACACTTAGTAGGTGTGGTCCGTGGCTTGACGCAAGTGTGCGAGGGATGGTTGTCACCGCACTTGTAATCTGCTTTACATAATTTTTGTGCATGCCCATATTTTTGGCAGCGAGGCATTGGCTGGCAGATGCCATCTTCTGAGCGGTTCGGTCTTGATGACCAAGCTGCAGACTATCTTAAGGTCGTAAATATCTCTATGGTCTTTACTGATCTCGGCTAAGACCAGAGGCATGGGGTGCTTGTCTGCTCGGTACATGCGCGAGATCTTAATTGGCTCTAGGCCTTGTGATGTGAGGTCAGTAGCTATTTCTTCAGATGATGTGGTTTCTGCCAGACCTCTAATGACTACTTTTAGATTTTTTTCACTCTTAAGCTGAAGCGTGTGATAGGGGACTTTCAGTTCATCCATAAGTCTGGTGAGCCGGCGGTAGTCCGAAGCTCCTGTCTGAATCCCGATTCCTTCATCTGTGCTCTTAGCTGATGTAAATTTGATGTTTGTATTCTTCATCGTCTCTGCGATTTTAACTCTACTATATCAGAAGTAAATCCATTTTAAATATCTTCAAGAGTTTGTCATTAGTGGGGCAGGCCTTCTTGTTCGTTGTTTCTTATGCAAGTTTTGCAACCCTACTTAATATTGCAATATTGCAATATAATGTATGTATATATATATATATATATATATATATATATATATATATATATATATATATATATATATATATATACATATATATACACCAAAAACGAAAAAAGAAATGTTATGAAAATACTATAAAAACGCGAATATCTGCACTATCGTAGTATAAAATACTAATTTCCTAAAGGGAAAGACACAAATTTATATGAATGCTGAATACATGAAGGGGGGGGGGGCTTCACCCGAGCACTTAGATTGTTTGGAAGTCCCACCCACATAAGTAGTAAATCTATTAGTACGAAAACGTGGGCTAAGATTTATTATTATTTTCATTTATGTTTAACGTAATCGCAAAGCCTTACTCTAGAGAAGAAACGGAACTTTTTTCCCCTCGTCCTCCGGTAAGCAGGGCAGAAATCTCCGAGCAACAATGAAATTCATATCCATCTTAATACAGATAGCAAATATTTATTCCCTTGGCAGGATTCGAACCTACAGCGAGTTGTATAGAGAACAGTTACGTTAAGCATTCAGTAATAACAGATTATAACAAAACCAGCACTCATTTGTTACTCAAGTCAAACACAAATAGAAACTAGATGGTCAAACTGTAAACACCGTTTTTTATCTCTAGATTTTGCGTTTTTAAAAGTGCCCTGAACCTAATAAGGTCATTTACTTTTAGAAGCCTAGGCAAAATTAAGTGGATATATGCCGATAATAGAATTAGTTTACAATTTCAGGGAATAGGGGGAAAACCTAGCATGTTTTATTATTATTACCAACAGACATCCACGGGCTAACATACTCAGTTCATCATACCTTGACCTAAAATGTATTCACTGTCCCTGCACTTACCACACAATCAGGCAATGTATTCTAATCATCCACCACTCTTCATACAAAAAATCTATTCTTCAACCCTTTACTCACACCTACTTTATACAGCTTCCGGGATGACCTTTCATTTTATCTGTTTCCTGATATTCGATGAAAAATCTCACCCACGTTAATCTGGAAATTATCCCTTACCAACTTATACATCTCAATCATGTCTCCACTCTTCCTTCTATCGACTAGGCTATATAATTTGCATTCACTCAATCTGTCCTCATTCTCCACATTACAGAAACCAACTTAGTTCCAGTAACTTATCATTCTTTTGAAAACCAGGCAACCAAATCTGTGCACAGTAGCCCATGTGTGGAAAGCCTTATACAATGGAACCATAACATACTTACTTCTACACGTTAGTGTTATCTTCAGTAGCTCAGTCGGTATAGACGAAACCCTTTGGTCGGAAAGACCTGCTTCGATTCCCGTCCGTGAGGAACCTTTACCTGCTCTCTTTCGATTAAAGGCGAGTAATCCGATCTCATACGGAAGTAGAGGTTTTTTCTTCCGGAAACTAAGGTTTTTTCGTCCCTCAGAACAGGCAAACCTACCAGTAGAACACACAATTTACAGACAAGAATAACAAGAGAACTCTCTAGACCAATCACCTGCAAGTTCGAATTGAAAATGATTAAAAGACTTCACACAGCTTCACCGTAAATGTAAGAGTAGGATTAAGAAAAAAGTGTTATCCTTATCATTCCCATAATCCACTGTTTTGTCATTTAAGCAAAATTTAACGCCACAATTTAAGCAAAATGATGAAATTTCAAATCCCTATCCACCATCATTCCCAGATCTTTTATCTACTCAAAGTCCTCTAAAATATTTTCACCAATCATATGCTATGCATCCCATATCTGCTTCCCAAATTTTAAACCTTATACTTTGGAAAATTGACATCCCTCGTCCAATCAGACAGCTAATTTAGGTCCTCTTGCAAAGCTATAGCATCTGCTCTACTTCTCATAACTCTTCCCATCATTTGCAAACAACAGTATATCACCATTTAAGCCTTTTACAATGTCATTTACATAAAAATATAACAACAGACTCAAAACTGACACTTTTGGCACATCACTAGTGACGTTCCTCTTCTGGGATATCATGCTCCCAAACACAACCTGTTGATGCCTATCAGACAGTTAATCTCCAATCCAACTCCATCTATTCCAGTTCAACCACTAATTTGCCATGTGGCAATTTATTGAAAGCCTTTGCAAAATCTAAGTGTATCACTGCATATGCACCCTCCCCTGTTTAATGTATTTGACACCATAATATAATAAGGAGATTGCTAAAACATGATCTTCCTTTAGTAAACCCATGCTGTCCATCAAAAGAGAATTCTGCTGCCATCAACCCAGTTCTGAATCCTTGTCCTCACTAGCTTCTTCAATACCTTGTCCACAAGTCCAGATAAACAGATTAGCCTATAATTCGAAGCCCCAGTCTTATCATTCCCTTTATGAATCAGAACAATTTTGCCATCTTTCCACTCCTTTGGAAATTCGGATCCTCGAAGACTTATGTTAAAATGTGAGTTAAAGCTGTTGTTGACTCCATGGAACATTTCCTCAAGACACCTTTGATATACCATCAAGTCCCAGTCCTTGCTGACAACGTTTACTCAATTCTTCATATACCTTCTGCTAAGTCACCAATATTAGTTCCTTCCCCGTTCCACTTCTCTGAAGTTCTATATTATGTTTCAATCACAAGGTGGAATACTTTAATAAAATGAGAATTAAACACCTCTATTACATCTTCCTCGCACAATCATTCTTCCTTCTATGCTCACATATCTAAAAATCTCCCTAGGTTTTCTTTTAGCAGTTTCTAGGTATTCAACATATGCCATGAGCTTCTTTGAAGGAGAAGATGGAAAAACTGATAACATTTAAATTCTGAATATAATAGTCATACAGCATGCATATATTGTCATATCACGTATCTTGGTTGCAGTTGTCTAGTAGGAGGAAACACTATTCGAGTTCAAAGAAGTGGGAATAGATGTATAATTAATTTTAAGATAATAAATAAGAGCCTGTGTAGCTCAGTGGATGTGGCGTTTGCACACCACCGCGCTTGGCCGCACGAAGGAAGTCTTGGTTTCGAGTCTAGTCGGCGACTAGAGGAAATTTTTCTAAGCCTTTTTTCGACCGGTTCCCGAGTTAGATCTCTGGCACGGGCAAGCAGGTTTTTCGTCCTGTAAACTCAAGAAAATCGACCGTAGAACCCACATTATTTCAGACATTAAATATATTGTGTTAGGGTTAGGGACCACAAGATGGCGGCACATTTGAGCCGTCTCTCTTCACTGCGTACCGCTTAATTAGTGATAGCCTTGGGCCATCTGTCTCTGATTGGGTACCAGTGGAGATTGAACTGCCCACTCAGTCTCCAAAAAGTTAGATAGGGCTAAGTGGCCTCGCCTACTCCCGTATATACGGGAATAAAAAGGCGTTAGCTGATTTTTTATTTTAAATAATAAATAAAAATATATAAAAAAATTGCAAACAGCAACTCAACTTCCCAAAACTTAGAAATAGGCATATAGTCAGTCTGTCAAGTTAAGACGGTGGCATAGGGCTTTACACGATTCAAAAATAAATGATCTAATTTGAACTTACTGTAGCATCTTGGTATGGTTCCAATGAATTGCTCTCTAGTATCGAAGGCATGAGAAGCAAGGCCTTCAGAATCCAAAAAATCTTATATAATCTCGATGCTCTTAGATTCTAATGGTAGCAGAATGGCGTCTGTCAAAAGTAGCAAAGATGACAAGTACACCTGGATAAAGGTAATGTGATAGGTGGTAGGTAAGAAAGATAACTTCCAGGCAGGTTTGGTGGTGCACAAATTATACCTGCAAAGGATCCTTGCTATTTGTTCAGATGTTTCTGAGGCAGGATATGCTGGTCCTTTTATCAGATTGCAGTCCGGGAGGATGATAATTATCAAAATCCTCTCAAAATGACAAATGAAGTGTATTGCCAAAATGTCCAGATTTTGCAATAATACCTCGTCGTCTGCCTCACTTATTTATATTATATATATAATAGGTATAGAAAAAGGCATCAGGGAATTACATACAGATGCTAACAAGCTAAGGTTTGAGACTGCAGATTTTGTGTAAAGCTAAACCTCCGCTGAAGATTTCGTTATGCGAACAACTCTCCACTCTTTACTCCGAAATAATATTGTAATAGCTGTCAGACAAAAGGAAATGCAACTGTACTCATAGATATACAATCGTAAACTTAATGTTTTACTAATGTTTATGCATGATAGATCCATTTATAGTATAATCGACAGAGATTCTATGCAAAGCGAGCTAAAGAAATTAATTGCATAAATTGTTGGATCACACACACACACACACACCATAGATAATAGTAGTATTGAAAAGCTGCAGATTCATCATGTTTGTCCCCCACATATTGATTGCATAGAATCTCCTTATTTGTTAAAATATCTTTCAAGATTTCTACGAAATTTTACAGGTTAAAAAAAAAAACGAGCTAACACCTTTTTATTCCTGTATATAGGATGTAGGCGAGGCCGTTTTTAGCCCTATCTAACTTTTGGAGACTGAGTGGACAGTTCAATCTCCAGTGGTACCCAATCAGAGATAGTTGGCCCAAGGCTATCACTAATTAAGCGGCACGCAGCGAAGAGAGAGACGGCTTAACAAGTGCCACCATCTCGTGGTCCCTAACACTTGTATTTAATGTTCTGAAATAATGTGGGTTCTACGGTCGATTTTCTTGAGTTTACGGGACGAAAAACCTGAGTTTCCAGGAGGAAAACTCAGGTTCAAAAGTTAGTCGATCCCGTGCCAGAGATCGGCTAACTCGGGAACGTCGAGAAAAGGCTTAGAAAAATTTCCTCTAGTCGCCGACTAGACTCGAAATCAAGTATTTCTTCATGCGGTCAAGGGCCGTGGTGTACAAACCACATTCACTGAGCTACACAGGCTCTCTCCTTTATATGTTTTCAGTTTCAAGAAAAAAAAAAAAAAAATTAAAGATCTTCATTTTCAACAGTATGAATTGATGGTTTTTCTTTTGATGTAGTTTCATTGCTTATATAGATACCACTTCAAGAAACTCTACAACTTTTACAAGTAGATTTCCCTTTTATTGTCAATTTATTGAAGTTTACTATCAATGTCGGCTATTTTACTTGGCATAATAAATTATTTCGGCAGATCGAAGGTACCACGATGGGTAGTCCTATAAAACCTGCTTTGGCTGATTATTTTATGGAGCATTTAGAGCAGGGCTGTCCAAAGCACTGCCCGTGGGCCACATGCGATTTTGTGCGGCCCACCTGTGGGTTTTGATTTTCAAGAGCGATAAAATAAAATAACAATTTGAGAATGAGTATTAGATATATTTTAATTCTATCACTAATCTCAATGTTGATAATTTTATTTGATGTTTTTACATCGCTATATACCCACGTTTTTTTCAAATATTAGATGTTTCAAAGAAGCGTTCTTACACTGTTTTGTTCCAACGCACATGCTCCGGGCGCCCTCGGGGAACGTGAGCGCGCAATTAGTGTTGTTCGTTTGTTCAGCTTTCGAGGTCGTGCCGCTGCTACTCACCAGATTACTAGATACGCAGCCTTCGAATTACCTAAGGTTGGATAGCCCTGATTTAGAGGATTGGATTTCTATCATCATTTCTTCTGGACCCCTCATTTGGCCACATTTTGTGGATGACATCTTTTCAATCTGTCTGGTCTGACTGAAACAACTATTTCAATTTCTGAATAAACTTAGCTCCTTATATACTAGCATACTAGCATCAAGTTCACTATTGAACGTGAATCGAACAATCTTCCCTTTTATGATACTTTAACACATCGTAACTACTGGTAATTATGAATTTTCTGTTTACAGACAGATGTATTCACGAATCTTTACATCATCATCCTTCATAAAAATTTAGTATCAAAAGACTTGTGCACCGAGAATGCACAATTTGTTCTTTTGAGTCCCTTCTATAAGAATTAAATAAAATAAAAGTTCTCTATTACGTAATAGATACAGCGACTTTACACAGACAAAAATTGATAATTACCATCCCTCCTCCAGACTGCAATCTGTTAAAAGGACCAACATACCCTACTTTAAGAATATCTGAACAAATAGCAAGAACCCTTTGTAGGTATAATTTGTACACCATGTTCAAACCATCCAGAAAGTTATCTTTCTTACTACCTACCAAGATACATTATCACCTTTATCAAATACCGTTCTTGTCATCTTTGCTACTTTGGACAGACTGGCCATTCTGGTACAATTAGAACCTAATCACATCAACATTGACTTTTGGATTCTGAAGGTTCAGGCCTTGTTTCTCATGCCATTGAGAGTAGACACTTGGTACAGTTCACTGGAACCGTACCAAGATGCTACAGTACAGTAGGTTCAAATTTGATCATCTATTCTTTGAATCATATAAAGCTCTATGTCACCACCTTAATCTTAACTGGACAGACTGTACGCCTATTTATAAGTTTTTTCGGAAGTGATTGCTGTTAATTGTTACAATTTTTTATATATTTTTATTTATTTTAAAATGAGTTATATATCTATTTCCATTTTTATGAACTCTAATAGTGTTTCCTCCTACTGGACAGCTGAGAGGCATGTGACATATGCATGCTGTATGACTCGTTCTTTTATTCGGAATTTAACTCTTACCAGTTTTTCTGTCTTCTCCCTCAAACTCATGGCATACTGACAAAATACATTATAGGGGTAATAAATTAAATTCTCTTACATGTGTGAATCCATTATTAAAGAAAAGGAAAATGCGTCTAATGCACTTATCTCTATTAGACGACTAGTAATAATCTGAAAATACATTTTTATATATATCAAGGCTGCAGTAACCCACCAAAGCATTGCCTTAGTTGCATAACCAACAAAACTACCAAGACAATACCTAGGCAAGCAAAATAGTGCTTGCCTAGGGGGAAGCATATATCCTAACAACTGTCCTGATGTACATACAGTGGACAGCAAGAGGAATACTTTGGCAAATGTGCAAAAGAATACTCTGGCAACAAGAATGCAAGATCTATTATTTACATAATAATAAAATACACCTAATAATCTATCCAAGTCCACATCTAGATGGAAGATAGTTTTCATTTTGTGTAAAACCACCATTCTGCTTATTGGCAACCTGAAGCAGCTTGAAAAATTCAAGATTTCTCTACTCACAATTGAGGTTTGCAAGACCACAAATAAAAAACAGAGTTTGCACCATTACTTACATTTTAGGACTATTAGATCACTACACTCTCTCCTGAGGTCTATGAAATAATTGATAGCTTCGGGCTCAGCTATTAGTGATGATTAAAAGTAGAGAGCAGCTTCCTACTCCAAAAGTTATGAATAAAAGAATTCCACAACATTCCTTTTGGAGTAAAAAAAAAAAAAAAGCATTAAATGACCACATACATGAAATACATAAAAAATATATGCTTCATATCTCTGTTTTTATAATATCCAATAGGTTATATACTGACTTCGGTGGATACTTTGAACCCATGTAATTATGGATGTATATAAATGTCAGGGCTTGTATTGTAGTTAAAAAATTTATATATATATATTTATATATATATTAATGTTCATTATTTACTCGGTAGAACTGTATACAAAAAAGGAAATTAAATGACTTTATACCGAGAATGACAAATTTATTGTTAAGATACAACTAGTTTCGTTGAAATACAGCTTCTTCAGGTATCATTGGCAAAGAATAAAATAAAAAATAACAGACACATGAAAAAATACATTAACAGATCTAGCATAAAAACGTACTTGTTTATGCTAGAGCTGTTAATGTATTTTTTCTTTGCCAATGATACCTGAAGAAATTGTATTTCAACGAAACTAGTTGTATCTTAACAATAAATTTGTCATTCTCGGTATAAAGTCATTTAATTTCCTTATATATATATATATATATATATATATTATATATATTATTTTGAAATAATAAAATAGTTGCCACACCAGAGAACTGCATTTTGAGTCACACTGACTAAATACATTGTCTGCAAAAGGAGAGTGTACAGAGCAGATTTTTTGCATGGAGAGTGGTGAATGACCAGAATGCACTGGCTGAGTGGCTATATTTAAGGCACAGTACAATAAACTGTGCATGTAATAGTGGGACCACCCACAATGAGCCACTTGACTCCATGGAGGTCTGATTATGACGATAAGAAAATATTAAATGCTTATTATAGATTAACTATAATTAGAATTTTACAACTTTTATAACATTTTTTATTTATTTATTTTTTTTTATGAAATATGGAATGAGAATATTTTCTGATAAAAAAATAGTCATGGAACTCAAAGGAAGATACTAATAAGAAGCAAAATAATTTTAAATAATAAACCAATACAGCAATTAATAAATTTAGCTTAATCCTTTATCCAAGTGTGAGCAAACAAAGTTTGCGCCTGAAAATATCTTCAGGACTGTAGCAAGGTGGTGCAACTGTTGGCAACTCAGAACAAAGTGGACCAAGCTCTCAACACTCCTTGTTTCAGTATCTACCACCATGCAAAGCAAATGTCCTTGCAGACATGTATAATGCTATGCATTGAGGGAAGGGCCACTACCCAGACCGGTTTCAACCTTTATTGAGGTCTTGTGAGTGGGAGGCAGACCCAGAGGTGGTGACACTAAGGCAGAAGCAATAGAGGTCAATAGTGATGAGAACTTGGTCCACCTTTGCTCTGAGTTGCACCACCTTGCTACAGTCCTAAAGATATTTTCAGACACAAACTTTGTTTGCTCACACTTGGATAAAGGATTAAACTAAATTTATTATAGTCTAACCAAGTGCAAAATAAACTTCCAACAACACAGCAATTTAATGACTATCTTATCTATAATATACTGAAGGAACCAATTGAAAAAAAGGAGATTAATAAATTTATTATTATTGACTGATATTTTAATTAACTAGACATTCAGGAGGCCCAATAAATGTTTTCTTGGTAATTGGTATTACTGACTGCAAAAATGGCTGGGACTTTTTTTTTCAGTGACAGTCCCACCTACAGCAGGCTAAGACAGCTGTGTACTTATATACACATTCAATACCATGGCAGGCTAGGGATAAAACATAATCCCTACTCTGGCAACCAAACATGATATTCTTTCACATTGCTCCATTCTCCCCCTTAGCTAAGTTGTGGTCATATGTGGATAAAAAATCATCTGTCACCTAGACCTTCACAAGCATTCATGTTTGTGAAAGCACTTGAAACCCACAGCAAACCGAGCAAAGATTTTAATCCACTCTGCTAATGACAATAACTATTACTTTTAAGAGATTATCATTGTCCAACAGACTTACCAGTAATCTCTCTAAACAGTTAAGACATATGTAATATCCAGTTGCTACCATGGTAAATCTGCTCAGAAGACTCAAACACTTATGTCATAGTGGGATTTGAACTCAGAGCTTAGATGCTAATCCACTCTACCAATAAAGACAGCTAGTCTACCAATAGTCAATAGAATTGGCATCAGTAATTTCTCTTTCTCTAAAACATGTAGTGACCATCACTCAGGTGAATTCACTTCAGGAATGATATTCTTTGGAATAACCTTTTCAAATGTAGCTGACCTGGTTGGTCTACATACCCACTCTATAACAGGCTTCAGGTGCAAATCCCACTGCAGCATGAGCAGTGGTAGACAAACATCCATTTTTGAATGTCTTTAGATAGTAGGCTATTTCTTATTTAGTGAGAGACCTCCAGTCATCTTGCTTAGACAACTCTGGCCAAATACGAACTACTATGCACAGAATTAGTTTGCAAAAATGGTATCATGCAGATAATTAGAATACAAGAGTTGGCAATGAAATTTATTACAAAGATTTTTTCAATGAGTAGCAGCAAGAGGGAAGGATTAAGGGAGGATTGGCATTTGTCAAATAAAGGTACAGCAAATAATATAGATATGTGAATGAAACGTGTCATGACAGCCTGTTATTTTAACATTTCAGTGTCAAATTATAACAATACTTAATCAGTGGGAGAAAGCAAGGCAAAAATGGATACTGATGATCAGGAGTTTGGAAAGTATAAAAAGAAGTGAGATAGGAGAAATGGATCACATTAATTTAAAAAAAAAACATTTAAGATGAATCATGAGTTTTTGTACATGCAAGTCCTTTTTCAGATCTACATGGCTATTAATTAAAGCTTTGCTTTTTTTTTTTTTTTTTTTTACTGAGTAAATGCACACATGCACCAAGGCCAAGTCTGTTTATTTTATCAATTTTGTTTTAACATACAATGCTTCAAAACAACAGCAATGAAGGATAAAGTTTTATACTCATAATGAAACAGTGTTTACAATATGCTTTTAATTGTATAAAAAAAAATATCACTTATATTACAAGTATGGGAATTTTTTTAATTTCTTTTTATCTACTGAGTTTTAAATATTGATATTAGTAAACAGAAGTTTTCAAGATGATCTTCATATTTTGTCCCATATCCTCACACAATGAAACTTACTTAAAACCACACTTACATGGGAAATACAAATGGTCACTATCTTGATGGTGAGCAGTAAACTATATAAAGCCAGACACTTTGTGGTAAAATAAAACTTTTGTAATTTAATTCTGCAAATAAAATGCTGAAAAAAGTAAGGGAAAAGCAAAGAATGGCTTACAGAATATAATAAAAATGCTTATAATTAAAAAAAAAAGTTCATGAAAACAGAATATAGTTTAACATATAGACAATTAACACCGGGGAGTAAATTTAAATATGAAACAAGCTAAACATATTTGAAAATTTACCATATGTGGTAACAGCCATCAGATGAACATAGTCATACGTGGATCTAGTTTAAATAAATTTTGAGAAAGAATTTAAAAACACAAACACTACAATAAAAACGAAAATATCTAAAGATGAGTTAACAATTTTATCTTGAAATATATTATCTTATGCACTTAATGTGCTCTTCATGACCTGACTTATTAAAGATTATGAATGACTGGCTCTTGCAGTGGCAGCATTATAAAATAGTTCACATTATCATTATTTATTAAATAAACAGTTTGTATGTTTGGATTCTGCTAAAAGGTTTTATATTACAATAAAAGCAAGTTCATAAAATCTAAAATGATAATTTTCATAAAGCAAACAATTTATTTGAAATACTACTATTACTAATTTAAAACTGAAAATTTTCTCCTTAAAACTTAGGATTAATTAAAAAAACAATTAAGACAATTTTAAAGTAATATTAATGAATGGTACTAATAATGAACTAGTTATTGATAGCTTCAGAATTAGTTTTTGTGTAAAAACCTGTAAGCTTATCATTTTTAGTTTGCGATACAGAAAAGGAAGAACTATAGTGTTCCTATTTCTTTAAATAAAATTAAACAGAACAATTTTCCACATATAATTACTATTTTAAGTCATGTTAATGTAAGAATTAGTTTTAACAACAGAATAGAAATTTTATTATTTCTATTCTGTAGTTAAAACTAATTATTTTCTTATATGGTGGAAAAGACCAGTTATGTTCTGCAGTTGCAATAAAAGGTATCTATAAAATAGCTATGACTCCTGTTGCACTACAATTTAGTAAATATATGATGTAAATATATATGCCTTGCATAATTGAAACTATACTGCTTTTTGGTACAATTATATTACAGCCTCAAAAGTTTAAAAGCTTTTAACAGAAAAAAAAAAGTGTGTGTGTTGCATTCAGCAAATAGATTATTCAAAAGAATTACAATTAAGCTTTCACTTAATTGTTAATAGAAAATTCAAAGGAAACAATTCAAATAGTGGACAACAATTTTGAAGAATGATAACTTTAGTAGCATCAGATGGAATTAATTAAAACTGTATATTTTCTCAATTTATTCTAAGTGAATGGATGAAGAGAAAAAACAAAAACTTTTTGTTCTCTCTCAGATGGAAAATATTTTTGAAAGTTGTCAAAAAGATAACAGTAAAGATGCATATTACAGAATTTTTCATGTGAATGAAAAAATTGATATCACAGGAGCACTAAGATTTTGTTCAAAAGACTTCTATATACTGTTTATGTACAATAAAGCTATTGAGATCTGACAACAAGCAATTAACAGTAATAAAAGAAAACTGATATGTATAATTCTGTTCTAGACTTGATTGGTTTTTAAGATAATTATTTTATTTTATTATCAAGTATCCATGATGAGGTAGCATAATCAATTAAATGTCTTGGGACAGTAGAATCATGAATATTTTAAAATGTCAAACAATATTTACAAACTGAAGATATATATTTATATGTATATGAAAAATGGGAACATTAAGTTTAATTGAACCTCAGATTTCTCTCCTTATGCTTTCAATTGGCCTGGCTCCCACTGAAGAGACCTCAATAAAGGTCGAAACTAGTCTGAGTAGTGGCCCTTCCCTTAATGCATAACATTATACATATCTGCAAGGAAATGTGTTTTGCATTATGGGAGATACTGAGATAGGAGTGATGTTAGGTTGGTCCACCTTTGCTACGAGTTGCCCAGTGTTGTACTATCTTACCCCAGTCCTGAAGATATTTTCAGGTGCAAACTTTGTTTGCTCACACTTGGATAAACGGTTAAACTAAATTTATTAATGCTTTCAACAAGTTTGTCAAGGAATATTAAGGTTTTAAATTTCAGATTGCAAAACTCAACAAAGATACAGCATTTTGCTAATATTAGATTTTAAGTAATGACATTGTAAAAAGTTTACCAATTTTAAAATAAGGTGATGAACACACAGATCATCAAGATGATGCAATTAAGTTTCCATGGACTATTAAGAAAATATTTTTCATAAGATAAAATTTATTGCATTAATTTTTCCTGATACGAATCACTTAATCTTCGCTTACCCGTGGTATTAATGTAATACAGGTTTACAACCTTTCATAAGTAGAAGTCACACAAAAAAGTTACTGGCAATGTACACTTAAATATCTAGATCAGAGTATCGACTCAGAGTATTATAGTTTTCCAAAGAACAGCCCACAGTAAAAGTAATAGTAGTATAATCACATTAATATAAGCTGTTTAAGACAATATGGTAGAAGGGACAAAAGTACTGAAAATTCACATTAAGCATCAAAAATCAATAAAATACCCCAGAATCTGATGGTTTTGAAAATCTCAGATTTAGGTCTTTATTATTATTTAACTTAATTTTTCACAGGTATGAGTCAATATTCATATGAACATTTAATCTAGTAAGGTCGCCAATTAGAGAAACGTTTTAGGCAAATCCAATGAAAGTGAGATTAATAAGAATATTGAAAACTTTTTAGATGTCTACTCTGGATATGGATTGCCATTACACTAGCACACACACACTACATAAATATACAAAATTTGTACAGAAAGATTAAAAAAAAAAAACCCTCACTGATCAACATTGTGTCTTCAAACATTTTAGGATATTCAAGTTTACAAAACGTATGAAATGGGAAATAGTAACATATTTATTTATTTTTATTTTTTTCTGTAGGGAAACACACACAAAAAAAGGAAAATGTATATGTTAATTTTAAAGAGAGCTGAATACTTTGGTAATGTGCACTGCCAATTCACTTGTTACTGCAGAAAATATGCAGCAGCCTGGGAAAGGGAAAAAAAAAAAAAAAAATGAAGCCTTAATCTGAATTTCATAAATCTAAAGAAATGCACTGAAAGACTCTCAGTGCATGTATGTAATTACATGCGTGGTATATAATTAAGCTGTCTGCAAGCAAAAAAAAAAAAACCCTCCTGGTACTCGAGAAACATCCAGAGAAGAAATCATACAGAAAGTTTCTGATGATTTAGTATGTGACCTTAAACACTACTGAAAAATATGACAGCCAAAGTATTCTAAAAAAAATTCAAACCTGGAGAAAATAATGCTATTTAATTTAACAAGAAAGCAAAATGGATATAAACATTTAGATACAGACATGCTGCATTTTGAAAAATTATTAAATTAGATGATCAGTGGTAAAACAAGAATTTCAAGAGGAATGCAGCCATGAGTAAATTTTGATAATGGTAATAGAAAATGTGGAAAAAGCAGATGAAGACAGTGTGTGTGTGTATGTATATATATATATATATATATATATATATATATATATATATATATATATATATATATATATATATATATATATACACACACACACACACTATGCAAAAACATGAAAATATAAAATTGCATGCTACATGATTCAGAACAGTTAATTAAAAAGTTTAATCAAGATGAGTGGAATAAACTCTCTACTAATCTAGGAAAAGAGAAATTCAGAGAATTGTAGAAAATTTTCCCCTACTGAATTATTCAAAATATTTATGTTAGCATACATAGGAAGAAGCTAAAAATCATTGAAGAAAACTCGAGCTAGATTCAGGACAAATACATGATGTCAAGACTAGATTTTTACTTTACAACAAATGGAGAAATACTGGAAATATAACAAATCTCTCTAACAGGTAATGACCACACAGAATGTGATATAAACATAGAATATATGGCATAAATAGAACTACTTACAGAGTAATACCTATCTTATGTTACAGGACGGTAAATGAAATTTAAAGATATGCAGGATGACTTGATTATTAAATCAGGTGTAAAGTAAAAAAATTCACATTATCTCTGCTGTTATTCAATCTATATGGACTGCATTATTACTGGAAGTGATCTTAAACTTCATGTTAAAATAGCAAATATTAAATAATATTCTTGATTATTCATTAATAAAGTACATAAATCTTATCCTCTTAAATATGGAATAAGACAGAAATTAGTCAAGACACCAAATTATTGGTATAAGTGTTCAAACAAGTTTTAAAGGTATGGATCTGAGAGTTAAGTTAAAAATAAAGCACTTGATCAAAGATTAGAGACAGATATGAGTTATGAGAAAAATTAGGAAGTGAACAGATGGCAGAATCATATTAGTATTCAAGAATGTGAAAGCAGAACTAATCTAAGTTGGTATTGGCCACGTATATAGAATGGATGCGGAAGAGTTAGCAAAACAGGTGTTTGATGGCAGGATAAAGGAACACCAAGATCTAGGTGGATTGATTCAATCAGAAGTGGCTCAGAAGCACAAAATGTTATACAACAATACTGGAGTACTCTAAACTAATAGTTTAATTTGGAGAGAAATTGTTGATAGGAGATTAACAATGAAAAGTTATGCCTGGTTTGCCGAGTAGTTAGCGTACCTGCTCTCAAGCCAAAAGGCTGTGGGTTTGAATCCTGCCATGGGCATGAATGTTTGTGATTGTCTGTGAAAATACTAGTGGTGGTGACCAGTAGATTGCATTGGTGTAGTTGGAGACAGAGAACTGTAGAGTAGGTGCCCTCCCTTGATGAGTCTTTGGACTCCCTGGAGGAGTCACGTAATAATAATAAACAAACTGCTATAAATCCTCAACACTCACTAACCCAATTAAATAACTGCTAAAATAAATATGGTATACATCAAGTTGAATAAGATCAATCAGACAAAAAGATAATAATGAAAAATAAAGTAACGAATAACATAATTTGCATGCATTACCTATAGGATCAAATAACATTTTAGCTATATCGACAGTTTTTTTATAGAAAAGTGAGCCAATTGAAGAAATGTATATAGAATAAGATAGAAATTAGTCAAAATACAAATCAGAACAAAGATCTAACAGGTGATTTATATAAAATTTGTTTGATCAAGTTACAGAATACAGATATGAGGATTCCAAAAATAAAAAATAAAACAAAAAAATAAATAAAATAGACTTCTATGCCAGAACCATATTAAAAAAATACTAGAAAGTAATTTAGCTATTATTTTAATATAAAAAAAAAAAATCTCATGTAGCATGGTCATTTTTTTATTTTTAACCAGAACAGAAAGATTTGAAAAACAATGATTTGAAGCAAAAACATTAGTAAAAATGCCTATATCAAGGTGAATTGATGCAGTTACTGTCCGACCACACATCCAAGTCTGGCAACCTGCCAAGAAGAGTCAATTCATGCTGAAGGGGAAAAAGAAATAAAGGATGTATGAATTGGTCACCAACACGCGAAATTACGTGCTTTATACGTAAAATTTTCCAACTGTTATACAAGTTACCACTTTAAAAACTACAATGTTCATAAAAGAAAAGTTAATTTTCCGACGTGTAATAATAAACAACTCATTCCACAAGACGGATTGATTACTTTATTATCGGAATGGATTCTCCTTCTTTTGACATGCATGGTAGTGTTGAAGGGTCTCGCATCATCTGTGGGCGTACAGTAATGTCTTAAAAGCCAGATCATAAAACTAGGAAAAAAATGAAAGAAAGTAGTCTAAAAAAAAATCTATCTACCATATCCTATAGACATTTAAAGTATGTGTCTAAAGAAATGACAATGAATGTGTGGGTTCAGCCACTCCTGTAAGTGAGTGAGTGAGTGAGTGAGTGAGTGAGAGAGAGAGAGAGAGAGAGAGAGAGAGAGAGTGTGTGTGTGTGTGTGTGTGTGTGTGTGTGTGTGTGTAGAGAAATGAGTATGCAATGCAGAATTAAGTTTCATAGGTTTCAAATCTGAATGGGTTGGTAATAACATTATGCAAGGGTAACTGTAGATTCAGGGAGATACTGAAATGTGTGTACACTAATGCTAGAAGTATCAGAAATAAAGAAGAGAAATTTTTAAAATTGGTCAGCTCAATGGGCAAAAATTGTAGGCATCAGTCAGACATGGTTGACAGAAAATGATATAGTTACAGGGATAGAGCATAAAAGGTAGACTGATTAAGTTGCTAGATATCCTGCAGGATAATTTAAATAAAATGGCTTTGTAGGCAAAAGATAATGGTTGTTAACTTAATATTGCAAAATGTAGTCATACACACCAGATCGGAAAGATTACATACTGTGCATCAAACTGATGGTACTGGACTGCAGGAAATTGATGAGGCCTAAGGACATGGAGGATAATGATGGACAGAGAGTTTAAGTTCAGAGGGTGTATTGTAAAAGTTGGTAAAATAGCTCAAAGGATTACTTGGATGTTGAAAAATACACTAACAAGTAAAGATAGGGATGTTATTATCCCTCTTTATAAGGCTATGATTTGACTACAGTACACAGATTTGATCATATGGGTTTCTTGGGAATCAGGTGGT
The DNA here is from genome assembly GCF_054136105.1 of Typopeltis vanoorti. Classification (NCBI taxonomy): domain Eukaryota; kingdom Metazoa; phylum Arthropoda; class Arachnida; order Uropygi; family Thelyphonidae; genus Typopeltis; species Typopeltis vanoorti. The sequence goes on along the minus strand of NC_143550.1, from coordinate 73,773,579 downwards.
GGAGGAGAGAATTCAGAGATCAGTGACCAAGCTAGTGACAGGTCTGTGGAATTCCCCCCATGAGGATAGGTGGAAGGTGTGTGTGTGTGTGCCACAAAGTTTAGTTGACAAGCAGAAAGAGGGGACTTAACAGAAACTTATGTTATTAAAGAGTTCTATAAGACTGACACAAAGGAAATTTTTGAATACACTATGTACAGAGAGAAAAATAGAGACCATCCTTGAAAGTTGTGTAAAAGTGTGGTTACTAAGGGTGTGAGGACTAGATTTTTTGCTATGAGAGAGTGAAATGGATTGCCAAAATTAGTTGTGTACACCCCGACAGTGAATGAGTTTAGGGAGAGATATATGATAGGTAATGTGTGTATAAAAGCTAGTATGGGTCTCCTAAGATAAGTCTTCTAACTCCATGGAGATAACCGTATAATAATAATCTTCCTTAATTTATAAACTAATGTAAGTCCAGATGGAAAGGAAACCATGAGCATCTATTTTTGCTTTCATTTTGATAAATTATGGTGACTACTACCCTGTTAAAAATAATTACTTGAATTTCCTAATGTTTCGAAATTCATATTAAGGTCATTATCTGGAATATATTTTCTCTCTCTCTCTCTCTCTCTCACACACACACACACACACACACACACACACACACACACACACACACACACACACACACACACACACACACACACACACACACACACAGAGACTGTTACTTTTCAAACAGTATGCCAAAGTGATAGTGATTTCATCAACCATTATTCTACTGGCCTGACCTCTAATAGCTAATTCAACTACTGGAATGTTCATATCAGGAAAATTCATTACAAAATGGTTAGTTCAAGTCTTTATCAAGAGATAGTAATAATAACAATGCCAAATGTAAATCTACCGACAACTGGTGTAACCAGCGAGACCACACCTCCATCCTGCTTATTGGAGGCTTGAAAAATTCTTTGTTTTGGTCTGTAGAGCAGGGTTTAAGGATTATTTAACCAGTAGCTCATCATAGTACACCTTAATGTATAACAGATTTATAACATTTTCTGGGTAAGATTTACATAAAAATCTTTGGGAACAGTTTTGTTTGCTAAAATGATGGTTGAATCTTTTACTCAAACCACAAAAATCCCAACTAAAGTTGTTAACATCAATTTTATGTTAATGGCAATTTCCTAAAATGCTGGTCTAGTTGGCCAAGTGGTTACCTGCTTACTAAGCATACCCACTCTCCAACAACAGGTCACAGGTTTGAATAAAGGTGTGGGCATGAATGATTGCGATTGCTTTTAGATGAGACCACTGCCTGAAGTGGCTTGAAAAAGTTCCATGTTTGGTCTCTAGAGCAGGGTTTCCATGGTTAATAATTTAAAAAAATATATATAAAATTGATAATGGGGGAAAAAAAAATTTTGCCCACCTGTGGTACAAATGTACTATAGGTTTATGAATAACTTTTTGTGGATGGGAACCACATAAAAAACTTTCCACTATAACAAATTAATTTTGTCCCAAAGAGCTTGCCACATGAGAATTGGAACTTAACAATTTAATGTTCTATGTTTAGCTCCCAATTTTACAATTCTGTGTATCATTTTCAGGTGATATCTGGATGCAGAAAATTGTTGAGATAGAATGCATTTTTTTACATTTCATATACCACCTATCTGAGAAGCAAATAAACAAATAACACAGAGATACAATTTTTCCAGAGATTTTAAAATACAGTAATCTACCATTTATCTGACCCTTTAATTTTCAGAACAGCAAGTTCTAAATTGAAGTGATAAGGTTAAAAATGAATGAAATGAAGGCAAGTTTCTTTTTGTTATGATAAACAATCAACTACAAATCTTGGAGAATGAGACACTAGAAAACAAGGAAGGAGAAATCCCTAAAGCCATCATTATTATATGATACCTCCAAGGTATCCAAAGACTCATAATAGGAAAGAAGGTCGAAGACATGAAAAGAGATGGGAAAAATTTAGTATAGTATATAATGAGGAGGCAAGAGACTTTAGGTACTAATAAAGGAAATAAGAATAAGAAATAGTTCTTGGAATGGAAACTCAGATGAAAGTATAGAATTACATTGTTGTTTGAAAATAATAAATATCAAAATTTAAAGCAGTTCATCAGAGAATTATAGAGAGAAAGATAAGTGAGTTAATATATCGACGAGATAAGAGAAATGTGCATGGTATGACAAGTCCAGAAGGCAGCAGAATTAGGGCACATCAGAAAACAATAGTAACAATGCACATATGCTCTGAAAGAAGGAAATAAGAAAATACGATAAGGAATAAAAAAGGATGCTATGCTAACTAAAGAGGATAAGAGTGCTTTGTATACTGTGAGAGATAAGATTACTGATAAGATTACTGTGAGAGAGAGTACTTGAATAAGATATTATTAAATGTAAAATATAATCGATATACAATCAGTACAAAAACTGTTGATAAACTGCAAGTAATTTTTAATAAAGTATTGAATAGAAAGAAAGAAAGAGGGGAAGAGATACTCAGACAATAAAAGGAAACAAGAGCTTAGGTCCTTAAGAAAGGCAATCTTACTAAATCTGAAAACAGGATCTACAAAATGTTTTGGCAAAAAATTAAAAATGAAACAATGAAATTTTAAGACATGAGCAAGCTAGTTTTAGAACAGGTTGAGAAACAGTACATAACATTCTTACTTTAAGGAATACAATCAAACCGAATACAGAGTTCAGAACCACCTCATACCTAAATTTTACAGATTTTATCAACATGACAGAATCATGTTAATAAGGATAATTATTAGAAACAATAGGATTACTGATAAATATGAGAGAACAATAAAGGTTCTGCATCAAACTATTCTGATGTTCTTTGCTGTGCAACAACAAAGAACATCAGAATAGTTTGAGATAAGGACTGGTCAGAGACAGGGTTATATAATGTCTAGATTCTTTACACTCTTAACATGATTTGAACCTAGGTCTTTCAAAGCAAAGGGTAGAAGTCATTCTTTCAACTCTCTCTTGTTGGCAGACCTCACTACACATCCATCAACACACACACACACACACACACACACACACGTGGGATTCACACCACAGCAGTAAACAATCATCCAACTGAATTACCCAGGAAATGAGCAATCTAATTATTTATTTGACTGTGCATCAAAATCTTTTCTTCCCTTCTGTTTTGCTGCACTGTGAATATATCACTCGGTGTTTATGCATAAAATATTTCTCAAAAATAAGTAACTAACCGGTTGAATAAAGTTAAGTTTACCATTACAGATTAAATAGTGGGTATAACAACTGTTTGGTATTATATACAGTCAGCTTATATGCCAACACTAAGAGCCACTGGCTTCTTTGGGAGTGATAGATAAAAAAGGATAAAGTAAAAAACCAGAACTGAGATCAACATAAGAATATAATGGTCAAAATGAGGCACTGGTGACCTGACACATGTTAGCCTTTTAAGAGTGTTTGATGATGACTTTGGAAAAGCTGAAGTCCAGTATGTTATGAAATCTGATGAGCAGCTTCCAGATATCATTTAAGATGAAACACTGATTTCTGTTAAGGGAGTCATGTGAGTGAATTATGGAAATGAATTCTTTGATTCAACATAAAAGGAAGCATTCTTCTGGATAGGAGAACACTTCCTGTCGTGGTGTTTGCATCCTCCCAGTCAGTGGCATGATTTGTGGTAGATTAATGATATGGAAGCTCGGATTTGTCTTCCCTTCTGTATGGCACATTGATGAGACGTTCCGTTTTTCTGATTTGAAAAAGTTCTGTTTGTCTGACCCATGTAAGGTAGACCACAAGAAAATGAAATCCTAACATCCAGTACAGACACTATTTCCATTCCACAAAAATCTTTTCATCAAGATCATGGCTATACTTACAGCAACAATATGTATATATGAGTAGCTTTAAACCTATCCAAACTATTTGCAACCTCTCCAGATCTACAAAAAAAAAACAGCATCCCCCTTCTATAGACATCCAAATGTTTATAGAATCCCATGTTCATGTAGTCTGCCTTACACAGGCCAGACAAGAAGCAAATTTTTAAATCAGAAATTAGGAACATCTCAGTGAATCGGCATACAGAAGGAATGAAAGATCTAAGTTTACACATCATTCATCTACTACAAATCATACCACTGTTTCAAATATTGCTACCAAACCCTAAGTAAAAGAAAACTTCTTTTCATGTTAAATCAAGGAATTCATTGCTATCCTATCATTCACTCACATAGCTCCCTCAAGAGAAATCACAGTTTCATTGCGATTGATATCTGGAAGCTAGTCAAGTTTGAGAGATCTGATAAGTAACTTTTATAATAATCAACTCCAAACATTCTTAAAAGATAGGACACATCTCATGCATCACAGATACCTCATTTTGATTGTTAACATTCTAATTGTTTATGTGTTTTACTTTTTAATTTATAATCCTTTCTTTACAACCCCAAAATAAAGTACCTAAGGCTTCCACACTTTCCTTAAATAAATGTTCATATTTACATCAATGGAGTAATCAGGTTCATGACCAGAAGATTCTATGTTCAGTATCTACACCATGTTGTGCTAAGCCAGACTTCTCAAGGTAGCTAAGATGAGAATTTATTAATTGGAAAGAATGTTGGTATCAAAGTTATATTTCTTTAAAATTATTGAAATAGGTTCAGAGATGCCAGACATAAGGAATCTGAATTCTTTGTATAGTTTCTTGGAGCTGATGCATAGGATTCACAGATCTGTTGTAAAAATCATTTTTCAGCATAATATTCTGTATCCAACTAGTTTCTAGTTGGAGATCTGGAATGTTGGAACAAATAATGTTTAGTTTGGTAAATTTTTTATAATGCTTTTGGGAAGGATGAAATGTTCAAATGTGTATTATGTAAGGGCCAGTAAAGGTGTTTTTAAGTATTATATTCATATCCTGATGCAGTCTCATCACATGTTCACATAGTTAATATCGTTTGAAATAATCCATTGTTAGCATTCTGTCTTATGCAACCATTCCTACAGCGATGTTAGTTTCAAAGCAAAATATTTGTAAATAAAATATTACTGTTTCTAGTGTTTATGTGATAAAAGTATATTCGTGATTGTGTGTATCCCCCCCCCCTATAAAGATGGAGTTATACAGTTATTTGGATGAAGATATGAAAGACAAGAAGCTGTGAAAAACAATTATTAGTGATGAAACTGAAATAGGTATATAAATTTTTTGACAAAATTTCTGACACTTAAGATCCCTTTGCGTTCATGACAATGTGTTCAAAACAATGTAGATGATAATTATTGAAATTACATTTGTTGACCTCTATCCAATGGAGGATAGGGATTAACAAGAATCAGTGAGTTGGTTAGCACACAAACAGCTGAAACATGAAAACATCTAATGCAGAGAGCAGGTAGGTTCTAATTAGTGATATTATAGATTCCGACATATAACGTAAATGTTTTTGTGGGTCTCACCCACCAAAGGATGGGAATCTATAGTGCATTGCTACTTGGGTGGGATAAGGATTCTCCCACTTTAATTACTTTTATGTTATTTTATTTTTATTTTTTTTTGTATTTTTTACATAATCCAGAAATCGTATTCCAGAGACAGGACATAGAACTTTTTTCAAGCTAATTCAGGTATCCAATTAAATAGGACAATCACAAACATCCATATTCATAGTGTGATTCAAACTTGATGTGTTGGCTGGAGAGTGAATATGCTAAACCTCGATCAACTAGGCAGGTTATGTAAAAAATAAATTACAGAAGAAAAACGGGAGTAAGTTAATTTATTGAAATTGGGACTAATTTCACTTACTCTACTTGGAGAGTTGGGCATGTTTACCCCCTCCCCAATCTTCAAGGTCCTAATTCTAAATGATTCTGAAGTTTTTACATTTATAGTCAAGGATAACAGAAAGACAGAGGAGGAAGGCAGTATGCAGCAACAGAAGTAACAAAGGTAAGATATAGTCACTAATGTAGTTGAGACTATGGATTCCCTGGTGATGAACACAGGGCTCTATTTGTGGAAGGGGGATATAAAGATTTGTAAGTGCCTCTGGTTTTAGTATGCACACAAACATACACTTAATTACAGTGCCAGTAACTTAAATTCTTATTCAAAATAAGTTCTTAGTTTCACAATACTAAAGACATTAAAAATTTTTTGGATACTACTTGTGTATTTTCTTTCAAGATGGCTAAATTTAGGATGAACACGCACGCACGCACGCACACATACACACACACACACGCGCACACATACACACATACACACACACACACACACACAGAGAGAGAGAGAGAGAGAGAGAAAGAAGAGAGGATGCAGCAAAAAAGGAAGATTTTTAGCTGTAGATGTTTTCTTAGAAATCACAAGTAATCCATGAAGATTTTGCCAGTAACTGAAAAGGATAAAGAAATACATCACATTTTGCAAAGACAAAACTCAAATAATCTCAATGGAAGACAATTATAACATTTCAGTATTTGTCTTTCTCAAACTGCAATAAAATGTTGTTATGCCAAGCATTTGGAATAACAGTAGATGCAAAATACAAGTGGAAGATAACAGAGAGATTATACTGATTTAAGTCCAGAAAATGCAAAAAACATATAAGATAGTCCTAAAAAATCTATTCACTAGGTTTTATAACATTCATGCTAATCGGTATATTTGGAAAAAAATCCCTGGATAATTATAAAAAAAAATAAAAATAAAAAAAATTGGCCAATTTCTGATAATCATTACTGTCAAACCAATATTGAAGAAATGGAATGTTGCATGAACAGTCATTTAAATTATTTAAACACAATAGTAATATTAAACTCCAAAAAATATAATTCACTGACTTCAGTTACATGATGTCTCTTTGATGATAATAACCAAAACAATACACCAACTGAATTTAAGCTAAACTAGAGTAACATTTAAATTGTTGTGGATCATTTTAATTTTGAGGTGCATTAAAGTTTCAGGTAAAGCAATTAGCTTAGCAACCTACACTTTTCACAAATGACCTTGTTCCCCTAGAAAAAGAAAATTTTCTAAGTATTGTTCTGGCTCTTACTGTGAATCTCAAGAATAAGGTTCTGATATTCAGCTAGTAACAGTCTTACACCTTCTGACTATGATTAAAACACACATTCTAATAAGCAGTATTTTCATATAGGACTAAGCAAATATTTAACTTAAGTAAAAACTTTACATTTTACTTTTTGACACTTTTTATAGCCGGTAAAATAAAAACTAGGTCAAACAGCTTTCACTCACTTAAAACTGACAGTTTCTATTATATATTTTTTTAAAACCTGACAATAAATGAAGCATAAGATTAAAAAATGCACATGCACATGCATACATAAAAACTAATATTCACAGTTAAATGATGATAATTTTCACCATATGGTGTGAGCAATATAAATAACTGATATGGGATGTAATTAAGTCTGGTCTGTCAGGCATGAAATGCCCATATTGCAAAAATAAAGCACAAATTTTGATTTTGAAGTAGCAGAATGGTTCAGACTAATATCTATTTTCTTGTTTCTAATGCAGTGCCCAGAAGGTATATTTTATTTAGTCTTCACAATAAATTACTCATTAGATGCTCACTGTTATGATCAATTAATCTGAAGAGCTGACATCATAGCTATTCACTTTATCTTTGATGTTAAGCACTCTCAAGCATCTATAATCAAAAGGATATTACTATGTTCTGTCCAAATAAATCTGAATATTTTTTGAGAACTGCAATACTTTTTTCTGTTTCATAATAATCATGGTTTAACAATAATGGTGAGAATTCCCATCGTGCAAGCCTCCAATTTCTCTATATCAGTAACAAAAACTTTTTTTGGGAGAAAATACTTTTTAAATTAAAAGGTGTAAAACCAAACAGTTATTAACTTATATAAGTATGGAAAAAATTAAGCTCTAAAAAAAATTTAAATAAATCACCTAGAAGTCAAACCAAGTGTCCCATCCCCACAATATACTTTTGCAATTTAAATTTTTATTTGACTAAACAGCAGTATGTTTTTATGGCAACAAGTATTTAAATTAAATCTTCAATATGATGTGATCAGTTTCTGATATATGTAAAGTCATAATCTGCTCTCTCTCTCTCTCTCACACACACACACACACACACACACACACACACACACACACACACACACACACACACACACACACACACACACACACACACACACACAATTCAAGTTAAAATGAAACTTACCATTTAGGTAATGTGTGAAATGTAAATTACTCTACTCCAGCCTATAAAAATATGTACCTTTTCCACTTTAAAAGGTATAAGTAATAATTTTTTTTTAAAAAAAGGCACTTTCACTGTCTTATAGGGATGTTTATTGATCTAAATGAATGACAACAATCACTTTCTGAAGTTGTGAAGGATAAAAATCTAAGTCTGGTAATGACAAAGCAGATATCACAGAGATAATTTTTTTTTTTTTTGAAAAAATTTCTGAATGAATGTATAATCCTTTTGGATACTAATATATAATATCAAAAGGACCTAAATATACTCCCCTAATAGTTATTCAAATAATTGTTATGGTGAATAATCATGAAGTCAACTCTTGTGATTTGAGTGATCATTACATCCATCAATCTAAAAATCATTTCAGATGACTGATTAAAAATAATTACTTTTTTGTTATTATTATTATTTTTTTTTGAAAACTGTATGTCTATGCATAATGTGCTTTCTAATCTTAAAGAATAAATATTAAAATAAGTTCTGAATTTAGATATTTATCAAAGATAATTATACTGTTTGGTTTATTTTATTATCAAAAATAAACACAAAGAATTAACTGGACAAAGAACACACAATGAATGCAAATTTCTGTTTGAAAAATAGGCTTTTGGCTAAAATGAACAATGAAATGATTATGATCAGTATGCTTTGTAGTTAATTCAAGTCTCCTGTGCATGAAAGTTGATGCATGTGTGAAAGTTCACACCGAATGCTAATTGTTTTCCTAACTCTTTACTATAAAAACATTTTGTATGAGATGCATGAACGGTGAGTAAATGCATTTGGGATGCAGTTGCAAAATTCAATAAAAAACAACAAAATTTCAATATACATACTTAAAGCCATTTATTTACAACATGCAAAGTAAAATAAGAAGAGAAGGAAAAACAGCACCTCTCCTGTAATAAAATCTTGTTCCCACCAACAGCTACAGTTTAGCAACACTGCTCTGGACCCATAGTATTTTCACTGTAATCTTCCTTTAATAAAACTGGATTGATTTTAATGTTTTATTCTATCTAAAATGAGATGATGTAATAATGAATAAAAATGAAACTTGTGTTTACATGCCATGTTGCTAAATTGTAACGATATCCCATAAATGATGTATCACCAAACTCAAATACACCTCTCAAACATCATAAACATATGTTCATCATTTTGTTGCCTTCCATCTGCTAACATTTTGACATCACTCGAAAAACAGCTTACCACACTGGTCTGCTCTGTAAACAGGTGATAACTTACAGATTAAAAATTACCTTTTTTTATTTTTAATAGTATAATTGTAAAAAAGTACTATAAAACTAAAAGCACATCAAAATTAATTATTAAGGTTTTGTAAATCTTCAGATGTTGGTTTCTTTTAATTAGACACCTGATTCTGAAGTAAAAAATAAAATACAAAAAATTTACATGAATTGTATCTAAATAACCCTGTAACTTCTTAATTAGCAGACATTCCAAGTTGTTCAAGTGCTACAGCTGCCTAGAAAGTTGAGCACAAGTGAACAGTGGAAGACTGGCAGGAATGATTACATTAACTGATGTTACAAACACTGTCTCTCCTGCACAACAGTGTTCACATAAGGTGTGTATACATATTGTGTGCGGCAATAATGAGTGCTGTTTCTAAAAATGGCCAGGCTGTACAAAATTTTCTGTTGGTGAAATGGTGACTATGGCAATGGTCAAGAAGTGGAATTTGTTGGCAGTGCTGTATCTTCCTGATACATATTTCCATTGAGGGCATAAGATGTTCCCAGACCATATAAGTGTCCACAATACTTGTCATCATCAATGTTGTCTTCAAAGAAGAGCTGTTAAAAGTAAAATGAATGTTTTACATTAAAAATACTTGAAGATAAGACATACATTAACATTCAATGAAGGAATAATAAATCACATAATAAAGTGAAATAATACAAAAGAGAACATACAAAGAAAGATAGCTCTTTAAACAAACTCCTGTTTGGAACAATAAAATCTTACCTACAAAAATATAAAACTAGCAGATACAGTTACTTTAATTAGAGACAGTTCATAGGGACCAAAGAAACAGCTTGTTAGAGAGTAATTTCTTAATATAGTGAATTTTCTTTAGAGTTAATGACATAAGGGCATTAGCCCTCTCCCCTTTTTTTTTCCATCTAAAAATGATATTATGTTCTTGTTCGCTGACACCTGGATAAAGTTGAGTACAAGAATATAATATCAAGTATGATTTATTGTATTAGTACAACTGTAATAAGAAACTTTCAATCTGCAATACCAACTTGGTATCATCTACTTTATATCTAGAAGAAAAATGAAATATCATGGCAGAATTCATGTCACTTCAACCATTATAAATTATTATCATGGCCCTCCATGGAGTCAGCAGACTCATTGTGAGAGGTTCATTCAACTGACAACATATTTATTATACTGAATCTTCAAATACTTAATACTCCCTGCATTAAACAACATATTCTGATAATGTGTTCCATTCACCCACAATTCTCCATGTAAAAAATATACTCCTTACATCCTCCACCACACTCTTACACAACTTCCAGGATAGCCTCTGGTTCTAGCCCTCTTGCCCTCTCTTTTTATAATCTTCCTTTGTATAAATCTGATAAAATCCCTTTACCAGCTTAAACATCTTTCATATCACCTCTTTCCCCCCTATCCACCAAAATTTGTAATCTAGATTTTCTCCACAGCCAACATGCTAGAGCCCTTATATTATTTTAGTTATTCGTGTGTGGATCCTCTCCAATGTTTCCACAATAACAATGAAAACCAGGTGACCAAATCTGAGTGCAATAGTCCAAGTGTAATCTAAAATAGTGCTTTATAAGATGGCACAACCACCTCCTTATCCCTACATGCTAGTGCATTTCTTATCATAGCGGCAATATGATGTGCAGTGTTTGCAACACGCACACCCATTAAACTTCAGTCTATTGTCAACCATCACTCCCAAATCTGGAACTCATCCACTTCCTGCAGTATAGTGCCATCGATGTAGTATAAAGCCTTATATTTCTACACTTCAAAATTCAATACCTTGCATTTACTTAATATTAAAACTACAATCCCACTCATTTGTCTAACTTAAGTCTATTCAAATCTTCCTGAACAGAACTAATATCAGCAGTGCTACTTATAATTCTCCCCAACTTTGCATCATCAGCAAACAACTGAAGATTCCAAGTCAATTCACATGATATATCATTTACAAACAAGTTAAACAGCACAGGTCCAAGAACAGAAACCTGGATTGCACAACACTGGTTATCCTTTTTTGAGATTCTGCTCCACCATATGCAAATTGTCGGTATCGTTCAGAGAGCCTATCTTCAATCTATCTAACCAATATACTATTCAGTGGCATCGCATGGCCATTTCGGTTGGGTGTGCTGTCGTGGCTTATGCAACCACACTACAAAATTCACGCCAGTTTGATGTATGATTGCATTTTTATTGATTACAAAAGTTTTAAGAGTGTACAGCACATCAGTGCTCATCTTAATTGGTCTGATGCAATTAATTGTAGGCTAACTTTGAATACTGTATCAATTAATTGTAACCAAATCTGTGCAGAGTGGGGGACAATGTGTTTGTTTTAAAATACTGTCTATCAGAAAACAATAATGAAGGAGAATGCTATATTTGAATTACTCAAAAGGTGTAAAATTTGGAAGCGGAGGACGAGGCTTACTTCCTTCAACTACAATATGGACAAAAAAAGTTATAAATTTATCAAAAATTATATATTAAAAACTTGTCTATATTATATATAAAAACTTGAAACTCAGAAAACAAAAACAGTAACTGATGACAACATTCAATTGGATTGGTTGAGACAATAATCAGTCACAGCCTCTAGGTGCTATTGTCTCAGAGCTCATCCTGCCTCATCTTCTGAGCAGTTCAAAACTACTAGAATGCTAAAAATTTGACCTCCTGTGCCATCCGTACATCCTTTCAAATGACTCAAAGGTGTATGTATTTTGAATGCACACCTGGGCTATTAATGCAAATGTAATGCAACGTTTACATGTCAAAAAGTGTCCTCTTCATGAAGCATCAGTAATTGTTTACTAAAATAAAGAGCTGGAAGGCTTCACTTTGGTGAAGTCAAAATTATAAAAATCAAGTGGATATTAAATCCAGCATTATTTCAAAGCTGAATACAGAAACTATAAAAGTTTTGTATGAAATTTGACCAGAGAGCTTACCAGACCTTATAGGAGACATATCTGCTATGACAGCATCCATATATTCACTTCCAATTGGTCCATTTTGAAAAGGTTTCATTAGCTTGACCAACCAGTTTGAAACAGCTGTCAGGTCAGTGAAACCTTTCATCCATGATCATCCATGGACCTCCCCCCAATCTGTATATTTTGTGTTACTAGCCTTGATCTCACAACAGACTGCTTCAAAGAATAGCCACCCTCCTGCCTATCTATTCTTTTTGGGAGCAATTTATCAGATATCAGCAGTATCCCCCCCCCATCCTATTTTCCCTGAAAAATTAAGGGAGTAAACACATGGCATCAATGGCAGAATCATATTCAAAGTGATGACATTAGGAAAGTATTTGACACTGTTAACATTCAGGAATGTGCGAGAAGAGCTGAATGCTAACTGTTCTGACCAGTAAAACAGAATAGGAAAGGAAAGTCTAGCAAAATATGCTGGGATGGCATGAAGAAAAAAAAAAAAAACCAAGAGAAAGACCAATATATCAAACAATATTAGAGTCCAGAAAGATAACAGACTAATGGGGAGTAAAACTGTCAATAGGAAATTAGCAATATTCATAATTACATTTAATGGAATGAATATAGCACAGAGAAATGATTAAACAACAGGTTCGGTCATTCTGATATTTTCTCTGACACAGAGATATCTCCAGGAATGCAATGTCAAAATTGTAATAACACATAGAATAAATGAAAGAAATTAGGCTATTGTAAGCCAAAAGTCCTATGAGGGATGCCTTCTATGGATGCTGTTTGTTGAGAAACCTATGAATTAAAGATTCCCAAATCTTGGGGGAGTTTTAATACAACCATATATACCGTATTTTTCCATGTATAAGACAATACTTTTTTCTAAAATTTTTAGACCAAAAATTGGGGCATCTTATACACTGGGGGGCAATTGGTTGAGAGACCCGCAGTTGACGTGCTGAAACTGCTGGTACGTTGTCTCTGCGAACAGGCTTCTGCCGATCGCTAGCCTTTGTTAACTCTGTTGACTGACGGCATTGATTCTGAGTTTATTCAGAACTCTGAAAGTATTCATATGTCTGCAACTTGTCAGCGGGATAAGTTAATGCATTAACAATATTTTGAGCACTAGCCCATAAAAATGTCCGAAAATAAAAAAAAAAAAACGATTGTCTTATTCTTCAAAATTCAAGTTAAAAGTCATCAATTACCCAAAATAATATAGAAATAAAGCTTCAGAGAGACAGTTTGGACCTCCTCCCATTAAGTGTATGATTAGACAGTGGCGAAAACAGGAAGAACAACTACTCAAGATGCCAAAAAAGAAGAGGGCCTTAAGAGGAAAACCTGCAAAATGAACAAACTTGGAGCAGAGGCTTAAGACTTGGATTATGGAGCAGTGTCAGAGTGAAATATGTATGTCAACCAAGCTTATTCAATATGAGGAAAAAAGGTTTGCAAGAGAAATGAACATTGTTGATTTCACAGGAAAGGCAAAATGGTGCTTCAACTTCATGAAGAGAGAGGGGTTGGCCATGAAAACATGAACCAAGTTAGCCCAGAAAATGCATCTTAAATGCATCCCTAAAAATGAATCTTAGTTTTCTCTTCAAATTGCTTAATGATTTGTATTATGTTGCATGCTTACATAAATGTTCTAAAGGAAGCTTCCTCTAAGGCGTTAAACTTAGAGTGGAGTAAGAAGTAGTAATTCATTAGTGTGTAAATTGTACGATTGTTTCAGTATAAATAAACATGTTTGTTTTATTTACAAAGAGTGCCGCCTGATCTTTTACACAACGCACTGTTTCCAACTAAACGCGATCCTGTGAGCAGGGAGTTTACAAGGATATTAAAGTTAACAGAGTACATGAAAGGATTAGATAAAGATAAAGTAAGGATAGAATAAGGATGATAAAGAATAAAAATATAGAAGAAAAGTAATAATAAAATTAAATATAAAGAAGAAAGTAACAAAGTAATAAATAATAAGTATTAAAAAGTATACAATAAATATGATAGAGCCATACAAATAAAGAGTTTACAAAGGCACAATAGCCAATAACGATTACAACCTTACATAGAATCAAATGGTGAAAAAGCACCACTACGCTTCACTGTAACAAATATAAACTTGAAAGACTTTTCCTAGAATCAACAGCAGATTTGGGAAATTTTAATCCTTGGTCCTACCACCCAATAGAACCCATAAAGAGTGTCCCTCATAGGACTTCAGGCTTTTAGTCTTTTTTTTTTCTCTTCGCCTTATTGTATCATATTCTTTTATGTGCTTATATAATTTTGCATTGTATCCCTGATGATGATGTCTCTGTGACAGACAAATTACAGAATCTAATATACTTATATTTTATTGTTCCTCTGTGCTGAATTTTTTCCTTTAAACCAGAACTAGACTGTCTCCTCCACTCCCATTCCAAGTGTTTACAAGGCTCTTTGTTCTTGCAGCTTATTTATATATTATGGTCAAACTGGGAGACCTGCCAACATCCATATTGGTGAACACAATACAACCAATGTCAAAACTATGATTAGTCAGGTGTAGCTGACCATGCCTTGGATACCTTGCACAGGATCAGAATGGAAAAATCTCTTCGCCTTATTGTATCATATTCTTTTATGTGCTTATATAATTTTGCATTGTATCCCTGATGATGATGTCTCTGTGACAGACAAATTACAGAATCTAATATACTTATATTTTATTGTTCCTCTGTGCTGAATTTTTTCCTTTAAACCAGAACTAGACTGTCTCCTCCACTCCCATTCCAAGTGTTTACAAGGCTCTTTGTTCTTGCAGCTTATTTATATATTATGGTCAAACTGGGAGACCTGCCAACATCCATATTGGTGAACACAAGAAATACAACCAATGTCAAAACTATGATTAGTCAGGTGTAGCTGACCATGCCTTGGATACCTTGCACAGGATCAGAATGGAAAAAAAAAATTACTATGCTTCATCACAGAAAATACAAACTTCAAAAACTCTTTTTAGAATCAGCAGCATTTAAATAAACAACATAATCTAAATCTAAATAAATATGGTTGTTTTAAACTTTCCAAGATTTAGGACACTTTAATTCTTAGGCCTCCTGCATAACAGAAGCACCCACAGAAGGAATCCCTCAAAGGATGTCAAGCTTAAAATAGTCTAATTTCTTTCACTTGCTGTTGTGGGTGCCATTACAATTTTAATATTGTATTCCTGAAGATATCTCTGTGACAGAGATGAAATATCAGAACAATTAAACCTGTCGTATTCATTCCATTAAATGTAATTATGACTGAAAATCAGCAAGCCTAAATACATGAAATTAGCAAGGATGTAAACTTATGTGTGCTATTACAGTACATCTATGAAGGTGGATATCACAAATATGACACGGCAATCTAACAATGAAAAAAAATTGTACAAGAAAAAAAAAGTCCTTATATCTTAATTCTCTGATGCCATTTTTCCCCCCTACTGTGTATAATAATTTATCACTATTTTGATAGCTTTAAGAGTGAACTATTTTTATGTAATTGCCATCACTCACAAAAAGTTGTAAACCTATAGTACATTAGCATTGTAGGCAGAATAAGATTATTTTATTAATTTTTTTGACCTGGACAGGAAATCCTGCTCTAGAGACTAAACATGGAACCTTTCGGAATTTGAATAAGTGGGGTGGTGGTCTCACATTAGGTAATGAAACTTATTTAACACCTAAAGACAATTACATAAATTCATGCTCATGGCAGGATTCTAACCCACAGCCTGTTGGTTGGAGAGTAGATAATACTAATCATTTGGCCAATCAAGCCAGCATGTACTTGCTCAAAATTTCCTTTTCTTTTTTTCTTCCAAAATACAAGCCCAGAACATGGCTCTTACAAGTTGGCCACCAAGAAGTTCGGATTTAACACCCTGTGACTACTTCTTATGGGATACATAAAGGACAGAGATTTTGTTCCTCCCCTCCCTACCAGTGTGGATGATCTTAAACAACGCATCACAGTAGCTGCTGCGACTGTTGACATGGACATGCTGAGTAGTGTTTGGGAAGAACTGGACTATCGCAGCATTGATATTTGTTGTGTTACAAAAGGGTCACACATAGAACACTTGTAACTTACCCATGTAAATTTCAGGATGTACTCTTCAAACCATGTAAGTACACACACATACGAGGTATGACAATTCCTGGAAACGGCTGCATAGTGTCGTCCGTGTGGTGATTTGGTTGGAGTCACATCAGTAATTGTGTTTGCATCTTTAACTAATGTATGCGCAAACCTCAAGCTGATAGAGCCATTTGCTAGTTAGTTAGTTACTGCAAAAACAATAGAGATTTGCATGTAAACTTTGGCATAAAATGTGTAATTGAAATTAGGAGTAGTGTGTTAACATCAAATTTTGTGTGAAAATCAGCAAAACTGCTACTGAAATATTGGAGCTGTTGAAAGTGGAGTGACTGAAAAAGTCAAATGTCTTTGATTGGCAAAAGAGATTCAAAGGTGAGCAAGAAGATGTGAACGACGACCCCCAGAAGTGGGCAGCCAAAAACAAAAATGATAGATGCAAATGTGAACAGAGTGCAAGATTTGGTACGGTCTGACAGATAATTAAGTATGTGATTAGTGGCAAGTGTGAAAAATTGGGCGTGTGAAAGTTTTCTGCAAAGTTTATCTCGGATCTTGACAGACGAACAGAAGCAGTGACAGGTTCAAGTTGCAACTGATCTTTCTGCAAACAAGCACTTTACGGAGAGTAATTACGGGTGACGAAACCTGGTACTTCCAGTACAATCCCAAAACAAAATGCCAGAGAATGCAGTGTAAAACCCAGAGTTCACCACATCCGAAAAAAGCACGCATGTCATGTTCGCAGTTCAAGACCATGCTGGTGTGTTTCTTTGATCACAAGGGGGATAGTTCTCTATGAATTCATTGAACAGGGACAAACAGTCAACCAACAATGTTATTTAGAGGTGCTGAAAAGATTACGAGATTCTGTTCGGAGAAAAAGGCCTGAATTGTAGCCTGACAAGCGGATTATCTATCACGACAATGCGCCAAGCCATACTCCGCTCATCATGAGAGTTTCTGGCCAAAAAGTCGATTACTGAATTAAGTCATCCTGTTCATCACCCGACTTAGCACCCTGTGATTTCTGGTTGTTTCCAAAATTAAAGACTGCGCAAAAAAAGGACGAAGATTTTCTGACATCGCTGATATCCAGTATAATGCGCTAAAGGAACTCAAGAGAATTCCAGGCTTGTTTCCAAATATGGGAACACCATCTAAACCAGTGTATTGCACAAGGAGACTACTTTGAAGGCGACAGTAGCTACTAATGTATAGGTCCGAATGTAGGAACGTAGATTTTTTACAGGTGTCGGGAATTAAATTGTCGCACCTTGTGTGTATGATTGTACATAGTTCTGCGAATTTTGGTGTGCGAGTTTTGATGTTATTTTCTGGTAAATTTCCTATAGTGAATTAAAAAGTAATTTTTAATTAATTTAATATTTATTAAGGTATGAAGCTTTTTATGAGCCTTTTAAATATTAATACTAAAATCCATATTTCTATGGTTATACTTCAAAGTGAAATTAACCAACTTTAACCAACTACATCATAAACATGACAAAAAAAAAGTAAATTAACTGAAGATTCACCTTCTCCTTAGCTTGTTGCGCTTAATCGCATGTCACAGCAAAGCAATCTGGTCCACCTAATGAACAGAGTCAACTCCTGCCAGAGCAAACCCTTAAGGATCATAAAAATCATTTGTTATAGGAATGGTTTGCTTATATTTAGAATAGCATAGAGCACTATGCCTATAGGGGATAGTGAACAAGTTCATTATAATGGTGTTTACTATAGTAAGAGTGGGATGAAGGGATAGCTAATCCTATCTGCATGACCTATGTCAATTTAATTCTCAGACTGGTTTATCTGTCTTGCTGAAAGAAAACCATGTTTTTGCAAGGAAAGTCAGATTGGCTAACCTTTACAAGGTCTTTTTAACTGAAGTCTCACTTTCAGATGAAAATACCTTGTAAAGATTTTTCATATCTTAAAAAAGAATTCAAGCCCTCATCTTTTCAGTCAAATAAATATCAATCAACTAAATATCCCTATTAAATGCTGGACAATACAACCTGAAGCTACAAAGTGATATAAACTATTACATACCTCTCGCATTTTAAAAAATGCTGCCCCTGTTAATAAACTGTCACTTCCAGCCTGATGCTGTGGACCAATCCTCTTTAACTAAGGAAAATTAAAGCTGATATTAAAATTTTAATATTGTAAAATGTAATTAGTGAAATTTTATTACATATGTACAGATTAAATTAAGGATGCCAAGAAATTATATTCTTGGCTTAACCCTTTATCTAAGTGTAAGCAAACAAAGTTCGCGTTTGAAGTATCTTCATGACTGGGTACTTGTATATAAAGGCTAATGACTTCACATCAACTGCCTTAGTATCCCATAATGCAAAGCACACATCCTCTTAGGTGTGTATAATACTATGTATTATTGGAAGAGCACTACCCAGATTCAACATCAATCTCTGAACCAGAGTAATTTAATAATAAAGTGAAACACCTTTTCACTACTTGTATATGAGAAATATATGACTTCTACATTACTTCGCTCTTGGTAACCCTTCCTAGGTCTGGCTCCCACTGATTATTATTATTATTTATATGGGCACTCCATGGAGTCAAAAGATTCATTGCAGGAGACACACTCTATCCATTAACACAATACCTATTATACATCTCTTTAAACCTGTTGGGGCACTCACAAATACCACAGGCAATCCATTCCACTCATTCACAACTCCTCAAGTAAAGAACCTAGTCCACACATCCTTACTAACCACATTCTTAGATAACTTCCAGGTGTGACCCTTGTTTTTTCCCCTACTTACTATGTATTGAAATATTTCTTATGTATCAATCTTAGAATTCCTTCAGTAACTTATAAGTTTCTATCATAACCCCTCTTCTCCACCTGTCAGCTAAACTCTGCAATCCACATACCCACAGATGAGTCTCAACAGATCCCAGCATAGTGGCTGCTCTTCTAAGCACAACCATAGGTCATCTGTGGACAATTTGATGCCTACAACATCACACCTGAATCGTGTGGTGTAGGAAGCAGCAGCCACATAGTCTCAACAGCTGCCTTGATGCTTCCATTCTAGTGGACTCATTGCCAGAGCAAATGCGCTGTAACAGTATGAAAGCAACTCCAGCTAGCACTGCCTTTCAATGCTTGAGGCACAAACGGTATCATTGTAGCGGCTAGATGGGATTCTGACTTAGAGGTGTTCAGTCATAATCTCATGGATGGTAGCTTTGCACCACTGGTGACTCAACTAAGCACGTGTACCAAATGTCTGAACCTGCTGTTCCTCTTGCACTGAGCAGGATTATTATCGCAATAAATAGACATCATTACAGACACTGGATCGGATATTGGCTAATAGGTGTTTAAATATCATCCCACATTAAGAACCTAAAGACGCTCAAGTTCATGCATTTACCACAGTATGAGTATTAGCCATACTCACCACTATGTATTATTAAAGCTACAGACCTGTATTATTAAGATTATTGCCAGATTTTCATAACCTCACATCTTAGTCAGAACCAGCCATGGACTTGGCCAGTCAAACTTGCACCTTTCTGTTTCTTTTATTGTTTGCCAAGCACATGATCAAGATCCTTTTTTCTAACTTTGCTTACATACTAACTTATAGCTAACTTAATCAATCTTATTCATAACAGCTGTGGCCCAGCCACAAATGAATTACTCTGAAATCTTATTTTCATCTTTATATATAGATTTCAGAGCAATTCATTTGTGGTGGGGGTTTGTCCTGTGAATTCCACCAATCCAATCTAATGAGGTCACCATCTCTACAGCATCAGACAAGAAGGTTCCCAACAGTTGCTGTGTTGGGGCAGGGTGTTAGAGTTGAATGGAGTACACCACCATCTCATAAATCTAATGTTAAAAATACCAAGCAATTTTAAACCTGGTTTTACTTCATTTTTCCCAAGTAAGCAAACAGACAAAAATGTCAAGTTTGCGCCTGCAAGTGATGCAAGACTAGCTGATCCTACAGGTATTGCATCACTTGCAGGCGCAAACTTGACATTTTTGTCTGTTTGCTTACTTGGGAAAAATGGAGTAAAACCAGGTTTAAAATTGCTTGGTATCTTTAACATAATTATAATTATACCCAAGTTAAAAATACTTTCTACATCATAAATCTAATGTAAACAAACTAACAATGGTCGCTAGACAGCAAATTTTCCTATGATAGCTCAGCACATAGATGCACAGGATTGTGTGGCAAGTTCCCAGATTTCTAAGAGCAGCACTCATCATTTTCTTTCTACATGAACCTCAAGAGGTGTGCTGGACCTGGCCTTCCGCACAGGATTTTTCTTATGTGAAATAGCACACTCCTTACTATCAACAGGCTCACTCTGATGACTTATTCTGAAACATGAAATTATGGTAAATTGCCCAGTTTATATGACCAGCAGAACCAGGGTTCTACCTGCAACATCTCTTAGGCATCCACCTCAACAAGAATCATGTTTACTCCAGCCATATACCCCCAACCTTGATTGATATTTTTTCACTGAAACATTCAAACCACTGACCAGAAAGCAGTGGTTTGAATGTCTCAGTGAAAAAATGGCATCAACACCTCTCAATACCCATTAAATTGCTTTGTTTTAATTAGACAGTTGAATTCTCATGGTCATTGCCAGTTCTGAGTCAGCTGTTAGTTGCTGACCAAAATGGTCATTCCAGACAGGGTTATGGATCTGTCTTGTTGACCTCCCTTACCTACATCACTCTATCGACTAGAGGCTGTTCACCTTGGAGACCTGCTGTGGATATGGGTAAGGGGTCCGGCATGAAAAACACACTCTCCCCATTGGATTTTCAAAGGCTGACAGGAGCACTCCGGACACTGCAGGAGGCACAGTGCTTTATGGGGATAGCATCCCTATCTAAGGATGAACCAGCAGGATGGTGGCCATGGAAGTTGGAATCCACTGAGTGTGTAACAACTCACCTACCGAAGCAAATAGCCCTGAAATGGATGGTGTTCCAGTGTCAAGCCCATACCTGGTCACTGCTACAGATAAGCTTGACTCTTATGTGGCAGTAAGTTGGAGGGTTTCAGTGCATGGAAGGTGCCGAGCATAAGCCTGCCTGGAGCTGCCGTTGCTTCATATCTTGGTGGTAGTAGCAAATACTCAAGTGAGAATCTTGAGGATTGTGAGAAGGGTTCTGTGTGAACAGCATTTAAACATGGGTTAGATGGTTCTAAGAAATCCATTTTGTAGCAGGACATTGCGAGAAAAAAAGCTAATCCTACGGGTAGACTGAAAGGGAATCGGGTTAATATTTCCAAACCCAGAAACGGAGATCGGCCCTCTCTGGGGCCAAGTGCGGTAACACAACCAAACTCAGAGAAGTTGATGGGAGTCCCAGGGAGAGTTGTCTTTTCTTTGTAAGGGTTTGGCTCACTGGAATCGGTTTGTCCAGAGATAAGGATGCTATTACCATAAAGCACTGCACCACCTGCGGTGTCTGGAGTGTTCCTGTTAGCCCTGACAAGAAGGCCCTGACTGTGGTCTGGACCTATGCATCAGCTGCGTAGCATGCTGGATGGCCTGTCTGATGTAACCATTTTGGCCAGCAACTAACAGCTGACTCAGAACTGTCACAGTTCAGGGGATCCAACTGTCTAAAACAAAGCAATCTGATGGGCTTTGATGAGGTGTTGTCACCAATGTGCTTTCTGGCCAGTGATCTGAATGTTTAAGTGAAAGAATATCAATCAAGGTCGGGAGTAAATGGCAGGACAACAGGACTACTTGAGGTGGATGCAACCAGGACGTGTAGTTAAGAGCCCTGGTTCAGTCAGTTCTTTCAGTCTGTGTTTGGAAACCTTGGTGGAAGGCCAGGTCCGGAACACCTCTTTGAGGTACCGATAGAGAATGCTGAGTACTATTCTTAGAAAAATGGGAACTTTCCACCCCAATCTATGCGCCAACCCATTGTAGGGAATTTGGTTATTGAGAGACTATCATTAGATTTTTAAAGAGGTGGTGTACTCCATTCAACTCTAACACCCTACCCCATCGCAGCAACTGTTGGGAACCTTCTTGTCTGACTCTAGCGATGGTGATCTTGTTAGATCGCGTTGATGGAATTGACAGGACGAACCCACCAGATATGATTTACTCTGAAAGCTATACATAAAGATGAAAATAAGATCCTTCCTTAGGAGTAGGTGGGGGTCATAGTTATTAGGAATAAGATAAAGTAAGCTATGTTAGAAAAAGGATCTTGATCACTGTGGAAAACAATAAAAGAAACAGAAAAGTGCAAGTTTGACTGGCCAAATCTGTGGCAGCCCTGACCTGGCATTAGCGAGGTGTCAGACTCCATCACTGTCCTCATGGTTAAAAATACTAGAGGTCATAGTTGGCTAGATGCATGGCCATATCATGCTTTGGGCCTTTAGGTTTTTGATGTGGGATGATGACTGAACACCTCAAAATTAGAATCTTGTTTAGCTACTGCAATGATCGTACGTGCCTCACGCTGAAAGGCAGCACTAGTTGAAGTTGCTTTTATACTGTTACAGTGCGATCGCTCTGGCAATGAAGGGGACTAGAATTTAAGCATCAAGCCAGCCATTGAGACTATGTGGCTTTTTTTCCTATGCTGCATCATTCAGGTGTAATGTGCAGGCACTAAATCATCTGCAGATGACCTACGTACTGGTCTGGGTGTTGTGCTTAGAAGAGCAGCCAACATGCTGCAATGTATTGAGACTAAAGGAAACGCTCTGCAGACCTGTCACTAGCTTGGTCACTCTTCTTTGAATCCTCTCCTCCACCTTATGATCCCCCAGAAACGCAGCTGACCAAATCTGTGCACAGCAATTAACATGTGGCCGAATCATAGCCTCATAAAGAGGGATAAATAATTGTCCTATCTATACTTTCCATCGTGTTCTTCAGCATCTAAGTAATCCTCTGAGCTATTTTGCCAACTCTTGCCATGTGTCCTCTGAATTTCAATTCTGTATCCACCATGACTCCCCCGATCCCTAGCCTCATCAATTTCCTGTAAACTAGTACCATCAATATGATATAAAGTGTGTAAACTTTTCATCCCAAACCTTACATTTTACAACAACAGTGAATTGACAACTTTTGTCCACACTATGAATTTATTTAAATCATCTCCTGCAAGATATCTACATCATCTTTATCAACTATTGCTCTCCCGAGTTTTATATCATTGGCAAATAACTGAATATCTTCCTTTAAATCTTCTGCTATATCAATAATGTACAAATTAAAGAGTAGTGGTCCCAGAGCCTTGTGGCACTCTACTAGTCACCCTCATTTGCCTTAACTCCACTCAGCTATACACCATCTTCTGATGTCTGTCTATCACAGCTGCCTCCCCCACCTACACCACCAGCCTCATATCTATTCCCATTTGCTTCAACTAATGTAATAGTTTTCCATGTGGTATTCTGTCAAATTCCTTTGAAAAGTAAAGTAGTATCATGGTGTAGCCATTTCCTTTATCCAATTCTGCTGTTACCTTATTATGAAATGTGAATAAATTACTGAGGCCAGATGTACCTTTTACAAAGTCATGCTGCCCTCCACAAACTATCATACCAACTATCAACTAGTCCTATCCATCCATTCCTGAATTTTACTTTTAACCAACTTTTTAACCACCACTACAGAGATACCTAATTGGTCTGTAACTTGCTACTTCTGTCTTGGAGCTACCTTTATGTAATAGAACTATCTTACCCTCTTTTCACTTCCTTGGAACATTGCCAGAACTGAGAAATGGATTAAACAACTTCACCAGAGGCACTACCAGTTCACTTGAACATTCTCATAGTACAGAAGCTGATTTACCATCCAAGCCCACTGCTGTATTCACACTGATATTTTTCAATGTACCAAGTGCCTCCAGTTCATCTATCTCAATGCTCACATCAGTCTGTCACCTTAGTAACTGCCAAGTCACTACCAGTATGATATACTTTTGCAAAGTGATCAATTAGTAACTGATATATTTCTTCTACTTCTGTAGCTTTCCTGCTATCAGCACTGAGTAAAGTCATCTTTCCATAACATTCTTCTTCTTACTTGCCACATAGCAAAAAAACTCTTTTGAATTTACTTTGACCTGCTTAGCTAATTTTTTTTTGAAATCTGATTTAGCCTTCCTTACCATAGTAGTTAACCCTTCTTGCTTGTACTTTATACTGCTCACGGGTATGCTGATCATCTTGTTTATATTCCTTCCACAATGCTTTATTTTTTTTTTTTAGTAACTCCTGCTTTATATTGTTAATTATCCACTTCAGTCCTACTAATTTATCCTACTGACATTGGGTGTACACTGATACCACCCCACTCAAACAATCCTTGACCAGTTCCCATGCACTAATGTCATTTGTTTCATGTAGTTTCTTATGCCATGACAATGCTCCAAGTTGCCTCCTAAGTTTGTAGTTCTGCATAAACCCTTTCGTGACTGAAATTTCCACATATTGAGCAATATCCCAGGAGAAGACTGCATGGTCACATTCCCCTATTATAGGCAGGGTTGTTACTGCAGTTATAGATAGATGTTATTACCAGATTCAACACTCACACCCCTGGTCCCTTCCATCATGTGCTATTTCAGATAATTATCCTTTAGTAACTGAAATTCCATTTCAATTTTGCCATGTGAGCTTTCCTCCTTCCAATCTATATCGCCATAGTTGAAGTCTCCCATAATTGCTCGGTCTGCATCATTGTGCTAATCTGCTGATGCATGCTGTCCACATCTTCTGGACCCAGGTCTATAGCAGCACCAACAATATATTTTGTCCTGTTGGTCTCTATCTCACACCAGAGCCTCAAATGAACCATTTCCATGAGATCTACAGTCTTCCTTAATTTCTATTTTTGTTGGTTGTAGCACTTCGGCTATCCTTATTAACACCCCTCCTCCTATCCCATTTTCTCTTATCTTCTCTGAAAATACAATATCCATTACATTCTATTCCTGTAACTACATCATTCTCTGACAACCAGGTCTCATTGCTGTTAATTATTTTTGCCAAGTTGAGCTGATCAATGCGAAAAAGCACTTTCCTTTATTTCCAATACTTCAGGCATTTGTGTACATGCATTACAACATACCCTAGGGCCAACAGTTACCCTTCTATAATGTCATTACTTGCCCATTCAGATTCAAAACCTGGGAACTGCACTCAGCTCTTCATAATCACTGCAGCACTCATACTTATCTAACTCAGGGGTGGTTATTTTCAGTCATTCCTGCACTCGCACTCATTTATCCCAGGGGTGGCTAGACACGACTGCTTCTCCCTAATATCTCTAGTTTCCCTGGTTTTCCATTTCCAACTTCTCACTCAAAAACCATTTAAGTGCAGTCTATCATGCATATACAGGTCCTTATGTCCATAAAATTCACTCCACATTATTCCTCCTGCATAATCTTCTCAATGGCAATTATGGCCCTTCTTGATTTTGTCCTATCATACTGAGGCAGCATACTCACAATCCTTACTTTCTTACTCTTCATTTTTGCTTCTTCCAACAACTCTTTCATATCTTCTCTCAATGCATATTTTTTACATTTCAAATCATTTACATCTGCCAAAATAATTAGCTTGTTCGCATTTTCTTCTGCAAACTTAAAACTTCACTAACATCCTTTATCTTTGCACTTGGAAAATGTGCTTTGTCATTTTCTAATTAAGTATACCTCTTATCATTGAATCCCCATACAATACTATCACTTTTCTTCCAGTTTCTCATACTTTTATGCTTTTCTCATTCACTCTTTCTTTCATTCTCCATCCTTCTGTACCACACACCAAGTGTTTCTCCAGTTGCTCAATCGTATGTTGTGTCCTGAGAAGGAGTCTGCATAAGCATGCAATTTCTTTCCATGCTGGCATCTCATCATCCACAATATTACCTTCAAACTCTCATTCATAATTCAGGCACTATGATTCACTGCTTCCACTACATTCTCCACAACACCATTCCCCTACTGCCATCTATAATATCAGTCACTTCATTCTTTTGCTCCCAACACGACCCCACATACAAAACATTTTCAACACATATTCTCTTCATCAATTAAATACCACTACACTGCACTAAACCCCCACACATTGATATCAGTCATCAACATCAATGTCTCATTCAGCATTTCTCATACACATTGGTGCCATAATGAAGAACATTTTTGAAAGAATATTGTGTAATGACAATATTGCTAATATCCACTAAGCAATATCTGAGCATCATGTGTATGGCAACTGCTACTATGGATGATGCTAGTGCCCCCCCCCATCATGAGACCCCTCGTGATGAGACCTCAAAGGCTGATACTGGTCTAGGTAGTGGCTCTTCTCATAATGCACAGCATTATACATTATACAAAAGGATGTGTCTTTTGCATTATGGGATACTAAGGCAATTGATATGAAGTCATTAGCCTCTATATACAAGTAGCTCAGGTGTGACCTACTTCACATGCAAACTTTGTTTGTTTATACTTGGATAAAGAGATTAAACCAAGAATATAATTTCTTGGAATCTATAATTTATAGTATAACCAAGTGAAAAAACTTTCAGTATATGTATGTGTGTGTGTATGTGTGTGTTGAAAGTTTCAATGAGTTCAATTTGATAAGAAAATGTGATTATTTGCCCAAATATGTAAAAATGTACAAAGGAAAAGTTATTAACAAATCACACATTTCATTTTTCAAGTGCTTGCATTTTTTTTTTATGCAGGATGATATTTCACCCTGCTAACTTCTGAAGGAGTAGTACAGTTATAGTATAAAATGTGAAACATAGCACAGCAAACTTAATAATAATGCTATAATGGCTTATTAAGAGGGGGGGGGGGCTGAAAAGTTCTGATAAACATCTAGAAGAAAAATGATATTAAAGCAATATGATACAACTGATACAACCACAAGAAAGAACATATCTTAAACCCTTTAACACCTATGTTTCATCAAACTGTAATAATTTGTTTGTTTTTTTTTCTTTTATGATATATAAGAAGACGTCAGAAGTTTTGATGAAATTCGAAGACACAGGCACAGGCCATCATCAAGTTTTTTGTGCTGCAACAAAGTCCACAACTGAGATTCACCTAACTTTGTGTGAGAATTTATAGGACTGTGCTTCAGCAAACTGAACAGTTGCCAGATGGGTGGCCAAGTTTAAAACTGGGCATCCTGAAACAACAGACGTCCCTAAGTCAGGAAGACCTTCCATGCTGATCACACCAAAAACACTGATGCAGTGCATGCCATGATCCTTGATGATAGATGAATACCAGCCAAAAGTACCGCAAAGATTCTGGGGATATCCAGGGAACTAGTTGGGGTCATTATCGACCAACATCTGGATATGCAAAAACTCTCAATGAAGCGGTTCCGGAAATGTTTGGATGCTAACAAAAAGAGAGTGTGTGTGTGTGTGCATGTGTGAGGGGTCATGATCCACCAACATCTAGACATGCAGAAGCTCTACAGGTTCCCAAATGTTTGAATGCCAGCCAAAACAGAGAACATGTGCTGTCATCTCAAGGGATGTTGAGAAGTCAGGTGCATCGGGATTGTTGATGAAAAATGGCTTCATCACTATGACCCAGAGACCAAACAACAGTCAATGGAGTGGAGACACAAAGGTTCTCCATGGCCAAAGAAGTTCTAAACCCAGAAGTCAGCAGAGAAAGTTCTTATCATTGTCTTTAGGGATATGGATGGTGTAATCCTCATCAAGTACCTCAAAAAAGGACAAACTGCTACAGCAGCAGTTTATTCAACAACTCTGAAGGAATTGAAGGAGGTACTGAAATTTGGGCTTTCAATGTCTGCCTCACCCACCCTATTTGTCAGACCTGGCTCCATCTATTTCCTATTCCCAAATTTAAAGAAAACTTGAAGAGGAACAAGATTTATCACAGATGATGAAGTAATATCTGCAAACTGAGGACTGGTTTGTGCAACAAGGGAAAAACTTTTTTCTCAGAGGATTGCAAATGATGCAACAGCATTGTAACAAGTGTATAACATTTGTGGGGAATATGTAGAATAATGTGTAAGTTGCATGGTTCTACCTCAATTCCTTCATGGCGATTATCACAACTTTTCAGCACACCCTCTTATCAGATAATAATTTTAATATATGGGATAGGAGACATGATTTGTTACTTCATCATCATCAAATTCCTGCCATGCACCCTCAAGGAGTGTACAGGATATGATAGTACTACATGAAAAATTTACATCATTACTAACTTCCTATCTACAATTTTCCACCAAATCAGTCTGTTACTTATCAAGACTCCAACATTATCAGATCTTATATTTCTATCATCTAAGGCACTTAGGTACCATATCACTCCACCTATATCTTGATCTTCCTCTGGGTCATTTTCCTGCCAACCTGACAGAGAACACTTGTTTTCCTAATCTTTCCTCTCCCATTCTGTTTAAATGACCATACCACCTGAGATTAGCTCTGCTAATGCATTCCAGGATGCTGACAATGTCAAGTTCTTTCCTAATATCCTCGTTTTTAATATGATGTTGCCATTGATGCCATCTGTTCACACCTTTAATCTTTCTCAGGACTCTCATATCTGCGGTCTCTCGTCTTTGGTCAAGTGTTTTACTTCTGACCCAGTTCTCAGATCCATAAGTTAAAACTGGTTTGAACACTGTCTTGTATATAGCTAATTTAGTGTTCCGACTAATTTCTCTCTTATTCCATATGAATTTATTCAATTGACTTCCCACCATACCAGCCTTGCTAATTCTGCTGTCTATTTCTATATTTAATTTACCATCTTCAGTAAAAATTGTGCCTAAGTAGCTGAAATGTTTTACTTGTTCCACAGTTTCTCCATTCGCAACACAGCTGACATTTTCAATGATTCTACTTATTTTCATTGTCTTTTTAATGCTGACCTTCATACCATATCTATTACAACAGTTATTCAGTCAGCTATTAGTCAGGGAATCTTGCAAACTTGTAGCGGATTTATTTAGAAGTATAACATCGTCTGCATAAAGCAAAGAGCTGACATTAACATCTCCAATTCTAATATCATGTTTAATACGACTTTCCTTCATAATGTGATCCACATAGATAATGAATAACAGAGGGGATAATGTATATCCTTTTCTCACACCAGATTTAACATTAAACCATCTTATTCTAACAGATAAGCTTAGGCGTTGCTGGTTATTCATGACTTATTTTTCACGGTATTAACAACACCACAAACACTTTTATCAACAAGGATGTTTTATTAACGCTAATATTTCGCTGATTTTCAACTCAGCATCATCAGAGCACAACACACATGTAAACGCGACAGTGAGTGAGTGAAACAATATAATTGCAGAAAGACAAAAGATCTAAAGTCCTATTTTTGGCGCCCTTTAACGAAAAAAAAAAAAAAAAAAAAAAAAGGCAGCAGTTATCCAGGAGTTTTTCTTAGGATAACCGTCTCCCAAATTTTTGGCAAATTAATGCAACCATATTTGTTAAGGTTGGGAGAATTCTTCAAAGCCATTGCTGACTCAAAAAATAGTCTTTCAGATCTATAACGACTCCTAAATAGCACATTCGTTTTCCTCCATCTAATCCTGTGTGAAGGAGTGTCCAAAGCGTGGTCTGCCAGTCCCGACTTGCCATAGTAATAGTAGCGAATGTATCTTTCATGTTCTTCCAGGCGGGTGTTCACTGATCTTCCTGTTTGCCCATAATAGGCCAAGTCACAGTCACATGGAACTTCATACACTCCTGGGTGTGCTAAAGGGTGAAGTTTATCCTTAGGCGAGCGGATCAGAGTTGCCAGCTTGACATGCGGCTTGAAGGTGGTGCGAAGGCCATGTTTCAACAATACTTTGGCTATCTTTTCCGATGTACCTCTGATATAGGGAATAGAAATGGTCATGTTGTATTCTTGTGTATTAGGGGGGGGGGGGCAGAGTAATGGGCCTATGTAGTATTTTTTCTATTTTGTAGGGATTGTAGCCGTTGGCTAAGAACGTATGGCGCAGGTACTGGAGTTCAGTGGTCACAGCTGTATCGTTAGAACAAATGGCTCTGGCTCTGTGTGTAAGTGTTTTTAAAATGCCGTACTGTTGGACTGGATGATGATGTGATTGTTTATGTAGGTACCTTCCTGTGTGTGTAGGCTTCCTGTAAATAGAAAAAGATAGTGATCCATCTGAAAGGTGGGTGACTAATGTGTCAAGAAATGGTAAACAGTTATTTGATTCTTTTTCTACTGTGAAGTGAATTTTGGGGTGTTGGCTGTTTAGGTAGGTGACAAAAGCATCCAAAGTATCTTGTCCATGGGGCCAAATGGCAAACACATCATCTACATAGCGCAACCACACTAGTGGCTTGTATGTAGCTGTGGTAAGTACTTTGTTTTCAAAGTGTTCCATGTAAAATTTGCTAACGGGGGGAGAGGGGGGAACCCATAGCAGTACCATTAATCTGTTTGTAGAATTTCCCCCCCCATGTAAAGTAACCTGCATTCATGGTAAATTGAAATAATTCAAAAATATCTGGGGGAAATTTAGACTTGATTAATTCAAGCGTGTCTATAAGTGGTGCATTGGTAAATAGGGAGGTGACATCGAAACTAACCATTATGTCTGAATTTTTTAGGATTAGATTTTTAACCAGTGTTTTGAAACGGATAGAATTTTTTTTTTTACAAAAGTAGAGGAGTTGCCAGTAAGAGGGGCAAGCGACTTAGCTAAATGCCGGGCCAGTTTATATGTGGGACTATCTATGCTATCAACTATAGGGCGTAGGGGAACATTAGTTTTGTGGATTTTTGGTAATCCATACATACGAGGTGTTTTAACATGAATTGGTTTTATTTTCCTGATGATTTCTTTGGGCCATGATGTCACTTTTTTTAGTAATTTTGAGACTTTTTTCTTTTGCGACATTGTAGGGTCTCGATGTATAATTTGATACGTAGAACTGTCACCTATGAGATCTTGCATTTTTTTGTTATACTCTTCTTTATTCATGATAACTGTTGCATTTCCTTTATCGGCTTTTGTAATAATAATATTTTTATTATTGTATAACTTTTTTAGGGCAGTTATTTGCTTATGTGGTATATTACTTTTTGGAGGCTTAGCTTTGTTTATAATACTTGCTATGTCTAGTCGCACGTTATTGGCCATTGCTGGCGGAAGATCGTGGATACCCCGTTCTACTTTCATCATAATTTCGAGTTTAGGAATTTGTTTGGGCGCGACGGCAAAGTTATGTCCTAAACTGAGGGCGTTCTTGGCATCTTCCTGTACTTCCTTCAATTCTAACTGATGACTTACAACTCAAATAAAGACTAAGTATTGCTTCATATAATGCCCCATTGACACCATATAACTGTAGCATATTGAATAGCTTCTCTCTTGGCACCTTGTCATATGCCCTTTCCAGATCGACAAAACTTAAATGCAGATCTTTGTTATATTCCCATGCTTTCTCAACTATTTGTTGTAAAGTGAAGATCTGATCCTGACAGCCTCTATTTGGCCTGAATCCAGCTTGTTCTTCACAAAGCTTCTCAACCGTTTCTCAAGTATACTTGCATATATCTTACCAGGAACACTCAGCAGGGAAATACCTCTATAATTCTCACATTCAGTTTCATTTCCCATTTTATATATATATGGGTACTATGAGAGCTCTACTCCAATCATCGGGAATTCATCCCTCTGTCCAGGCTTTCTGAACTA
Organism: Typopeltis vanoorti; assembly: GCF_054136105.1. Taxonomy (NCBI): domain Eukaryota; kingdom Metazoa; phylum Arthropoda; class Arachnida; order Uropygi; family Thelyphonidae; genus Typopeltis; species Typopeltis vanoorti. The sequence continues at coordinate 73,741,092 of NC_143550.1, read as the reverse complement.
TGCAGTGCAGCCACTGTAAGACTTTTATACCACCATACTTAAGCATTTCTGGTCGAATATCATCCAATCCTGTGGCCTTTCCACATTTCAAGCCTTTGATGGCTTTTTCTACTTCAAGTATGTATATGTATTCCTGACTGAATTCCTGTTGAGTGTTTTTTTACCACTGTGCTGTCACTGCTTGGTTTGTTTAGCAATTTCTCGAAGTAATTACTCCATACTTCAAGGATATCCTTTTCTCCAGTTTTCATGTCACCTTTATCATCTCTAACTCCTTTTAGAGCACTCTTTCTTCCATTTCTAAGCTTCTTCAACAACCTTCAGAATATTTTGCCACCTTGTTGTTATTTATTTCCTATGTTCTTGCCAAAGTCCTCCCATGACTTTTGTTAAGCTAGTTTACACAGTGTTTAGCTTTCTTACATTTGTCTCTGTATTCTCTAAGAGCATAAGCTGACTTATTTGCCAGGAACTTTTGATATGCTTTCTTCTTTTCTTTCACTGCCTCTTTAACTTCCTGTGTCCACCACGGAGTTCTGATTTTTCTATCCTTGCAGACAACCACACCACATGTCTCTCTGGCTGAATCAATCAAGGTTTGGTTCCTGTTCTCAAACTCTCTCATTTTTTCTTCAATAATCTTTATGTATTTTAGTCTACAGTTTGCATCTGAGAGCAGCTCAACTTTTATTCACTTTGAAACTTTCTTATGTTATTCTTTTCAATATGAAATTCAATTTCATCATGCTCAAGACTAAATAGTGATCACTTTCAATTTCAAATCCTCTGTACACTCTGGTGTCCTGCACCAGGGAGAAAACATCACTATCAACAATAACATAGTCAATGAGACTTTTATTTCTTGCCACTTCTCTCCATGTGTAGTGTGGCTTAGATACACAGTAAGTTAAGCTTACTTTGTAGGATGCTCACCTTTTTAAATAATGCTATCCCTCTTAATAAGGTTTTAATAGCTACAAGAATGCAATCTGATTTCTCAAATAATTCTGCCATTCTTGCACAGAAGAGGGATGATCTGTTTAGTCCTACTCAGTTGATCCCAAAGATGTTTTATGGGATTCATATCAGGAGTTACATGCAGGATATTTTACCTTGTAATTGTCATAAAAATCATTCTGAAACAACTCGCTTCATTACAGGGTGCATTGTTGTTTTTTGAGAATGCCAAGATTTACACAATACATCCAACTGGCAGCCCATGTAACATCCTATAATTGTTCCTTTCTCAAACTTATTGCATTCAATTGCATCATGTCATTGTATACCATATGCACTCATATATGAGTATTACTTATATACCATTACATAAGTATTTACATCATTGTAATAGCTGGAAGGACATGTGTAACATGGATTTGAAGGTGTTTCTATGACTTTTTTCTATATAATTTATAAACATTGTGTTAAAATAAGTACTGGGACATTACTTATTACCATATTTCAGAGAAACTTAAATTGCCATTGAGTTATGTAATCATCTCATCATTTAGGGATATTCTGTACTAGTTAATAATAATATAAGTCAGGTATTTTTGACCATTCTTAGTTTCATATGACCAGTCCATTCCACAGGGGGTTCTATAGATTTAGAGTTACCCTGAGCAGGCCAGTCAACATCTTTTGACATCGTCTGCCTCAAACTCGTGTCACAGCAGCGGATGCAATACAAATGCATTTTTCATGGGTCTGTTCTATAAACTAGCAAATTTAGGAAGCAATTTTCCAGAAATAGTCAGTTTGTTGATACTCATCTTTTCAGCCACTACAACTAGAGGTCCAAGCCTACACCAGAAAAACAGCTCTAGACAATTACACCTCTGTTACCAAACATAGTTAGAATGATGTGCTCCAGTCATATATAACATGATTCATCTCCCCATGCCACGGGTTTCCAAATGCTCTACTATCAATATTCTTTACACCAACAGTAGTCAGCACTGTTGAATGCCATGGCATTTATTTTACAAGTCTTATCGCATGCTTCCTGGCTAACGTGGCACCTGCACCTTTACAATTTCTACCAATCTCATGAACAGACAGGCTATTAATGTGGCATCATGTGATAACACTCTTTTCAAAGTTTACTGCATTGCATTAACAATATAAGATGTACAGTTGCTAAGTTATTATTATAACTGTCGTAGTGAATTTCCTTCAGAATAGCATTTTGACAGAGATTTTATAAATACTTTTCCATATTTTGTTATGAGAGTTAACTGTATGCAGCAACTTCTTCATGAAAGAAAATGAATGATTAAAAAATTTCATGGGGAAAATATAACAATGGAAAGTGATAAAATCTAAAATTCAAACTAAAGAAATATAGAAGAATTTTACTCACTTCTAACTGGTCAGCTACTTCTTGCAGACCACCTTTCAAGTTTTTACAGCTTTTCATCAAATATTTCACATCATAAACTGCTGGAAAATAAATTCTAAGCAAATCGAAAAATTCTGCTTCTTCAACTGGTAAGTTCTGTCCACTCAGCAACTTTAAGAGGTAGCCAAAATCATAACCACTACAAGAAAAATAAAATAAAGCTCAGAAATATCAACTTAGCACATAAAAAAGTAAAAAGACCATACTGTAGGATAACAAAATAAATTTCTCACTCACACACACACACATACACTTCAAAACAGTTGAGAAATAGAGGTATAAGCATAAGAATACAGCAATGTTCATTACAAAGCAAATTTATAATAGGAAAAAAAAATGTATTTATAATAAGCTTGACATAAATATTCTCTTACAGCCCACTCTAATCATATTAAATTTCATAAATAGTGATGACTATATAAAATTAAGTGTTATTCATCCCTTCATTCTTACTGTAATGCATTGGAAAATGTACAATATCAGCCACTTTTTTGAATCTCATAAAACTGTTGAATGCAATGTATGACATTTTTGTCTCTTCACAGATAACATTGTTTCTCCTTCAAAGTATGGAATGCTAATTCTGACTATACAAAGGAATGATGTATCGGAAGGGACAAAAATATTGTATGCTGCATACAACAGTTACATAAAAAGAGAATCCAAGGGGTATGCCACTGACAGCAATGGATGACATGTCAGTGATTACTATCAGCCTGCTGGAAGATATTCAGTGCAAAACAAGTGAAGAAATTGCAAACGATGCAAATATCTCAATCACACCTGTTTGCCTGTTTACAAAATTGTAATGAAATTTTGAAGAATAGAAAAGTAGCTACCAAGTGAGTCTTAAATCAGCTGACACAAGACCAATAGGCATTCACAAGAGGAATGCATTGTTAAGAGACTGATTGCAAAGTTTTTGATCCGAAGTGTTGCCTAGAGGAGAAAGACAGACGACTTTAATCAATCCTCACAGTGGAATCATCCAACTTCTTGTCCAAAAAATATGCCCAAGTTAACAAACCAGAATGGGATAGTTAGTACAAACATCAGGATAGGGGTGAGCCTAAGGAGTTTTTGCACTTTATGTACACTAATGCCAGGAGCATTAGGAACAAGAGGGAGGAATTTTTGGCATTAGTGAGACATGGCTAAAAGAAGATGATATAGTTAGTGGGATGGAATGTGAAAGGTATAGCGTGTTCGGGGAGAATAGAAAGAATAGAATGTGTGTAGGGGGGGGGGATATTGATGATAGCAAATGAACTGCAACTAAAGAGAGTAGAAGTTCAACTGCAGGACAGTAAAACAGCACATTTGAGGCTATATGGTGTGAGATTGAGGCCTGCAGAATAAAATATACAGTTGGATGCTACTATAGACCAGGTATGGAAAAGATGATGGAGATAGCATATATTGGCAAATAGACTCAATGAGTGGAGGACAGGTAATTATTATGGGGGGATTTGAACTATGGCAACATAGATTGGAAGGAGGAGGAGACACATGGGAGGAAGGAAATGGATTTTATACAGTTAATAAGGGATAGTTACCTGAAACAGCATGTAATGAAATATACTAGGAGTTTGAGAGTGCTCGATCTAGTAACTGCATCTGAGAATTTGTCTATAACGAATATGACCACGTTGCCACCAATGTGTGAGAGATCATACCATTTCAACCTGGAAGGTGGCTAAACGTGTGGAATTTTTCTACAATGCTATGAACACATTAAATAGCAGCTACAATGCTGCTATTTAATGTGTTCATTTTCAGTTAAGATGGGGTATATGTGGAATTACTGACTGGTAAGTATGACAAGCTTAGGAGATTACTTGGATTGGTGCCATGACATGTAAAATTGCAAGGATTGGATGTTGATAGTGCATGGAAAGTTGTCAAGGAGTGTTTGAGGGAGGTAATGGCAGACTGTATACCTAGTCAGGAGAGTAAATCAGGTGGGAGTTAAATGGATGGATAACACCAAGCTGGAGCTGCAAAAAAGAAACAATTGTGGAGGGAAATTAAGGAGAAAGGTGACCTGCAGGCACATGAACAGTACAAGGCACAAGCCAAAAGGGTAAAAGCAGATTATGAAAGGAAGTTAGCAATGCAAGCTAAAGAGAACCCCAAACAGTTCTTTTGATATGCTAAGAAAAAGAAACAAGTAAAAGAAAAATATATATGGCAGAATGATTTTAAGGTATGCTGATGGTAGGGAAGTAACTTAATCAGTCAAAATAGTAGAATTACTAAGTGAACACTTTGCAAGAGTATATCATCCAGGTGGTGATATTGCAGGAATGAGGGAACCAATGCCTTATATGGGAAATGGAGGTGAATAGCACATAACAGAACCTTAATAAATACAACTGCGGGATTGGATGGTATACCAGCTCGAGTTTTACATGAAGCAGCCAAGGAATTGTCAGTGCTCTTGACCATATCATTTAATCTAAGTCTGAGCTTTGGGTTAGTCCTGAGGAGATGGATTAGAGAGGAAACTAGTTCCATTGCATAAAGGAGGCTCCAAGACTGATGAAGCAAATTATTGACAGATCGGCATATCAGGAGTTGTCGTCAAAGTATTGGAGAAGTTGGTCAAGAGCAAAATACAGGAATGGATAGATGGAAATGGGATACTGTATGGGAAGTAGTATGATTTTGTGAAGGGTAGATCATGCCTGAGTCGGATAAAGGTTTACAGTGAACTTTGCAAATGCCTTTGACAGATACCACATAGAATTCTAATCAGTAAACTGTAGCATGTTTGGATGAATATAGGGTTGGTGAGATGGATAAGAGGGTAGTTGATGGAGAGATATCAGAGAAGTAGTTTATTCTGGAGTAGGGTTCAAAAGAAGGCCTGTGACTAGTGGCATGCCACAGGGTTCTGTTCTTGGACCTGCTGCTATTTAATGTGTTCATTAAGAATATAGGAAAGGATTTGAGAAGAACTGTTCAGTTATTTGCCAATGATGTAAAGTTGGGTAGAGCGATAGTTAATACAGATGATGTCAAAATTTTGAAGAATGATTTAGACAGATTGGCAGACTGAGCAAAGGAGAATGGATATCAGTTTAATGTGGCAAAGTGTAAAGAGTTATGCATTTTGGGGTGAAAATATTATCAGCAGTATACCATATTCATGGAACTGTACTCCAGGAAATTGGGAGTGGATAGGGAGTTAAAGCTTAGGGGGGCACACAGAAAAAGTGGCTAAAGCAGCTCATCAGATTATTTGGTTACTGAAGAATACTTTGAGGAGCAGAGACAAGCAGGTTATTGTTCTTCTTTATCAAGCTTGATAAAATCCCATCTTGATTACTGAATACAGATCTGGGCAGGAGGAGGTGAGGAGGTGGAGATGATCCAGAGGTGAGTGACCAAGATGGAATGAACCTTACGAGAAGAAGTTGAAGATTTGTGGGTAACAAAAACTGGTTGATAGGCAGAAAAGGGGGTGATATGATTGAGACATTCAACTGAGGATTTTTTTTTTTTTTTTACAAGATTAATTCAGAGGAAATGTTTCAGGACAGGTGTGATGGTGGGAGAACTAGGGACCATCTATGGAAACTGAGTAAGAGTGTAGTTAGCAAGGGTGTCAAGAACTAGGTTGCCAGAGTTTGCTGTGGGTGCCATGACTGTAAATGAGTTCAAAGCAAAGCATGATAGATACTGTGCAAATACTGAATAGCTCTTGACATGATGTTTAGGGCCTCCCTCGATGAGCCTAAGGACTCCTTGGATTTGCCTGTAATAATAATAATGTTTGCATCAATCAACAATCAATGATTAAGTTAATGATGATAATAACTTACGATAAGCATGACATGATAGTAGCAGACAGAATACCTTGAGGGTCAACTGTGACAGCAGTGTTGTGTCTTGAATAAACTAAGAAATGCTTTAACACCTATTATTCAGGACACAACTTTAATTTAACTTAGGCAGAGAATGTGGAATGTTGGCAATAGAATAAAAAGATAACTTTATGAATACAAATCAAGTTAAGAACAAGAAATTGTATAAAAATGTTTGCAAGATATAATTTGTAATGCATGTGGGCCAGATATAGACATCAATGTAAGCTGTTAAATCTACTTAAGAGCCTCAATTCATGTACTAAAGTAGCAAAGCCTGTGAGCCAGAGTTCAAGGGTCACTGTTAACCGTCCTGTGTTATGCATACAAAAAAAAAAGGGGGGAGGAGTTACTGGAAAGAGAAACTAAGGTGCTTTCCAAGAAGAACAAAACAAGTGCACGTGCGATGAAATAGAGGGAGCTGAATACAATGACGAAATCCACGTAACCATGTCGGCGGGCATCGCGATGGCTGAGAAATACCAAGAAGAGAAAGAAAACAAAAAGGCCATGCAAACCCCATTCAAGGCTTTTTTTTGGGTTCCTGGTTCCTGACCTCTCTCGGACATAGGTCCAGTCCGTCGGAGAAGTTCCTGGCTGGCCGTGGAAGGAATTGGTTCGTCTGTCGCAGCGTTTGGAATGGGCCAAGCTATTTCTTTGGACTAGGGTAGCTGTGCGTTGTTGTGCGACGGAGGAACCAAGCGGATGCCATCCGTTTCAGGCAATGTTCCCGTGCCATATCCTTTCTTTCCCATTGAGATTCCATTAATGCGGCTAATCGAAGGTAATCAAATAGTAAGCAGAGCGAAGAAGCCTTGATGACCAGACAAGGCAAGAAGAAAGACATGGCATCCAATCAGGGACGGTAAAGTAGACCTTTGTTTTGTGAATTCCAGTCATAAAAGAATGTGATCCCCTAAGAGAATTTGTAAAATGGACTAATATTATGGAACTTTAAGAATTATCTAAGATTTGGCTCAGGCCCATTTAATTAAGAATTGTCTGCCCAACAAGGCCAGGTTTATCTCTGTATGAGCTAATAGTAATGTGTAAAGTAATATAACTAATGACCACGTGTGTGTAGAAGGAATGACAGTTGCCTAAGAAATAATGTTAAATTGCTCATAGTAGTTGTCTAAGCAAGTTCATTTGTGTGTTTAGTAAAATTAGTATTGAACCTATGACTTTACTGAGAATATTTCAGATATTATGCTAGTAATGCTTACTTGTATAATTTCTCAAGTTTAGTAAAATGTTTCTTTTAAGTACCTGCCTGACCTGTTCTTTATCTTATGAATTCAAACAGCCGCTCATAAAATATTGATGAACTTAGTGGGATGAACCCACGTGTATGAATAAATAAAGCGAGCCATGACTGTATGAAAGAGACTAGTGAACAGAGATATAAAGTTTATTTTAGTCTAATCATCATGTATAATTCAGAGAGAGCCATCCTGGGTAAGAATCCCATCTAGCCTAGGTATCAGCTGGCGCAGTTATAATATAAATTTTGTTAATGCTTATCGGGTGAACTCTATCAGAATGTTGTGTGATTAAACTATGGGGAGGCCAATAGGACTGCTTATTAATAAGGGGGAAAGAATTTAGTAGAGAATAAACAGCTTACAGAACATATAAGGAAAATAAGTTAACAGTATAAAATAAATAAAGTAAAAGAGAGAAAAAGAAGGAAATATAACAGCAGTGCACTACAAGAAGTTTCTACAGGATTCTGTAACCAAAAATTCACAGAAAAACAAATGACTTGTTCAAAGCAATAATCTTTATTTTGTATGACAATGTGAGGCCACATTTCAGTGTGAAGTATTTGATCTTCTGGAAAAGTATGAATGGAAAGTACTTCGCCACATGCAGTGATGACATCGGTCCCCAGACTTTGATGTGCATTTCTGAGAGAATATATATTTAGTAAACAAATTTTACCAAATATATATACTGAGAGAATCACTTTGTGGCGAACTCATTGCTACCAATAATGAGATTTCTACTGAAATAACCTAACATATATCAACCACATCAACAAAAGTGTTGTCAGAAACACAAACCTTACGATTTTTATACATATTCTGTTAAGACAGCATAGAGAACTTTGGAAATGACCCCTACATCATATTATTACATTTAGTATGTATTATTCAATTATTCATTACTTATTTTTTCACGGTATTAACAACACCACAAACACTTTTTTCAACAAGGATGTTTTATTAACGCTAATATTTCGCTGATTTTCAAATCAGCATCATCAGAGCACAACACACATGTAAACGCGACAGTGAGTGAAACAATATAATTGCAGAAAGACTGCTGGTTATTCATTACTTATTTTTTCACGGTATTAACAACACCACAAACACTTTTTTCAACAAGGATGTTTTATTAACGCTAATATTTCACTGATTTTCAAATCAGCATCATCAGAGCACAACACACAAACTGTGTGTTGTGCTCTGATGATTTTCAAATCAGCATCATCAGAGCACAACACACAAACTGTGTGTTGTGCTCTGATGATGCTGATTTGAAAATCAGCGAAATATTAGCGTTAATAAAACATCCTTGTTGAAAAAAGTGTTTGTGGTGTTGTTAATACCGTGAAAAAATAAGTAATGAATAACCAGCAACGCCTAAGCTTATCAGTTAGATTATTCCATTATGTTAAATTAGTTTTCTATTAAAATCAGTGACAGTAGTAGCAAGTATTTTAGAAATTATATAAGCTATCCTGTTGTCCAACCCTTATCAAGACTTTTCTAATATACAACTAGCTTATAAGAGGATTCTTTATTTTTGTGCATTACTTTACTCATATCAGTGGTGAGAAGTCATACATGACTAGTGAATATTGTAAATATCTAAAACTATAAGGATTGTTTTGAAACTCAAGACAAGCTCAAAATTAGGAATATTTTTCATTCTTACCTATGGAATGAAAGCCATTTCACATTTTCATTTAATACCACTCCAGATGTCATAAGTAACTGTGAGAATTCATTTGGATCAATGCCTTCATCCTCATGTTTTTTGAACTGGATGCCAGACTTGATTAATAAATCAATGGAATCTTGTGCGTACATATCTTCACTAAATAAATAAAAAAGAAACATGGTTATTCTGAGAAAAAACAATTCCAAAATATTTAAAATAAAAATTTATAAAATTTGTTTACGAAGTACCATATTTTCCAGTGTATAAGACGCACTTTTTTACCTTAAAAATGGGGTGCGTCTTATATAATGAAGGTAAAAATTGTTTCCTCTTTTCAAAGTCATACACACTCCCTTTTATGTTATAAGATCTTTGTAGATGGTTAATGGTGCAATCAAATTGATGCGTGACCTTCACATGACTTTTAGCGCGTCATTGGCTAAGAACGGGGAGTGCCTATTCAAGTTTCATAATATCTTATCCGAGTAATCAGTATTGAGATGACATGTTGAGATATTTTGTGTTCGGTTTGATATTTCCCCATAGATTTTAGTGAAGGAAAAAAAACAGGAGACATTCATATACTTCAAGTTACAAATTGTAGGTTGTAAAATATGAGGAAGAACATGGGAATAGGGAAGCTGAAAGACATTTTGGACCTCTGCTAACAGAAAAAATGATTAGAACTTGGTGCGGTCAGAAGGAGATTTTGTACAATTTGCGTAATGAAAAGCGCACGGAACGTAGAAAAATTGTGAAGTGGCCAGAACTAGAGACCGAAGTTTTGAAATGGGTGCAAGAAAATCGGCAAAATGGCATTGCCATTTCAACAAAAATGACAAAGAAAATGTTGAAAATGTTAACTGTGTTTTGAACGGAGAACTGGTGGAACAAGTAAAACAATTCAGCTACTTAGGCACGATTTTTAGTGAAGATGGTAATTTAAATATAGAAATAGACAACAGAATCAACAAAGCTGGTATGGTAGGAAGTCAACTGAATAAATTCATATGGAATAAGAGAAAAAGGCGGAACACTAA